>NC_092104.1:49585753-50785753 GCF_045679555.1 Salvelinus alpinus | reverse complement strand
TCTCTTTGCTAATTTGAGCTGTTCTTGCCATAATATGGATCAAATAGGGCTATCTTCTTGGTACCACCCCTACCTTGTCACAACACAACTGATTGGCTCAAACATATTCATAAGGAAATAAATTCCACAAATGAACTTATAACAAGACACACCTGTTAATTGAAATGCATTCCAGGTGACTACCTCATGAAGCTGGTTGAGAGAATGTCAAGAGTGTGCAAAGCTGTCATCAAGGCAATGGGTGGCTACTTTGAAGAATCTCAACAATAAAATATATTTTAATTTGTTCAACACTTTTTTGGTTACTACATGATTCCATATGTGTTATTTCATAGTTTTGATGTCTTCACTATTATTCTACAATGTAGAAAATAGTAAAAATAAAGAAATACCCTTGAATGAGTAGGTGTGTCCAAACACACACACACACACACACACACACACACACACACACACACACACACACACACACACACACACACACACACACACACACACACACACACACACACACACACACACACACACACACACACACACACACACATACACACACACACACACAATGATCAAATTAGCCAGCACCAATGTTCAGTGGATGAACCCCATACTTTTAGATTTGACTCACAGCTGGAGTGTATAGACCTAGACTAGCATCCCCTCAGTTCAGCAGGAAGTCTCGACATATAGGCCCCTGTGTCGCCATGGCTACGGGGCGGGGCTTGGACTCTACTCACTGCCATATCAGTTCTGTTATACTCACAGACATTATTTTAACAGTTTTGGAAACTTTAGTGTTTTCCATCCAAATCTACCATGCATATGCATATCCTAGCTTCTGGGCCTGAGTAACAGGCAGTTTACATAGGGCACCTTATTCATCCAAACTACTCAATACTGCCCCCGGTACCATAAAGGTTTTTAACACACTTCATCATTGGCAGTGTACAATATCATTTATTTGTTGCCATCACACAACAGAATACTTCAACTGGAACGACACTCTCAGAAATGGTTTCACAAAAAGAACGTGTGAACTTAGAATTAACTATGAGGTTATATTTGAAGAAAGATGATTCTGAGATAATTTGCTGTAAAGTTCTGATCCCTAATTGGTTTGAAGGGTGTCAGCAATTTTTATCTTGTATTCTTTTTTTAACTTAACAACATGAATTAGGTATTTGTAAACTATGCCCCCAAATATTCTGATGAGCCCTCGACACTACATTATGAGGTAGCTGTGCTTTTGTGGGCTAGACCTTGCTGGGCTTGGTGTGGCCTGGCCCATGTTGGGCTGGTGTAGGCTTGGTGCAGGCTTGCCTGTGTTGGGCTGATGTGGGATTGATGTGGGCTAGTCTGTGTTGGGCTTGTTGTGGGCTAGCCCGTGTCAGGCTGATGTGGGACATGGGGTCATTTTTGCTAGGAGATGAGCAGCCAGTCAGCTCTCTGGCTATGATTCATGTTTTATTTACCTCCTCTGTGAGACATCAGCCTCATCGCTGCAGTGACAAATGTACTACACAGGTCTCACTCCAGCACACTGAAAAAGACATGCTAATGGGCTATATATTCCAACCCTTTTCTACAAGAGCAAATGTGATAAAAGTGAATGGATAATACTGTGATTTTATAGTACCGGTATCCAAATACATATTATGGGGAACAGTGAAAGGTGATCTTCAATAACCTTTTTTATAGTTTGTGGAAAGATGGTCAGTGAGTTTATTGACATGTCTTTAACTCGACAATAGCGGCTCAGATGTTTTATCTGGCATTCAATCTACTTGTTCACCAAACTGTGACTGCCATGTCAGGTGTCCGCACAATGAATGTGATGCAAATCCCTCTCCCTTTCTCCATCTCGTCCCCGTTTATCCCCCTCTCCCTCCCCTGCCCCTATCGCTCTACCCCCATTCTCCCTCTCCACCCATCCCTCCCTCTTTCCATATAGATATCCGTGGGATCCAGGACTTCCTGGACAAGACGTCTCAGCAAGGCATGGACGTGTCGCTTCAGAAGGTGGAGTCCAACATCAACATGATGATTACCAGCATGTTCCGGACCATGAGGGTGGAGGAGCTCCACCGCTACCGAGACACGCTGCGCCGGGCCGTGCTCTTCATGAGCCCTGCCACCGCCAAGGCCTTCATCACTGAGGTACACACACACACCCACACACAGGTCCACACACACGCGCAACACGCACAGGGGTGCACATGCACGCCCAATGCCTGCACACACACACACACACACACACACACACACACACACACACACACACACACACACACACACACACACACACACACACACACACACACACACACACACACACACACACACACACACACACACACACACACACACACACACACACACCCACACACACACTTAACAGAGTTAGATTCATAACCCCAGCTTGGAATGTCTCTCGCTATCCAACCGCTTGTTTTTATGTAGCGTAATTGGCTAAAACAGGTGCTCACGGGTATTTGCAAGGCAGAGGATCAAAGATCGAGGGCCAGTGCGGGATCATGACGAAGGAAGCTATACCGTTAAGCAGGCACAATGACGCCTGTTACACATAGGACCTCAACTTTTCCACACTACTACAACTTACTTTCTCTCTTCCACATTCCCACTCATATAACTCATGGAGACAATCACTGCTTAAAACACTGGGTCTAATAATTCCTAATATTGTATTATCCCCAAATTAGCTATGTTTACATATGATCAATAAGTGCTAAGACGCTGCTAATACATGACTAATTGTCAACTGATAAGCACTTAGGAAGCCCATTCCACAGTGTCAAATGGTTCTCTGTGGTGCTTCCCTATTCCCTCTATTCTTACTCGTAAGATATTAGAGATAAAGGCCCAGTGCAGTCAAAAACGGGATATTCCTATGTTTTATTAGGTACACCCATCTAGTACCGAGTCGGACCCACATTTGTCTCCAGGACAGCCTGAATTCTTCAGGGCATGGAAATGTTGCTCAATTGGTATCAACGGACCTCATGTATGCCAGGAAATCATTCCCCATACCATTACACCACCGCCACCAGCCTATGCCGATGACACCAGGCAGGATGGGGCGATGGACTCATGCTACTTACGCCAAATCCTGACTCTACCATCAACATGACGCATCAGGAACCGGAATTCGTCTAACCAGTTTTCCTGCTCCTCAATTGTCCAGTGTTGGTGATCGCGTGCCCACGAGTCGCTTCTTCTTGTTTTTAGCTGATAGGAGTGGAACCCGGTGTGGTCGTCTGCTGCAATAGCCCATCCGTGACAAGGACTGACGAGTTGTGCGTTCCGATGTGCCGTTCTGCACAACACTGTTCTACTGCTCCATTATTTGCTTGCCTGTTAGCTTGCACGGTTCTTGCCATTTTCCTTCGACCTTTCATCAACAAGCTGTTTTTGTCCACAGGATTGCCGCTGACTGGATGTTTTTTGTTTGTCGCACCATTCTCGGTAAACCCTAGACGTTGTGCGTGAAAAGCCCAGGAGGCCGGCTTTTTCTGAGATACTGGAACCGGCGAGCCTGGCACCGACGATCATACCACGCTCAAAGTTGCTTAGGTCACTCGTTTTGCCCATTCTAACGTTCAATCGAGCTATAAACTGAATGCCTCGATGCCTGTCTGCCTACTTTGTATAGCGAGCCACGGCTATGTGACTCACTGTCTGTAGGAGCAAACCATTTTCATGAACGGGGTGGTGTAAACTGGCCACTGTGGGTATATTTCCACGGTATGAGGTTGGAATAATACTGTGAAATTTTGAAAATTATGATAATGCCCTTTAAGTGTAAGAGCTATTTGAAAAGACTGCCTGAAATCAAATCAAATGTTATTTGTTACATGCTTTGTAAACAACTGTCACGCCCTGGCCATAGAGAGGCTTTTATTCTCTATTTTGGTTAGGCCAGGGTGTGACTAGGGTGGGCATTCTAGTTTCTTTATTTCTATGTTTTCTGTTTCTATGTTTTGGCCGGGTATGGTTCTCAATCAGGGACTGCTGTCTATCGTTGTCTCTGATTGGGAATCATACTTAGGCAGCCTGTTTTTACACCTTAGTTGTGGGTAGTTGTCTGTGTTAGTGGCCTGTATAGCCCTAGTCAGCTTCACGGTTGTTTTTTGTTGTTGTTGACATTTAAAATAAATGTACGCTTACGACGCTGCACCTTGGTCCGGTCATTTCCCTGACAACGGCCTTTTTTTTTTTTGCTTGCATGAACGAGCGTGTACATGCTGGAATTAGAATGCCTGGTACTGAATGAGAGAAAGGAGACGGCGTCAACGGCGTCATGCGCTTCAAATTAGAAAGCAAGTCTATTTTTCTTGCGTCTACGTGAAGCAATGCTGGTAAAGTGAGCAGATACATTTCCAGAAAATAGACTGTTTATGCATTGTTACGTCTGGAATTGTGACATGAATAGTTAAAATGTGTTTATTTAGTGTTAAGTTTGCTGCCAGTGCCAATAATACATGTTTGAAAAAATCCATACATTTTATGCCTACCATTTGTTTATTTCGAGCACAGGCATATAGCCAAGGCAGGTGGGGAACTCTAGGAACTCAGTTCAAGAGAGAACACTCTTATGTAGAAAGTGTGAGACTAGCTAAACCCTTTATAAACTGGTAGGGTGTATTAGCTACAATTCTCCTCACGTTAGTGAGCCAACATAACAGGAGGCAGGTACGGTGGCTCCCGTAGGACATATAAGGTGAGTCAAAAGGAGCACAACAATAAGGGCTACATAGTGAACATAACAAATACAATGGTTTATTATGGAATCTCATGGCAATAAAGTTGACATACACTATGCAGTGTATGTTAGTGGGTGCTCTCTACTCTGTCTCTCTGTGTGGTTTCGGCTTAGTAGTGAAATGCTTACATACTAGTCCTTTTTTAATAATACAGTTGAAGATAAAAAAAAATATGAATAAAATCACAGTGAATGAGGAATAACAAACAGTCAAAATAACATGGCTATATACAGTGAGTACCAGTACGGAGTGTAGGTGTACGAGATAAATGAGGTAGCTAGGTACATATAGTTAGGGGTAAAGTGACTAGGCAACCGGATAGATAATAGACAGTAGCAGCAGAATATGTGTGTAAATGTGTGCGTGGCATCAGTATCACATTTGCAAAAATGTATAAAAACCTGTTTTTGCTTTGTCATTATGGGGTATTGTGATGTCATTATGGGGTATTGTGATGTCATTATGGGGTATTGTGATGTCATTATGGGGTATTGTGATGTCATTATGGGGTATTGTGATGTCATTATGGGGTATTGTGTGTAAATTGATGAGGGGAAAAAACAATTTCATCCCTTTTAGAAAAAGGCTGTAACGTAACAAAATGTGGAAAAGTCAAGGGGTCTGAATACTTTCCGCATGCACTGTATATGACAGTGGGAAGTTACCTTAAAGGTTGAGTAAGTAAGAATTTTGTCCACAAATGTACCCAGATTTGTATTGTATGTAAATAGTGTAATGCCATAAAATAGTTATTTTGTTAGATACTTCTCCCTGTTAGCTGAAATCTATTTTTTATTGTGCTAGCTGTTTTGTTCGAACAGATTCTCAAATCATGGGGATTTGTCGCTCAAGGAAGATGTCTCCCACTGAGGTACGTCTTGCTAGGCAAACCCTGCACTTTCCTGGGCAGGCCTGCTCTCTCCGTGGCTAAAGCCAGTGCTACATTTGTGTTATGAAACAAAATAAATACTACACTCTGACCCACAAAACGTATTTTTTGTTGATAAAGCAAGGAAAGTGAACTTCAAAATGTGATGTTGTATTATTAGAATTTGCAGCTGCTTTGTACAGTAAGTAATGAATCTGGTAGCTTCTGACATGTCTTACTGCATCTTTAATTAAAGCAGTTACTAAAACAGCTGTACCGTTTGATTGGTAGAAGAAATGTATGTTCTGGTTTCTGATTTGAATAGCAGAGAAGTAGGGGATGATATACCTAACCTTTTGTATAGATTTTTTGGGGAAAGTGGTCAAAGTAGCTGATTTGTAAAAAATAAATACAAATTAAAATAATAATAATAATCTTATGATATTTAAAGTGTGGCTGCTGTTGGAAGCCCCATTTAATAATAAGGAATTCAAACAAGAAGGGGGTTACTGGTTTGTTAATCCCACGTGGGATTCTGACCTTGACCTCAGTGAAAACATTCAGATTCCAATTGGAGTAGTAGAGAGGAGTGGAGAGGAGTGGAGAGTAGGATTGGATATCAGTGGACTGCACAGGTCGCATAGGGTGTGGTAATAACGGGTCAGGATATGGCCTGTGGTCTGCTTACGGGCTTCATAAGACTTCAAGACTTCCACCACAGGGAGCACTTGACATTTCCATGGGTGGAGACTCGGAAAGCTGGAACTCAAGTGACGGCTACTTTTCAATCCTCATCAATTTGTACAGTGCATTTGAAAAGTATTCAGACCCCTTGACTTTTTCCAAATTTTGTTAAGTTAAAGCCTTCTTCTAAAATGGATTAAATAAATAAAAAACGTCTCATCAATCTACACATATCGCCCCATTATGACAAAGCGAAAACAGGCTTCTAGACATTGCTGCAAAAACAAAAATACTGAAATACCTTATTTCAGACCCTTTGCTATGATACTCGAAATTGAGCTTAGGTGCATCCTGTTTCCATTGATCATTCTTGAGATGTTTCTACAACTTGATTGGATTCCACCTGTGGTAAATTAAAATTATTTTACATTATTTAGAAAGGCACATTCCTGTCTAGGTCCCACAGTTGACAGTGCATGTCAGAGAAAAAAAACAAGCCATGAGGTCGAAGGAATTGTCCGTAGAGCTCCGAGACAGGATTGTGTCTAGGCACAGATCTGGGGAAGGGTACCGAAAAATGTATGCAGCACTGAATGTCCCCAAGAACACAGTGGCCTTCATCATTCTTAAATGGAAGAAGTTTTGAACCACAAAGACACTTCCTAGTACTGGCCGCCTGGCCAAACTGAGCAATCGGGGGAGAAGGGCCTTGGTCAGGGAGGTGACCAAAAACTCAATGGTCACTCTGACAAAGCTTGAGAGTTCCTCTGTGGAGATGGGAGAACCTTCCAGAAGGACAACCATCTCTGCAGCAGTCCACCAATCAGGCCGTTATGGTAGAGTGGCCAGACATAAGCCACTCCTCAGTAAAAGGCACATGACAGCCCAAAGGCACCTAACGACTCTCAGACCATGAGAAACAAGATTCTCTGGTCTGATGAGACCAAGATTGAAGTCTTTGGCCTGAATGCCAAGTGTCACATCTGGAGGAAACCTGGCACGATCCCTACGGTGAAGTTTGATTTAATCCATTTTAGAATAAGGCTGTAACGTAACAAAATGTGGAAAAAGTCACAGGGTCTGAATACTTTCCGAATGCACTGTATATTCGGACCAAGGTTGAATTTATAAAACTAAAATAAATTACCTCTGAAACGATGTTCTGTTCTACGGTTAGATAGTGTAAGATGGATACCGATTTGGGGATTAAATTGATGACAAGATTTCTCTAGCTTGGAGAGGATGCCCGAGAATGTTTTAACTTAATCAAGTTTATTTGTGAAGTCATTCGTCACAGGAGGGCCTCGTGAAATGCATTAGGCTCTTCTGCCAGATGGGAACTGATTGTAGCAAGGGCTGCTATGGCACACTACCCCTTGCTTCCTGTGTGTGTGTTTGTGTGTGTGTGTGCCTGCGTGTGTGTGCCTGCATGTGTGTGTATAGCAGTGTGTGTACATGTGTGTGCTCGTGTGTGTGCGTGCGTGTGCAGTATGTGTATGTGTGTAGTTTGTAGTGTAGGATGCCTGTATGTGTGTATTGTGTGTGTGTGTGCCTGCATGCCTGCGTGTGTGTGTTGCTCTAACACAGCAGGAAGGACTGTTAAACATCTGTTAGCTCCACACGTCGGTGTGGGCATGTTTTTCAACCTAAGCAGTGCTCCGCTCTCCAAACACACTTTGTAGACAAATACACACACACACATTCAACCCAATTTCCTGCGTTATTTAATCCTTTGGTTAGCTCTGTTTGGTTGGCTTTATGGCCAAGACATGGGCATGGTATCTAGTATCTAGTCTAAATGACTAGACTACTTGCTCTCCTCCTCCATCGTATCTGCATTGTGGAATAGGATTGCTACATAGGAATCCACTTTCACTAAGAACCTATTTTAAGAACATAGAGTGCCTTCAGAAAGTTTTCACACCCTTTTTCCACATTTTGTTCTGTTACAGCCTGGATTTAAAAGGGATTATTTTGAGATCAGTGGCGGTCAGTGCCGTTTCAGATGAGGGAGGATGATTTTTATTCCCATGAGCATGGCCTTACCTCTATTACAGCCTTTTGGATGACTGTCATTCATATTCCGTTCACCCAGTTAAATGTAACAGCGATAGGTTTAGGCTACTACATGATACTCAAGTTTTACCCACACTATACCCATCATGAGGTTGCTACAACCTAGCCTATGAATGAAAGTTTACAACGTAGATGCACACAGGCCGAGAGACAAATTTGATGTGACAGACAGTGACACATGGACAGACAGTGACATTCAATACCGCCTTGCACACTCTTGCCTGCATCTAGAGTAGCTGATATTGAGTGTAATCATTAGTCCAACAGTTGAAAACGAGAGTTTCTATTGGACAAATGCAGGTATGTTTATGTGGTGTATTGAGAAATATATTATGTGTGAATGAGTTTAGATTTAAAATGGTTGCAAATAGCCAATGGGATTTGTATGCAGGGGTTGAGTTATTTGAATTAACAAATGACAATGGGGTTTCCGTTCTTGCATCGAAGTGATTGGATTACGAGACGAAAGGGCGGTTAAAGTTCAATGATGTATTGGAGAATTGTGCTGAAGACACTGTAGAGAGTAGTCGACTGTAATGTGTTAAGGAGAACATTAAATACATCTATTCCGTTTATTATAAGTACGCTTCTGGGTCTTCAGTAAAAGAACCCAGCGTCTTAGGATGCAACAACTGGCGACAAGGATAACGGAATTCTGAGGCAAAATCCTCAGACTACTGATGACCAACCGAGTGAACGAGCTAAAAAGTTAGCTTGTACTAGTAAAGTAGCTGGTCAGCTGGGAGGTAAAGGCGTGTGGGATAATGAGAGCCATGGCCCTTTTCAGTAGTGAGACCGGTTTGTGTTTCCAGGAGGCTAACGAGAGCTTCAGCACATATGAGGAGCGATTTTTGCAGTTTTTGAAAGCCAACGAGATAGCTGACGACCAAAGAAGAGCGTTTTTTCTATCAGTCATGGATTCAAAGACGCTTATGCTGCTAAAAGATTTGGTAGCTCCGAAGAAGCCGGAAGAGGCTAGTTTCCAGGAGCTAATTTCAGCTCTGAGAGACTTTTATGCACCAAAACAGAACGTGTTGAGCAAGAGGTATGTTTTTCAGAACAGTTGACAGGAGAGACGTTAGCTGAGTATATAGCATCGCTAAAGGGGCTGGCGGCTACATGTGAGTTTGGGGCTGTACTAGTAAGGAACTGCGGGGCAAGATGCTAAGCGCAGCATATGGGGAGAATTTAACATGGGCAAAAGTATTGGACATTGTCAACAACTTCGAGTGCACAGGCCAGAGTATGCAGAAATTCCAGCAGACACCGGTTCAGTTAAGAACCGATGAGTTGACCACAAAACGGGAGGTGCATCGATCCGGATCCTCCAGGGAGAAACAGTGGATGTCAGACCAGAGGGGGGAGACATCAAAGCCCTGTCTTCTCTGTTTGGGGACAGGACATTCACAGCAGACCTGCCACTACAAGGAGTTCCAATGCAGAGCGTGCCAGAAGACTGGACATCTTGAAAGGGCTTACAGGGGGAGAGTATCTGCGGGGAACAGCGTGTTTTCTAAGCAACGCTCTCAAACAGCACACTCTAATCCAGTGACGGGGACACTCTACTTGACAACAGATCAAGTTGAGGAGGCCGAACTGATATTGCCTGCAGGCTCCAGCACAGTCAGAAATCACCAGTCAGAAAAAGACTTGGGTCTTTTTACTGATCGTGAGTGTGTGAAACCGTACGTGGTCATGGTGAGATATAACGGGGGAAAGATAAAGATGGAGGTAGATACTGGGGCTGCCATGTCTATTATCTCAGAGAAGCTGTACAACAGCAGATGTACGAAGCATAAACTGCAACCACGTGATGTTGTTTTGAGAACTTACTCAGCTCAGCCAATTCAGTTAATGGTACAGCTGGAGGTTAAAGTGAAATGTGGTGCTCAGCTGTTACCACTACCTCTAGTGTCAAAAGGGAAGGGTCCTACGCTAATGGGGAGAAACTGGATTTAGCACCTCAAATTAGATTGGTCAATAGTGAACCATGTGTCAGACCCAGTTACGCAGCTGTGCGATAAATATGCTGAGGTGTTTAGTGGTGAACTGGGTAAAAGGAGTTATAGCCAAAAATTCAAGTGTCAGAGAAAGCTGTTCCAAAGGTTTGTAAGGCTAGACCTGTGCCTTATGCACTCAGAGAGGCAGTAGACAAACAGCTTACAGAGCTAGAAAAACAAGGCGTGATCACACCCATAGAATAGTGAATGGGCAGCACCTATAGTTTGCGTTCCAAAGACAAAACGGGGGTGTCAATATGTCATGATAACAAGGTGAGTGTAAATGCATGGGTGGATGTGGACCAGTACCCCTTAAACAAAGACCCAGGACTTGTTTGCTACTCTAGCCGGGGGTAAACCGTTCACAAAGTTAGACCTTACACAGGCCTACCAGCAAGTGGAGGTAGATCAAGAGTCAAAGCATTTCCTGACTATAAACACGTTGAAGGGTTTATACCAGATGAATAGACTTCCTTATGAGTATCAAGTGCTCCCGCTATAGACCAATGCATTATGGACCAGGTCTTACAGGATTTACCTGGGGTTGTGTGCTTTCGGGATGACATTCTTATCACAGGGAAATCGACAGGGACCACTTACAGAACGTAGAAGCTCAGAGCGTATCTGGCTTTACTTACCTAGAGTTGAAGTCGGAGGTTTACATACACTAAGGTTGGAGTCATTAAAACTTGTTTTTCAACCACTCCACAAATGTCTTGCTAACAAACTATAGTTTTGGCAAGTTGGTTAGGACATCTACTTTGTGCATGACACAAGTCATTTTTCCAACAATTGTTTACAGACAGATAATTTAACTTATAATTCACTGTATCACAATTCCAGGTGGTCAGAAGTTTACATACACTAAGTTGACTGTGCCTTTAAACAGCTTACAAAATTCCAGAAAATGATGTCATGGCTTTAGAAGCTTCTGATAGGCTAATTGACATCATTTTAGTCAATTGGAGGTGTACCTGTGGATGTATTTCAAGGCCTACCTTCAAACTCAGTGCCTCTTTGCTTGACATCATGGGAAAATCAAAAGAAATCAGCCAAGTCCTCCGAAAAAAAATTGTAGACCTCCACAAGTCTGGTTCATCCTTGGGAGCAATTTCCAAATGCCTGAAGGTACCACGTTCATCTGTACAAACAATAGTACACAAGTATAAACACCATGGGACCACGCAGCCGTCATACTGCTCAGGAAGGAGACGCGTTCTGTCTGCTAGAGATGAACGTACTTTAGAATGACCCACTGGAATTGTGATACAGTGAATTATAAGTGAAATAATCTGTCTGTAAACAATTGTTGGAAAAATGACTTGTGTCATGCGCAAAGTAGATGTCCTAACTGACTTGCCAAAACTATAGTTCGTTAACAAGAAATTTGTGGAGTGGTTGAGAAATGAGTTTTAATGACTCCAACCTAAGTGTATGTAAACTTCCGACTTCAACTGTACAAATCTCCCTAGCATATTGCATAATTTATGCAGCATCATACAATACATTTTTAGACTCACCTTGTTGTGCTGTGCTCACTTGAACAGTAAGGGGGCGCAGCGGTCCTTCTTGGGCAAATTTTGTCATTAAACTTTGTCATCAAAGTCAACAAGGTTGAATCATGACGTCAGTGATCTTCAAGTCGGAGCTCGAGAACGAGGCCTGAGTTCCTGACTTGGAATTACGAGTTGGACGAGCGTTCAAAATGTATTTTCCCAGTTGGAGCTCGTTCCCAGTTGTCTTGAACTCACTGAGTCTGAGATTTCCCAGTTCCCGAGTTTCCAGATGTTTTGAAGGTGGCAGAAGTCATGCTGAATTGACAGCATAGCCAATCTATTAAGCATTTTATGGCCCATGGTGTTGACTGTTTATCCTTTTAAGCTTGGAAAATAGACCCTTAAACCTAGGCTTGGACCACACACCCACTCCACTGAATAGCAGGCTCGTGATTGCTTTGCAATGCTTGCAGTTAACCACTGATTACTTCCAAACCACTCATTGTTGAATTTGAGATTTCCAACTTGTTGTGTAATGTTGATGTCCAATGGCCGATGAGCACTGATAGGTTTTATGTATAATTTTGCCAGTAGATTGTCGACTTGATTCATGATGATGACTGCTAGCTTGCTAGCTAAGATTTTGAAAGTATCAGTCCAATCAAAGCTACGGCAGATATAACTTGATTTGACATCATTTTATCTCTGGCCAATGATCTTAATCCTTCTTGGATGGGCACTTCTAATGTAAATCTATGGCAGCACCCAAGGGGCTTGAATTTTTGAGCTCTACCCGTAGATTTTGCGGTGACGTAGTGTCGCCATGATTGACAGAACACTGAGGCAATTACGGCGCAACTAGAGAACATTACCAACCCCTACGCTTCGTAATTTCCGCAGTTGTATGTGTCGAATTGCTATACTTTATCTTGGCCAGGTCGCAGTTGCAAATGAGAACGTGTTCTCAACTAGCCTACCTGGTTAAATAAAGGTGAAATAAAAAAATACATTTAAAAAAAAAAAAAGCTGCCCCACCACCACAGAAAGCACTGAGCTAGGCTGAAACACCTGCATTT
Organism: Salvelinus alpinus; assembly: GCF_045679555.1. NCBI lineage: Eukaryota > Metazoa > Chordata > Actinopteri > Salmoniformes > Salmonidae > Salvelinus > Salvelinus alpinus. The sequence goes on along the minus strand of NC_092104.1, from coordinate 50,772,772 downwards.
TGAAGCTGCCTTACTCAAGAAAGCAAACTTTATTAACTCAATGTTATTTTTTTAACATTGTTTGAAAACTGTTATGTGACTAGATTATTGTCCTGATGTGGCCTGATCTTAACTGCATTGAGGAATAACTTAGATGTCTACATGAGAATCCGCCTGTAGAATGGAGGTCATCATGAACTTGCATCTCCAAGGGGATGTGGCATCTGTTTATGCTCTATCAATGTGAAGTGCTTGTGACAATGCACATGACAGGATGCTCGTTAGAAAAGGGTCCCGGAAAGATAGCAATAAGTCTATGGAGCTCTGAATCCTTATTCTCGCTAGCTCTCATGTACTCCTTTGATATCTAGAGAATATGAATTTTGCCATTTGATGTCCTTACCTTGAAATATTCAAATGATCTCAGCATGAGAGTTTCTCATATCCAAAGTGAAATCTTAAAATGTGCATGCCCTCTTCGTTACGGAGTAACCTGCAAAATTGTTAGGATTTCCTAACAAATGAGGAAAGGCGAAGATACGCTTTGATGTAGAAATATGATGGACGTAGTGGAGATATGGTTAACCAGGAGATGCAGAATTAGCTAATATGTACAAAATGTTTTTTTTTAAGAGGACTAGTTACTAGTTTCCCTGGTTTGTTGACATGGGGTACTGTATGTGTAAAATGGTACCCTACTCCCGATATGGTGCATTACTTTTGACCAGGGCCCGATGTAGTGAACTAATAGGACAGGCAAATTCTAATTTGAAAGTTCCACTGCTGATTTTTCTTTCTTCCCCTCTAATCAGGGACTGATTTTGACCTGGTACGTAAGGTGGGTGCAGTTAATTATCAGTTAGAACAGAAAACCAGAAGTACTAGGCTCGCATTTGAATGCCCCTGGTACAGTATAGGGAACAGAACAGGATGCCATTTGAGACACAGAATGTTCTAGAACAGAGATGAGTGGGAGATGGAAGCTGTCTCTAAGGAAGAATAGGAGACTATTTTGAATGAAACCAACAGGAAGGTGATTTATAACATGCTCCCAATGCCTTGAGGAAAACAGTCAATGACCCTATGAATTACTACCGCTGCCACTTTAAATTAACATTGCATGAGCACATTTCGAAATTATAATTATCCCGTAATAAGAAACATTCAAATTAAAAGTGTGGCACAGATTTGATTTGTATCATGGGTCCTGATGACGAAACAACTACACAGTATTTTGGTCATACTAATTTAATTTGTTGTCAAGCACTCCACGAGCAGACAGATCCACCATTGCTTCTTTTAATAATTTGATTGATCTTATCATCAAGATGTTACACGCAAGGGAGCGCATCAACAACGCAGACAAACACAGTGGCGTCTGTGTTAGTTAATGGTTTTTACGTTTTTGCTATCACAAGATGATCCTCGACTGCAAATGGAAAATCCTTTCTTCTTTTATCGCCACGTTGCAGTATGATCTATCGAGTTCCCAAATAGTGATTGTAGCCATTCAAGATGAATACTAACCAACTGGAAATCATTTAACGTTCCCTTTCTCGTTTCAAAATCAGATTTACAGAAGACAGCGCTGGCTGGCGTGCTTGTAATCACTTAGCTTCCATCATAGGTCAGAAAAGTGCCACCAAATTATTCGTACTTAAGAAGCTGTCTGAAGCGATTTTAAATAATCAAGTTGTAACATTGACAAATTATTTGTGACAGAAATCCAAAACTGGTCCTGGGAAACCACCCAGTGTGCTATATTAGGCTTGTTTTGGGCTGTGGGGACCGTTGGCAACACTGAGTGTGCGGTGTGTGAGTGTGTGTGTGCGCGTTTATACATACTGCATGTGTTTTGGATGTAATGTGTGACGCTGACAAATGAGGGGACTGACACCACTGATCATACTAGTCTGGTGTGGTCACTCTACTGTGAGAGGTCACCCAGACAGACAGAGGAACAGACTATCGGTCTGACAGACTGACAGTCGTTGGGACATGGAGGGAGGTGTTGGGGAGGAAGGAGAAGCGAGGGAGGCCGTGTCCTTAGCCAGCGCCTCTCAGTCGTCACTCCCAGTGAGATGTGTGTCTGACAGTGTCAGGGACAGATGTCCATCACCCTGATGGTGACAGTGTGACATCTGGGCGGGGAGTGTTAGAAACTCTGGAGATAACATCGAGCTCACACGGCTGACAACAACAACACAACAGACAGATAGCAACAGCAGATGGGGATGTAATAGAGGCTTCAATTATAGTGTGTTTCTCCCGCGCTATATTACAGTGATAAGAAGTCCTGTGTCTCTGTTTGGATAAGATATGTCAGTACTGTTGTTAAGATCTATTCTAGAGAGTCAGCCTCTCAGGGCTATCAGGGCAGACTAGCTGCTGTTTCCTAGCACACGCACGCACTCACACATACCTTTCTGACTGCATGCAATGGTTTGGATTAGGTACAGCTAGCTCAGTGTGGGGCTGTGTGACTGGTCACATCAGCTCAAGGTAACAGTTAGACGGATGGCCCAAGTCAGACGTGCCCCCATCTTTCCCTTTTTCCGCTAACTCCATCTCTCTTCACTCGCTCTCTCTCCCCCATCAATCAGACAGACAGTCGGGCCCCCTGTTCCCACCACTCAAGGTCGGGGTCTGAGCAGCAGACAAACACAGTAGGTGTCACGCCTCTCTTACACAAGGTGGGCCACACAGAGCGAGCTCTGATTTAGTTCATGTTGAGTGAGTGAGACAGTGTTGGTCAGGTGACACATGCACCACAAGCAGAAGGAGAGTGAGTGAGTGGAAGTGGAAAAAAGTGAGAGAATGAAAAAGATCGAGATGGGGCAAGATCGAACTGGACAGCGGGACGGGTCAAAACGTCTGACCAATGAAAGTCAAGGTCAAAGTCAGTCAAACCACGTATGTCCTCCGAGAACCCAGAATACGTTTGATCCATAAGAGACGTAGGCTTTCGTGAGACCAGGCTTGTGACAGCAAGTTGACAAATGAGGAATGATGCTGACCTAGAGACCCTCAGTGGTCATGCTGACGGGGTTTCTCATGGGGTGATAACCCAAAGAGACAGCCCAGGGAAGGGGAAGATGGGAAGAAGAAGAAGTCACCATGGTGTGCCTTCTCTCCTTCCCTCCCTCTCTCCGCTGAATGACACTTAGGAAACTTTTCTGCTGTTCCAACACTTTCCCTCTGCCAAGGAAAGGAAGGAGCCGTTTGAAATGCATTATTTAAATGAAAAAAAGGGCAGAGGCTGAGATTATGATTTGCTTGGGATTCGGCGTGTGTCGTGTCTCTCTCTACCGTCAACTCTGCACCATCGGTGCCACTGCCGTAGCGACAGACTGTAGGAAGAGTCACCCGTCACAGAGGTGCTATTACTCAGTGGTGGAAAAAGTACCCAATTGTCATACTTGAGTAAAAGAAAATGTCTCAAGTAAAAGTGAAAGCCACCCAGTAAAATACTACTTGAGTAAAAGTCTAAAAGTATTTGGTTTTAAATATACTTAAGTATCAAAAGTAAATGTAATTGCAAAAATATACTAAAGTATCAAAAGTTAAAGTATAAATCATTTCAAATTCCTTATATGAAGCAAACCAGACGGCACGATTTGTGTTCAGTGAGTCCGCCAGATCAGAGGCAGTAGGGATGACCAGGGATGTTCTCTTGATAAGTGTGTGAATTGGACAATTTTCCTGTCCTGTTAAGCATTCAAAATGTAGTACGAGTACATTTGGTTGTCATGGAAAATGTATGGAGTAAAAAGTACATCATTTATTTTAGGAATGTAGTGGAGTATAAATAAAAGTTGTAAAAAATATAAATAATCAAGTAAAGTACAGATACCCCAAAAACTACTTAAGTGGTATTTTTTGTACTTCACACCACTGCTATTATTATTGGGGAGGAGGTACTGGAACGCTTTTGTCCTTACCCTGATGAAGGAGAGAATTGGGGGGATGGGTGAGGGGGACGTGGGTGTAGAGAGATGGGGATCCATGGACAGGTAGAGAGCATGTGCAGTAGTCCTTTGTGGTGAGGTTACGGCTAAGAGAACAAACCATAGTGGAAATGGGTAACACTTTATTTTATACTCTTACCCGTATTACCCGTATTTCTCTGGTATTTAATGTGAAATGACTCAGTAACACATTGGTATTTTCTAGTAATTCTTTGAAGTAATTTTTTCTAAGTTGGTTATTTCTTGGTAACATTATTGGCACTGTCAAGTTAGCTAGAATGAATTCCAAAATAACCAAGAGTCAATTCTCTATAAATAATTATATGATTTCCCTGTCACCATGTTAGTACCATGCAGTGGTGGAAAAAGTACCCAATTGTCATACTTGAGTAAAAGTAAATATACCTTAACAGAAAATTACTCAAATAAAAGTGAAAGTCACCCAGTAAAATACTACTTGAGTAAAAGTCTAAAAGTATTTGGTTTTAAATTTACTTAAGTATCAAAAGTAAAAGTATAAATAATTTCAAATTCCTTATGTTAAGCAAACCAGACGGCACAATGTTTTTTAAATTTTTAATTTACGGATAGCCAGGGGCCCAGTCTAACACTCAGACATATAATTTACAAACAAAGCATGTGTTTAGTGAGTCCGCCAGATCAGAGGCAGTAGAGGATGTTCTAGGATGACCAGGGCTGTTGAGGATGACCAGGGATGTTATCTTGATAAGTGTGTGAATTGGACCATTTTCCTGTTCTGTTAAGCTTTCAAAATGTAACCAGTACTTTTGCTTGTCAGGGAAAATGCATGGAATAAAAAGCACATTATTTTCTTTAGAAATGTAGTGAAGTAAAAGTAAAAGTTGTCAAAAATATAAAAGTAAAGATATCCCGAAAAATGACTTAAGTAGTACTATAAAGTGTTTTTACTTAAGTACTTTATAACATTGGCACTATGTAATGCACAATAACGTATTACCTGGAAATTGTATTTTTCTTCGACCACGGTGGTAGGGTACTGTTCATGCTGACATTTAAATGGTCATCATTACTGCTGTTGATGAATGTGTCATCTCAGTCCTCCACCCAGAGCCTCCTCTTAACAGATAGCACTCGCGGGCTTCGTCCCAAATGGCACCCTATCACCTATATAGTGCACAACTTTTCACTACATAGGCAGTAGGGTGCTATTTGGGATGCCTCCCTATACAGCACAAGGCCACAGGATGTTCAATGGGACTGCTTTAACCTTGAACTTTATCACTGTAGTAGACGGCCATGACATTAAAGTCCTATCTCAAACACACATGACCAGAATGATGGTATAATGGTGGAGCATTAAGGGTACAGAAGGAAGCTCTTAGGTTAGTCCTATTGACCTGCGTTACGACTAATGACTTTCTCTGTGAACATATCAGATAGTACAAGGTGACAAGTGGTCATGGTGTATTGGTTTACAATAGGTTTTGTATTGACGTGTGTGTGTGTACACATACAGTATGCCATACGTGCGCACGCATGTGTGTACCGTGTATGTGCATGTGCACATGTGTGTGTGTGCGTGTGTTTAAGATACAGTATACCGCCCCTCGTCTCTGAAGAATAGTGCATCAGATCTGTCTCAGGTACCTGTACTCTCATTCAGTGATTGTTTACAGCCGTTAGCCTGCCTATCCCCCAAGCCCCGCCCCTTTCCTCTGTCACTATGTCCATTACGCGGCCAATTAAATCTCACTGGCCATTCTCCCATCTCAGGCCATTTCTTCTCTTTTTGTTTTTAATTTCATTGGGGAAGGCATGACCATTTCTTACTCGCTCCCCCATTGACGGTATATCAAACCAGAGCCGGGCCTCCAAGGTGGAGAGGGAGGGACATAAAATCATAAACTACTCTTTAGTTAAATAGATAACCGTATACAGTGGCATTTTTAGATTGTTTTGGAATGAAGGATGAAGAATGAAATTACATGGTAATGTTTGTGCTGTGTCTTCTAATTCATGCACTTGGCTTTAATGGAAGTCCCGCTTGTAAGACGTATTAAATGTGAAATTGAAATTGTCTGTGGAAAGGCAGAAAGAGAGAGAATGAGAGAGAGGGAGAGAGAGTTAGCGCCTCATGGATAGTTGCTGAATTAATGCTGGCTTCCTTCGCGTTGCTTGGGTGCGTAGGCTTTTCTGTCGTCTGATGATGAAGTGGATGGCATTTCTGGTCCTGATGACTGGACTGGCAGGTAGAATATTTGTGGAAATGTTGCTGTTGAAAAGGTGACGCTAGATTAACACCTTGGTGTTCTAAAATGTCAACTCATCAATTATCATTTGAATTTGTCGAATCTATGTGTTGAAACTCTTTGTGTACTGTAGGCCTACTTTGTAGTTTACTTTTAGATAATATAGATATGTTTTACAGATATACATCCTATTCTTGTCATCTCTATGTTCGGTATTGTTTCTACTGGTGAAAACAAATATGCCACTGGCATTACAAACTTTCCATCACAAATGTCACCAATTTGCAAATATCTGGCCCTAGGAAGCTCTGCAGCACTCTGCACTTGATATTTTACAAAATCAGAAAGTCCCATTGAATGTGGCTGCCTGCTGAGGCTTGCAATACAGTATCTATTTTAGAAGACAAGCTTTGTTTTGTGTATTTCCCCCTCTCTTATTATTTAGTGATTCTCCCTATCGTATGTGATGAATGGAGACAGAGCCGTGGCAGTAGGATGATAAAACTACAGTGGTTGGATTAGGCCTCTAATCCTCTCCCTCCACACTCCGCTATTACACATGCAGACAGACTTAGGCAGGGGTTAACCGTGGGGTCAAACTGATATGGTGATACTGTCACCAGCCATAGTCCAACTGGGAATCAAGGCACTATGGGTCTGTCCCAAATGACATCCAATTCCATTTATAGTGCACTACTTTTCACCAGGGCCCTATGGGCCCCAGTTTCCCAATAGTGATGTAATTTAGGCTTCCGAGTGTTTAACAATGCATCGTTCCTACAAGTCCGAATGTAACATGCGTTTCCCAAAACACCACGCAGAGATAACGTTCACTAAGTGTGGATGCTGATCGAAAGAAAAGCAGCGCTGCTCTCGGATCAGCCATCTCCTAAATCGAACCTTAACTTTATCATTATTCCACAATACGGATGACTAATCAGATTCTAGAGAGATATTATTATATTTTATTATTATACCAACTCTCTACAAATATTGAGGCGGGTTATTCTAATGTGTGTAAGCATTACCCTATGACAATATCAGGATTTGCCACATCATTGTGCACATGTTGTTACACACCATGAAATATATTGAGGCAGACTTTTCAGACTGCAGCCTAGATTTAGCCAAATTAGAACTCAATTGAAATAACATGAAATTGATTTCAATATGATTGAAATACAATGACTGTACAACATTTTTTGGAACATGTTCCTACTATTGAGTTGCGCACCCTTTTGCCCTCAGAACACCCTTAATTTGTTGGGGCATGGACTCTACAAGGGGTTCGAAAGCGTTCCACAGGGATGCTGGCCCATGTTGACTCCAATGCTTCCCACTGTTGTGTCAAGTTGGCTGGATGTCCTTTGGGTGGTGGACCATTCTTGATACACATGGGAAACTGTTGAGCGTGAAAACCCAACAGTGTTGCAGATCTTGACACACTCAAAACAGTGCGCCTGGCACCTACTACCATACCCCATTCAAAAGTACTTAAATCTTTTGTCTTGCCCATTCACCCTCTGATTGGAACACATACACAATCCATGTCTCAATTGTCTCAAAGCCTAAATATCCTTCTTTAACCTGTCTCCTCGCCTTCCTTTACACTGATTTGAAGTGGATTTAACAAGTGACATCAATAGGGGATCATAACTTTCACCTGGATTCATCTTTTTATCTTTGATTTGTACCAATTTTGAAGACATTGGCAACTTCTTTCTGAATTTTATCAGCGGTCACAGAAAGACGGATAAACGGATAAACATCTTAATTCTGTGTTTAGCGGAGATCTTCTGTGTATAAAATGACGACGCATTTAGCTGTTCTAGGCGTGGTCTGAGGCAGTCGGTAAATAATGTGGGTTTTCAAGTGGAACTTTAGTAACAATGGTTTTGGGAAACCGTGCCCCGCTCAAAGGTAGTGGACTTTATAGGGAATAGCAGCCTATGCAGTTAGAGTTGGACAGACAGCACCAGGGAAGAAACAGCTGTTCTATCCGGGATTACTGTAATGTGCTCTCGAGGCAGGCGTCAACTCGACATAGAGGGATGTGTTAGTCATGTGGAAAGGGTTAACACCAACAATGGAGTAATCCCACTCACACAGGGTGGGGTAATCACACTGTCTGCCAACGTGTGCTTTAACCCCATAGGAAACATGTGGGTAAAGAGAGCAGGGATGGAGGGGGGGGAACTCACGCTGTATCTTACACTGTGTTACGTGGGTGAATGATTGACAGGCGAGATATAGCGTCTGAGCCCGCTCATCATGCGGTTCAGAAACCCACGCTTTCTTCCGTCGCAATGCAAAGCCATGAGTTGCCATAGCCAGTAGATAGTATGACGCTGGTTTTAATGTAGTATACCAGACACATAACTGAGTGGACTAACAGACAGAATAGAATGCAAAAACAATATGCATATTTCATTTTATGTTGGAAAAGGAATGAGGAATTGGAAAAGATTACATGCGCACATCCATTGCCTATGAGCAGGTGCTGGATGATATAACACATTCATAGCAGGTGAAAAGAAACGGCACAATACATTCTATGCTCCCATTTGATTTATTTGGTTTCGACCACTCAGGTCGTCCTCGGGTCAGGATTATGAAAGACAACCCAAATAGGCTTTTCATAGCCTGCATCCCAAATGGTGCTCTTTAGGAGGCAGACATAGGGTGCCATTTGGGACGCAGGCATACTGCATTGAGCAGTAGAGATGGAGAAAAGACCTGGCGTGGTGTTGGTAACTGAGTGGAAAGTGATGAGGAGAAGGATGCAGAGGAATAGTTTTAGCCTGGTCAAGGGTCACTCACACACACAGACATACACGCACAAACACACACACACTGATACACACACACACACACACACACACACACACACACACACACACACACACACACACACACACACACACACACACACACACACACACACACACACACACACACACACACACACACACACACACACACACACACACACACACACACACACTCTCTCTCTCTCTCTCTCTCTCTCTCTCTCTCTCTCTCCACCACAGGCAATTTCACAGCAGAGGGAAGTTGACATGGCTGTATCAAGGTTAACCTCTTAATTCACTGATGTGTTACTCCAGCCATTGACATGAGCGTTATTGCACTGCAGAGGGAAACACAACTCAGTGTAGGATGCTGCTACATTATTCTAAGATTTGGGGTATGTTTCACTCAACTGTAGAGAACAACTGGTACGATAATACAACAGTTACACAATCAGTAAGATAAGAGTAGAAAATCGAGTTGATGATAGTTGAGGAGTTAAGATATCGATCTGATTGAGACGGTTGCTTCTAGAGAATAAGTCACATTTTATGAGCTCTCTCTTGTCTAAACTTTCCATACAGTTGAGATTTCAGTATTTCATTTATTAAGTATGTAATCATAGGGTCTACATGACTAGTTATTGTACTTGACAGTTACTTATTTAGAGCTATTTCGGACAGCACGTGTTTTATTTGTGCACTGGTATATATTTCAGTTTATGGGATTCATTAAAGCACTAATTAGTTAACTAAAAAGGTTTTAAAGAGATGACAGTTCTTTACAAGACTATTTATTTTTGAATAGCTAAAACTAGAATTAGCTACATCATGGTGTGGGTGCAAAATTCCATGATTCACTTGCAACAATAAAACATTCTAAATGTACAAGTGGTAACACGACAATCACTAAATTGCATCTAAATGATCTTTTCTTTTACCTTTCATTTAACTCGGCAAGTCAGTTAAGAACAAATTCTTATTTACAATGACGGCCTACCCTAGCCAAACCCGGCCGACGCTGGTGCCAATTGTGCGCCGCCCTATGGGACTCCCAATCACGGCCGGTTGTGATACAGCCTGGAATCAAACCAGGGTCTGTAGTGACGCCTCTAGCACTGAGATGCAGTGCCTTAGACCGCTGCGCCACTCGGGAGCCCATCTTGATTACTTGCAATCATTGAATCTCTATGGACATTTTCAACCTCTCCCTGACCCAGTCTGTAGTACCTATACGTTTCAAGCAGACCACCATAGTCCCTGTGCCCAAGAATGCCAAGGTAACCTCTCTAAATGACTATCGCCCCGTAGCACTCACATCTGTAGACATTAAATGCTTTGAAAGGCTGGTCATGGCTCACATCAACACTATAATCCTAGACACCCTGGACCCACTCCAATTCGCATACCGCCCCAACAGATCCAAAGATGACGCAATCTCTATTGTACTCCACACTGCACTCTCACACCTGGACGAGAGTAACACCTATGCTGTTCATTGACTACAACTCAGCATTCAAAACACCATAGTGCTCTCCAAGCCCATCACTAAGCTAAGGACCCTGGGACTGAACACCTCCCTCTGCAACTAGATCCTGGACTTCCTGACGGGCCGCCCCCAGGTGGTGACGGTAGGCAACAGCACATCTGCCACGCTGACCCTCAACACAGTGGCCTCTCAGGGGTGCGTGCTTAGCCCCCTCCTGTACTCCCTGTTCACCCACGACTGTGTGGCTGCGTGACTGTGCACAGCTCCAACATCATCATTAAGTTTGCTTATGACACGACAGTTGTAGGCCTGATCAGAGACCTGGGCAGTGTGGTGCCAGGACTACAACCTCTCCCTCAACGTCGGCATGACAAGGAAGCTGATTGTGGAGTAAGGGAAACGGAGGGCTGAGCACGCCCTCATTCACATCGACGGGGGTGTAGTGGAGCGGGTCAAGAGTTCCTCGGTGTCCACATCACTAAGGATCTATCATGGTCACACACCAACACAGTCGTGAAGAGGGCACAACAATGCCTCTTTCCCTCTTTTGCTGAAAAGATTTGGCACAGGCCCTCAGATCCTCAAAAAGTTGAGAACATCTACTGCATGGCAAGCGGTACAGATGCAACACGTCTGGAACCAACAGGACCCTGAACAGCTTCTGCCACCAAACCATAAGACTGTTAACCAGATAGCTCACCGGACTAACTATTTAACTATGTAACTATCTGCATTGACCCTTTTTAAGCAAACTTTTTTATTATTCATCACATATGCTGCTGCTACTGTTTATTATCTATCCTGTTGCCGAGTCACTTTATTCCTAGTTATATGTTTAGTGTCTTCGGAAAGTATTCATACCCTTTGACTTACTCCATGTTTTTTGTGTTTTTTGTATAGCCTGAATTCAAAATTGATTAAATATATATTTTTCCTCATTAATCTACACACAATATCCTATAATGACAAAGTGCACATTTTATTTTAGAAATGTTTACAAACGTATTGAAAAATAAATATCTAATTTACATAAGTATTCAAACCCCTGAGTCAATACATGTTATAATCACCTTTTGGCAGTGATTACAGCCGTTAGTCTTTCTGGGACCGGGATTGTACAATATTTGCACATTATTATTTTCTAAATTCTTCGAGCTCTGTCAAAATGGTTGTTGATCATTGATAGACAGCCGTGTAAGTATTTTTCAAGTATTTTTTTATATACACTACCTTTCAAAAGTTTGGGGTCACTTAGAAATGTCCTTGTTTTTGAAAGGAAAGCTATTTTTTTGTCCATTAAAATAACATCAAATTGATCAGAAATACAGTGTTGACATTGTTAATGTTGTAAATGACTATTGTAGCTGGAAACGGCAGATTTTCTATGGAATATCTACATAGGCGCACATAGGCCTGTTATCAGCAACCATCCCTCCTGTGTTCCAATGGCAAGCGGTGTTAACTAATCCAAGTTTACCATTTTAAAAGGCTAATTGATCAATAGAAAACCCTTTTGCAATTATGTTTGTACAACTGAAAACTGTTGTCTTGATTAAAGAAGCAATAAAACTGGCCTTCTTTAGACTAGTTGAGTATTGTCACGCCCTGACCTTAGAGAGCCGTTTTATTTCTCTATTTGGTTAGGTCAGGGTGTGATTTGGGGTGGGCATTCTATGTTTGTTTCTATGTTTTGGCCGGGTATGGTTCTCAATCAGGGACAGCTGTCTATCGTTGTCTCTGATTGGGAATCATACTTAGGCAGCCTTTTTTCCTTTTGGTAGTTGTGGGTAGATGTCTTCGTTAATGCATGTATAGCCTTATGGAGCTTCACGTTCGTTTTTGTTGTTTATTGTTCTGTTGGCGACATTTAAAAAATAAAGGAAATTGTACGCTCAACACGCTGCACCTTGGTCCGGTCATGTCCTAGACGACGTTCGTGACAAGTATCTGGAGCATCAGCATTTGTGGGTTCGATTACATGTTCAAAATGGCTAGAAACAAAGAACTTTCTTCTGAAACTTGTCAGTCTATTCTTGTTCTGAAAAATGAAGGCTATTCCATGCGAGAAATTGCCAAGAAACTGAAGATCTCGTACAACGTTGTGTACAACTCCCTTCACAGAACAGCTCAAACTGGCTCTAATCAGAAAATAATGAGTGGGAGGCCCCGGTGCACAACTGAGCAAGAGGACAAGTACATTAGAGAGTGTCTAGTTTGAGAAACAGACGCCTCACAAGTCCTCAACTGGCAGCTTCATTAAATAATACCCGCAAAACACCAGTCTCAACGTCAACAGTGAAGAGGCAGCTCCGGGATGCTGGCCTTCTAGGCAGAGTTGCAAAGAAAAAGCCATATCTCAGATTGGCCAATAAAAATAAAAGATTAAGATGGACAAAAGAACACAGACACTGGACAGAGGAACTCTGCCTAGAAGGCCAGCATCCTGCTTTCACTGTTGACGTTGAGACCAGTCCCCATGCTTGTCTCAGAGCAGCGAGAAACAGTGCTGAAATAGTTGACCACAAGCGAGTAGGCTATTGCTTCAAATCCTATTGCTTCTGACTTCGATATGCTTTTTAAATAAATAAGACTTTCACCACTTTTAACAGCACATTACTCAACACTAGTGAGACTCATGTCGCCTACGGTAGGCCTACAGTATAAATACAAATACATATACAAATATTTTTTTCAATGACGTGACTCTCCGCCAATAACTACATTTAGAGGATTGGAGGATTCTAAATTAATATCTAAGGGCCATTTTTTGTTTGGGCAAATCTGATCTGTGAGAATATCTAAGGGGCTTTTATATAATTCTAAATTAATTCATAATAATAATAATCGCTTTTTAAAATTTTTATAATGATATGTTGGAGATGATTTTGTTTTCAAATAACCAAAAGTGAGCGAGAATAAGGTCATTCTTGAACATGGGAGGAGACATTCTTACTCATTTGTAAATTAAGCCAGTTTGTTATTTAGAATGATTTATTTCTGTTTTTAGAGGGAGAGAAACCAAAAGCCTACCGTCGCCTCATGGATCTCCTGGTCATGGCCACCCTGGGTACCGAACCAGCATCTGTAGCAACGTAGTTGACACTGCGATGCAGTGTCTTAGACCGCTGCGCCACTCTGCTGTACTTTGAGCCTAAGCCATGAATGAGTGAGTCACTCAGCTTTATGTAGGTGCCGAGGCTCTATGACCGCGCCACCAACTTGATTATTTAGCAGACATCACTCACCTATATTCAGTCAACACATATCACAATATCATGGAATATAATTGAACATTTTCGTTTCTCTTAGAATAAAAACCTTAGTGTAACAACAGTTTTATTAAGTAATACTGACGAGTAGTAACAGAAAAATAAGTGTATTTTTTCCGGGTTGTGCACGTGTAGGACAGAGGAATAGCAATTCTTACACTATTGTTCTACATTCAATCACCTTCTTCATCCTCATCATTCATTTAATTGAAATTCAATTTTGAAGTCGTGCACAATTATCAGTTTCTATTTGGTTTATGTCATCCATTCATTGTCAGTTAGAGACACATTAGCACCTTGGGACCCTAAAGCATAATCAGTGCTCTAACTCCCCCTTGTGGTGGTCTGGAGTGATGAAGCAGTGACGCAAGGTACCGTACTAAACCACAAATTACCTCTAAATCCCGCAGCATAATCTCAAAACGTTTAGTTGAGCAACCACTGTACATATCTATCTCAATTGCCTTGTACCCCTGCACATCGACGCGATACTGGTACCCTGTGTAAATAGCCATCGTTACTCATTGTGTATTTATTATTACTTTTATTATTATTATTATTTGTAAACTTTTTTTCCCCCCTCTCTATTTTCTTTATCTCTGTTTTGTTGGGAAGGGCCCGTAAGTAGGCCGTTCACTGTTAGTCTACACCAGTTGTTTACGAACCATGTGACAAATAACATTTGATTCGATTTGACCTGACCGCCACCGTTTGTTAGATGGATGTTTAAATAATGCGTGTGTGGACACGACTTTATTCATATGTGTAGATGTATGAACACCCCTTTCCCATACAATCCATTCTATTTTGTCCAACAATTGATCAATTGCTATCCAAATGTCAAATGAGATGTCATCATATAAAATAAGGTCGGCGGTGATGTATTGCCCTGTGTGACATACATTGGAAATTGATCTATATTCACCATCATCTCCTCCATGGCTTTTGCCGGGGTTCAGGATCTTTATTCACTACTGGGAAGACAAATGACTGGTATGTTGACCCTGACAGTCCCTGAGCCTCCCCTCCCCATCACAACACATGAAAGCCACTCACTATGAAAGTCACTCACTTGGAATCCATTGTAATCATTTCTCTGTGGAGTAGAAAGCAAAGAGAGTGGAGAGGGGAGAGGAACCCATCATGGCAGACTGGTGGTGTATAGGCCAGCATCTCCGTGGTTCAGTCGCTGACCAATCCCAGCATAGCCACACTCAACACGGATGGTTCCGGTTGCACAGTTCTGGGGTAAAGCATCCCCTCCCCCAATCATAACCTTAACCATTAGTGTAGGAAATGCAAAACTGACCCAAGATCAGCGTCTATGGGGAACATCACTACACCGGTTGCGTACAGTACTCTGTGGAGGGAAAAAGTTAATGATTTTGCATTGGCTTTCATCTATCAGAAGGGCGGAGGAGGATCAATAGGATGTTTGGTTTGAGCTCAGGCCCTGGCAGAGTCAGACAGGACTGGGCATGTCCTTGGAGCGACTGGGGCTGAATGGCTGGAGTTGAATTGATGGCCTGTGTAAATCAGTGATGTATGACCAGGCCTGCATTGGCCTAATTAAGCAGGCGGTAATAGGGTAATTTAGAGTAATTAAGAAGCTGGGGGAGGGATCCACATCAAATCCCCTCTGGCCCCCCCAAGAGCTTGCAGGCCAATCCACATGTGTCTTATACCTTCCCCTCAGCTCAGATTGGACTGGCAGGAAGAATATAGCCCCAGGGTCGTATTCATTTGTGCACACGGTAGCGAAACGTTTCACAACGGAATACCAAAACGAGAACTTCTTAATCAAGGTAATTCGTGTTTCTTCTTCCATTTGGTGTATAATGAATATAACCCTGTGTGTGTGTGTGTGTGTGTTTTTCTCAGATGACAGTGGATCACAGTAGGGCCCGGCTCTGCAACCCTCTCTCTGTGCTAAGTGTGTGTGGGCCCCATTTGTGTGGCTCCCAAGCTCACCTAGGAGTCAGTGCCGTACTGCAACAGACACTGTGTGACAGTATGGCCTCCTGACAGTCCCGCACACAGAGCATGAATTATAGATGACTGATGCCGCACTGTGAGTGAGGTGGCTGACATTAAACCAAAATGGCAAATGTGACACATAATGGTTATGATGTATTAAGGAGCGTACGCCTGAGTAAGTGTGAGCTAAATGCGTAAAATGGAGGACTCTCACGCTCCAAAGAGAAGGCATTTCACAACTCCATAAACCTGCTTGTTCTAAACAGTGCAACAGTTTTTTATATTTTTTAAATACAGTACTTAGTGAAAGATCATGTGTTTTTCTGTGAGTTGAGTGGCGCACAGAGATGTAGTGGTACTTCAACCTTATATAGCCCATGGATAGAAGTGCCAGGGCTTAGCCCATTGCACAAAATTGCTGTTTATTTGTTGGATATCATTCACCTACTCTCGTTGAAAGTAGTAATATCATCTTAGATTTTTTTTTTTAAAGACTGCACTAGTAACATACAAAGGGGGGGGGGGGGCAGCTAAATTGCACCAATAATCAAAAACAACACAAACCCAACATTTATAAACCCCCAAAACGTTTGATAAGATGTTGTGGTGTTTACGATGGTTCTGATGACATATACGTTGTTTAATTAAGACATAAAGTAGGCAGGTGTCTTTGACCAGAAGAGTCAAAGGGAAGAGTAACGAGTCCCATTTTGCTCCTGTTTTATGATCATAACAGATCTCTTGCTATTTATTTTTTTGTATATATCTGTTGTATGGCGGCCCTTGTTGTTCTACCCAGACTGCACGACACATTTCCTAATTGGGACAATAAATGAGTATTCTACATGCCAAAGCCTTCTAGAAGTGGCTTTGAACATCTCCAGGAGTCTAGCTAGATTTAGCACTGTTTTCTTGGGTATGTGTCAGAGAGCATGGTGTAATTTACATTTTAATAATTTTGCAGACACTATTATCCAGAGCAACTTACAGTAGTGAGTAGATACATTTTTGTGCTTTTTCCCCCATAATTGTCCCCCGTGGGAATCAAACCCACAACTCTGGTGTTGCAAGCACCACGCTCTACCAACTGAACCACACGGGACCGCTGATCAGCTCCATCTCCAGTCTGCTTGATGAGTACTGGCTCTCAACTCTCTCCATTCTCTCACTGCCAGAGAGCAGACAGGTGGAACATATGCGATGATAACAATAATCAGAGCCAATGCGAAAGCAGCTATTCCCAGGGACGTCGCAGCTCCCCCCAATGTAAATTCCCTCTGTGTTGAGTGTCCTTTCCAGTAGCCTATACTCATGGCATACAGCATGACTAATGGCAGAAGGATTCTCCTCTCATGTAAATTACATTGATCTGATGAATGTAAAAATAATAGAGAATAATCAGGTCGTTTTTGCGTGTGTGTCATCGCTGTTGGCCTGATTGGAAGTGCACAGCACATTTTCCATGGGGGACCAACTTGGCTGATAAACCCCCCCCCCCCATCACATTAGTGCTTTGGCCTTAACATATCACCACCGCTCAACTTCTGCCAAGGGGAATTCTTTATTGGCGGGGGAGAACTTGTGTGTAATTTCTCAATCGAGAGTCCAGGTTCCCATGGTCGGAAAGGATTTAGCACCGTGCGTGTTATTTAAGAGCGACGGGGTGGTGGATGAGGAGCTCTCCCATTGCTCTCACAGTGTAATCACAGCGTTTTAATCTACAAGACACAGCGCCTTACCTGCAGCTAGCTGCCAGTCACATACAACAACAAAAAATCAGTGACTCAGTCACTCACTAAATCCCTTTGCTTTCCCAGCCAGCGCAAGACAAAGCAAGGCAAGGAAAACATCACTAGGTTCTTAATGAGAGCCCTACTTCAAGCCTTCTAACCGGAGATAATCCTAAGCATCGAAACCACCCACCTCCCCATAAAACAAGACGTGATGTGCTAACGTTGCGCTAGTTACTACCTGGCCGAGGTAATAAGCTTACTTTTGCTTGGTTTCTTCCCGACCAGAACGTTTGTTTGGCTGCCGCTCTGCTGTACCAACGTGTTGTTCACTGCGCCCAGGCTCTTTCTAGACCCTGCACACAGCTCCAAGCCTGCAAGCCGGAGCATCAGAAGGAATGTCTCCGTGTCAACTCTGATGCCGCTGCCAGAATCAATAGCTTTCTCATTGGCCGTGGAGTTGAATCTGATCTTCAATAGAATGCCCCAGCCCTTGTTGGAGGTGCTTGTTGGGGGCTTATTGTTGGTCCAGATTTCTTGTCGGAAGCTCTATTCTGGTCATCAGTAGTGTGTTTACAACCTTGAACTGGCGTGTTTGTTGGCAGCAGTAGTGCCAACCCCCCAGAGGTTTGCATCTTCCACTAGAATTCTGCCTTTTCTCTAATGAGGCAAAAACATCTGCCCTTGGACAAGCTGGGGAGAGTAATAATGGTTGTGTTTTACTTCATTTTAGTAAATACTTTCTTAGCTCTTTTTTCCTTAACTGCATTGTTGGTTAAGGGCTTGCAAGTAAGCATTTCACTGTAAGGTCTACACCTGTTCTGAGAGTGAGAGAGAGGAAGGGGGAGGAGAGAGAGAGAGAGTGAGTGTGTGAGGGGGCGAAAGAGATCATTTAGAAATAAGAGAGAGTTCAGTAAGTCACAGCCAGGGCTGCAAATAGTTCCCATCATGTCTGGCACAGACATAGGCCTCCGGGGTCATTGCAGTCACCATGATGACACTGACTTGGTTGTCACGGTTACCTTCTGGCAGAGTGACTAATGGACAAGGTGGAGAGAGGGAGATAGAGAGAGCATGAACAAGAAGTGGGAGTAAGAGAAATATTTTCATTATGTTTATATTGTAAATTAATAACTTAATTTCCAAGGTGCGCTTTGGCAATATGCACATTGTTACATCATGCCAATAAAGCTATTTGGATTGAATTAAAAGAGGGGGGAGACACAGAGCGAGACATAGAGAGGGAGGTAGAGGAATATAGAGAGAGGGGGAGACAGAGAGAGGGGGTGACAGAGAAAGAGGGAGAGAACAAATAGAGCGAGAGGAAGTTTGAGAGAGGGAGGCCGAGAGAAAGGCAGAGAGAGGGAGGGAGACAGCGAGAAAGTGAAGAAGAGAGAGGGGACAGACCAAGAGAGAGTGGAAAGCCTCTGTCACTCTGTTTGCCTTAACCCACTGTCTCAGTCAGGTTCCAATTGACAGGTTGTTTTATGGGACTTGTCTACAGTGTAATTATTAAGTTTTCTTCAGTCTTTGGGGAGATTAAAACACTATTAGCGCTCCACCATCATACTCTCCAGCTGTTGCATTTGTTTATGACCAAAGTGTTTTATGACACCTCCGCTTTAGTCACCTACACAATTAGGTTTAATGAAATACGGTGCCGGCACATTGAGCAGGAGAAACATGGGGTGCTGGAGACTTGTTGAAGAGAAGAGAGGAAGAAGGAATGTCACCTCCTTAGCTTTAGAGAGCAGTGCAAAGAGAGAGAGAGAGAGAGAGAGAGAGATTTGAGTGAACAGACTCACTCATACATCATTGAAAGGTTGGTCATGGCCACGTCAACACCATTATCCCAGAAACCCTAGACCAACTCCAATTTGCATACCGCCCAAACAGATCCACAGATGACGCCATCTCTATAGCACTCCACACTGCCTTTTCCCATCTGGAAAAAAGGAACACCTACGTGAGAATGCTATTCATTAACTACAGCTCAGCGTTCAACACCATAGTGCCCTCAAAGCTCATCACTAAACTAAGGACCATGGGACGAAACACCTCACTCTGCAACTGGATCCTGGACTTCCTGACAGGCCGCCCCCCAGGTGGTAAGGGTAGGTAACAACACATCTGCCACGCTGATCCTCAACACTGGAGCCCCTCAGGGCTGCGTGCTCAGTCCCCTCCTGTACTCCCTGTTCACCCATGACCGCATGGCCAAGCACGACTCCAACACCATCATTAAGTTTGCTGACGGTACAATAGTGGAAGGCCTGATCACCGACAACGATGAGAAAGCCAATAGGGAGGAGGTCAGAGACCTGGTTATGTGGTGCCAGGATAACAACCTCTCCCTCAACGTGATCAAGACAAAGGAGATGATTGTGGAATACAGGGAAAGGATGCCCCCATTCCCATCGACGGGGCTGTAGTGGAGCAGGTTGAGAGCTTCAAGTTCCTTGGTGTCCACATCACCAACAAACTATCATGGTCCAAGCACACCAAGACAGTTGTGAAGAGGGCACAACAATGCCTATTCCCCTTCTGGAGACTGAAAAGATTTGGCATGGGTCCTCAGATCCTCAAAATGTTCTACAGCTGCGCCATCAAGGGCATCCTGACTGGTTACATCACTGCCTGGTATGGCAACTGCCTGGCATCTGACCGCAAGGCACTACAGAGGTAAGTGTATATGGCCCAGTACATCACTGGGGCCAAGCTTCCTGCCATCCAGGACCTCTGTACCAGGCGGTGTCAGAGGAAAGCCCTAAAAATTGTGAAAGACTCCAGCCACCCCAGTCATAGACTATTCTCTCTTCTACCGCATGGCAAGCGGTACCGGAGCACCAATTCTATATCCGAATGGCTTCTTAACAGCTTCTACCACCAAGCCATAAGACTCCTGAACACCTAATCAAATGGCTACCCAGACTTTTTGAATTGTCCACCCCACCCACATTTTTACACTGCTGCTACTGTTTATTATCTATGCATAGTCACTTTACCTCTACCTACATGTACATATTACCTCAATTACCTCGATTAACCAGTGCCTCCGCACATTGACTGTGTACCAGTACCCCCTGTATGTAGCCTCGCTACTGTTATTTTTTTGTTGCTCCTTAATTATTTGTTATTTTTTTCTCTTATATTATATATATATATATATTATTTTTTACTTCATTTTATTAGTAAATACTTTCTTAACACTTTTTTTCTTAAAACTGCATTACGGCTAGCGGAACCCCACAACAACATTCCGCTGAAAAGGCAGAGCACGAAATTCAAAAATATTTTTTTGAAATATGTTACTTTCATACATACATTCACAAGTGCAATACACCAAATTAAAGCTTAACTTCTTTTTAATCTACCCATCGTGTCCGATTTCAAAAAGGCTTTACAGCGAAAGCACACCATATGATTATGTTAGGTCAGAGCCTTGTCACAAAAACACATACAGCCATTTTCCAGCCAAAGAGAGGAGTCACAAAAAGTAGCAATAGAGATAAATATTCATCACTAACCTTTGATGATCTTCATCAGATGGCACTCATAGGACTTCATGTTACACAATACATTTATGTTTTGTTTGATAAAGTTCATATTTATATCCAAAAATCTCAGTTTACATTGGCGCGTTATGGTCAGTAATGTTGTGCCTCGAAAACATCCGGCGAATTTTCAGAGAGCCACATCAATTTACAGAAATACTCATCATAAACTTTGATAAAAGATACAACTTATGCACAGAATTAAAGATATACTTCTCCTTAATGCAACCGCGGTGTCAGATTTCAAAAAAACTTTACGGAAAAAGCACACCATGCAATAATCTGAGTATGGCGCTTAGACACAAAAACAAGCCATACAGGTACCCGCGATGTTGTGGAGTCAACAGAAGTCAGAAATACCATTATAAATATTCACTTACCTTTGATGATCTTCATCAGAATGCACTCCCAGGAATCCCAGTTCCACAATAAATGTTTGTTTTGTTCGATAAAGTCCATAATTTATGTCCAAATACCTCCTTTTTGTTAGCACATTCAGTTCACAATCCAAACTCACGCGGCGCGGGCAAGTCCAGGCGAAAGTTCAGACGAAAAGTCCCAAAAACTATATAACAGTTTGTAGAAACATGTCAAACGATGTATAGAATCAATCTTTAGGATGTTTTTAACATAAATCTTCAATAATGTTTCAACCGGAGAATTCCTTTGTCTTTAGAAATGCAATGGAACGCAGGTCGCTCTCACGGCCATACGCGTGACCAGCTCATGGCATTCTGCCAGACCTCTAGTTGAAACAGCTCTCATTCCCTTCTCCTTCACAGTAGAAGCCTCAAACAAGGTTCTAAAGACTGTTGACATCTAGTGGAAGCCTTAGGAAGTGCAATATGACCCCATAGACACTGTATATTAGAAAGGCAATGAGTTGAAAAACTACAAACCTCAGATTTCCCACTTCCTGGTTGGATTTTTCCTCAGGTTTTTGCCTGCCATATGAGTTCTGTTATACTCACAGACATCATTGTAACAGTTTTAGAAACTTCAGAGTGTTTTCTATCCAACTCTACTAATAATATGCATATATTAGCTTCTGGACCTGAGTAGCAGGAAGTTTACTCTGGGCACGCTTTTCATCCGAACGTGAAAATGCTGCGCCCTATCCCAAACAGGTTTTAAGGGCTTGTAAGTAAGCATTTCGCTGTAAGGTCTACACCTGTTCTATTCGCCGCATTTGACAAATAACATTTTATTTGAGCACACAATGTTTGTGTGTGTGGAATTGCGTGTGTGTATGTGTGTGTGTTTAAGTGCTCTCCCACCACCGTCCACCCTAATTGCTGCCGCCCTGATCTTGCTTTGCAGCAGCTGCAATTTCCCTTCCCTAGAATTACACAAATGTTAGTGTTCACCCTTCACGCTGTAACATTAGCTGCTCCACGATGCCGAAATATTAACGCTAGTTAAGAGTTGGCATGTTTAAATATTTATGCATGTTTGCATAAAGTATTCATCAATTTTTTTTTTTGCTACCCAAAGAGTACTCCGTTTTTGATGAGAGACTAGAGCATTTCCATATTGCAAGGTAATCCCAGCAGCACAATATTTGTGGCTAAATCCCATGATGTACATAGGCTCTGGAAATTATGGAAACTAGACAGTAGAGGACTGTTTGTTGAATAGCTTGACAGCTTTCAGTTAGAGTCATCAGAAAGTGAACACGCACTGTGTAACAGTGTCATTCACTTCAAAGTGGATAACGGCACCGTCAGATTCCTATTTCAGGAGTGTATTTCATTACACAGGTTGGTCCTGTGTGGCTCAGTTGGCAGGTCATGGCCCTTGCAATGCCAAAGGTCATGGGTTCAATTCCTGCTGGGTCCACCCATACGAACATATTTGCACACATGACTGTACATTACATTGAATAAATGTGGCTGCTAAATGCCATACATTTATATTACGTTATCGTCAGATGATTTCAAAATAAAAGTGGAAATTACAGTGCCTTCAGAAAGTATTGTATAGTAGTATAGTATGTGAATCACACCCCTTGACTTCTCCCAAATGTTGTTGTGTTACAGCCTGAATAAAACATTTGTTAAATTGAGATTTTGTGTCAATGAACTTCACACAACACCCCAAAATGCCAAAGTGGAATATATATATCTTTTTTTATGTTTTCAAATTAATTAAAAATGGAAAGCTGAAATGTCAGTAAGTATTCAACCCCTTTGTTATGCCAAGCCTAAATATGTTCAGGAGTAAAAATGTGCTTAACAAGTCACCTAATAAGTTGCATGGTCTCTGTGCAATAATAGTGTTTAACATGATTTTTGGAGGAGTATCTCATCTCTGTACCCCACATACAAATATCAGTAAAGTCCCTCAGTTGAGCAGTGAATTCCAAGCACAGTTTCTACGACAAAGACCAGGGAGGTTTTCCAATGCCTCATAAAGAAGGGAATCTATTGGTAGATGGGTGAAAATAAATAAAAACTGTGAATATCCCTTTGAGCATGGTGAAGTTATTAATCACACTTTGGATGCTGTATCAATACACCCAGTCACTACAAAGATACAGGTATCCTTCCTAACTTTGTTGCCGGAGAGGAAGGAAACCACTCAGGGATTTCACCATGAGGCTAAAGGTAACTTTAAAACAGTTACCGTACCTTCAGAAGGTATTCATGCCCCTTGACTTATTCCACATTTTATTGTTTTAGTCTGAATTCAAAATGGATTACATTTATTCTTATCCATCTACACATAATAACCCATAATGACCAAGTGAAAACATGTTTTTAGAAATATTTGCCCATTATTCTTTTCAAAATCAAAACTCGGTCAAATTGTTTGTTGATCATTGCTAAACAACCATTTTCAGGTCTTGCCATAGATTTAAAGCAGATTTAAGTCAAAACTGTAACTCGGCCACTCAGGAACATCCACTGTCTTTTTGGTAAGCAACTCCAGTGTGTTTTAGATTATTCTCCTGCTGAAAGGTGAATTCATCTCCCAGTGTCTGGTGGAAAGCTGATTTTGCCTGTGCTTAGCTCCATTCCGTTTCTTTTCTATACTGAAAAACTCCCAAGTCCTTAACAATTACAAGCATACCCATGTAATGATGCAGCCACCACTATGCTTGAAAATATGGAGAATGGTAATCAGTAATGTGTTGTGTTGGATTTTCCCCAAACAAAACACTTTTTATTCAGGACAAAAATGTAATTGCTTTGCCACATTTTGTGCAGTATTACTTTAGTGTCTTGTTGCGAACAGGATGCATGCTTTGGAATATTTGTATTCTGTACAGGCTTCCTTCTTTTCACTCTGTCATTTAGATTAGTATTGTGGAGTAACTACAATGTTGTTGATCCATCCTCAGTTCCTCCGTCCCGCTGTATCCCTTTAATCAAAGACTTGTACTGTGGGTTACAGGGATCGGGTAACCTCGGTACAATTTCCAAAACACCCATTCATAAATAAGCTTTAGACTTTTATTTTCTTTGTTTCTTTGTTAACATATTAGAGGTAGGGTACTTCTTAATCACTAAGAAGTACCTTTCAGAATCACCTTTATTCGCCAAGTACATTTACCTGTACCAGGAATTTGACCTGGTAAAGTGGTGCTGGCATCGCCTTACAATAAACAGATACACAGACAGATAGAGACAGATACAGACACAAATACTGTAAACAAAGAATATGTCTTGAATTCCTGAATGTGTATTGACAAATGTGTTCTCTGTTGTTGTGTTGTGCAGGTTGTGGAGACGAACCTCGTGGCATTCGACTGTCACTGGATCATCATCAATGAGGTCAGTGCGGAGGCAGCCACGTTGTCTGCCACGGTAACACAGTAGGGGTACTGCAGAACACAGAGAGAGGGGAGGGTGGGGGGAGAATCATGAATGCATACAAACATGCTCACAATCCAAATACTCCAAAATGCTCACAAACATACATGCTTTTACTGGTTTTCACATGTTACTGCTGGGACATCGTTTGAATCCCACGTCTAATAAAACATTTGTTTCGTGTTGAAAGGACAGCAAGGGCCAGGTTTTCTCTTAGCTTAATATGGACGAGGGCTTACGGTTGTAATAATTCTCCTTTATCTACAACTTACCACACTGACGTTTTTCGGAGGGAAAAGCGGAAGCATTCATAATTGATCGTTCCCCTTCTATATACAGTATGTATGTGGGGACGTGGGGGTATGGCATGAAAACCGTCTGGAACGCTCTGCCCGCTCTTCTCTTCCTCCATCCCTTTCTCCCTCTCTCCCTTGCTCCCCTGCTATTTGGCTTGTTTCACATGGCGGGGGCGAATGAGGACAAACGTCAACGCACTGATCCAAACTAATACTGACAAGTGTGAATAAAAAAGAATCCCACTTAAAGAGGAATTAAAATGGGGTCTGCCGATGACGGAGGGACATTTTTTCCTCCGGTAAAGTTGACGCAGGAGGGATTTAGGCTGCTGGGGGATGGGGAATGTCCCCTGTAGTTTCCTGGATGGTTTGGAGGGAACTAGAGGGTGCGGCCCAATACTATCTCCTTTCTCCCGAAATGTGCACTCATTCACTACTTCCCACAAACAGTGGATTGGTTGAGGCATGGGCTTGTGGGAGTTTCTTATACCAGTCATTTCCTTTCGAATCAGTAAAGGGAAGTGAACACTCTGGTTGTAAGGAGAGATAATACGTTGTTTTCAGTGAAACGTCACAATACTTTCGATTTGGCTGCTGCGGGGCAAGAAGACCCCCAGCTCCGCTACAACCATTGGCAACTACGTGCTGTTTTCAAGGGATCGTTAAATAAATGTTCGAACTATTTGGTTTTAATATCATCACCTATTGGGCATAGTCAGAATCAAATGATGTTTACCGATCATGAAAGCAAGCAGTTACTTTCTTGTAGCACGCTGATGATCGAGCTAAATGTGCGCAATTGTTTCGCATGGAATAATCGTACATTTGTAGGTCTGACTATGATATTACAATTTATTTAACAATCCCTTGAACACAGCACACAGGTGTCAATGGTTTTAGCGGAGCTGTGGGTCTCCTTGCCCCCAGCAGCCAAATTGAACGCTCTAACCTTATTGTGACGTTTTATTGAAAACAACCTATTGAGCCATAGCCAGAGAGTTACAGTCCCCCCATGTTACATGGAAGGCCTGATCTTATCTTTCTAGGATAACACTCTGGGTGTTGAAAGAGCCCAAATGTTTCTTACACCAACCTGAATCCTTGGATAGGGTAGGGATTCAAAGCTAAAGAACATGTCAGTAATACCAGACCATAACTGTAACGATTGTCGTCGGGAGAAGGAGAGGAGGACCAAAGTGCAGCGTCGTACGTATCCATAATACTTTTAATCAAGAATGAATACACGAACAAAAACAACTAAACGACCAACGAACAGTTCTGACAGGTGCAACAAACACTAACCAGAAAATAACCACCCACAAACAAAAGTGGGAAAACAGGCTACCTAAGTATGGCTCTCAATCAGAGACAACGATGGACAGCTGCCTCTGATTGAGAACCGTACCAGGCCAAATACATAGAAATAGAAAACCTAGACCTACAACATAGAATACCCACCCACATCACACCCTGACCAAACTAAAAATAGAAACATACAAAGCAATCTACGGTCAGGGCGTGACAATAACAGACTGATAGCATTACTTCAACTCAAACTGAACAGCGTAGGTAGTAGCATCAACGTCTTATTAAATATACTAGGTGACATTACAGTCCTGGACCTCCTATGGATGTAATATTGCTGGTCTATGTAGAGATAAACCCGCTTTTCTATTTCAAATGGCAATCGCCTTAGCATTTTGTCCACAAGTATTAGATGTCAAGTTAGATGACATTCTACTTGCAATATGGACTCCTAGGCATGGCTGATATGTCATGTAATCTAGACAGGATAATTGTGAAGAAAGGAGCCTGGACCAATTCATAACTGTAATTAAGCCGTAACCCCAGTCATGTCCCAATCATTTACACGCACTGACATTCCAAGAGCTTTTAGTACACCTGTCCACTGAAAGTCAAAGTAGTTGACGTTTTGTCAATTAATGAGTTCCAGCACTTCGGAGGAGTGTGTGGTCTTGTTAATACCTCCCTGACAATGTTTATTTGCTTGCACGCTCGGGGCATGTCAATGCTTTTTTGGTGGCAAGTTCTGCATTTGAGAACTTTCCAGTGTTTCAGAGCTTTGCGAGATGATCGCTTCTTACATTTTCCTGGGTGGAATATTTTGGGCTGCTGCCCATTACAAAAGAGATTGGCTGTTGGCATGGCAGGTGTATAGTTGCGGTCTGTTTGGATGTGGAGAATGGCCACCAGAGCATTGATATTAGTGGTGTGTGTTCCTAGGATGTGGTCACCATCGCCAATGTCATGCAGCTTGGTTGGATTTTGGAGCTACCTTCTGCTCTCATCAACTCATCAGACCCCGCTCCCTGTGCTCTGCGTGCCCAGAGCAAAACAGGGAGATATGTTTTTGGGGCAAAACGTCTGCCTGCAGTACGTCTGCCTGTCTGGCTGTATGTGTGTGTGTGTGTGTCTGTCTGTCTGTGTTCATGTGTCTTATTTTGTGCTCCTGCAGGAGATCTCAGACCAGGACGTCCAGGATCTGGTTATGAAGTCTATCGGGCGTCTGACTCTGATCAGACAGACGTTCCCCCTGCCCCAGAACACCAGCCAGCGCTGCGTCAAGCACAACCACCGCATCAACACCTCCCTCTGTGACCCCAAAGACACCAAGGCTCAGACACTGGAGGTAACACACACACCAAAGCTGTGTACCAAATGGAACCATAGTCCTTATATAGTGCACTACCTTTGACCAAAACATCATAACTCATTGCAATATTATCATGGAAATGTAGCATGTCATTTCTCTGTTGTTATTATTATTATATTTTTTTACATGTGTCCCGGAGCAGCAATATGTGTATACAATTATTGTTGTACACCAAGCCCTCAAATACAGCAAAGGAAGGGAGGAAAAATAATTTGTTCCCCATTATCTTATTGTACGACTCGTGTCAAACCACAATATGAAGTGTCATTAATATACCATTGATTTATGTGTGTATGTGGAGAAGCCTAGAGGGATAGATCTTGTGAAACTTAAAATGTAACAACCAAAGGCTTTGAGTAATGTATCTTGCATTGACAGGTCCGTGAAGGTACTGAACGGTAGTGTTACGGTGATAGAGATGGACAGCTTGTATGAAATGTTGAGAGACACTGCTCGTAGTCCAGGGAATGACTCCGGAAGGTACACATTGTACCCATTGCTTCAGGTTATATCAGTAACACATAGAGACTGTGCTTAGTAAGAGGCATAGAAGTAAGAGGCATTTTGTTCAGTAAAAAATCTGACATCAGACAGACTGATAAACCTTTCATACAGAAAGGCATGCAGGAAGGCAGGCTGGCTTGCTGTCTGACACAGACAAACAGACAAGCAGGCAGACTTTACAGACAGACAGTGTTGAGTGTGTTGTGAAGTGCTGAGGGGACAGACAGGGACAGACAGGGACAGACAGGGACAGACAGAGAGCAGGGGCAGTCAGTGGAGGACAGTGTATGCCCGGTGCAGTGGTGAGTGGTGCAGTTAGGCCTGTTTTGTCTGTCAGTGTGGAGCCAGAGCAGCTCAGCGGTCAGGAGAGTGGCCCAGAAGAAGCCCAATTTCACACTGCGCTGGAGCGTATCATCTGGGTCTGCCTGACCACACTTTCTCCCCCCTCACACACACACACACACGCACACAGTCTTGTATAACTAACCTTGTGGGGACACACAATTCAGTCCTATTCAAAATCCTATTTTCAAAATACTAACCCTAAACCTAACCTTTATCCTTAACCCTAACCGTAACCTGAACCTAACCTTAACCTTAACCCTAACCCTAAACCTAATTCTAACCCTAACACTAATTCTAACCTTAACCTTAAACCCCTAGAAATAGCATTTTACCTTGTGGGAACTAACAAAATCCCAGTCGGTCAAATTTTTTAAATTTTATTTATTCTGGGGACTTCTGGTGCGCTCACGCACACACACTCCTTGCCCCCTCCTGGATTGCAGCGCTCAGTGATCACCCAGCCTCTCACAGGAGCCAGTCTCAGCAGGCAAGCCACTGTCGCTCCTCACGCTCCCAGAATTTACATGACCACCAGATGTTGGCCTTTAACTCAGCTTTGTCCCCCCCCACCTAGATACCTCCCCAGCGCGCACACACACACACACACACACACACACACACACACACACACACACACACACACACACACACACACACACACACACACACACACACACACACACACACACACACACACACACACACACACACACACACACACACACACACACACACAATAGTTGTTTAGCTCCAGTGCATCCACTCTGGCATTCTAGCTACCCAGGCCAAACCAACCCTCCCTCGCCCCCCTCCCTCGACCCACCATTAATTTCACAAGTCAAATGCTTATTTTTCCCGCTGTGGCTGAAAACACAGACGGCCAGGAATAACAATAGTGTTTCTTCAGAGTCAAGAGGATTCACTGTCATGCTTTTTTCCCTCTCTCTCTTCGGGTTGTTGCTCTTTTTATTCTGACTGTGGACCAGTCCCTATGGAACAGTTAGGGTACTGGGAGCTTTGTCATTTTTCTGAATACATAGTGCTCAGGCAGTTCATATTGGGCATTTCTTGGAGCATTTACCTTGAAGCTGCAGAGTAATAATCCTTTGTCGCAACCCAGTACAAACACATCCTGATCCATCATTACTAGTGTTTTTCCTTTGGAATGGAGAGAACAGCAAAGACAAATACACGCGTACAAAGTCCCAGTCATTTTGTACGAGTCATTTTGTGTGTTTTCATCTAGCGTCCCACTCAATGTAATTGGTATTGTCTGCTCCGTGTGTGTGCGCGCGCAAGTGCAGTTGTCTGTGTGTGCACGTGCATATGTGCACAATTGTGCCTACGTGTGTGTGATGAATGGAACTAAAGCACCATCCATCCACCATGCAGAGGTTTAAATTAACTGAACGTTTTCTCTGCGAATATCCGCAGTATTTAACCCATTATTCCTAATCATTATTATTATTAATGATGTGGTTGGAAGCAACAGTACAATCACCCAGCATACTAAAACAGGAGTTGTGTTTTGCATGGGAGCCTGGCTGCATCCCAAATTGCACCCTTTTCCCTATAAAGTGCACTACTTTTGACCTAGGCCCGTAGGGGAACCCATTGGGCTCTGGTCAAAAGGACAAATAACTGCCAAAGTAAAGGAAACAGCAACATAAAGTCTCTTAATTTGGCGTTGGGTCACCACAAGCCAGAACAGCTTCAATGCACGTTGGCATAGATTCTACTAGTGTCTGGAACTCTATTGGAGGGATTGCGACACCGTTCTTCCACGAGAAATAAGTTGTTGATGTCGGTGGAAAACAGGTGCTGCTCAGGTGCTGCTCCAGAATCTCCCATAAGTGTTTCATTGAGTTGAGACCAGAATGCCATGACATATGGTTTACATCATTTACACGCTCATGAAACCATTCAGTGACCACTTGTCCCCTGTGGATGGGGGCATTGTTATCCTACGACGACATAGCCTTGGTAGCTAAAATAATGGATTTTAATCCATGACCCTAAGCATGATGCGATGGTAATTGCTTAATTAACTCCGGACCCACACCTGTGTGGAAGCACCTGCTTTCAATATACTTTATATCCCTCGTTTACTCAAGTGTTTCCGTTACCTGTAGTGCACCATGATAGAGAATAGGATGCCTTTTGGGTTGCGGAACCTGTCATATAGCACTGATGCATTGTTGACCTTTCTCTGCTGTAAAAGCCTATGTCAGGGAGATGCCACGCTCGTTCCTCATCCCCAGTGGGCGCTGGAATGCGGGGGGCACTCAATATTGTGTCAAGTGTGCCGGAGCGTTGCAGGCTAATAAACAACGGCAAATCTAATGGCCACTCTCTACTCTATTTATTATATTCTCATTAAAATGGAGACAACACTCCTGCTAAATCACAGCGCAATCAATCAGGGCCCGAATTTACTCTCCTCTCTCTCTCTCCCCGTGCATCTTTGTGTGTGCCAAATAGCATCCTATTCCCTAGTGCACTACTTTTGAGCGGGGCCCTCGAACATAGTGCACTATATAGGGAATAGGGTGTCATCATTCTTAACCCTTAAAAGGATGCATGTGGCGCGATTTGTGTGGTGGAGATTTTAAAGGCCGAGCTTAGACAAAGCCAAAGAGAAATGTTGAAGCTGCTTGAATTATTCTGGGGCCTTTTCCATTTTACCGGAAAACGGGAGCAGTCTGGATGTGTCACTCAAACAGTAGTTGGAGGGGATGTTTTCCGAGGACATCAGAGATGTAGCTACAAATGACAGGTGTTAGGTGTTGCGTCTTTACTGATGATCAAAGAACTGTTGAAATGATGCGAGCGCACGCATCAATTTTCTTTCAAATGATGCCAGCCGAGGCTGCCTGCTCCTTATGAACACTGCATGCTTCCCTGCCAGCCGTCACAGCAGCTTTCAGAAGGGTGCGGCGCTTACTTAGCCTGCGTCCGAAATTGCACTCTATTCCCTGTATAGTGCACTACTTTTGACCAGGGCCCATAGGGCTCTGGTCAAAGGTAATGCACTTTACAGGGAATAGGGTGTCATTTGAATCATAGCCTTTGGGTTTCTACGCCGAGGAACATGAATATACACATCATCTTGGTTTCACTTACTGCAATACCACTAGATAAGTCTGCTGTGAATTTCTCTTTCCAGTTCCCATTTTTCTTCCTTCACCGTTCTGACTACCGCTTTTCTTTTGTTCCACTGGTAATAACTTTTCCCTCCTTTTCCGGTCTGTTTTTTCCCTTTCTCCCTTTCTCCCTCTTTCTCTCTTTCATGTGTTGTCTCACCCTGCTCTTCTTCTGCGTCTTACTCTTCCCTTCTCTTCCCTTAATTTGTCTCACTTCCTCTTCCTCTGTCCTCCCTCCCTCTCTGCTGTTGCAAGATAACCAACCGCTACATCTACGACACGGTGCTGCTATTGGCCAACACCTTCCACAGGAAACTGGAGGACAGGAAGTGGCACAGCATGGCCAGCCTCACCTGCATACGCAAGAACTCCAAGCCCTGGCAGGGCGGGCGCCCCATGCTAGACAACGTCAAAAAGGTACTGATCCATATGTCAATTCGAAACCTGGACCTCAAAGCCAGTTCCACTGCTGATTTTCATTCTTCCCCTCTAATCAAGGACTGATTTATACCTGGGAATCAAGGTGGGTGCGTTTACTTATCAGGTAGAGCAGAAAAACAGCAGGACTCCGGACCTTGTTAGGTTATTCTGAGGTCATGACAAACTCCTAGTTCTGACGTATTCCGTATACTGTACATCATTATGTACATCCATAGGATACATTAAATATATGCATGAGATTGTATTTGCATGTCCTGTATAATGCTTGGAGCGAGGGATGGAAAATGTTGTTACCGAAGTTCTACCAACACATTGACTGTAGTACTCACTCTGGAAAAACATTGGACCACCGCTACTCAACATTTCGAAATGCCTACAAGGCCCTCCCCGCCCTCCCTTCGGCAAATCTGATCAAAGCTCCATTTTGCTTCTCCCTTCCTATAGACAGAAAATCAAACAGGAAGTACCAGTGGTAAGGTCTATTCAATGCTGGTCTGACCAAGCTCGCAATCCATGCTTCAAGATTGTTTTGATCACACGGACTGGGATATGTTCCAGGTAGCCTCTGAGAATAACATTGATGAATACACGGATACGGTGACTAAGTTCATCAGGAAGTGTATAGGAGATGTTGTACCCACTGTGACTATTAAAACCTACCCAAACCAGAAACCGTGGATGGATGGCAACATTCGCGCAAAACTGAAAGCGCGAGCCACTGCATTTAACCATGGCAAGGTGACTTGGAATATGGTTGAATACAAACAGTGTAGTTATTCCCTCCGTAAGGCAATCAAACAGGCAAAATTCAGCGGCTCAGACACGAGACGTATGTGGCAGGGTCTATAGACAATCACGGACTACAAAGGGAAAACCAACCACGTCGCGGACACCGTCGTCGTGCTTCCGGACAAGCACAGAGCCACCGACGCGGCCTGCTACCAAGGACTGTGGGCTCTCCTTCTCCGTGGCTGATGTGAGTAAGACATTTAAGCATGTTAACCCTCACAAGGCTGCCCGCCAAGACGTCATCCCTAGCTGCGTCCTCAAAGCATGCGCAGACCAGATGGCTGGAGTGTTTACAGATATTCAATCTCTCCATATCCCAGTCTGCTGTCCTCACTTGCTTCAAGATGTCCACCATTGTTCCTGTACCCAAGAAAGCAAAGCTAACTGAACTAAATCACCCCGTAGCACTCACGTCTGTCATCATAAAGTGTTTTGAGTGGCTAGTTAACGATCATATCACCTCTACCTTACCTGACACCCTAGACCAGGGGTGGGCAATTCCAGTCCTCGAGGGCCTGATTGGTGTCACAGTTTTGCCTCAGCCCCAGCTAACACACCTGACTCCAATAATCAACTAATCATGATCTTCAGTTTGGAATGCAATTTGATTAATCAGCTGTGTTTGCTAGGGATGGAGAAAAGTGTGACACCAATCAGGCCCTCGAGGACTGGAGTTGCCCACCTCTGCCCTAGACCCACTTCAATTTGCATACCGCCCCAATAGATCCACAGACAATGTAGTCGCCATTGCACTGCACACTGCCCTATCCCATCTGGACAAGAGGAATACCTATGTAAGAATGCTGTTCATTGACTATAGCTCAGCATTCAATCCCATAGTACACTCTAAGCTCATTATTAAGCTCAGGGCCCTGAGTCTGAACCCCACCCTGTGCAACTTCCTGACGGGCCGCCCCCCTGTTGGTGAAGGTAGGAAACAACACCTCCACTTCGCTGATCCTTAACACAGGGGCCCCACAAGGGTGCGTGCTCAGCCCCCTCCTGTACTCCCTGTTCACCCATGACTGCGTGGCCCGCAACCACAGGGCTCTCCAGATGGTGGTGTTGCCTGCTCAACGCATCACCAGGGGCAAACTACCTGCCCTCCAGGACACCAACAGCACCTGATGTCACAGGAAGGCCAAAAAGATCATCAAGGACATAAACCACCCGAGCCATGGCCTGTTCACCCCGCTATCATCCAGAAGACTAGGTCAGTACAGGTGCATCAAATCTGTGACCGAGAGACTGAAAAACAGCTTCTAACTCAAGGCCATCAGACTGTCAAATAGCCATCACTAGCCGGCTTCCACAAGGTTACGCAACCCTGCACCTTAGAGGCTGCTGCCCTATATAGACTTGGAATCACTGGCCACTTTAATAATGTTTACATACTGCTTTACTCGTCTCATATGTTTATACTGTATTTTATTCTACTGTATGCCACTCCCACATTGCTCAATCTAATATTTATATATTTCTTAATTCCATTCGTTTACTTTAGATTTGTGTGCATTGTTGTGAATTGTTAGATACTACTGCACTCTTGGAGCTAGGAACACAAGCATTTCGCTACACCCACAATATCATATTCTAAATATGTGACCAATACAATTTTATATGATTTGATTGGACAATATGATAGGAATGTTGATAAATCTCTGTAAAGAATATGTCAAGCAAGAGTGGCATGGACCTTGTTCCAAATGACACCCTATTCCCTATGTAGCCCTATGGGTCATGGTCAAAGGGAATAGGGTGCCATTTGGAACACAACTATGTTCAGCTGTGTTCTGTCTTTGCGTTACCTGACAAGGTGCAATGCTGCTGTAGATCATATGCACACTATGTTATGTGAAAGACAAGTGATACTATTGACAGACAAGGGATAGCCCTTCAATGTTGGAACTCATCTCTTCTTCCTCCACTTCTCTCTCAGAGGAGACCTTTGAAATGGAATGGGAGTTATGGACACTGTCTTGGGCATAGCCCTTCAATGGTGGAACTCATCTCTTCTGCCTCCACTTTTCTTTCAGAGGAGACCTTTGAAATGGATAGGCAGGTACTATAGGGGCACTGTCTTGGGCATTGAATAATACCCTGTTGGGGTTGTTGTTGCCGTGTTGAGGTGACATTGTGCTCTCCAGCGCTGCTGGGTTGGTGCAGGAGGCTAGGATGTGATGTTATCACCTTCTCCATCCCTGTGGCCTCTGCTCCTGGGGGGTGTACTGTACCTGTCGACATGTGTCTGCACAAACAAATGGGCTCGTACGGGCACGCATGCACGTGCCCACACACACACACAGTACACTCTCTCACACAAACGCACACACACAAACAGTGGCGTCCTCACACCCTGCCCTCTGCCATGAGCTGCGTGAGCATTCAGTGAAAGTGACACCGGCCCCGCTATAGGGAAGGTGGGCCTGCAAAAGCCAAGTCCCATTGATTCAGTCCCTCTCCATCCAGCCCTGGGACTCTGTGTTTGTGTGAGGTGTTCTCTCCACCAGTTTTTAATTGCAATAACTGTGTATAGGTGATGTTAATGTGGCGTGAACCTTGTTATTTTACTGTAAGCCAGCCATGTAATGGGCCAATTTTTCATTCCCTAGGGTGTCCTCACTGGATCACTGTTCTACGGCTTTATTAGGGGAACTGGCTGTTTATTGGCTTCTCAATGCGTGCGTTAAGGTGAACTCGTCTGGATACTGCTCATCAGCTCTCATAATTGGCCAGCTAATTATTCCTGTCAGCTCGGTATTGGTGCAATACATTCACAACAATTATCTTTGTGGTAATTGCACCTGCTGTGTAATTGCACCTGCTGTAGAGGACGATGTGCCAGACAGGCGGTAAAGAGAGAGTGTAGGGAGTGGGGGGTGTTGAGGAGGGTCTCTGCACTCGTTTGTGATGTTGGAGAGATGAAAGGCTAGGCATGGTGTTGCGCTTTGTTTGTGGCAGCCAAGGCCCTCTCTGGCGAAAGGGGTTTGTAAAGCCAGCTCTCGTTTTGCAAATGAGACCACAATAAGAGTAGACTATCAACAGGCGATTATTATCATTATGATAATGTGATGGGGCTGCACGAAGATGAATAAATCTGTTTCCCAACGTGTTCGTTGTTGCTCGGGGCAGTCGCGTTCTCGAACACAGCGCTGCAGAATCCCTTCAGCGCAGGTGCACCGCAGGCTGAATGATGAAAGGGGTGCGAGGGGAGCGAGGCAGAGCATTTGTTGATTCATGACCTCTGCACACATCAATGGAAATATCAAAGCGAGAGGGATTGTCTTCAGAAAACCCCACGCTTTCCCACCAGGTGATCTAGGCTGGAGGGTTGATGACGTCTTGCTACTTACTATATATCATCTATTTCTTCCTTTGGGCTCGTGAAATAGCCGATAGAAGTATCCAGTGTGACGAGATCTTTTATATGGTCCGTTTGAAATGTTTTCTAACTTTCTCAGGGACTACATTCATTGTAGTGTCTTTGACCTTACTAATCATGTGTCCATATTAGGATAGACCCAGTCTCAATAGGACTATGTGCTTTTGTCCATTTTGACAGCCCTCTGACTTTGTGTCTGTCCCGTACAGTCTGGAGTGAGTGGTCTGACCGGCTTCCTGGAGTTTACCGACAACGGAACCAACCCCAACATCTACTTTGAGATCCTGGGGACCAATTATGGCGAGGACAGGGGGAGGGGTGTCATCAAGGTGAGATAACAAAATATATATATATTTTTTGTTGTGGTTGGTTATTAGACACAGCGTGGTACTTGATGTGTACTTGTTGTTTCTGCTGGGGCCAGCCATACAGAAATGTATACATACATTTGGATAAAAGTGTCTGCCAAATGGCATATATTATTATTATTATATTATATCATTACGCTTATGTGGTGCTCTTCAGCTCCATGTATTGTCATTGAGGCTCATTGTCATTTTAAAAGCAGACTGTACATCTATTCAAAACAGACTTATACAGTAGAGTCATATTCATGAATATAAGGAAAGGTTTTGGCCACGTTGCCAAGATGCACAAAAATAGTCATTTATAAAAGCCAATGTACATGATCATATCAAACGTCATTTGTCACGTGCGCCGAATACAACAAGTGTAGACCTTACCGGGAAACGCTTACTTACAAGCCCTTAACCAACAGTGCAGTTCAAGAAGAGTTAAGAAAATATTTACCAAGTAGACTAAAATAAAAAGTCACAATAAAAAAAGTAACACAATACGAATAACAATAATGAGGTTATATGATGATGTACATGATGAACACCCATGAATGTTAATGGCTTATGGCCAAATCGGATGGGCTAGTGTGCGTCTTATTATAACGTGTTGCCCAGAGATCTACATGCAGTATGTCTATTTTCCCTGTTCTTATCTGATATGTATAGCGGCAGGTTAGACATTAGCTCGTTAAAGCTCACCTCTCTCCTTCAGGTGTGGACCCTAATTATGTTAATTTACCGAATGATCAAGTTTTAATAGATAATCATAGCTGCTCAATGGAATTTCAAACAGCCGCCCTCAGAGAATGATGCAGCGTTGTTTATCTTCCACTGTGCTGTTTATTTATCTAATTTTGGTTCTAGTGCAGCAGCCCAGCCGCGGTTGAAGAATAGAAGCACCAGACCCGATTCCCTGAGCACCACCATGCGAGATAATTCGTCTATTCTTTCCCCTCATTTTCTCTTAATTACTGTATTCATATATTCCCATATTTACTCACTCAAATATCAGTTGCTATCGTTCTGTTCCATCTGTTGTCCAAATACAGATCAATTACCGGTAACCATGGTGGCAAAGACGTCGTAGAGATGTCTGGCAGATGGATTGGTTATGGCAGTTTCAGGGAACATAGAGTCACAGAGAGACAATGTGTTCCTCTCAGATAAACAAAGGTGTTGACTCACCCTGGTCGTTCCCATAACTCCTGGTGAGTGAGCGAGGAACACAAACACTACCGATATCCTGACCCAGTCTTAATCCGGCACTACCACTCACCTAAATAGTAAACCCCGCCATGCCGTGGCAGATCAGATGACTTCATGTCACGTGATGCAGTCGGTGCCTCAGATGTAAATCACAGAAGAGATGTATTATTTTAAATTTTTATTATTTAAATCAAATTTTATTGCGCTAGAAAGACACAATTGAGAGGGGTAGACAGATGGGTAGAGATAGAAAGTCACAAGTGAGAGGGGTAGACAGATGGGTAGAGGAACAGAAATATGAAGGTGGAGGCGGGGTTTAACCTAATGCCTCTAGGGGGATGTATGATCCAGAGTCGGCATCGCTACTACTAGACCAGACTCCGGCACACAAAAGAGAAGTATTTTTCTCATTGCAGGTTGGTGGAGTGGTGGTAGTTGTAGTCTCACCGCATTTGTGCGGAGATACTGAGTGAACAGCTCAGATATATATATGAAAACATGAAATGACCCTGGGAATTGATAGAACATCACTCGGAGACGCACAAATACGATATAACATAAAAAAAATGGGTGAATCTTTCCTTTAAGAGTTGCGTAACAAATGGCGCATCCTAGATGTGGACCTGCTTGAGTACCTTGGCTCACACTTGTTGTCACAATGCAGACAAATGGAGCCCAAAGTCTGAATGGATGAACACTAGGGGTCACTGTCCTTGAGGCTCCATGCGGGAAAGAGATGTGTGGCTTTTCTCTCACCAACTACATACAGTACATATTCATTCAAACACAACATACATGCACACACGGGCCCGCACGCATACACACACACACACACACACACACACACACACACACACACACACACACACACACACACACACACACACACACACACACACACACACACACACACACACACACACACACACACACAACCCTGACGAATCCCAAACTCCACTTCCAGAGGGGCCACTGTAGGTTACAAATGAGATTGTCGGATCTCATTAGAGATAATGGCCTGAGAAACAAACATAACGCAACATGCTTCCAAAGATGAAATCCATCTTTAAGTAAAAAGTAATTGCATTAACTCTGATTCCTTAATCAGAGAATATAATTACTTTTGGGGGAATTGAATACACTGAACAAAAATATAAACGCAACATGCAATCATTTCGAAGGTTTTACTGAGTTACAGTTCATATAACGAAATCAGTCAATTGAAAAAAGATCATTAGTCCCTAATCTATGGATTTCACATGACTAGGAATACAGATATGCATCTGTGGGTCTAAGATACCTTAAAATAAGGGAAGGGGCGTGGATCAGAAAACCAGTTAGTATCTGGTGTGAACACCATTTGTCTCATGCAGTGCGACACATCTCCTTTGCATAGAGATCATTATGTTGATTGTGGCCTGTGTACTATTGTCCCACTCCCCTTCAATGGCTGTGTGAAGTTGCTGGATATTGGCGGGAACTGGAACGCGCTGTCGTACAAGTCGATCCAGAGCATCTCAAACATGCTAAATGGGTGACATGCCATGGGAGAACTGGGACATTTTCAGCTTCCAGGAATTGTGCACAGACCCTTGCGACATGGGGCCGTGTATTATCACGCTGTCACGTTCCTGACCTGTTTTCTGTTAGTTTTGTATGTGTTAGTTGGTCAGGACGTGAGTTTGGGTGGGCAGTCTATGTTTTCTGTTTCTATGTTGGTGAATGGGTACCTAATATGGTTCTCAATTAGAGGCAGGTGGTTTTCATCTCCTCTGATTGAGAGCCATATTAAGGTAGGTGTTGTCACATTGTTTGTCGTGGGTGGTTGTCTCCTGTGTCTTCCGTGTCTGTGTCTGCGCACCACACGGGACTGTTTTGGTTGTTCGTTCATTTGATGTAGTCTGTTTCTGTTCGTGAGTTCTGCGTGTAGTTATGTAAGTTCCATGTTCAGGTCTGTCTACGTCGTGTTTGTTATTTTGTATATTTCAAGTATAGTTCGTGTCAGTGTTCGTCGCTTGTCAATAAATCATTATGTCAACATACCTCGCTGCGTATTGGTCCACCGATCCTTCTCTCCTCTCCTCGTCCGAGGAGGAGGAAGACGACAGCCGTTACACACGCTGAAACATGAGGTGATGGCGGCAGATGAATGGCACAACAGTGGGCCTCGTCATGGTATCTCTATGCATTCAAATTGCCATCGATAAAATGCAATTGTGTTTGATGTCTGTAGCTTATGCCTGCCCATACCATAACCACACCACCGCCATGGGGCACTCTGTTCACAACGTTGACATCAACAAACTGCTCGCCCATACGACGCCATCCACAATGTCTGCCATCTACCCGGTACAGTTGAAACCTGGATTAATCCGTGAAGAGCACACTTCTCCAGCGTGCCAGTGGCCATCGAAGGTGAGCATTTGTCCACTAAAGTCGGTTATGACGCCGAACTGCAGTCAGGTCAAGACCCTGGTGAGGACGACGAGCATGCAGATGAGCTTCCCTGAGACGATTTCTGCAGAAATTCTTCGGTTGTGCAAACCTACAGTTTCGTCAGCTGTCCGGGTGGCTGGTCTCAGGCAAACACGCAGGTGCAGAAGCCGGATGTGGAGGTCCTGGGCTGGCGTGGTTACACATGGTCTGCAGTTGTGAGGCCGGTTGGACGTACTGCCAAATTCTCTAAAACTACGTTGGAGGCAGCTTATGGTAGAGAAATTAACATTCAATTCTCTGGTAACAGCTTTGGTGGAGACTCCTGCAGTCAGCATGCCAATTGCACACTCCCTTAAAGCGTGAGGCATCTGTGGCATTGTGTTT
Source organism: Salvelinus alpinus (assembly GCF_045679555.1). Classification (NCBI taxonomy): domain Eukaryota; kingdom Metazoa; phylum Chordata; class Actinopteri; order Salmoniformes; family Salmonidae; genus Salvelinus; species Salvelinus alpinus. The sequence goes on along the minus strand of NC_092104.1, from coordinate 50,731,997 downwards.
CATGACAAAACTGCACATTTTAGAGTGACCTTCTATTGTCCTCAGCACAAGCTGCACCTGTGTAATGATGATGCTGTATAATCAGCTTTTTGATATGCCACAACTGTCAGGTGGATGGATTATCTTGGCAAAGGAGAAATGCTCACTAACAGGGATGTAAACAAATGATTGTGCATATGAAAAATCTCTGGGATCTTTTATTTCAGCTCATGAAACATGGGACCAACACTTTACATGTTGCGTTTATGTTTTTGTTCGGTATACTTGTTATACTGCTACTATAACCTCATAAGCACTGTATGTACCAACACATCTGATGAGGGAAAAGCAGGAGTTGTTACGCCGTCTACTGAATAGTTGACATTTTGCATTTGTGAAGGATCAGTTGGAAAGAGCAGAGAATAAGAGTTGCAGGTCATCGTACCGCACTCTGATGCTTCAATTAAAGGACAGACATAAACAACTCAATACACTGATTTCAAAGGGCAATCTGCAGTTCAAACGACAACAAAGCAGACACTGCACCACTGTGTTGGGAAACAGCTGAGGGATGGGGCTGGAAAAATGTAACCACTGTCGAATTCACAGATCAAAATGATGTTTTGAGGCTATCACAGATTGCCCATTTAACCTAGCTATGCCCCTTATTCAAAAGCACTCAGCTAACCCATTCTTCAACAAAATAACAAAGTGCAGTTATTCATGTATTGGCTCCATAGATAACGCATTACATGTGGTCGTTTTTATATATAAAACGCACTGCATGTTTCTATCAATGTGCTTTGTTCAGGTTGTCATGTACTGTACTGTATGTGGGTGAATGTAACCAACACCTGAATAATTTTGGTACATTCATTTTTTATTTTGAGTATCTGTGATAAAAAGACAAAGCCAAGTCATGGAACTGTCTTAAAAAAAATAAAAATAACATTTAAACCTCCTATGCTTTATTGAAGTTGCTTTAAGTCACAGGTGACAACGTGCTTTTGCCTGTTTGATGAAAGGCTTTATCACAATGGACAATAATATCAGATAAGATACACACAACGAACAACAAATACACATCAATTAATACAAATGATAAATACTCATTCATAAAATAACAAAGGTTAAGTATGTGTGAAAATACAATGTAAGGCTTACCCGCAAGCGACTTCGCAATAAGATAAGATGCACAACAAACGGCAAATGACACATCTAGAAATACACATAATGTGGGTTATTATCAACACAGCACTCCACACTGCATCCTAGGGGAAGCCTATCTAGCAACTTCATTCCTCCCACACGATATCATCATGGACCCTGAATGTTGTTGTCTTTCATATTTGTTCATCTCCACTGGTAGAATTCTAAAGTCGGGCCTTGTTATTAAACTATGCTCAGGCACAGAACGGCTTATTCCAGTAATTGACACAGAGGTGACCCCGGACCTGGGACGGCTATAAGCTGCTGCTCGCCTTTCTTTCAATTCATTATCCGCACTGAGCCACACACTTACTGTATGCATGTTATTATCACTCTGTCTTTCTATATTCCCCCGCTCTCTCGTCTTCTCCTTCCCCTCTCTCTCTCTCTCTCTCTCACACGCACACACACACACACACACACACACACACACACACACACACACACACACACACACACACACACACACACACACACACACACACACACACACACACACACACACACACACACACACACACACACCCTCTCTCTCATACAGTTGTCTCTATATTGATAATAGCGGGACATAGGCAATCTACATTTACATTTAAGTCATTTAGCAGACGCTCTTATCCAGAGCGACTTACAAATTGGTGCATTCACCTTATGATATCCAATCAATCAATCAATCAATCTATCATAATTATTATTACCTCCGTGCAAGAATTTGTTTTCCGCACCATTAATTCGGGTGGCTACATGCAGCTTACAACTTTATACATCAATAATCTCAAAGCTCCAATGGCCAGCAGCATAGAGGACAGCAACGCTGTCTACTGGGTAATTGCTTCGTTAGCCATCATGGGACCTTAAGTAATTTCTGCCGGCAATGAAATAGATTTATATTTTCAATGTGTGGCTCTTAAAGAGGGTCACAATTTGATCTAATAGAATCCCCACTGAGCCAGGAAGAGAGAGAAGAGGAGAGAGTGAGATGGGGGGGTGATGTAGATGACCTATTCTTTAGGTAAAAGGATCGACAGAGGCTTGGGTCAAAGCAAGAGAGGCAGGCCGGGAAAGGATATAAAGGGAGTGTCGGCGGAACGTTAACCCACTAATTGAATAGCATTTCATTCATACTACAATGTTCGCCAGAGCGGGGTCACCCTGCCTATTCTGGCACAGCCATTATACTATCAGGATAATAGATATACAGTAGTACCTTCAGTGATATGTTTGGACTGATAGAAAGTATTTATATGAAAGCTGGTGTTATTCTATTAGCCTTGACACTGTAAAAAGAAACATGTTTAACCCATGCACGCCTGTATGACAATTGAATGTCAGTTTGCATGAGTGTCAGGTTGTATGTCTTACTGTAAGTACCTGTTAGTCGAAGAGCATTTGCGCTTTTCACATTTACACCCAACGCCGTACCAAGACGTATAGTAGAGTGGCTTGTATGTATGCTGACACCTGCTCTCAGAAGAACACTCCTCACAATCACAGTGACACATGTTCATCCCTATAAACATCTAAGATAGAGGCGCCTTCGGTAGAATGGCTTCTTGGTTTCTCACATTCCATTCCTGGTTTCTTCCCATGAAGGACATGGAGAGACAGAGAAACTGTAATCAGAACCTTATGGGGGGGGGGGGGAACTGTCATAAATGTAAAATAACGTAAAATGAACTTGAATTGTCAGTATGTTGATAGATGATGGTGATAGAATATTGGTTCAATGTATTTTTACCCGGTGGTAGGGGACTTACCCTACCGGAAATGAACATGTTAAAAACCTTTTGGAAATACAATAACTACACAATGTTATTGTAACGCAAATGTAATTGTAATACATTTTGTGCATTTACAATTCTGGAACCATGCAACATAGATTTTGGAATACAAAATAGCAGGTACAATTGTCCGTTCGTGGTACAAGATATGAGAGCAATACCTTTTGGAAGGAATGAATCCCTTCAATGGAAAATATATTCCCGTCAGGATGTGTGTTAAATATGTGGGGGAACTGTACAGTGGAACAGAAGAGATCCCCTTGGGGTAGAGATCCCCATTTCCCCCCCAATTTTCCATTCCATTAGGCAGATTCAGATGTTGCTTTATAGAAGCTGTCTTTGCCTTTAAGGAGAGGCAAGGGAGAGAGAATCATTGATTTGTCCTGCTTCAGAGATTCTCTCTTTGCACTTCTCCTGGACAAGTCCCAGTAGATCGAATACGTGTTAGATGTCAGCCGTTAGCCTACATCAAGTTACCCTGGGTCAGGCAGACCTTGGCTGCGTCCCACTGCCCCCCTATTCCCTATATAGTGCAGTACTTTTGACCAGGGTCCATAGGGAAGCCCGTAAGCCTCGTTTCCAAAGTAGTCCACTTATGTAGGGAATAGGGTGCGATTTGGGAGGGAAACATTTTCTTTATGCACATTGTGCAATGGATGTTATTGGAACATTGTTAAAGAGTGGAGGAGGAGGAGACGAAGGACAAAGTACACCTTTTAGGCTTAAAAGGAAGTCAATATCAGTGTCTTTGTGTTCTTTCCCATTCACATATTCTCTCCTTTTTTTGTTTCTCTTTACACACTGCATTCTGTTCTCTATTTCTCTCTTTCCATGTAAGATCTGTAAGAGCAGCAGTCAAGGAAAGGGTCAATTTCAGTTCTTTGTGCCTGTTAGCACTGTTATCAAATATGAAATGCAAATTTAAAAAAATATGTAGGGGAAAAGCTTTACAGTTTCAAGCGTCAGACGACTTTATTATTAAAGTTTTAAGTCATATGTCTGAATTCATAGCCTGTCACTATGTTACTCATGTTTTGAGACAACCGGTTAAAATGGAGTGTCACAAAATGGCATTGCTCTCTCCTGACATGTTGCAGAATAATCGGAAGCCCTCGTTTCCCAAATAAATGTTGCATGACTAGTCTTTATGCTGCGTTATGCTGCTGTGTTGAGACGGGTTCATGGAGAGGTCAACTGTGTGCATCCCAAATGGCACCCTATTCCGTATAGATGTTGCACTACTTTTGACCACAGCCCATAGGATTCTGGTCAAGCATAATGCCCTTGAAAGGGAATAGGGTGCCATCTCTGTTATTTAACGCAACTCCCAGTGCTTACATTAATATTGATACAGTACTAAGAGGCTTGCTATTCTGAACCATGTCAGTCCGTCCGTTGTAGTAGAGCCCCAAACCAAAACCACCAGCTGACTATTATGAAATCTTCAACAATTTATTGTATTTAAAGAGTAACCCTCTAAAATAAAATAAAATTCTAATTTGGAAAACAGCCTATGTGGCATCGATATGAGTCAGAAACATTTATAAAAAAAAAAAAAGTGCATGATCTGACAAATGGTGATCCTTACCCAGTGGACAAAACTGCTTGTACAGTAAATGACTTCATTGCAACCAGATTACAACCAGTGCTGGCTCTAAACGGGTTGTAATGTCCCCATAATGTTGCCATTTGAACCAGCTTTGATGATAGGTTTACTGACAGGTGTAAGAGTCTTGATGGAGGGTCATTGTCTATGTGAGGTAGGCTACTCTGCCGTGTGGTAGGATACTGCTGTGCTAGGCTAACGTTGCTGACTACAGGGCCACTGGCCATAGAGTACAACAACAGTGGACAGTTGTGACATGGTCGGTGACCGTCCCTCTCATCCTCAGGTTACCTTTGGTCAAAAAGAGATGATGGGATGCCCTTGTTGCCCCGATGTCGCCTCGATGTCGATCTTATCTTCATTCTGTCACCTGGTTTCAAACAAACGAGCCAATCCCCATCGGGGACTGGTAACGTGGCAAAACAGACCACTGACTACCAAAACCAAAACAAATACCATGAATAGAAACACACGCTTCCGTCAAACGGTTTGGAAGCAACCGCTTGAAATGAAAATCCCTACATACTGTATTACAGTCTAATTCCAGTACTTGTGGAACTGAAAGGAAGTCACTGTTTTTACAGTCTCGCCAAACGATGGCTAGGCATTTAATTGTACTATGTTGCATGTGGGAGTTCGGTTTCTGCAGTTGAAGATAATTTGCTGTCAAGGGTAGAGCAAGCAAACCCTGGGCTTGGAGATAGATGGAGTTGTGGTTGATTCACTATAGGCAGACTGCTGATCAGCTGATCAATCTCACACACAGCTTATCTTCTCTATCAGAGAGACGGAATAGACTGCAATTCGAATTCCTCTGTTTTAAAATAGACACACAGTATTTCAGCTTGTGGACTCATGGCAACTCATAGAGAGAGGCCAATCTCACCACCTACAGTGCATTTTGAAAGTATTCAGACCACCAGATTTTGCTACGTTACAGCCTTGTTCTAAAATTTATAAAAATAGTTTTTTTTGTCATCAATCTACTCACAATACCCCATAATGACAAAGCAAAAACTGTTTTTTTAGAATTTCTTGCAAATGAATTTTTCCAAAAACCTGTTTTCGCTTTGTCATTATGAGGTATTGTGCGTAGATTGATGAGGATTTTTTTTAATCAATTGTAGAATAAGGCTGAAACATAACAAAATGTGGAAAAAGTCAAGGGGTCTGAATACTTTTCCGAATGCACTATATATGCACAAGTAGGATTTACGGCTCTCAATCATTTATCTATGACTGTTTTCCAAATGGCACCCTATTCACTATATAGTGAACTACTTTTGACCAGAGCACTAAGGGAATAGGGTGCCATTTGACATACAGGCATATGTCCCTGCACGGCCTGGCACGACTCGAACACCATCATTAAGTTTGCCGATGACACAACAGCGGTAGGCCTGATCACCGACAACGACGAGACAGCCTATAGGGAGGAGGTCAGAAACTTGGCCGTGTGGTGCCAGGACAACAACCTCTCCCTCAAAGTATTCAAGACAAAGGAGGTGATTAAGGACTACAGGAAAAAGAGGACCGAGCATGCCCCCATTCTCATTGACGGGGCTGTAGTGGAGCAGGTTGAGAGCTTCAAGTTCCTTGATGTCCACATCACCAACAAACTAACATGGTCCAAGCACACCAAGACAGTCGTAAAAAGGGCACGACAAAACCAATTCCCCCTCAGGAGTCTGGGGCCAAGTTTCCTACCATCCAGGACCTCTATACCAGGCGGTGTCAGAGGAGGGCCCTAAAAATTGTCAACAACTCCAGCCACCCTAGTCATAGGCTGTTCTCTCTGCTACCGCACGGCAAGCGGTACCAGAGTCCAAAGTCAAGAGGCTCCTTAACAGCTTCTACCCCCAAGCCATAAGACTCCTGAACACCTATTCTAATGGCTACCTAGACTATTTGCATTGCCCCCCCCCCCCCCCCCCCCCCTTTTACAACGCTGCTACTCTCTGTTGTTATCATCTATGCATAGTCACTTTACTAACTCTACCTACATGTACATATTACCTCAACTAACCGGTACCTCCGCACATTGACTCTGTATCGGTACCCCCCTGTATATAGTCTCGCTATTGTTATGTTACTGCTGCTCTTTAATTATTTGTTACTTTTATTTCTTATTCTTATCCATATTTTTTTAAACTACATTGTTGATTAGGGGCTCGTAAGTAAGCATTTCACTGTAAGGTTGTATTCGGCGCATGTGACTAATACAATTTGATTTGATTTTGATTTTCACGGGTGTTTAGACCATGTCAGAATTCATTTTAGCAACTGGATTTAAAAAGATCATTGCAATAGAAATCTCCTCTGTATCTGGCAAAGGCCTTCCAGTAAATGGATGATGCCAAGCGTCTGTTTATTATTTTATTAATGCTGTTATTTTGGTCCTGGGTGGGTGTGGAATGAGAGTAGCCTTGTCGGTGTTCCGGGGTTTTAAACATAGCAGTCTGGAGAGAGAGAGAGAGAGAGAGAGGATGCTCGGTTGCCACGCTGGCTCTGTGCATCATGACTTATTCATGTCTCTCTAATGATGGTTCCTCCTCTGCTCCCCTCAGAGCACTTGGCCATTTCCCACCTTTTGTTGCCAGTTTCCAGTCTGGTGTGTGGTGAGGAATCTCGACTGGATGTTGAGGAGTGGAGGTTTGGTCCTTTGTGGACTTATTATGGAAGAACATGGCACTTGCAACCACAGGATTGTGGGCACGCGTTAATGCAAGTAGCTTTGGATAAAATGTCGCTTTTGCTAAATGGAATGTAATGTTATATGTGCTGAGTGTACAAAACATTAGGATCCTGCTTTTTCCATGACATAGACTCACCAGGTGAATCAAATCAAATCAAATTGTATTAGTCACACGCGCGCCTAACCAACAATGCAGTTTCAAAAAAATTTGGATAAGAATAAGAGATAAAAGTAACAAGTAATTAAAGAGCAGCAGTAAAATAACAATAGCGAGACTATATACAGGGGGGTACCGATACAGAGTCAATGTGCAGGGGCACCGGTTAGTTGAGGTAATATGTACATGTAGGTAGAGTTATTAAAGTGACTATGCATAGATGACAACAGAGAGTAGCAGTGGTTTAAAGAGTGAGTGGTGGGGCTATGCAAATAGTCTGGGTAGCCATTTGAATAGGTGTTCAGGAGTCTTTTGGTTTGGGGGTAGAAGCTGTTTAGAAGCCTCTTGGACCTAGACTTGGTGCTCTGGTACCGCTTGCCATGCGGTAGCAGAGAGAACAGTCTATGACTAGGGTGGCTGGAGTCTTTGACAATTTTTAGGGCCTTCCTCTGACACTGCCTGGTATAGAGGTCCTGGATGGCAGTGAGCTTGGCCCCAGTGATGTACTGGGCCCTTCGCACTACCCTCTGTAGTGCCTTGGGGTCAGAGGCCGAGCAGTTGCCATACCAGGCAGTGATGCAACCAGTCAGGATGCCAATATGACACATGTTACACAAAATGGGGATTTCAAAAGAGAGAGAAAGAGTGCACGAGAGAAAAGCACACTTGGGTACATTTGTAAACTATGCTTAGTTTAACCCTAACCTTTCCCCGAACTGCCGCTCTTATGGGTCAGAATATAATGATGTAATTACGTGTCGAAGGTCTCCAATGTCTCTTCGTGGACCGGGTTCGCCTTCTCTGATGACGGTACGTCTTCCGGTTACCGGGTGTAACTCTCTGTTTGTCCTCACAATGTCAGTGTCCTTTCTCTTAGTGGTCTGTTTCCTCACCCTTGTTCTGAAAGAGGGGTCTTCTGAGGACGGCTAATCAGCCATATAGGTGGTTCCAGAGTTGGAATGAAAGCAGTGTAGACACACGATTCCTTGGAGAGAATAACCGGGTGGTCCTGCTTGAATTCACCCTCTTAGACACAGCTACTCATCCGTAGCATAGATTGTTAAAAGGTTCCTTTGTCTTCTTCAACCTCGTGTTGCACTCCAGGGTTACAACTAATCAGACCTTGGCTGCAGCTCGTGGTCCCTAGTCATAATGTTAATTCTTAACTCACATGTTTTATGCCCTCTGGTCAGAAATGGGCGTTTCCGCCTTTAGGGCAAGTTCTCTGGGCGTAACAAGTTACGAGGCAAGGTCTGGATTTTACTCAGATCCAATTTAGACAACTAACTTCACATTTCATCTTTACAAAAACATTATCTTTGATCTGGACATTTACCACACCACTACAGTATGCAAAAAATCAAGTACATATACTCTTCAAGTTACAATGTTTTCGCTATAACGTCATCATTTAACGTTTAATAACATAACAAAAACGACATTTATTTTCATATTCCATCTATCGTCATTACTACCATTTTGACTGCCGAAGCATATTGTCCCAAAGTCCATTTATTGCATGTTACTGTTCAGAGGTAGGTTCTCCGTAGGCTCATCATACATTCCATTCCTCCACAGTGAGAGGACAAAGGGATTTTGTCTGCTGCCTTGAGATTTACAATGGGCGTGAGGTGTCATAAACCCCCCCCACCTCCATACCTCTCGACCTCTCCCCCGCTGGTGGGTGTGAGAGATATCCCTGTAGGATTATGGTCCACGGTATCCTGACCCGAACAGGCCAGTCATGACACTACCCTGCATGAATCTGCAGGTAGCTAACCAACCAGGATCAATGTTAGCCAGCTGACATTAGGCTATAACTAGCAATGCGAATGGCCCTGAGATACGAATAATATTACTACCCAGATCATACATGTAACGTTAGCTAGCTAGCCAGCCAGCTAACATTAGCTAGCTAGCTAGCTAACAGTACACTTTAACTTGAAATGAAAATGACTTTCTGATCAGTTAGGATGCTCTCAAAATTAGAACGTGTACTATCTGAAAATGTAGCTAGCTAGACTCTCGTACCCATATACATGGATGGACACTTCTCCCTCTCAGGGTGTGACTAGGGTGGGCAATCTATGTTTTCTATTTCTTTGTTGGCCTGGTATGGTTCCCAATCAGAGGCAGCTGTCTATCGTTGTCTCAGCTGTCATATTTAGGCAGCCTTTTCCCACCTGTTGTTTGTGGGATCTTGTTTTTGTGTAGCTGCCTGTGAGCAGCCCAGAACGTCACGTTTCCTTTTCTTCTGTATTGTTTTTGGTGAGTTTCATATGTATTAAACATGTGGAACTCTATGCACGCTGCGCCTTGGTCCATTAATTTAACCAACGATCGTGACAAAGGTACTCACTACATTTTGAATGCTTAGCAGGACAGGAAAATGGTCTAATTCATCCCTACTGCCTCTGACCTGGCAGACTCACTAAACACATGCTTCATGCGGATGATTCGACACCCTACATGTCAGCACCTAAATAATGAGTTACAGCCAGTATTAGAATTGGTGATTAATGATAAACGGGTCTTACATACATCTAAAACTAAAAGCATTGAGTTTGGTTCAAAATGTTCTCTGACTTAAACCTCAGCTGGAGTTGTGTATAAAAGGTGTGACCATTGAGCAAGTTCAGAGAACTAAACTCCTAGGTATAACATTGGATGGTCAAATTATCATGGTCAAGTTATATTTACAAAATTGGGGAGGGGGAGGGATATGTCTGTTATAAAAAGATGTTCTGCGTTTTTGACACAAATCAACTGAACCTGTTGTTCAGGTTCCGGTCTTGTACCATTTGGATTACTGGACGGTAATATGGTCAAGTGCAGCAAAGAAAGACCTAGCAAAGCTGCAGCTGGCTCAAAACAGAGCAGCACACCTTGCCGTTAACTGCATCAACAACATGCATGCCAGTCTTTCTTGGTAGAGGGTTAACGTGAGACTAACTTCTTCTTTTCTAGTTTTTAAGAGAAATATTACTGTGATGAAAATTCAAGATTGTCTGCATAATTAAATAACATTCAGCTCAAACACCCATACAGACACCACAAGACATGCCACCAGGGGTCTCTTCAAAGTCCCAAGTCCAAAACGAATTCATGACAATGCACAATATTATACAGAGCCATGAACTCTCTTCTATCGCCAATTACTCAAGCAAACAGCAAAATTACCTTTAAAAAAATGGATTGAACAACATCTCATGGAATGGTGAGGACTGTGAGGGGACACACATACACACACAGACGAACTCTAACACAGTCTTAATTTTTGTTGTTGTATTGTTTGTATATCATTGTATTTAAAAAGTATGTGACTGTCCTTGTCTATCAGTGTATCAGTGTTTTGTTACTTGTCATGTTTTGTGTTTTTTGTGGACCCCAGGTAAGCGTAGCTGCTGTTTCTGAAAAAGCTAATGGGGATCCAAGTAAACAATGAAACCTTCTAGAGTGTTTCTATATTGTGTATTTAAGACTGTTTCTTGCCTCAGACTGTCAAAAATTGACCATCATAGCCTTCTATAACAGCTATACAGGCTTCGGGGATGGACACAGAATAGTTAAATATCTGATATGCAAACCAAACCATACAAATAAACTCATACCTTTTTCAACAATCATATTATGGAATAAACTTTTAGAGTAGATTTCCTGATACAGTAATCTGGGAGAGTTGGATCATATTTTTCATGCTCCAGTTATGCCCGCTGTGTGGTTGGAGTCACACATACTAAGGTGATTACAGCCGGGAAACCGATCTTATTGGTCCACGATTCCACTAGCCCTCCTTAGCTGTGATATCGCTGCAGGGCCCTCCCCTACCCTGGGTGACCAAACCCCTCTCTCCTCCTGCTCCCCTGCCTCCATCCAACCCTAGCCCTACAGGTATGAGCTGCATTACAACATGTAAACCCAGGATTACAGCAGGCAGCTCCGCACCTCTCGCTATGCCTCGCCATAGCTCTATGGATCAGCACAGCTAATTTCTCCCATGGTGCAATGCTCCACGCCACCAGATTATAATTTCCAATGTTTCCCCTCCCCGCTGTGTACTACTCGATCCATCTGCCACACCTCAGTAACTGGACACATCAGCTCACAGCATGTACAGTAGGATTCCCCACTCCCCCCAGCAGAAAGGTTGATATCTCCTGCTATCTCTGATCTTGCAGTCGGATCACGGTCTGTCTGTGCATCTGCGAAGCAGTACCACGCAGCGCTATATTTTTGGCAATTTCTACAGTGCCTTCAAAAAGTATTCACACCCCTCGAGTTTTTCCAAATGTTCTTCTGTTACAGCCTGAATATAAAATGGCTTACATTTACAGTAGATTGTGTGTCACTGATCTACACACAATACCCCATAATGTCAAAGTGGAATGCTAATAATCTGACTTTGGATGGTGTATCAATACACCCAGTCTCTACAAATATACAGGCATCCTTCCTAACTCAGTTGACAGAGAGGAAGGAAACCGCTCAGGGATTTCACCAAGTTTTAAACCAGATAAAGAGTTAAATGGATGTGATAGGAGAAAACTGAGGATGGATCAACAATGTTGTAGTTACTCCACAATACTAACCTAAATGACAAAGTGAAAAGAACGACGCCTGTACAGAATAAAAATATTCCAAAACGTACAGAATATAAGTATTCCAAAACATGCATCCTGTTTGCAATAAGGCAATAAAGCAATACTGCAAAAAATGTGGCAAGTAATTACTTTTTGTCCTGAATACAAAGCATTATGTTTGGGGCAAATTCAACACAACACGTCACTGAGTACCACAATTCATATTTTCAAGCATGGTGATGGCAGCATCATGTTATGGTTATGCTTGTCATCCACAAGGACTATGGAGTTTTTTAAGATAAAAAGAAAAGTTTAACACGAACTGTATATTTCCATAACTGATCACATTTCTGGAGGCTATAGGCCTAAAGGTAAGCCTTTTATTCTGCCCATATAAACACATTTATTTCAGGCCATAGCCTAAAAAACTGCCGTTCATAATTTTATGAAAAGTACCAAACAGACACATTGTTTCACATTCTTTAATAACAGACTCAAATACAAACACGCAATATGCTACAGCTCCTTCACAGCTGTTTCCCAACCAAATACAGGGAAACTCAACGTCTGGGCGGAGTGTTGTACCTTCGCTATCGCGCTCTCCTCCGACGAAAGCGTCCATATGTCTGTTTTGCCTGTTTGCATTGAGGCGAAAAGTAGATGATTTACCTGTCTTCTAGGTTTGTATGGTCTGGGTGTCAGTTTGAAAGGTCACAAGAGGTGTCAATGTGACAAATAGGAGTGTTTTGGACTGAGGGAGCTTAAAGACTATGCCGCGGGCCAGAACTTTCAGAGTTGCAAAAGTGAAGGGTTGTGAATTGGATCTCCCAGCCTGATCGTCATCCAAGAGACATCACTGTCCTTCTTCTCTCAAACACTGTGACACCAGGCCCAAGGGTCAGTCATCAGCGAGATTGAAAGAACCCCGTCGATTTAAAAAAACAAACTCTTAAACTGAGAACTATGTCCACAATAAACGAGATTCAGTAAAAGCAGCAAGATTACGTAAATGTGCTTTGCTCAGCTATACTAAATACTTGAATACGGCACATTCTAATAACAGTCCTATATTCATGTTGAATAATTTATAGTTCATGCTGATTTAGCACGTTCAAATATTTTCTTAAGTTGTGATTATGTAAGTCCCTGTTGGGTTAATTATGATGCAGTGCAATTTCAAGGTCGCTGGCCTTTTTATAAGACATTATGGTGTCCTATGGGTACGGGACAGATATGCTGACAGACAACTTACATCCTCGAGAAAGAGCACTTAACCCTCAGTTTAAAATATTAAATGGGAACCCGGCTCTACAAGCCAGCGTTCCAGTGGTCCACCACCCCCCCACATGTTACTACCCCCCACAATCCCCCAGTCTTGTCCCAGACAGTCTTGTCCCCCCATCTGACCCCTCTTTCATTCTGTGTCTTCACGAGGGAAGAACATGGGCAAAGATTAAGGAGGCCAATTCTCTCTCTCTCTCTTTTTCCTTGTTTCTGCTCCTTGTTGCACTGCCGAGATTGACAGAGCTCTTTAAGCTTGAACCCGCTTTGCTTTAGATATGAAACAGGGCCCGCGTTTGAAGCTGGTTTCTCTCTCTATTTTGCTGCGAGGCATGTAGTAGTGGAGAGGGTCTGAGAGGGAGAGAAGGAAGCCTTTTCCTTGTCAGTGCTGGAGCAGATAGATGGAGGCCCAAGAGGCCAGCAGGGAGCTGTTGGGCTGCAGAGCTGCAGACTAGTGGCCCTGTGCAATGCCCTGTGGGATGCTGTGCAAGCCAGGGAAGGCTCTCTAATCACACACATATTCATCTGTAAATGTCTGCTTTCAGACAGAATTAGAGCCACTGATGATTGGATGAAGTGCCCCACATCAGCGACATGTCTCTATAATCGATGTCCACTCAGACATCAGCATGATTGGTCTGTTCTGAGCAAGAGGATACAGTGCATGGATCCATTGGGAAGAGCGTAGCATCGACACTGTATAGTGTGCACACTGCAGCTTCTCTTAAAAGAGAGATTACACGGCCTGACATACCATAGAAATAGAATGAATTCTATTTCTATGTGACATACACACTATGCATGTGCAAGGCCATACATGCACTCATGCATGTACACATATACACATACACACACACACACACACACACACACATAAATGCATACATTCACACTCACTGTCATTAATTTCAGATTCGTTTTTTTCATTAAACGTGTAGCTGATGGAACACATATTTTATAGAATGCTTTATTTATTTACAAAGTTATTTTCATTTGAACTCTTGTTTTAATTTATACACACTGTTAATTGAATAGGAAGGAAATATTAACTGTATTATTTTGATTAAATGCATAATTGACAATTGTTCACACCATTCAATAACATCCCAGTATACTGCAATCGAATTCAATTAGAATTCAATCTCAAATTGAAACAAAACGTGTCCACAGTAAATTGAACAATAGGTGATGGTGCAACTACCACATTGTTCCCATACTGTATATTATAAGGCAGTATTTTGCATTCTATTCAGAAAAGGACTAGCCAAATGCCAGATGGGCTGGTCCATTTTTTGCCCAGTGGACAGATTTGCATTTTTTGGTGCAGAATTATCATTATTTGTTTTATAATAGGGTCCGGGATGATAGAAATGTCTGGACTAATGTCTGGTCCCAGTCCTTCCCTGATTACTTTTTTTTTTTACTCTGATGAAGGCCAAGAGTCCGACAAGTAAGCGTTAATTAAAAAAAAAAAAAAAGGGATACGAGCAAGAGCAGTGTGCTGGTTTCTCTTTTCTTTGAAGATATTCCAAAAATGTAGAAACAGCCATACAAACCAACTTTTTTTTGTCTCTAAATAAGCATCAACTGCAGTATGTGGGAAATGTCTCTTTTACAATTGGAGCAGGCAATCAAAAACAACTTGGTTCTCAGGTGGGGAATCAGAGAGTGAATTATACTATGGCTGTGGTGCCACTGAGCACAGAGAAAACAGCGCATCTCCTCCATGCCCTGGACCACCTGTGCACTGTCTGCTGTGCTCTGCTGTGGTCAGCCTCCACCTCCCAGTAGAAAATAATGGCTTCCTCTGGGATTTGCGGTCTCTGTGGGAATCAAGTAGAGGATCACCTGAAGTGTTTCTTCTTTCTCAACACCCACACAATAAGGCAGGGATACGCAAAGCAAGGTTACCACGTTTCAGAGGTAGCTGGTTCTATTGTGTTGACTGTAGAGACCCTGTTTCATGCTCCATTTCATCAATCAGTACTGTGATTCCAATTAAATAAGCTCTTGGCTGTCCCGTGTTAGTGATTCTTAAGTGCTTGTTGGTCGAAATAATAGGGAAAAACAAGACTCAGGAGCGTATATTCTAAATCAAATTTGATGATAAAACAATTTCCAATGCGTTAGATAAATCCGATTATATTGGTATACTGGATGAAAACAATCCAGTCATATTCACGAGCTGTGCTGACTGGTGGGCTGCTAAAGATAAGAGAGCCATTGTTAAAGGTTGACCGTTCACTCTCTGTCCACCAATTCAATCATTGTAATGTTAATGAAGTAATTTGTGGAGTTGTGTGAGTAGAATTGATTAGGATGTTCTGGCCAATGAGGTAGCCCACCATCCCAACCCCCAATCCCACGGTAGATTGGGGTCAAACAAAAAATGTTCTATCCATTAACAAGATAAGGCAATGTCGAGTGGTCCAATTGAATCTTGTTGCACTAACAACAGTAGTTCATCAGCAATTTGCCATTATTTCTCATCGCTCACTCACCCTGCAATTACTTCCTTGACGCAACAATTCTAACACATCAATGGCCGTGCCACTTGGCCAATAATTTTTTTTTATGTTGCAATTCCATCAGAAACAATCTGTCGTAATTGCAATATGTAGGCCTACCTACCTGTGAGTTAGTTTCCTAAATCTTTTTAACAGTATGACATTCCGAAAATGACAGAAGGACCGTTATTGTTATGAGATAATGAGTATGTTGAAAGTGCCTAGCTACTTTCCCACTTGAACAGCTTGATCTGCTTTCAGAGAGGAGAGCTGTCTGACGGGAGAACTAGTTTCCAGTAGATGTAGGCAGAGGAAGTGACAGGCACTCACAGGGTAGTTGGACTGGCCACTGATTTAGCTCACTGGCCTGTCCCAAAGGGTCTAACGGGGAGTGACATGTCACTCTTTTGGAGGCTGGATGAGCGTACAAAGCTGTCATCAAGGCAAAGGATGGCTACTTTGAAGAATCTCAAGAATCTCACTTTTTTTGGTGACTACCATAGTGTTATTTCATATTTCATAGAATAATAGTCTTCACTATTATTCTACAATGTAGAAAATAGTAAAAAATTAAGAAAAACCCTTGAATGAGTACGTGTGTCCAAACTTTTGACTGGTACTGTTTAAATATATATATATATATATTCTCCGGACTCATTCTATTATATTTCTATATTTCTTTATTCCATTCTTTTACTTTTTAGATTTATGTGTATTGTTGTGTATTGTAAGATATTACTGCACTGTTGGAGCTAGGAACACAAAGCATTTCGATACACCCGTAGTATCTGCTAAATATGTGTATGCAACCAATACAATTTGATCTGATTTTGTTTGCAATATACTGCATCACCGAGCTCAGAGAGTAGTAGTCCGAACGGGGAAGGTGAACCTTCAACCTGCCTGGCTGAGGCAAACACGCTATCCATCCACAGTGACTCGCTTACCAAGGTTAGGCGTTATTTCAATTAGCTAATATACAGACGGTCCTTTGTACTTGAGGGACAAAAATGGAGTGCATGCACTCTTTCCATCTTCCATCCAAAATACTCCTGTTAGGTGTTGTCACGTAGATAAACAAGGCTTGTTAGGTGAGGTGTCTCCTGAAAGAGCCTGTCCGATGTACCGTATACAGTAGATGAACATTTTGGCTTATGCAGCTAGTTGGGCCATGTTCCAATTACTTTGAATGTCTATGCTTAGGTGTCCCTGGAGGGCCTGTGCGGAAAGTGAAAGTGGTCCTGTTCCAGTGTTTATGGTAATCCCCCTCTGCGTGTGAGCACGTTGGCAAACACTGCAGGCAGCACACAGGCCCGTCCCAGAACCGTTGGCCCCCACACCGTCAGCATCACCTGAGTGTCGATTGAACCACGGCACCACATCGACTTTCCACTCGGTGTTTACAGTATTATATTGACGTGAACCCACAACCCTGCCAGGAGTAAAATACTACAGTGAGAGTTCCCTGAGCGTTCCCTCATCGAGTAACACGGCTAGGTTTATGTAAACACAGAGAAGTGTAAATATAACCGGAGGAGACATTTCACACAACTCCTCCTGAAAACATAATAAGAGCTTGGTTTTAAGAATCTTACATCACTTTTTTACTAAACAGGCATCTGGCACCGCAGAATATAAATGATTCAACGGTTTAACCGCAATGTGCCGGCGCAGCACGTCTCCTGATATTATGCAGGGCTTTCATCACTGTTCATAGATCGTTCTAGAGGTCTATGAGGTGAGAGGAAAGAGCAGGTATCACACTCCAATGCCCTACATTGTGAAGGGCACTGGACAGCTTGAGTGAGTAGCCTCTGGAAACATTCCCCCCAACCACTATCCACTTGGGCTTGTCCTATTGTGTTGCCTCTGTTTTAACAAGTGTGGCACGGGGTGTGTTGTTACTGTTGCTGGTCACTGGGGTGTTGGAGAGTTGCTGGAGTAGAGTGAACCAGTACACCAGACTTCACAGAGAGAGGGTATGTATCCCAAATAGCACCCTATGTCCTACATAGTGCACTACTTTTGACCAGGGCCTATTGGGCTCTGCTCAAAAGTAGTGCACGATTTAGGGAATAGGGTACCATTTGGGACATAGCCAAGGGGTTAGACAGGGAAGGGCTGAGTGGAGGTGTGACTCCTAGCTAATCGATACAGTGGCGCGGAACTGACAGCAGGACCACATTAACTCACTGGTCTCACTGTGTGGCTCTGGTTCAACTTCACCTGGCTCAGCACTGCACCATAACCTCAGCATGGCCAAACTCCAGGACCCAGGCCTACCCTAATTCTGTCCCCTCCCTTTCCCTGTACCCCCTGCACAGTCTGCCCAGCTCTGTGTCTCCCCAGTTAGGAGACACAGTTAATCTGATCCAAAAGTCTGTCTGGGTGTACTCTCGATCCGATGAAGGAGATGAGATTTGGCAAGACTTTTTACCAATGTGGAAATGTCAGGAAGAGACGGCGATACGCAAGGAGCTAAAGGGAGTGTTTCAGAGTGGCGATCGAGACATTATGGGATGGTAATAGTGCCATTCTTTAGCCTCTGACTGCAGCGCAAATTAATTACTTAAAAATCATACAATGTGATTTTCTGGATTTTTGTTTTAGATTCCATCTCTCACAGTTGAAGTGTACCTATGATAAAAATTACAGACCTCTACATGCTTTGTAAGTAGGAAAACCTGCAAAATCGGCAGTGTATCAAATACTTGTTCTCCCCACTGTACACACAGTTGAAGTCGGAAGTTTACATACACCTTAGCCAAATATATTTAAACTCAGTTTTTCACAATTCCTGACATTTAATCCGAGTAAAAATTCCCTGTCTTAGGTCAGTTAGGATCACCACTTTACTTTAAGAATGTGAAATGTCAGAATAATAGTAGAGAGAATTTTTTATTTCAGCTTTTATTTCTTTCATCTCATTCCCAGTGGGTCAGAAGTTTACATGCACTCAATTAGTATTTGGAAGCATTGCCTTTAAATTGTTTAACTTGGGTCAAATGTTTCGTGTAGCTTTCCACAAGATTCCCACAATAAGTTGGGTGAATTTTTGCCCATTCCTCCTGACAGAGCTGGTGTAACTGAGTAAGGTTTGTAGGCCTCCTTGCTCGCACACTTTTTTTCAGTTCTGCCCACAAATTGTCTATGGTATTGAGGTCAGAGCTTTGTGATGGCCACTCCAATACCTTGACTTTGTTGTCATTAAGCCATTTTGCCACAACTTTGGAAGTACGCTTGGGGTCATTGTCCATTTGGAAGATCCATTTGCGACCAATCTTTAACTTCCTGACTGATTTCTTGAGATGTTGCTTCAATATTTCCAAATTTTTCTTTCTCATGATGCCATCTATTTTGTGAAGTGCACCAGTCCCTCCTGCAGCAAAGCACCCCCACAACATGATGCTGCCACCCCCGTGCTTCATGGTTTGGATGGTGTTCTTCGGCTTGCAAGCCTCCCCCTTTTTCTTCCAAACATAACAATGGTCATTATGGCCAAAAAGTTATATTTTTGTTTCATCAGACCAGAGGACATTTCTCCAAAAAGTACGATCTTTGTCGTGGCTTCTTCCTTGCTGAGTGGCCTTTCAGGTTATGTCGATATAGGACTTGTTGTACTGTGGATATAGATCATTTTATACCTGTTTCCTCCAGCATCTTCAAGGTCCTTTGCTGTTGTTCTGGGATTGATTTGCACTTTTCGCACCAAAGTACGTTCATCTCTAGGAGACAGAACACGTCTCCTTCCTGAGCGGTATGACGGCTGCGTGGTCCCATGGTGTTTATACTTGCATACTATTGTTTGTACAGATGAACGTGGTACCTTCAGCAAGGATGAGCCAGACTTGTGGAGGTCTACAATTTATTTTCTGAGGTCTTGGCTGATTTCTTTTGATTTTCCCATGATGTCAAGCAAAGAGGCAGTGAGTTTGAAGGTAGGCCTTGAAGTACATCCACAGGTACACCTCCAATTGACTCAAATGATGTCAATTAGCCTATCAGAAGCTTCTAAATCCATGACATCATTTTCTGGAATGCTCCAAGCTGTTTAAAGGCACAGTCAACTTAGTGTATGTAAACGTCTGACCCACTGGAATTGTGATACGGTGAATTATAAGGGAAATAATCTGTCTGTAAGCAATTGTTGGAAAAATGACTTGTGTCATGCACAAAGTAGATGTCCTAACCGACTTGCCAAATCTATAATTTGTTAGCAAGAAATTTGTGGAGTGGTTGAAAAACAAGTTTTAATGACTCCAACCTGGTGTATGTAAACTTCCGGCTTCAACTGTATATAGGCCAATTCCCATGAATGTAAGGGGTTAAAGGCCCTCACTTGCAGGGCGTGAGATTTCTGTGTTGGCTTTAGTCAGATGTGCCAGGGTTGTATTAATACAATGAGGCCATGGACAGCTCTAATTACAGGTTTGGATGAACGAGTGAATGATCTCAGCGCCCGTTAGTTGTATGTCTATTTTCCCGAGCTAGCTCCTCCAAAAAGAGCAGATTATTTTAAATCAATGCGGGAGCATTTAAAGGCTTGCTGGTCTTTTTTAATCAATTTGAATGAATGATCTTCTCTGGATTGATCTGTCAGACGCCAAAACCGAAAGCCAGCAGCTTCTCACAATAGATGGATTGATAGAGCTGTGTTAAGATACTGTAGAGACGAGTGCAGTGCTGGACTGATTTACATTTTGAAAGGTAGTGTTTGTTCTCTATAGCTTCCCTTATAGCATGGCAATCAATATTTTGAGGAATCTATTAAAGGGGCCAAAAATCCAAACAGTTAGCAGGGATTTATTTTGAGGGAAAGTGGACTACCTGTTGTAGTATATAGCAAGAGACTTGGCTATGTATGATATAGCACTAAAGCACATCCTGCAGGCAGAATATGAATAATAGAAGACAAAAAGGGAACAAGACTCATGAAAAGGTTCAAAGCAAAGTTCAAAGTTCCATAAATAAGCTCTGATGAAATCACATCACGCTAAACATAGACTTTCACACACATACTGTACACGGACACATGCACACACACTTTCAGTATACGTATTTTACTTCATGGGAATATTATGGTGGGGAAAAACTCGTCGGACACAAGTGGAATGCATTTGCAGCATGATGTAATAAAATGGTGGAGACTGCTGGGTCTGAGAGGGCGAGGATGAACCGACTGGAGAGAGTGAAGGGGATTAGTAGCAGCATAACATGTGTTACAGTGTCTTCAGAAAGTATTCACACACCTTGACTTTTTTCCACATTTTGTTGTCACAGCCTGAATTTAAAAATGATTCAATTGAGTTGTCATTCACTGGCCTACACATGAAACGCCATAATGTCAAAGTGTAATCATGTTTTTCGAAATTCTTACAAGTGAATTAAAAATGAAAAGCTGAAATGTCTTGCGTTAGTAAGTATTCAATCTCTTTGTCATGGCAAGTTGAAATAAGTTCAGGAGTAAAAATGTACTTAACAAGTCACATAATTAGTTGCATGGACTGTTGTATGGAGTCTGTGTGCAATAATAGGGTTTATGATGATTTTTGAATGACTGCTTCATCTCTGTACAGTACCACACACATGCAATTATGTGTAAGGTGCCTCAATCGAGCAGTGAATTTCAAACACCAATTCAAGGGAGGTTTTCCAATGCCTCGCAAAGAAGGGCACCTATTGGTAGATGGGTTCAATTTAAAAAAACTGACATTGAATATCCCTTTGAGCATGGTGAAGTTATTAATTACACTTTGGATGGTCTATCAATACACCAAGTCACAATCAAGTACCCCTGACTGCAGTGTGCAGTTCGGGGCCCGGGTTCAATGTGGGCGGAGTCAAACGTTTCACTCCGTTGTTTGACCCCGCCCACCGTTTTTTTTTTTTGTCCATCTGAGGTTTGACAGTCACACACTGAATACAAACACACATGTTTGTGTAAGGCACACATTGAATACAAACATATTTCATTTATGAAGATAGTAAGAAATATTATATAAAGTGGTACCAGCACATGTGTTATAGCACTTTTTGCTTCATGCTACATTTGAGACAAGCTACTGATATTGTCGCAGTGAACAACAGACTTGTTATGTATGTCATGTACTGTTAAAATTGTGTTGATAAATGTTATAACTTTAATTATATTATTTCATTGAGCATATACATACAGTTACTACCTATCCTGATTTATAATGCTATTTACTTTCCTCATGAGAGTGGAGACAGACTACACCATATAGAGATACTGACAAGCTGAATGTGCTTTGTACATTAAGTTATACCAGCTCCAGTAAAGAGATCAGAGACTCGGGTGACTTCTACGTCATCTTTACTAAACAACATAACACAATTAACAATTAAAACAATTAACGCAGCAGAGAAAAACAAGGTTTGACCACTCCTCAAAAATGGCTTCACTCCTGCTCATCAAAAGAGGCAGACAGTCATTGTCTTGTTGTCAACTGCCTCCACATAGAACGTCTGATAATCTCTCTGTGACTGGAACGAGAACATGAATGGTTCCTTGAGGAGAATATGTTCCTCTTCATCCAGGCAATCATACAACCGTAGTGGTTGTAATGCGGTCTTCCCCGTCCATCCCAATTACACGAGGGAGGGAAACGGTACCGAAATATGCAAACAAAAGCCACTAGTACTAAAGGGGTTTTCAGAATTATCTAAAGCTACTCAACAAGTCATCACAACTATTATATCTTGCCATGCATCAAGCCTTCAGCATTACACACAGTAGACTACATACCCAGTTCACAGCTCCCAGTTCGACCGTGCATTTTGTTTTCAGTATCGTCTAGAAAGGAAACAGATTGTGGTCATTAAGTAATGTAGGGGAACCTCTAGGGATGTGTGTACAAGAATGCACCTTACTTTAGCTAATAGTCTATACAGTACCTGATCCTGCAGAGCTGGATGCTGATGGGACTTCTTGGGGGGGGGTCTTCTACATCATCCTGAAATATATTGGAGGGGGGGAGGGTGGTTTGAGTCTTTTGACATTGGTTTAAGACTATACCACTCATCATATGACACCTCCTACCTGTAGTGTGTTTTGTTTTCGCCGCCTTTTTCGATCTTTCTTCTTCAGACCTTAGTGAGTGAATGACATACATTCAATATGAAAATATTTTCAGGTCAGTCTGGCTACAGTGAAACAAGGATGCAAATGAAACGTTTTTATAATGTTTAAGACTTACAGCATGGGAAAGTTCTGCAGGAGAACTAGGCACCACCATCGCCTAATTTCCTGCATGTTTTCCTTTGAAAAAGAAAATCACACAATCGGATGGGTATCCCCAAAAAACGTATATCAACTAGTACTGAGAATTTCATAATTTATACACACCTCAGTGAAATCACACTGTGCTTCCATTGCAATGTACAGAGCGTTGTCATGACGTTGCCCTGTTGGTGACGTTTATGACCCCCTGTAAGGCGTCGAGGTGTAGCAGGTAAGGCGGAGTCAGGCGCAGGACACAGAGATGAGTAATAAACTTAGCTTTACTCATAACAACAAATATTCCAAGAAGGAATATAATCAAACTCACAAAATGAGACCAATTTACAATGAACAAACACGCACAAAACCAGGGGTGAAACAGAGGGTTAAATAAGGAACATATAATTATGGGAATGGAAACCAGGTGTGTACAATGAAGACAAAACAAATGGAAAATGAAAAGTGGATCGGTGGCGGCTAGAAAACCGTTGACGTCGACTGCTGAACGCCGTCCGAACAAGGAGAGGGACCAACTTCGGCAGAAGTCGTGACAACCCCATAAATACCTTTCCCCCTTTTCTCTCTCTGCTCTCGAGATTGGACTCCTGGAAAGACCCTTTGTTAACATAGAGGGTCTGGTGACATCAAAAGGTTGGGAACGTAACCATATTTCGGTAATCCAACCAGTTGAAAATATCCGTTGGTACTTAAAGAATATGATGTCAGATCAGTTGTCATCTGACACTGATGATAGGCCGACAAAGTGTATCTTGGGAAGTCTAGACATTCTAGTTATCAGATTCGCATGGAATAGTTGTGCGATTTAAATGTTTAAATATGAAACTATTTGTGAAAAGATGAAATGTAATTTTAGCTTCTAAATGAGAGAATTGTTTTCATAAGTGAACTATGCTCACTCAGTGACCCCGCCCAAGTGAACAGGTATTGGTTGTGAACTATGAAACACGCCCTTCTCTCCACCACTACAAAAGCCCATTGACAAAAGTCAACCTCTTGTGTTCCTGATGACGTGAGGACTGCTGTCCATTCGTGAAGATAACCAAGAATTTTATGACGTTCAGATGAGACTGAATAAGGTGACGATTAATAATTGACTGCTATTGATATAAAATAATACCAGATCTTTAAGAGTTTATTCGTAAGACAACAGCTTTATAAACATTCTTCCCTGGTCCCCCGACTTCCTAGTTATGATAACAACAATAATTATGATAATAGTTAATAATAATATTAACACTACCCAGGAATATATTTCACCCATCTACACACAATACCCCATAATGACAAAGTGAAAACATGTTTTTAAACATTTTTGGAAATGTATTGAATATTAAATACAGAAATATCTAATTTACATAAATATTCACATTAGAATCACCTTTGTCAGCAATTAGACCTGTGAGTCTTTCTGGGTAAGTATCTAAGAGCCTTGCACACCTGGATTGTACAATATTTGACCATTATTCTATTCAAAATTCTTCAAGCTCTGACTAATTGGTTGTTGATCATTGCTAGAGAACAATTTTCAAGTCTTGCCATATTTTTTCAAGCTAATTTATGTTAACTTTCACTCGGCCACTCAGGAGCATTCACTGTCTTCTTGGTAAGAAACTCCAGTGTATACTTTGCCTTGTGTTTTAGTTATTGTCCTGCTGAAAGGTGAATTCATCTCCCACTGTCTGGTGGAAAGCAGACTGAACCAGGTTTCCCTGTAGGATTTTGCCTGCGCTTAGCTCCATTCTGTTTCTTTTTTTTATCCCAAATACTCCCCAGTCCTTAACGATTACAAGTGTTAGATTCCAAATATCAGAGTAAGAACTCGACAGACTGATAGCATAACCCAAGTTTATTAACCCCAAAGGGTCGAACAGCTGAACAGACAAAGACCTATTCACACAAGCACTGATATTTAACCCTTTCTCCTATGCCGAGTCTCCTCCTTCACATCGGAACAGCCAATGCATCTCTGTTGCTAGACAGAACCTTAGTGATATCTGTTCTTCCTCGCTTCACCTGACCTTTGACCCAAAGTGTTCACTCCTCCCCAACTCACGATTGTCATGGTGACTGGTACCAGACTGTGTCTCTTCTCCTCCCAGAGGATCTCTCCCATAGGATCCCTGATGGCTAACAATAACATATCCTGACACAATGCAAACGTTATACATTACCCTTTCTCCCTCAGTGACATGAATAAGTATATTTCATATTCTCAGAACCCAACACAAGCATACCCATAACATGATGCAGCCACAACTATGCTTGGAAATATGGAGAGTGGTACTCAGTAATGTGTTGTATTGGATTTGCCCCAAACATAACACTTTGTATTCAGGACATGAAGTTAATTGCTTTTCCACATTTCTTGCAGTATTACCTTAGTGGCTATTTTTATGAAAATTGCGCCGGAAGAAATGGTAGCAGTTTTACGGGCGCCCAACCGATTGTGCTATTATGTGGGTTTTTTTCGCGTTACTTGTAACTTATTTTGTACATAATGTTTCTGCAACCGTATCTTACGGCAAAAAATTGCTTCTGGATATCAGGACAGCGATCACTCACCTCGGATTAGACTAAGATTTTTTCTACAACAAGGAGGACACACAGGACATTCTCCAAACACCCGACAAGGCCGACATCCCCGTTATTTGCAAGAGGAAGCGACGCAGGTACAGAGGACAAAGAGCCGGATGCCTCGTCAGGCCCCAGAGAAGGCGAGTGGCAAAGCTGCCGTTACCGTCAATACTACTCGCCAACGTGCAATCATTGGACAATAAATTAGATGAGGTACGATCACGAATATCCTACCAACGGGACATCAAAAACTGTAATATGTTTCACGGAATCGTGGCTGAATGACAACATTCTATCTTGCACCAGCAAGATAGAACAGCCCAACTCCGGTAAGATGAGGGAGGGGCGGTCTGTGCATATTTGTAAACAGCTGGTGCACGAAATCTAAGGAAGTCTCTAGATTTTGCTAGCCTGAAGTAGAGTATATTGTGATGAATTGCAGGCCACACTACTTGCCTAGAGAGTTTCCAGCTATACTTTTCGTGGCTGTTTATTTACCACCACAGACAGATACTGGCACTAAGACCGAACTCAGTCAGCTGTATAACGAAATAAGCGAACAGTAAACCACTTACCCAGAGGCGGCGCTCCTAGTGGCCAGAGACTTTAATGAAGGGAAACTTAAATCAGTTCTACCAAATTTCTATCAACATGTTAAATGTGCAACCAGAGGGAAACAAATTCTAGATCACCTGTACTCCACACACAGAGACACGTACAAAGCTCTCCCTCGCCCTCCATTTGGTAAATCCGACCACAACTCTATCCTCCTGATTCCTGCTTACAAGAATAAATTAAAGCAGGAAGCACCAGTGACTCAGTCTGTAAAAAAGTGGTCAGATGAAGCAGATGCTAAACTACAGGACTGTTTTGCTATCACAGACTGGAACATGTTCCGGGATTCTTCCGATGGCATTGAGGAGTACACCACATCAGACACTGGCTTTATCAATAAGTGCATCGAGGACGTCGTCCCCACAGTGGCTGTACGTACAGACCCCAACCAGAAGCCATGGATTACAGGCAACATTCGCACTGAGCTAAAGAGTAGAGCTGGTGCGGGACTCTTTTAAGGTGCAGGACTCTAACCCGGAAGCTTACAAGAAATCCTGCTATGCCCTGCGACGAACCATCAAACAGGCAAAGCGTCAATACAGGGCTAAGATTGAATCATACTACACCGGCTCCGACGCTCGTCTTATGTGGCAGGGCTTGCAAACTATTATAGACTACAAAGGGAAGCACAGCCACGAGCTGCCCAGTGACACAAGCCTACCAGACGAGGTAAATCGCTTCTATGCTCGCTTCGAGGCAAGCAAAACTGAGGCATGCATGATAGCATCAGCTGTTCCGGACGACTGTGTGATCACCCTCTCCGTAGCCGACGTGAGTAAGACCTTTAAACAGGGCCAGACGGATTACCAGAACTTGTGCTCCGGGAATGTGCTGACCAACTGGCAGGTGTCTTCACTGACATTTTCAACATGTCCCTGATTGAGTCTGTAATACCAACATGTTTCAAGCACACCACCATAGTCCCTGTGCCCAAGAACACAAAGGCAACCTGCCTAAATGACTACATACCCGTAGCACTCACGTCCGTAGCCATGAAGTGCTTTGAAAGGTTGGTAATGGCTCACATCAACACCATTATCCCAGAAACCTTAGACAGACTCCAATTTGCATACCGCCCAAACAGACCCACAGATGATGCAATCTCTATTGCACTCCACACTGCCCTTTCCCATCTGGACAAAAGGAACACTTATGTGAGGATGCTATTCATTGACTACAGCTCAGCGTTCAACACCATAGCATCCTCAAAGCTCATCACTAAGCTAAGGATCCTGGGACTAAACACCTCCCTCTGCAACTGGATCCTGGACTTCCTGACGGGCCGCCCCCAGGTGGTGAGGGTAGGTAGCAACACATCTGCCACGCTGATCCTCAACACTGAAGCTCTCCAGGGGTGCGTGCTCAGTCCCCTCCTGTACTCCCTGTTCTCCCACGACTGCATGGCCAGGCACAACTCCAACACCATTATTAAGTATGCAGATGACACAACAGTGGTAGGCCTGATCACCGACAACAATGAGACAGCCTATAGGGAGGAGGTCAGAGACTTGGCCTGGTGGTGCCAGTATAACAACCTATCCCTCAACGTAACCAAGACTAAGGAGATGATTGTGGACTACAAGAAAAGGAGGACCGAGCACACCCCCATTCTCATCGACGGGGCTGTAGTGAAGCAGGTTGAGAGCTTCAAGTTCCTTGGTGTCCACATCAAACAAACTAGAATGGTCCAAACACACCAAGACAGTCGTGAAGAGGGCACAACAAAGCCTATTCCCCCTCAGGAAACTAAAAAGATTTGGCATGGATCCTCAGATCCTCAAAAGGTACTACAGCTGCAACATCGAGAGCATCCTGACTGGTTGCATCACTGCATGGTACGACAATTGCTCAGACTCTGACCGCAAGGCACTACAGAGGGTAGTGCGTACGGCCCAGTACATCACTGGGGCTAAGCTGCCTGCCATCCAGGACCTTTACACCAGGCGGTGTCAGAGGAAGGCCCTAAAAATTGTCAAAGACCCTAGCCACCCCAGTCATAGACTGTTCTCTCTGCTACCGCATGGCAAGCGGTACCGGAGTGTCAAGTCTGGGACAAAAAGGCTTCTCGACAGTTTTTACCCCCAAGCCATAAGACTCCTGAACAGGTAATCAAATGGCTACCCGGACTATTTGCATTGTGTGCCCCCCCAACCCCTCTTTTACGGTGCTGCTACTCTCTGTTTATCATATATGCAAAGTCACTTTAACTATACATTCATGTACATACTTCCTCAACTGGGCCGACCAACCAGTGCTCCCGCACAGTGGCTAACCGGGATATCTGCATTGTGTCCCACCACCCGCAAACCCCTCTTTTACACCACTGCTAGTCTCTGTTCATCATATATGCATAGTCACTTTAACCATATCTACATGTACATACTACCTCAATCAGCCTGACTAACCAGTGTCTGTATGTAGCCTGTCTTTTTACTGTTGTTTTATTTCTTTACTTACCTATTGTTCACCTAATATCTTTTTTGCAAAACCAGTGACAAATCAACTTTTTTTTCTTTTTTGATTATTCTGTGCAGGCTTCCTTCTTTTCACTCTGTCAGTTATGATAGTTTTGTGGAGTAACTACAATGTTGTTGATCCATCCTCAGTTCTCTCCTATCACAGCCATTAAACTCTGTAACTGTTTAAATGTCACCATTGGCCTCATGTTGAAATCCCTGAGCGGTTTCCATCCTCTTCAGCAACTGAGTTAGGAAGGACGAGTGTATCTTTGAAATGACTGCATGTATTGACACACCATTCAAAGTGTAATTAATAACTTGCTCAAAGGGATATTCAATGTCTGCTTTTTTTAAAATGTTTACCCATCTACTAATAGGTGCCCTTCTTTGCGACGCATTGGAAAACCTCCCTGGTCTTTGTGGTTGAATCCTTGTTTGAAATTCACTGCTCGACTGAGGGACCTTACTGATAATTGTATGTTTGGGGTACAGAGATGAGGTAGCCATACAAAAATAATCTTAAACACTATTATTGCACACAGAGTTTGTCCATGCAACTTATTGTGTGACTTGTTAAGCAACATTTTTACTCCTGAACATATTTAGACATCCCATAACAAAGGAGTTGAATACTTATTGACTCAAGACATTTAAATGTTTTATTAATTTGAAAAAAATTCTAAAAATATGATTCCACTTTGACATTATGGGGTATTGTGTTTAGACTCGCGACAAAAAATCTCAATTGAATCCATAAATTCAGGCTTACACAACAAAATGTGGGAAAAGTAAAAGGGGTGTGATCACGTTCTGAAGGTGCTGTATTTGTTGAAATATACAAGAATTGGCCGTTTGTGCTTTTTCCACATTTTGTTACGTTACAGCCTTATCCTAAAATTCATTAAATATTTTTTCCTCATCAATCTACACACAATGACAAAGCAAAAACAGGTTTTAAAAAATAAATTAAATACCAAATTTATATAAGTATTCAGACCCTTTACTCAGTATTTTGTTAAAGCACATGTTGGCAGCCACGAGTCTTCTTGGGTATGACGCTACAAGCTTGGCACACCTGTATTTGGGCAGTTTCTCCCATTCTTCTCTGCACAACCTCTCAAGCTCTGTCGGGTTGGTTGGGGAGCATTGCTGCACAGCTTTTTTCAGGTCTCTCCAGAGATGTTCGATCGGGTTCAAGTCAAGTCCAGGCTCTGGCTGGGCCACTCAAGGACATTCAGAGCTGTGTGCTTAGGATCGTTGTCCTGTTGGAAGGTGAACCTTTGCCCCTGTCTGAGATCTGACTCTACTTTGCTCCGTTCATCTTTCCATCAATCCTGACAAGTCTCCCAGTCCCTGCTGCTGAAATCATCCCCACAGCATGATGCTGCTACCACCTTGCCTTATTACCATAGAAATGGTGCCACGTTTCCTCCAGATGTGACACTTGGCATTCAGGCCAAATAGTTCAATCTTGGTTTCATCAGACCAGAGAATCTTGTTTCTCATGGTCTGAGAGACCTTTAGGTGCCTTTTGGCAAACTCCAAACAGTCTGTCATGTGCCTTTTACTGAGGAGTGGCTTCCATCTGGCCACTGTACAATAAAGGCCTCATTGGTATAGTGCTGCAGAAGTTGTTGTCCTTCTGGAAGGTTTTCCCATCTACACAGAGGAACTCTGGAGCTCTGTCAGAGTGACTATCGGGTTCTTGGCCACCTCCCTGACCAAGGCCCTTCTCCCCCAATTGATCAGTTTGGCCGGGTGGCCAGCTCCAGAAAGAGTCTTGGTGGTTCCAAACTTGGAGGCCACTGTGTTCTCAGGGACTTTCAATGCTGCAGAAATGTTTTGGTACCCTTCCCCAAATCTGTGCCTCGACAAAATCCTGTCTCAGGGCTCTACGGACAATTCTTTCGACCTCTTGGCTTGGTTTTTGCTCTGATATGCACTGTCAACTGTGGGACCTTATATAGACAGGTGTGTGCCTTTACAAATCATCACTTTGTCATTATGGGGTATTGTGTGTAGACTGATGAGGAAAATGTTTTATTTAATCGTTTTTAGAATAAGGCTGTAACGTAACAAAAAGGTGTCTGAATACTTACCGAATGCACTATATGTGATATATATATTTCTTCCTTATATATTACATATACGCTCATATATGTGACACATGCAGTTTTATACTGAACAAAAATATAAACGCAACATGTTTGTCCCATGTTTTTTCCAAACACATAAAAGTTTATTTCTCTCAAATTTTGTGCACAAATTTGTTTACATCCCTGTTAGTGAGCATATGTCCTTTGCCAAGATAATACATCCACCTAACAGGTGTGGCATATCAAGAAGCTGATTTAACAGCATGGTCATTACACAGGTGCACCTTGTGCTGGGGACAATAAATAGCAACTCTAAAATTTGAGTTTTGTCATACAACACACTGCCACAGATGTCTCACATTTTGAGCGAGCGAGCAATTGTCATGCTGACTGCAACAATGTCCACCAGAGATGTTGCCAGAGAATTGAATGTTAATTTCTCTACCATAAGCCACCTCCAACGTTGTTTAAGAGAATTTGGCAGTATGTCTTACCAGCCTCCCAACTGCAAGCCACATATAACCACACCAGTCCAGGACATCCACATCGGGCTCGGGCTTCTTCCCCAGCGGGATGGTCTGAGACCAGCTACCCAGACAGCTGAAAAAACTGTGGGTTTGCACAACCGAAGAATTTCTGCACAAACTGTCAGAAACCGTCTCAGGGGAGCTCATCTGTGTGCTCGTTGTCCTCAACAAGGTCTTGACCTGACTGCAGTTCGGCATCGTAACCGACAACAGTGGGCAAATGCTCACCTTCAATGGCCATTGGCACACTGGAGAGGTGTGCTCTTCACGGATGAATGCCGGTTTCAACTGTACTGGGTAGGTGGCAGAAAGCGTGTATGGCGTTGTGTGGGCGATTTGCTGATGTCAACGTTGTGAACAGAGTTCCCCATGGTGGCGGTGGGGTTATGGTATAGGCAGGCCTAATCTACGTACAACAAACACAATTGCATTTTATCGATGGCAATTTGAATGCACAGAGCTATCGTGATGAGATCCTCAGGCCCATTGTTGTTCCATTGACCCGCTACCATCACCTCATGTTTGAGCATGATAATGCATGGCCCCATGTTGCAAGGATCTGTACACAAATTCTGGAATCTGAAAATGTCCCAATTCTTCCATGGCCTGCATACTCACCAGACATGTTACCCATTGAGCATGTTTGGGTGCTCTGGATCGAGGTGTACGATAGCGTGTTCCAGTTCCCGCCAAGGTGGGATGCCAACTTCTTACAACCATTGAAGAGGAGTGAGACAACATTCCACGGGCCACAATCAACAGCTTAATCAACTCTATCCGAATGAAATGTTACGCGCTGCATGAGGCAAATGATGGTCACACCAGATACTGACTGGTTTTCTAAACTAGCAATATGCTAACGTCAAACATCTCCAATCTGCACACAGAGACATGAAAATGGTTTCCATAAGTTCGTCTGACACTGGGCAAGTAGAAAAACAACCTAAATATCGAAATCTCGCAGTATCTTTCTGAGCCATGTCAGAGTCTGGAATAATATTCACCATTCTTTGAGTCATTTATAAGTCCTATACTTTTTTAAACAATATCATGACGATACCTGCACACTGTCAAATTCTCATTTGCAAACGATGAACAAAAACGTACTCAGCAATTATTGAGGTCACTTTTTCAGGATCCAATCTGTCTTTTTTCTCCCCATCGAATCCCCTTTTAGCTTTGTCACCTACAAGTGTTCAAATTAAGTAAGATCAATGTGTCAAATAATTATCAAAATAACAGATATTTACATTTGTGTTCGGTCTGAAGATGACTCTAGCCTAACTGTACAATGCCACAAATAAGCATTGCCTTTAAATTGTTTAAAACTTGGGTGAAACATTTTGGGTAGCCTTCCACAAGCTTCCCACAATAAGTTGGGTGAATTTTTGCCCATTCCTCCTGACAGAGCTGGTGTAACTGAGTCAGGTTTGTAAGCCTCCTTGCTCGCACACGCTTTTTAAGTTCTGCCCACAAATTTTCTATAGGATTGAGGTCAGGGCTTTGTGGTGGCCACTCCAATACCTTGACTTTGTTGTCCTTAAGCCATTTTGCCACAACTTTGGAAGTATGCATGGGGTCATTGTCCATTTGGAAGACCAAGCTTTAACTTCCTGACTGATGTCTTGAGATGTTGCTTCAATATATCCACATAATTTTCCTCCCTCATGATGCCATCCATTTTGTGAAGTGCAGCAAAGCACCCCCACAACATGATGCTGCCACCCCCGTGCTTTACGGTTGGGATGGTGTTCTTCGGCTTGCAAACCTCCCCCTTTTTCCTCCAAACATAACAATGGTCATTATGACAAAACAGTTATATTTTTGTTTCATCAGAACAGAGGATATTTCTCCAAAAAGTATGATCTTTGTCCCCATGTGCAGCTGCAAAACGTAGTCTGGCTTTTTATGGCGGTTTTGGAGCAGTGGCTTCTTCCTTGCTGAGTGGCTTTTCAGGTTATGTCGATATAGGACTTGTTTTACTGTGGATATAGATACTTTTGTACCTGTTTCCTCCAGCATCTTCACAAGGTCATTTGCTGTTGTTCTGGGATTGATTTGCACTTTTCGCACCAAAGTACATTCATCTCTAGGAGACAGAATGCGTCTCCTTCCTGAGCGGTATGACGGCTGCGTGGTCCCATGGTGTTTATACTTGCGTACTATTGTTTGTACAGATGAACGTGGTACCTTCAGGCATTTGGAAATTGCTCCCAAGGATGAACCAGACTTGTGTAGGTCTACAATTTTTTTTTCTGAGGTTTTGCCTAATTTCTTTTGATTTTCCCATGATGTCAAGGAAAGAGGCACTGAATTTGAAGGTAGGCCTTGAAATATATCCACGTGTACACCTCCAATTGACTCAAATGATGTCAATTAGCCTATCAGAAGCTTCTAGAGCCATGACATCATTTTCTGAAATTTTGTAAGCTGTTTAAAGGCACAGTCAACTTAGTGTATGTAAACTTCTGATCACCTAGAATTGTGATACAGTGAATTATGTGAAATGTGTTTACAGACAGATGTGAACTAATCTGTCTGTAAACAATTGTTGGAAAAATTACTTGTGTCATGCACAAAGTAGATGTCGTAACCGATTTGCCAAATCTATAATTTGTTAACAAGAAATTTGTGGAGTGGTTAAAAAATTAGTTTTAATGACTCCATCCTGGTGTATGTAAACTTCCGACTTCAACTGTATTTCAAAGTTCTCATTTATTCCTTGAACAAAAATGTCAAGTTGAGCGGTGTCTATGATGTCAGTACTCTCATCCAGTGCCATAGAAAAAAGATCGAAGCCATCTGCTTTTTTCTTAATCTCTGAGATTAGCTCCTCACCTACAGTATCACTTCCACATGCATGGTGATGGTTCTGCGTGATAAGCAAATTTTCTTGAATTGGCTTTTACTCTCAGGACAAAGTATACCAGCAGTCTGCACCATACACTCTTTCACAAACTCCCCTTCAGCAAAAGTCTTGCTATGCTTTGCAATTTTATGTGCCACTGCGTAGCGTGCCTTAGTTACAGAGTCTTGAGTAGAGCACAGTTTAGTAAACTTTTGTTGGGCTTTTTTGTGGCAAGTTGAGGCCTTCTTTGCCTGTTCCTGAAAGGACAGATTGCTAACAGTGGCTATTACAGACCATCCCCTGGCATGGCACAGTGCTATATTAACCAGACCATCCCCTGGCACAGTGCTATATTAAAAATACCATGCTATTGTTTGAGGAGAGTGCACAACAACAAAACACTTTTATCATGGCAACTGGTTTGATAAACTCACCTCTGAAGGTAAATAATATACTTACATTCAGTAATCTTGCTCTGATTTGCCATTCTGAGGGTCCCAGGGATAAAATGTAGCATTGTTTTGTTTGATCAAATCTATTTTTATGTTCAAATGTAGGAACTCAAATCAAATCGTATTGTCACATGCACATAGTTAGCATGCTTGCTTGAAAAATGACGATTGAGATTATATTCCTTAAAAACTGCAACAGCCCACACTGCCTTCTCTGGGTGCAAGTCCTGGTACAGGAGAAGGGAATCAGGGGTGTGGACGTAATGTGATAAGTGTCCACCAGTCGTCCCAGGACGCTAAGGAAACCCTGGTTGACAATGCGCCTCTCCTCTTTCTATTTAGCCCATGCCGCCATCTTTGCAGCCCTTTCTTTTTTTGTTGTTGCTGTTGTTACAAATCCCTTTGGCACGGCAGTCTAGGGGGGATGGTAACGAGACCCGTAACATAACTCATGCAAAGTATAATAGTGATGTCACGACTTCCGCCGAAGTTGGCTCCCCTGTCTGTTCGGTCGGTGCTCGGCGGTCGTCGTCACCGGCCTACTAGCCGCCACCGATCCCTTTTTCGTTGTCTGTTGGTTGTGTCTTATTAGTTTCACCTGTGTTCTGTTGTATGTGTTTGATGAGCTTCCTTATTTATAGTATGTGTCCCCGCCCTTGTTTTGTGCGGGATTGTTTTGTGTTACGTGTGTTCTTAAGGTAGAGGTGATTATGTTCTGGACCTGCACCCTGTGTTTTGGGTGCACCCTGTGTTTTTATTTAACCGCACCCTGTGTTTGGGCTTGTGTTTTTTTTGTGTGCCGTGTGCCGTATTAAAGTGCACCTTTTTCCCTGTGGAACTCTCTGCGCCTGATTCCTTCCTCACCTGCCTAGTCCCTCGTGACAAGTGAGAACGTAACAGAAAAACCACAGACAACTAAATTACCGTCAAACACTCATGGTTTATTTGTAAACACACGGTAATGGGGAGCGGGAAAAGGGGCTGAGCTGGACCCAAGGAAAGAAATAAGCATTCAAAAACACCCCTAAGCTAGTCTACCTGCTTCAACAACAGCTAGCTAACTAACCAAAAGTACAGAGGGTGGTCCGCCCAGTTCTAACTAGTGTATTTAGACAAAGTTTACCTACGGGTAGTGTATGCCCATGGGCAACTTGTCTTGGTACCCCCTTTCCCACCACCAAACAAACAGTCAAATACCATAACAAAAGCAATACACACAGGATAATGGACAAAGTGACATGTAGTTACAAAAACAAGAGCTCTAAAGAGAGATTGCATGACAGAGAGATTGAGTTCCAGAGAAAACAACTGAATGGGTTTTTAAACCAAGGGAAAGGGGATGTGATTGGGTAATGGAAACAGGAGGAGGTGTGTCTTCTGATTGGGGAATGATGATTGGGGAATGATGATTGCCACCTGTGAGGGGAGAAGGAGAGAAAAGAAATACACACACAGAGGATACCTGTATCTGTAACAGCTGTGGATGCTATGAACCACTCATGGAGGCTGGTGGTGGCTCCACGTGTCCACAAAATAAAATAAAAAACATTGGCAATCTACAAAGTACAGGTGCAAACCTAACCGAAAGTTTTTGGTTGGTAGGGAACTGGCGAGGGAAAGGCCTGGATGGGCTGGTGAGCTGGCAAGGGTGGTACGAAAATGTATGCACTTACTACTTTAAGTAGCGCTGGATAAGAGTTAGCTAGCTCGCTCTTTTGTCCAAACCTGTTACTGCTAATGCTAAGCTAGCTAGCTAACAAACAAACATCAGATGGACACATCTGTGGAATACAAAGCGAGCTTGCCAGCTTGTTTGTAATAAAAACATTACTAACCTCTATGGGATGGGTGTCCCAAAACCGGGAAGTTTGCTGCTAACGTGTGCTAATATTACTTGAATGACGTTGTATACAACAGCCAACTTTCTGGGACATAGACATGTCTTATATGGGCAGAAAGCTTAAATTCTTGTTAATCTAACTGCAGTATCCAATTAACAGTAGCTATTACAGTAAAAAAATGCCATGCTATTGTTTGAGGAGAGTGCACAACAACAAAACACTTTTATCATGGCAACTGGTTTGATACATTCACCTCTGAAGGTAAATAATGTACTTACATTCAGTAATCTTGCTCTGATTTGTCATCCTGAGGGTCCCAGGGATAAAATGTAGCATAGTTTTGTTTGATAAAATCAAATTTTTTATGTTAAAATGTAGGAACTGGGGTCTACAGTTTGATCCCACTGCTATCTCTGGCTCCACACCCGCCTGGCCATCTAGATGTGTGAAAGTTAGTGTATAAGCTAATGATCCATCATGTATGACATACCTGGGAGTGTGTAAACTTAAATGTTTTATTACCATAGCATTTTTCTATGTTCTTTATAGTTATGTACTTGAAAATGTATCAATTGACCAATTCAGCACATTTGGGCAAACTCCTGACAAACTTGATACAAAATATTGTGCAGTAATGTAATTATTCACTGGATCAGTCTGACACTTTGCACACACACTGCTTCCGTCTGGTTGCCAAACTCTAAATTACACCTAGACTCCTTTCTGAAAGTATGGCCTTTCTCTTGCATGTCAAAGATATATATTTTTTATTTAAAAAAATCTATTTTTGTTTATTTTTTACCAGATCTGTGTTATATTCTCCTACATTAATTTCACATTTCCACAAACTTTCAAAGTGTTTCCTTTCAAATGGTATCAAGAATATGCATATCCTTGCTTCAGGTCCTGAACTACAGGCAGTTAAATTTGGGTATGTCATTTCAGGCAAACATTTAAAAAAAAAAAGGGTATGATCCTTTTAACATTTTACATGTCACATGTCACTTATAAACTGTACTTCCTGCTTGTCTTCCAGCTGGCCACCTGGGACCCAGTGCATGGCATCAATGGAACACTAACTGACAGGAAGTTGGAGAACAACATGAGAGGTGTGGTTCTGCGCGTGGTCACTGTGCTGGTGAGTACTGTTGTCTGTATCGGAGTTGGGTGAGGTTGCCCCTAGACACTGATCGTAGGTCAGTCTAGCATTTTCCCCAATCAGAATTAAGGTTAGGATTGGGGAGGGGAAGCTGACCCTAGATCTATACCTAGGAAAAATGCATAGAGAATGGCCAAAAGTACGTATTAGCACGGACAGTGCCATTGAGGGCATCCACTAATTTTATAACTGAGTGGGACTTCCAACTTCATTGGCTAATCCCTCCTGGTGACCCTGTTGGAGTCATGTCTAACCCGGGTCATCAGGAGGAATCAGCTAATCATGAAGAAGAAAATTGAAATTGTGGCACTGCCCATGCGGTCACAGACGCTACAATGGCACAGATACAAAGATGACTCCTCTATCTATCTCTATGGGAAATGTCACCAAGTCTGTATACGCCATGAGCCTGTATAGTGCTGTTTGATAGACCTGGCATCATAAAGATATCACTTGTAATCCTGCTCAACACTCCCAGATTTAAGTCAGGGTGTCTTTCCACAGGCCGTAAGTGAGCGGGCACTTCATTAAAAGCGATTTCAGGAGGATGAATTGACACCATGGAGCTCCATTATATTGAGATTTGAGTCTCGCTATCTCGCCTCCAGCACTGATTTGAGTCTCTTGAGTGCTTTAAAGATTCAGAACTTTAAATTCTTCATAATCCAGCTTTGAAGTCTGGGGAGAAGAAAGAGATGATACTACGACTTTGTGGCTCTCCGTCTTTTTTTTCCTTCCAGATTTTCATCCCTTCAAAGAGAACATTTGAGTACGTTTCTGAACATGATCTATTTTCTCAGAAACGGTGTGGAGGAAAAGGGTGGAATGGGGTGGTGTGTGTGTGTGTGTATGCGCGTGTGTGTTTTCCCAGAGGCACAAGGGGAAAGGCTGCAGTACTCACACTGACAAGCCACAGATGGTGGTGGAGACCACTAGAGTATTTATTCTACTCCCTCTTTCTTGCTCCCTCTCCCTTTCTCCTCGGTCTCAATCCTTCTGTGTGTGTGTATGTGTGTGTCTCTCTCTCTCACACACACTCCCTCTCTCTCTCTTGGTCCCTCTCATTCCCTAGACCTGTATGACTGACATCCTTTATGAAGTGCCGCCAGTGAGAATTAGTGTGAAATGTCTAGAGTAGTGTGAACGGACTACCGCTGTATATATGAGAGGTAATGTATGGAAAGATAGGGTACCTTTTGAAGGGTGTGTGGCTACAGAATGTTAGGGCTTCCTGATCTGTAGACCGAGCTCTATGAAGCAGACTGAGCATTGCGGTCATGCCTTAAGGTTTTTTTATGTCCTCTGTTTTCTGTGCTTTGTGATACCCTGAGAGCCATCCGGACAAAAACCTAAAGTAACAAAAAGTCTATATTTGATTGATATTTAGCTGTAATAAGCCAACCCTTGAATCCTGTCCTTAATTTGTGGTTGAAATCTGGTTAAATGTTTATGTTGACCTTTAAAAAAAATGATCCATTGATGTTCAATGTCAGTATGTTGACAGATGACCGGTCGGTTTATATCAAATGACCGGTGGGATTATACCCAATGACCCCTCCCCGCCACTGCCATCTGTAAATATATGTTTTTATTTCAACCAATCAACTTATCATGTTCGATCGATCTGCTCATTGGCTAATTAAGTGCCAATTAGATCCCATTAGCAACACTCCCAATAAATCCTGTTGGTGACCAATTGATTTGATGAGGACTGTATTGACTGTTTACGTGCAGGGGGGGGAGCGGGGTAACCTGAAAGGGAGCCTCCACTACTCCATGAGGCCTTGTGCTCTCCTAAAATCCATACTATGTGGATATAAACTGTTCTCCATGGTAGTGAACCACAGGGATTAGCAGTGTATTGTGAATGGCACAGAGCGAGTGGCACCTAACGGCTCATCAACCCAGGCAAGCTGTATCCCTCCCTGGCCTGACATAATCTCCAGCTCTGCTCTCTCTGCTCAGAGACTGTGGAATAATAA
The DNA here is from genome assembly GCF_045679555.1 of Salvelinus alpinus. NCBI lineage: Eukaryota > Metazoa > Chordata > Actinopteri > Salmoniformes > Salmonidae > Salvelinus > Salvelinus alpinus. The sequence goes on along the minus strand of NC_092104.1, from coordinate 50,692,391 downwards.
CAGCAGTAACAACCTGTAAAGTGTTATTTAAAGCACAGGGCCACACCAGTCACCCATTGATTTACTGCCTTCGCATAGAGGCCTTTTTAGCGATGATCTATTTGAGTGGAAAATTGCCATTTCCAGCTCAAATGTTACTTAAGATATGAGGGTGTATGTCTATAGAAAGGGGTATGGGGAGTGGGGGGGGTTTGCCTTGCAAACAAGGCATATGTTAGGGGAGACGGACTTCAGTCAATAAAACCTGCAGGCCGAGAGGATGCCTCCCTCTCTCCTGGTGGCTAATGAGCAATGGAGTCCCCAGGCCTTACTCGGGAGCTGTAGTTCAGAGAGAGAGTGTTCCACACCCCCATGACCCCCATCAGGCAGAGCAGAAGCCGCAGTGCAGTGAGTACAGGCCAGGGTCAGGGGATGTGGGCTCTCTATACGACTTTGCTGAGCCCCTCGGGTCTGAATGGGGGACTTCGCTGGTGCCATTAATATGTGCACTGTGTGGTTGATGGCAGTCTGATGGCAGTGAGACTGTTGTGGCTGTAGAGATTCTATAGAGATGCAAGATCTGATAGGCCCCAAGCTGGACAACCAGTGTCAAAGTGAAGAACTTTGTGTCTGTGTCCCAAATGTCACCCTATTCTCTATGGAGTGTGCTGTGGTCTCGTCAAAAGTAGTGCACTAAATAGGGAATAGGATGCCATTTGGGACGCAGATTTGTGTTATGTACACTTAGTGTACAAAGACCTTCCCTCCAGTCCAGAGCCACACACATCATGCACTTTGACTGTGTACACACATGTACCCACCGGAGTTGGGGTCATTCCATTTAAATTCCAATCATTTCAGAAAGTGAACCCAATTCCAAATGTTCCTCATTGTCCTGGCACACCATTGGTGGAACCAGCTTCTGAAAAAGTATCTGAAACCCTACCTCTTCAAAAATATAATAATCCAACAGCACCCCCCCAAAAAACATTTTGTGAACTAACACTTGCACACCCCCTTACTAGCTCTGACATTTCTGATTGCTACTTTATTGAGAAAAAAATGTACTATGTGTACTAAAATGTACTAAAAATGTACTATGACTGTGATATGTGGTTGTCCCACCTAGCTATCTTAAAATGAGTGTACTTAACTGTGTCACTCTGGATAAGAGCGTCTGCTAAATTACTCAAATGTAAATGGGAGAGAATTGGAATTTCAGTGCACTGCCTGAATTGACTGGAATTCAAATGGAATTGATCCCAACCCTGGTACCCACACAACAATACTGTCCAAACAAGTAGTATATATATTGTAGACACACAAGCATGTATGTACACACACACACAGCAATGCCTTTGATTTCAAAAGTGCTTAGTGCGTAAACTCATGGACTCAGACACACATTAAATCTCTCACACACACACACACACACACACACACACACACACACACACACACACACACACACACACACACACACACACACACACACACACACACACACACACACACACACACACACACACACACACACACACACACACACACACACACACACACACACACACACACACACACACACTGCTTCCCACTCGGATACATACACTCGGCTAGGGAACTGCACAGTCTCACATTCATGTAGTGCACATCCTACTGTAATAATGTAGAAAACACACTGTCACAGGAGGTACATGTGTAATGTTTCACACCTTATTACAGAATCATTCTCTCACTGCCGAGAAAGTTCCCCTGCAACACGGTGATCAAATTAAGATCCTACATCTGCATGTTAACAGAATTGGTCATTTAGCCTATTCAACACAAACTTCGTTTGAAGTGAGAATTAGGCAGGCCTGATGCCGAAAAAGAAAGCAAATGATTACCTACTTCACCCATATTTTATTTTTTGCAAAAAAAAGTACTGTGCAGTTCCAGTAGTTAGCTCCACCGCTTTCATAGCAAAAAAAAGTCATTAACTAATGAAAACACTACCTAGATTTGAATTGAGTTAAACTACCACCAAGCTACTGCAAAATGAAGTTACATTACTAGTTGAACTACATGTATTTCACTACTCCCCAACACTGCATACACACGTCAGGTTGTGGTTGGGGCTATAGAGCGTGCAGACTAGTGGGGTAGGCAGGTAAGAGTCACGGTGTGTGGTGTGGGGGGTCACTCTCTGATTGATTGTGCCTCGTGGCTACAGTGGGAGTTGGCATGTACGTCCACGCTCCCGCTAATAGCTTATGGAGGAAAACACTGGCTTAATGTGCACACCATGTGTAGTCAATAACACCACCTAGGTAATACATCTGCCTGACATATTCCCAGAAATATTTCAGTTATCAATAGGGATTTATTGAAGAGAATGGAAGACAGGAAGAGAAAGGGCTACTGTTTCTGCGTTTCGGCAGATAGTCGAGACACTGTGCAGGATAGTCCATGACAATTAAGGTGGAAAGTGGAGTGTGGTCATCTCTCTCTCTCTCTCTCTCTCTCTCTCTCTCTCTCTCTCTCTCTCTCTCTCTCTCTCTCTCTCTCTCTCTCTCTCTCTCTCTCTCTCTCTCTCTCTCTCTCTCTCTCTCTCTCTCTCTCTCTCTCTCTCTCTCTCTCTCTCTCTCTCTCTCTCTCTCTCTCTCTCTCTCTCTCTCTCTCTCTCTCTCTCTCTCTCTCTCTCTCTCTCTCTCTCTCTCTCTCTCTCTCTCTCTCTCTCTCTCTCTCTCTCTCTCTCTCTCTCTCTCTCTCTCTCTCTCTCTCTCTCTCTCTCCCTCTCTCTCTCTCTCTCTCTCTCTCTCTCTCTCTCTCTTTCTTTCTTTCTTTCGCTATCTCTCGGTAATGTCACTGTCTGTTTGGTGTGTGTAAAACAATGCCGTTGACCTCTAGTATTATTGCACCAGCTTAGTGACATTGAGGGAAAACACAGCAGGATGGAATAAGTTAACTGAAGAATCATAGATCCATGAAGGGATTGTGATAAAGGACAGATGTGGTGGATACACAGGAAAACCTGTGGTACAGTGGTGGCCGATGGAAGTGTAACAATTATACATTCTTTGACTTTGTCAACTGCAGGAGGAGCCCTTTGTGATGGTGTCAGAGAATGTCCTTGGGAAGCCTAAGAAGTACCAAGGCTATTCCATCGACGTGCTGGATGCTCTCTCCAACTACCTGGGCTTCAAGTACGAGATCTACGTGGCCCCTGACCATAAGTATGGGAGCCAACAGGCTGACGGGGTCTGGAACGGACTAATCGGAGAGTTGGTTGCCAAGGTGAGAGACTGTGGCTCTGTCCCAAATGGCAGCCTACTCCCTATATAGTGCACTACTTTTGACCAGAGCCCTATGTGCTGCAATGCTATGTCCAAAAAGGAATGAACTCACAATAACACGTAGAATAATCCCCAGAATAATCCCAGTTTATTGGGATGAATATGATTTCAGAGCTATTAAAAAAAAAAAAATGTCTGTGTTCATCAATGTACAAAACCTTCCTTGCGGGAAACCCTCCTCCATCAATCCATCTATCCATCTATCCACCTTCATCACCTCAACCAAAAGCGGTTTACTTTACGAGGAGGAAGAGCAGTGTATATAAAACGTAATAAACTCATCCGTACACAATGCTCTATAATCTCTTATCAGAGGAAAGCAATTACAAACATGCAGCGATTAGGAATCACTGGCTTGGTAAACTGGCTTATTTTTTTTAGAGTTGACATAGTTTCTATCCACAGTGTTGTTAGCTATTCACCCTGCCAGGGCCAATAGTGGAATAAGAGTCTGTCCAACAGCCAGACAAACGAAAAGGCAAAGCTGTAAACACCTGGATGTCAGCAGACCATTTTCAGGACCATTACCCATCACCTCTTGCTGTTTTCCCTTTTTCCGACTCTTTTTGATTCCTAATGCCATTCCACACTGATTCCAACACTGCCGCTTCCAATTTTCTTCCTTAAATGAGCGCTTCTGGGAATATGCCTGTGCGTAAGACTTAGAGTTTATCTTCCAGACCACAAACACAGGCCAAAGGGAAAAATGTTCATATAATTTTTGTTGTATTACCTTTGCCTCTATTCCTTTAGGCATATTGTGTTTTTTATTGGGCTCCCGAGTGGTGCAGCGGTCTAAGACAATGCAATGCAAGACAATGCAATGCAAGACAATCTCAATGCAAGAGGTGTCAGTCCCCAGTTCGAATCCAGGCTGTATCACATCTGGCTGTGATTGGGAGTCCCATAGGGAGGCGCACAATTGGCCCAGCGTCGTCCGGGTTTGGCCAGGGTAGGCCGTCATTGTAAATAATAATTTGACTAACTTGCCTAGTTAAATAAAGGTTCACAAAGGTTGTCGGGAATGATACAGAGGATATAGATACATTGTTATTCATTCTTCAAGGATATTATTATTATTATAATTTTTTAATATATTTTTTTAGGGGGTAGATCAGCTTCAATATTGCAGAAAGATTGTGGTTTCCATCAATGTAATTGTCTGCAAAATTTCCAATCCCCCATATATATATTTTTGTAAATATATACAAAATATATATTTTATATACAGTACCAGTCAAGAGTTTGGACACACCTACTCATTCAAGGGTTTTTCTTTCTTTATACTATTTTCTACATGGTAGAATAATGGTGAAGACATCAACGTTATGAAATAACACATATGGAATCATGTAGTAACCAAAAAAGTGTTAAACAAATCAAAATATATTTTTCATATTTTTGATTCTTCAAAGTAGCCACCCTTTGACTTGATGACAGCTTTGCACATTCTTGGCATTCTCTCAACCAGCTTCACCAGGAATTCTCCATCAGTCTTGATGGAGTTCCCACATATGCTAAGCACTTGTTGGCTGCTTTTCCTTCACTCTGCGGTCCAACTCATCCCAAACCATCTCAATTGGGTTGAGGTTGGGTGATTGTGGAGGTCAGGTCATCTGATGCATCACTCCATCTCTCTCCTTCTTGGTCAAATAGCCCTTACACAGCCTGGAGGTGTGTTGGGTCATTGTCCTGTTGAAAAACAATAGTCCCATTAAGCTCAAACCAGATGGGATGGCGTATCGCTGCAGAATGCTGTGGTTGCCATGCTGGTTAAGTGTGCCTTGAATTCTAAAAAAAATCACTGACAGTGTCACCAGTAAAGCTCCCCCACACCATTCCACCTCCTCCTCCATGCTTCATAGTGGGAACCACACATGCAGAGATCATCTGTTCACCTACTCTGCGTCTCACAAAGACACGGCAGTTGTAAAAGAAAATCTCAAATTTGGACTCATCAGACCAAAGGAAAGATTTCCACCGGTCTAATGTCCATTGCTCGTGTTTCTTGGCCCAAGCAAGTCTCTTCTTATTATTGGTGTCCTTTAGTAGTGGTTTCTTTGCAGCAATTTGACCATGAAGGCCTGATTCACGCAGTCTCCTCTGAACAGTTGATGTTGAGATGTGTCTGTTTTTTGAACTCTGTGAAGCATTTATTTGGCTGCAACTTCTGAGGCTCGTAACTCTAATGAACTTATCCTCTGCAGTAGAAGTAACTCTGGGTCTTCCTTTCCTGTGACGGTCCTAATGAGAGCCAGTTTCATCATAGCGTTTGATGGTTTTTGCGACTGCACTTGAAGAAACGTTCAAAGTTTCAAGAAATGTACAAAGTTCTTGAAATGTTCCGGATTGACTGACCTTCATGTCTCAAAGTAATGATGGACAGTTGTTTCTGTTTGTTTATTTGAGCTGTTCTTACCATAATATGGACCTGGTCTTTTACCAAATAGGGCTTTCTTCTGTATACCACCCCTACCTTGTCACAACACAACTGATTATCTTAAACGCATTGTTAATTGAAATGCATTCCAGGTGACTATTTCATGAAGCTGGTTGAGAGAATGCCAAGAGTGTGCGAAGACAACATCAAGGCGAAGGGTGGCTACTGTACTTTGAAGAATCTCAAAGTACAGGGTTACTACATGATTCCATATGTGTTATTTCATAGTTTTGATGTCTTCACTATTATTCTACAATGTACAAAATAGTTTACATTTCTTTTGATTGAGTAGGTGTGTCCAAACTTTTGACTGGTACTGTACATTTTCCTTTATTATCTTCCCCGGACCCGAACAACCCCTCCCCTAATTGGAGTGAACTAATGAACAACAACACTTAGGCTTCTACTTCCAGCTCATACATATTATATACATTTTACAGACACAGTATATTTTACAATAGGTATCTTTTGTTTGTGTGATATTACTTCTTATCAGGAATGGATTTTCTAGAATAATTTTTTCTATAATATTTTTTTTTTTGCGTATGCTCATTCTTTGATGTGTCTGAATGCTTCCTATGAATAGTGTTTTTCCCTTGACCTTGACCTTGTGTGTTCCAAAGCACACAGAATGCCCATGCTTGTCCTGTGCACAATGGCCTGAATACAATGCCAGTGCAGTGGGAATTTAAAGATGTCTGCCTGTGAACACACACACACACACACACACACACTACTGGTTACCTACCGTACTACCGTACATCGTAAACATTATTGACATACAATATTGACATGTCATGAAGAGTCCTGAAAGTCATAAACAGACAATTCACATGAAACTCCCACTGATGTTGCATTACATTGAAACACTACAATAGGATTGTCAATCATTTTAAAGTGACCGTTCACTCAAATGACAAAATTGCATATTGGTTTCCTTAGCGCGTTATTGGTTTTGTGGATCAAATCTGACTCTGTCCATAGACGGCTTACAGGTTAAGGAAACCATTCGGTCATTTTGTAGTTTTGGTGAACCGTCTATTGAACGTTGTTGTTTAGTTAAGTTCCAATCCGTGTTTCATGAAAATATCCAGGTTAACTGATGATGATTGTAGTAACTCTTTTTTTAAGTGGATCATTAAGAATGTGTCTTACAACACATTTAGATCTGTGCAAGAAACAGTTCAATAACTTAAACACAGCTGTAAGGTCAAAGATCAATTGATCTCCAGTCAGCTTGTGGCTACACACAAGCTTTCCTATTAGTGCACACTGAGTGACCAATGGGAGTGCATCCCAGTAATATCTCATTTCACCTGAAGTGTGCACTCGTTCACTACTTCCCACATAAACAAAAGCATTGGATTGATGGAGGCTTGGGCTAGTGAGAGTTTCCACCATATTTCTTACACCAGTCATTTCCTTCAAATCAGTGAAGGGAAGTGAACAAGTGCACATTTTGGGAGGAAGAAGAGATCATTGGGACATAGCCAGGGTGTTGGTTCTTCCACCACCAACACACTCACTGGTGTCGACCCACACCCCAAAAGCATGCTGGGAACACACTTGGGTCCTCATATTTTTCATGTGCTGCGTACAGTAAATGACCATTTCTGCCTGTTTAAGCATGTTGTTTCCTTACCAGACCGTGAAATGAGCTAATTAAGTCAACAGTGATTAATTGTGTGTGTGTGTGTGTGTGTGTGTGGTACAATAACATCAGCTCTTCTTACCCCGTGTGGGAACTATCACTCTTTTTTCCTCATTAAACTCATTTGCTAGTGCTAGTTCTGGAGCTATAACCAGGAGGGCATTCCAAATGGCACCCAATTCCCTTTATCCTGCACCACCTTTCATTTAAAGTAGTCTACCATATAGAGAATAGGTTGCAATTTGGGATGCAAACCAGATGTGTGTACAGTGCTAGTTCGGTATAACCCGCGCTGAAACTGGTCGGCACCATTTAGATGTGGAGCCATTCATATTCTCACACAGTTTGTGTGTCATATACCTGATGTCAGCTGGTAGGAGCTATTTCACCCCTGATATTGAATAAAAGCAGAGCGAAGGGGAACTAGTACTCTGTTCTTATATTAGTCATAGGGTGTGTCCCAGGTGGCACCCAATTCCCTATTTAGTGCTCTATTTTTGACCAGAGTCCTATGGTCCCTGGTCAAAAGTAGTGCACTATATAGGAAAAACCTTCCTAATATTGAGTTACACCTCCTTTTGCCCTCAGAACCTTTTGCCCTCAGAACAGCCTCATGTGTCGGCCCATGTTGACTCCAATGCGTCACACGATTGTGTCAAGTTGGCTGGATGTCCTTTGGGTGGTGGACCATTCTTGATACACATGGGATACTGTTGAGCGTGAAAACCCCAGCAGCGTTGCAGTTCTTGACACAGTCCAACTGGTGCGCCTGGCACATACTACCATACCCCGTTCAAAGGCACTTTACTATTTTGTCTTGCTCATTCACCCTCTGAATGGCACGCATACCTAATCAAAGTCTCAATTGTCTCAAGGCTTAAAAATCCTATTTTAACCCGTATCCTCCCCTTCATCTACACTGATCGAAGTGGATTTAACAAGTGACATCAATAAGGGATCATATCTTTCACCTGGTCACTCTATATAATGGAAAGAGCCGGTGTTCTTTATGTTTTGTACAATAATGAGACACAACATGTGGGAGGAAATTAAATTAGCCTTAGTGGGTTTATAGCTGACCCTGGCCTGCATACCCCCCCCCCACACACACACACACACACGTATATCGTGAGGTTATCAGTTATAGTAGGACCGTGACAGGTTTGAACAACAGTTTTCAGTGGACCGACGTGTGCATTCTAATTCAGGCTCTCTGATTGGCTTGGTGGCTTAATGACCTATCGAGGTACCCTCATCCTCCGGTCTCTTCCTAAAAACAATTTCTTGAAGATGACTGAACTCCTCCCATGCTCACGCTATGACTCACAGCCATATTAATCTCCATAACCTCTGCTTCACATCAACACAATAGACGGTCACACAGAAAATGTCCATCCCTCAATGTACCGATGCAATATCTAGGTAATTAACATGCTATTGTCTTTTCCCCTATCTATCTCGTCTGAGACGTGTGTGAGTATTAAGTGTGTCAGATAGCGAGTGTGGAGTCGTTATGTGCCTGTTTTGACAAAAGAAAGGAGAGGAGGACTGTTATCAGCAGCAGCGACAGAATAGCCATGGCAGAAAGCAGATGTGGTTCTACTGATGTATGCATGAGTTAAATGAATGTCTAAAAACAGAACTCCAAGCAAAGTTTCATTTCTCATACCCCTCCGCCTTACCACGGAACCTATTGGATGCAGTGATTTCTGATGTGTGTGTTCACAGAATCCCCAAATTGTCTTGAATTCCATACACCTTGAATCTTGGCATTAATGAATCTGTGTTTGTGTGTGCGTGCATTTGCGCGTGTGTGTCCATGCGTGGGTTTGTTTTCCAGCGTGCTGACATGGGTCTCTCGGCTCTCACCATCACACCAGAGCGGGAAAGTGTGGTGGACTTTACCACGCGCTACATGGACTACTCGGTGGGCGTGCTGCTCAGGAAGGCTGAACGCACCGTGGACATGTTCGCCTGCCTGGCGCCCTTTGACCTGTCGCTATGGGCATGCATCGCGGGCACGGTGCTACTGGTGGGCATACTGGTCTACCTGCTCAACTGGCTCAACCCGCCGCGCCTGCCCATGGGCTCCGTCTCCTCCACCACCCTCTACAACTCCATGTGGTTTGTCTACGGATCATTCGTCCAGCAGGGTGAGTTATTTTTTGTTGGTATACTTTTGTTTTCTTTAGAAATGTATTTTTATCACCTGGTGTGTATTATGTACCCTTTACTATCCTTGTTTTTAATAGTTTCATTGTTGTTAAAAAAAATTGTAAGTATTGCAAGGGGATGGGTTTAAGTTGAAAGGAAAGAGAGAGAAAGTGAAATAGGTGGGAGAAGAGAGAGGGAGAAGTGTTGGATGTGTGGAGGGAACCAGAGACAAAAACATGGTGATGGTTGTCGTTCAGCGTTCTTTCAAAGGTCAGGCTGAAATCCATTTCTCTGGATTTGAGGAAAAGAGGGTGAGGGGGAGCTTAGGGAAAATAGGAGAATGGAAGAAAGCAAAGAAAAAGCAGAGAGCGATAATGGCATTGACTAAGAGAGATGTGTGTGAGTTTTTTTTTTCAGAGTACCATTAGTATTTGTTATTATGCTCAAGGACTCAGAGTAGTACATTTTGGGCCACATTAATTATGCAAATTCTGGGAATGATTTCAGCGTTGGTGGAATATTTTTATTTTGGATGAGCCGCCGATGAGCTCACAGCAAAACAAGCAAATTCTCAATCTACGTTTTACTAATGTCGGTAATGATGATAGTGATAAATGCTAATTGTTCCCCTTAATTCACAATCGATCTTCTTTTAGTTGTAATTACACTTTAGTCATCTAGTCATTATCAAATTATTAGTAAACCAATTCTCACCTCAGTATCAACAACGAGGCAGACTGCAGAGCTTGATGCAGGAGAGCCTTTGACGCCTTGGCCAATTTTGGCTGATTATGCGTTGAATAGACATCAACATCCCAAGGCTCTTGAACAGTTCATGCCTAAATACACACACAGGCCGCGTTTACACAGGCAGTACAACTCTGATATTCTTTTCCCCTATTGACAAATCCGATCTTCTCCGATAAAGATTTGATGTGAAAAGATCTGATGTGATTGGTGAAAAGACCAACTAGTGGGAAAAAGATCATAAATGGACTGCCTGTGTAAACGCGGCCATAGAGACACACAGACACAAAGACAAACACACACAGGATTACACACGGACACACACACACACCATGCTGGAGGGGATACTGTTATTGAAATACTCTGTCCCAAACCTCTTCAGTATCCTGACACATCCAAAATAACACCCTACTCCCTATATACAGTATTTAGTGCACTACTTTTGACCAGGGCTCATAGGGCTCTGGTCAAAATGTGTGCAGTATATAGGGAAAAATGTGCCATTTTGGGGCTCAGGCATTGTCCTCAGGGGTGAATTGATTTGGAGGTCCTCAGTACACAACAACATCCCAGATAGAGTCTGAAGATGGGCGATTCCACACCAGCAGGAGCGAAAAAATATTTTAAGTATCTCAGATTGTTCTGGCAATTCTCTCATATAAACTTCATTGAGAGAAAGGATGTTTGACATGCTTTTTAACTTTTCAGACCTACAGTATCAAATCAAATCTAACCAACAGTGCAAAAAAGGTATTAGGTGAGCAATAGGTAAGTAAAGAAATAAAAACAACTGTAAAAAAGACAGTGAAAAATAACAGTAGCGAGGCTATATACAGTAGCGAGGCTATAACAGTAGCGAGGCTATATACGTGCACTGGTTAGTCGGACTGATTGAGGTAGTATGTACATGTAGATATGGTTAAAGTGACTATGCATATATGATGAACAGAGAGTAGCAGTAGCGTAAAAGAGGGGTTGGCGGGTGGCGGGTGGCGGGTGGCGGGTGGCGGGACACAATGCAGATAGCCCGGTTAGCCAATGTGCGGGGGCAATGGTTGGTCAGGCCAATTGAGGTTGTATGTACATGAATGTATAGTTAAATTGACTATGCATATATGATAAACAGAGAGTAGCAGCAGCGTAAAATAAGGGTTGGGGGAGGGCACACAATGCAAATAGTCCAGGTAGCCATTTGATTACCTGTTCAGGAGTCTTATGGCTTTGGGGTAAAAACTGCCGAGAAGCATTTTTGTCCTAGACTTGGCACTCCAGTACCGCTTGCCATGCAGTAGTAGAGAGAACTGTCTATGACTGGGGTGGCTAGGGTCTTTGACAATTTCTAGGGCCATCCTCTGACACCGCCTGGTGTAGAGGTCCTGGATGGCAGGCAGCTTAGCCCCGGTGATGTACTGGGCCATACGCATTACCCTCTGTAGTGCCTTGCGGTCGGAGGACGAGCAGTTGCCGTGTTGCAGCTGTAGAACCCATGCCAAATCTTTTTAGTTTCCTGAGGGGGAATAGGCTTTGTCGTGCCCTCTTCACGACTGTCTTGGTGTGTTTGGACCATTCTAGTTTGTTGGTGATGTGGACACCAAGGAACTTGAAGCTCTCAACCTGCTCCACTACAGCCCCGTCGATGAGAAAGGGGGGCGTGCTTGGTCCTCCTTTCCCTGTAGTCCACAATCATCTCCTTAGTCTTGGTTACGTTGAGGGTTAGGTTGTTATTCTGGCACCACCGGGCCAGGTCTCTGACCTCCTCCCTATAGGAGGAGTATGCATGCCTCCTGTAAGACTCTATTATCTGTAAACTGTACATGATACAGACAGCATATTGGTGTCATTATAGTCCTTTTAGTGTGCACTAACATATGGAGTATGTCTAGATTCAGAAACACATTGTTTCACATGAACATTAAAAATATTAATATGAATATCTCAAAACTACCCTTTTGATTTTTTTAAATTTTAAGACATTTTGTTGGGAACAATATACTCTACAAGTACATCCAATTTCAAGAGTGGGCTCTCTGCTAATTCTGAAGTTCGGATTCATTTTTTGAGCACCACCAACACTGAATGTTAAATGTATTCAATGGGAACTCCCTCTGCTGGTGATTTGCTGAATGTGCAATCCTAAAGGAGGAATATGATTGGTTAATGACATGTAATGCCAATCAGTGGAGGCTCCTCAGAGGAGGAAAAGGAGGACCATCCTCCTCAGTGAATTTTATTTAACAAAAAATGTGAACCATTAAAAAAAATTATCCTTTTTAGAAAAAACTATACTAAATATATTCACGTTACCAAATCATTGATTTAAACACACTTGCAATGAAGGTCTACAGTAGCCTCAACAGCACTCTGTAGGGTTGCACCATGGTGTAGCTGGAGGACAGCTAGTTTCCGTCCTCCTCTGGGTACATGGACTTCAATACAAAACCTATGATGCTCATGGCTGTCACCCTCTTCCATAGACTTACGCAGTAATTATGACAACTTCCCGAGGACATCCTCCAACCTATCAGCTCTTGCAGCATGAACTGAGATGTTGGCCACCCAATCAAAGGATCAGAGAATGAATCTAGTACTGAAAGCATAAGCTACAGCTAGCTAGCATTGCAGTTAATAACATGTGGTGAGTAGTTGACTCAAATAGAGAGAAAGACAATAGTTGAACAGTTTTGAACAATATCCATTTCTTTAAAAAAAAATCTCTTTCACTTAGCTAGCGAATGCAGCTAGCTAGTTTAGACTACTCAAACACCCGGCTCAAACAGAGAGGGATGCTAGGTGAAGATGCGAGAAGTAATTATACAATGAGCAAAATGATCATGCTTGTATGTGGCTGCTATGAAAGTGAACTGTGTTTGCGTGTAATCAGGGGCAATGTTCCCTCCAAAACATTTTTTTTGCTGAGCACAAACTTGAATGTTGCGACAATTTCGTGCAACTTCCGGCACGTGTTTACTGTGAACACTGAAGCTGTACGTGTTTTAATTGACTGTTGAAACAGTGGCCATGTAGGCTACTGTGGCTATTCGATCATAATGTTGTCCTACCAGACTGGCCTACTGTGGAAATAGGGGTTCTATCATTCAGCCTACAGTAGCAGCCAATGTGTGGTGTTTACACTTTTGGGAAAAAAAACATGCTGGGCTTGACATTAACCTGTTTATCCACTTGTCCTTCAGACAAGGATGTGACTGAACATTTTGTACTGTTGTTTGATGCAAGAAACCACTTATTCCCATACTATTATTGTTATGCGGCGCGACACAGGAGAACCCAAAAGAGCAGACTCAGATAAGGAAACAGGGATGAATGAACCAAAATATGTATTGTTGCACAGAGAGATATGGAGTGCAGATCCAGGGTAGCTCGGATGAGTTGCATTAAAACCAGATGTGGAGACTGAGGTTGGAGTTGGCTGAGTAGAACAGGGTAAACAGGTCCTGAGGGGAATCCAAGGTTGTGGTGGTGAGTGATATCCAGAGCAAGGTAGTTGGGTGGTGAGATGTGGAACAGGAGACAGGAGCCAGAGACAGAGCATTAACTGCAATGAGCGGACAAACGGTGTCAGGCAGGGAAACAGGCACAGCAGAGTAACTGGATCTTCAGTACTAATAAATGGCTAGAATCATGAACTGACTGAGCAGAGATTACGATCTGGCAGAGTGGAAGTGGCAGAACTTGTAGAGTATTTGTAGAGGTCTTGATTATGGAACGAGTTGCAGCTGGTAGGGATCTGCTCTGACTCCAGCACACCTGTCTCCAACCACACAATCACAAGAGAGGGAGAGGGAGAGAAAGAGACAGAGCGTGTACAGGGGGAGTAACTGTAGATCAAGAAGACACCGGATGAACACCAGAGGGCGTAGCAGGAGCAGATGTGACAATTATTACAGAGAATCCGGCAAATGATGCTACCCTCTGCCTATTGGCTACTAAGCTTATTCAAGCCTGTCTCAAAATACAATACTTCCCCTTTAAGACATAGAACAAAGCTCTTTTCCTGACTCGCTTTTCAAAGATGGCTAGAAATGTACACATTTTGTGCTCTTGTAGGAACTCAAGTAAAAGTGAAAGTCACCCAGTAAAATACTACTTGAGTAAAAGTCTAAAAGTATTTGCTTTTAAATATACTTAAGTATCAAAAGTAAATATAATTGCTAACACACAGTGCATTCGGAAAGTATTCAGACCCCTTAACCTTTTCCACATTTTGTTATGTGAATGTGATATTTACATTTTTATTTTTAATACATTTGCAAACATTTCTAAAAATCTGTTTTGCTTTGTCATTATGGGGTATTGTGTGTAGATTGATGAAGGGAAAAAACTATTTAATCAATTTTAGAATAAGGCTGTAATGTAACAAAATGTGGAAAAAGTCAAGGGGTTTGAATGCTTTCCGAATGCACTGTATACTTAAGTATCAAAAGTTAAAGTATAAATCATTTCAAATTCCTTAAATTAGGCAAACCAGACGGCACGGTTTTATTTTATTATGTTTATTTACGGATAACCAACACAGCCTACACTCAGACATAATTTACAAACAAAGCATTTGTGTTTAGTGAGTCCGCCAGATCAGATGCAGTAGGGATGACCATGAATTTTCACTTGATAAGTGTGTGAATTGGACCAGTTTCCTGTCCTGCTTCAAAACGTAATGTGTACTTCTGGGTGTCAAGGAAAATGTATGGAGTAGAAAGTACATTATTTTCTTTAGGAATATGGTGCAGTAAAAGTAAAAGTTGTACAAATTATGAATAGTCAAGTAAAGTACAGATATATAGTACTTTAAAGTATTTTTACCTAACTACTTCACTCCACTGATAACTGGGCTAATAACTTACTAACTAGCAAAGAATATGAACAAATGAACATATGTGGCTAATTGCAAATATCGCTTTGATCTCAAAACAAACACATAATAATCGTGACCACTCATGCTGTAAAACAGTCCAGTTCAAAGTGAATGGCACAAATCCATATATGGCAATAGTCTATGTGCATGTAGGCCTACTGCAACTCTGATTGGTTATGGCACACCAGTCTGTGTAGAGTACAGGCCTGAGTCGTGCCTGTCAATGCAATAGAATCATACTCCGATGCGCTCTGCCTATAACAGAATATCTTGCATGGTTAGTTTTGCATAGTAAGTCTTGCATAGTTCGTTTTGTTTCGGTATGTTGCATTGAAAGTGGCTAGTATTGCGTTGATTCGATCACATTTCCCACAGTATAGGGAATTGATAGTGTTGATAGTGTTAACTAATGGGGAAATCTCTGGAAAGTTGAGTGAAATTAAATCTCCTGTTTCTCTGCGCGGGCTAGTATTTATTCTGCCCGCAGCTAGAGGGAACATTGATCAGGGATATATTCATTCTGCCAATTCTGTTGAAAAACATGTCTTAAACGGAAGCAAACAGAACGGGTCACAACTGTTGGACTAATGATTACACCCTAGATCAGCTAGATGCAGGCAAGAGTGTGCAAGGCGGTATTGAATGTGCCACAGTCTGTCACCTTAATTACTCAAATGTTTCTCTCGACCTGTGCACCTACGTTTTAAACGTTCAATCATTGGCTATGTTGTAGCAACCTCATTATGGGTACAGGGAAAGTTATCATGTAGTATCATGAGTATCATGTAGTAGCCTAAACCTATCGATGTTACATTGAGCTGGGTGAATGGAATATGAATGACAGTCATCCAATATGCTGTAATAGAAATAAGGCCATGCTCATAAAAAAAAAAAATTGTCCTCCCTCATCTTAAACATCACCGACAGCAACTGATTTGTAAGTATGAAATGTCTGGTCTGGAGTGTGAAGTCATGAGCTCTGATGGTCGGTTACTGCGTAGCAACCTAGCGGTGCCAAAAGCCCTGGTCTGCCCTAGAAAGCCTATGTAAATTACGATCGGCAGAACAGCCAAGCAAAAAAAATGTTGACGATTGTTTTGGTCTCTAAAATTAGTTTATTATGATCAAGTTCGATCCCCACTGTGAATTATTTAAAAGTTCGCTACAAATCGCGATATTTAATGAAATAGTGATCCATTCTGACTACTACATTTGTCTTCACACAGGACCACCTGCTGACACAGACCAATCATGGGCCGGCAGCCCACGATGAGTCTCCCGGTTGACTCTCAGGCAGGATGAAAGCGACTACATTGACCCTGATCCTTTGCTAGTTACAGCCACTTTCACCATGATCCTTAGCGATTTTTGGGGTGCCATTCAGCACCATTCAGCAATATGGCATGCTTCAAATTAAAATACTTCCTGCTTCATGCGCCATCGGGAGTTTTCCATAGGAAAACGTCAACGCTACCACTATCTACTGATTTTATGATATAATGGTTCATATCACTCTGGAAATGTGATATGTTTGAAGAGTATATTGTTCCAAACAACATGTCTAAACATCAGCAAATTCAAAAAGGGTCGTTTGAGATACTCATTAGTAATTGTTTTAATGTTGAAAAATGAATGTGAAACATTGTATTTCTGAATGTAGACATACTCCATATGTTAGAGCGCACTATAAGGACTATAATGACACCAAGATGTCTGTATCATGTACGGTTCATGGATCGTAGGGTCTTACAGGAGGCATGTATAGGTCTGAAAAGGGCCTGGTAGGGCCACTTTCATCATGATTTGTGATACAAATATAAAATGTATCAAAAATGGTTTGTGATACAAATGTAAAAAGTATTTCAAGCATTCTTCCTCCCAATGAAGTTTCTATGTGAGAATTGACAGAAGAAAAAAAAAAAATTCACTGCTGGCGTAGAATCACCCAGATCTAGATGAATGATCAAACATGACGATGCAGCACCAGCTTTGCCTCTTTGTCATCCAACAGAGAATACACACCGAGTGTACAAACCGTTAAGGACACCTGCTCTTTCCATGACAGACTCACCAGGTGAATCCAGGTGAAAGCTATGATCCACTTCAATCAGTGTAAATGAAGGGGAGTATAGGGCTGCTACGGTGACTGTATTAGTGCCAGACCGGCGGTCACGGGTCATGACAGCAGTCAAGTTCCATGTGACTGTTTAGTTACGTAATTAGAAGCTCTGATGCTGCTGATGGTCATTAGTGTAAGGATCGACGCTGGTAGAGATGAGAAGCAGGTACAGGGAGTGAACATTTAATGATCAACTCGAGCGCCAGAGAGGGAGAGCGGGACCAGGCGTGACAATTAGTAGCCTACCAAACTTGCTAACTGCCTGGTACTCAGCACTCTATTGTCCCTCCAATCACACTGATGTCAATGCAAATTTATTCAAAAATCAAGTACTTCATGAGAGCCCGTGAGCTCATGTTGCGCAACATTTCTATAGGCTATGCAACTGCGTGAGAAAACAGAGCTTGCCTTTCATGCAACTTTTTTCAAATCTTAATTAGAGTTGCATCATGCAGCCTTAGAATGTTACAAAAATCCAAACATATTTTGTATCACAAATGTTTAAAAAAATGTTTTACCTTCATTTAACTAAAGTTACATAACTCTAAATTAGCATATAGAAGGACCTGAATAGCGGCATATGCGCCCTCCCTCAAATCGTTTGGAGAAAATATAATTTCTATTTTATTCAGCTATGTTCAATTGTATTCTTCATATTATGAAATAATCTAAAATAATGGCATAAGCAAATCTTGTCTGCTAAATGAACTAGTGTAGCCCACAGCCATACGGCATAGCCAGATCAGGACCTAACATAAGGACAACTCAGGGTATGCTATTCTGTTCTTCTGAAATAGACAACATTTACTTCATATCATGTTACTCTAGACCTAGATTTATTAGATTTATTGTGATAGTGTGGCTATATTACATGGATTTATTAGACTTTTTCAAATGCATCAGTGGCTTGCCAGGAGATGTTATGTTAATTAACGTTCAATTACCGTGAGCCCGGCAGTTATTTGTTTGACAATCACCGGCTAACCAAATTTCATGACCGCCACAGCTGTAGGTGAGACAGGTAAAAACATTATTTTCAAACCTTGCAACAATTGCTTGTGTGGGTACCATTCAGAGGGTGAATGGGCAAGAGTTAAGATTTAAGTGTTTTTGAATGGGGTAGGGTAGTACAGTGCCTTGCAAAAGTATTCATCCCCTTGGCTTTTTTCCTATTTTGTTGCATTACAACCTGTAATTTAAATAGATTTTGATTTGCATTTCATGTAATGGACAGACACAAAATAGTCCAAATTGGTGAAGTGAAATGAAAAAAAAAATTAAAACGGAAAATGGTGCGTGCACATGTATTCACCCCCTTTGCTATGAAGCCCGTAATAAGATCTGGTGCAACCAATTACCTTCAGAAGTCACATAATTAGTTAAATAAAGTCCACCTGTGTGCTATCTAGGTGTCACATGATCTGTCGCATGATCTTAGTATATATACACCTGTTCTGAAAGGCGCCAGAGTCTGCAAAACCACTAAGCGAGGGGCACCACCAAGCAAGCGACACCATGAAGACCAAGGAGCTCTCCATACAGGTGGACAAGTTGTGGAGAAGTACAGATCAGGGTTGGGTTATAAAAAAATATCTGAAACTTTGAACATCCAATGGAGCGCCATTAAATCCATTATTAAAAAATGGAAAGAATATGGCGCCACAACAAACCTGCCAAGAGAGGGCCGCCCACCAAAACTCACGGACCAGGCAAGGAGGGCATTAATCAGAGATAACCCTGAAGGAGCTACAAAGCTCCACAGCGGAGATTGTTGTATCTCTCCATAGGACCACTTTGAGCCGTACACTCCACAGAGCTGAGCTTTATGGAAGAGTGGCCAGAAAAAAGCAATTTCTTAAAGAAAGAAATAGCAAACAAGTTTGGTGTTCGCCAAAAGGCATGTGGGAGACTCCCCAAACATATAGAAGAAGGTACTCTGGTCAGATGAGCTTTTTGGCCATTAAGGAAAACGCTATGTCTGGCGCAAACCCAACACCTCTCATCACCCCGAGAACACCATCCCCACAGTGAAGCATGGTGGTTGCAGCATCATGCTGTTGGGATGTTTTTCATCGTCTGGGACTGGGAAACTGGTCAGAAGTGAAGGAATGATGGATGGCACTAAATACAGGGAAATTCTTGAGGGAGACCTATTTCTGTCTTCCAGAGATTTTAGACTGGGACGGAGTTTCACCTTCCAGCAGGACAATGACCCTAAGCATACTGCTAAAGCAACACTCGAGTGGTTTAAGGGGAAACATTTAAATAATTTGTAATGGCCTAGTCAAAGCCCAGACCTCAATCCAATTGAAAATCTGTGGTATAATTTAAAGATTGCTGTACACCAGCGGAACCCATCCAACTTGAAGGAGCTGGAGCAGTTTTGCCTTGAAAAATGGGCAAAAATCCCAGTGGCTAGATGTGCCAAGCTTATAGAGACATACCCCAAGATACTTGCAGCTGTAATTGCTGCAAAAGGTGGCTCTACAAAGTATTGACTCATCTCTGTACCCCACACATACAATTATCTGTAAGGTCTCTCAGTCGAGCAGTGCATTTCAAACACAGATTAAACCACAAAGACCAGAGAGGTTTTCCAATGACTGGGTGTATTGATACACCATCCAAAGTGTAATTAATAACTTCACCATGCTGAAAGCTTTGCGAGGCTTTGGAAAACTTCTCTGGTCTTTGTGGTTGAATCTGTGTTAGACATTGACTCAGCAGTGAATTTCAATGTGACTTATTATGTAAACCACATTTTTACTCTTGAACTTATTTAGGGTTGAATACTTATTGACTGAAGACATTTCAGCTTTTCATTTTTTATTTAAAATATATATATATTTGAAAAACATAAATTCACTTTGACATGATGGGGTATTGTGTGTAGGCCAGTGACACAATATCTCAATTTAATCCATTTTAAATGCAGGCTGTAATACAACAAAATGTGGAAAAAGTCAAGGGGTGTGATTACTTTCTGAAGGCACTAGTCAATAGGGCAGGGGTCCCCAATTACATTCAGCCGTAGGCTGATTTGTCCATGAGCGGATGGTCAGGGGGCCGCAACATAGTTATAAATAATTTGTACACTGAAGATTTACCACAAAAATCCCAAACAGATATAGTATTTGACAAAAACAGTGTCACGTTCCTGACCTATTTCTGTTAGTTTGTTGTATGTGTTAGTTGGTCAGGACGTGAGTTTGGGTGGGCATTCTATGTTGTCTGTTTCTATGTTGGTTTAAGGGTTGCCTGGTATGGCTCTCAATTAGAGGCAGGTGTTTGGCGTTCCTCTAATTGAGAGTCATATTTAGGTAGGTTGTTTCACAGTGTTCGTTGTGGGTGGTTGTCTCCTGTGTCAGTGTTTGTCGCACCATACGGGACTGTTCGGTTTGTGTTGTACATCGTCATTTTTATGTGTAGGCTATTTTCCCTGTTCATGCGTTCTCGTGTTTAATGTAAGTTCGTCGTTCAGGTCTGTCTACTCCGTTTGTTGTTTTGTTAGTTTATAGTGAAGTTCGTGTTTTCGTTTTGTCTTTAATAAATATTATGTGTTCACAACCCGCTGCGCCTTGGTTCCCTCAATACTCCTCCTTTTCGGTTGAAGAGGAGGAGGACCACCGTTACAAACAGAATAATATCAAACCTTCATTACATTGGGATATGATCACATATGCCTATTTATTATGCATGGGAATACTTGAGAACATATTTCCTAAATTAAAATCGCTTTCAGCTGATTTCCTGGGGATTTTACAGTCTTTTATGTCCAACAACAACAACAACAAAAAAAAATTATACCATAAAACATTTTTTCACAGGAAACTTGGGGTTCCAAATAAAATCCCACATTGGCCGAAATTGGTCCTCGGGCCGCCTATTGGGGATCCCTGCAATACGGTAATAACTCCTCCTTGCGCTCTAATAGTCTAGGTGGAAATTCCACCATTTTGCTTACACCTATCCCACTGTATCAGATCTACAGTGCTTCTAAATCACCTACTCTATCTTTTGGGACTATTAAGAATGGGGAATATGCCTGTGTCAGCTGTGTCCGGCTTTAGTTGTTTAATAGAGATCTATCAGAGCTACAGAACGCCTTTAAGACCCAAGTCATTTCGGAGTCTTTTGTTTAGTACAGCGTTTTGAAGTAAAACGAAACAGATTAGCAGTGCCCCTGAGATCTAATCTCTCTTTCAGACCAGCTCCAATTAACCAGCAGAAATACTGAGTCATATCGAAGTCTCCTTCCTCCATTTGGTCCCATGACTGAGGTCCAGCAGCACATTCATGCACATTCACAAGAGGAATACTCCCTCGTGGGGACATTTCCCACATCCACATGAGGACAAAGGCTATATACATTTTAGGGATTATGTTTAGGGTTAGGGTAAGGGGTTACATTTAGGATTAGGGTTAGGAGTTAGGTGGCGTCCCGCCGAGTGTGTTCTAATTAAGAGATGGCTGCAGCGAGAGCGCCACGCTGACAGCTCCACCCCCACACTGCGCCACACACACACACACACACACACACACACACACACACACACACACACACACACACACACACACACACACACACACACACACACACACACACACACACACACACACACACACACACACACACACACACACACACACACACACACACACACACACACACACACACACACTACACCTACACAAACAGACCTACCGGCATCACATACACCCACAGGAATGTTTGGAAATATACACACCAGAACAACCAATTTCCCTTTCAATTGAAAACAATGCAGCACGCACGCACGCACGCACGCACGCACGCACGCACGCACGCACGCACGCACACACACACACACACACACAGCTACAGTACTGTACAAATTGCTGTGTTCACTCACCCTGCAGTGGAACTACAGACCTCAGGCTCTGCTCTAAAACCCCCAACCCTAGACGTCAGCCCCATCCATCCGTTGACTGAACACCCAGACTCAGGGCCATAGGCCACCATCATGCCCTTTCATATGCAATTTCCAACACCTCCTCCACCTCCTCCCTTTCATCCTTCTCCTCCAGGCAGCAACCCCATCGCTCTCCCTCGCCACGTCTGGAATCTATAAGGCCCACAACACTCTGTCATCATCCCCTCCTTTCCCTCGCCTTAGTCCGGAAGATTGCCGCTGTGGAAGGACTTTTATAAACAGCTTTGAGGGGCCTCATCGTGGGGACCCTTACTGTACAGAGAGAGACATGCCGCTTTCCTCCTGGCCTCTCCCCTTATCACTGACACACAGGGCCAGGGCCAGTCCGCCTCTCAGCAAGCCCAGGATTTATCCAGGCTGCTATTAGCTTCCTAATCTGAGAAGCCACGGGCAGACGAAACGACACGCTGGAGCCCTGGAACTCTCCACATCCCTTTTCCCAGTGTCTGGTGTTGGATAGGCCAGCGGAGGCTGGCTGCGAAAGGCAATGTCACACCATGTAGGACAGCTCAGCCACAGCCTCATCCTCCAAGCCAAGACAAAAAGAGAATGCGAGCCAAGAAGGAAATCCAAAGAAACAGAAGAAGCCCAAAAGAGAATGATTCCAGACTGTGCGGATGTGACTCTAAACAGAGTTCATCAGTGCAACCCCCCATAAAAATAGACCATGTCCTTCTTTCCATTGCCTTGTTAGAGAAATGGATAGCACAAGCAAGTTTCATGCTACGTTTGTTCAATAATGGACGGGTGGGTTAATAGATATGGACAGACATTGTCTATGGCTGTTGCCTATATGTGCATCGCAAATGGCACCCTATTCCCTGCAATATGCCCTAGTCAAAAGTAGTGCACTATAGGGAATAGGGTACCATCCCAAATGCACAGATAGGCAATAGCCATAGACAATGTCTGTTTGAACACTTGCAGCAGGATCGTCGATGCGAAGATGAATCATGCGGCAGGTCCCTCTCAGTGCTGCAGAATTTAATATTTATTCATTCCCCTCTCTGATTCACTTCTTGGAGCGTCACTCCAGCTGCTCTTTACTGCAAATGTCACACCCAGTTGGTGTTCTAGTGTGAGGAAAAGGAGAGAGGAGGGATTGGAGGAGTTCCAGGCCCTAGGGAACAGTGACTGATTTGAGAACAGAATCTGCAGTTCAAGAAACTCTCTGTTTCTGACTTTGTATTGTACTACCTCTTCACAGGTACACACACACGCACACACGCACACACGCACACACGCACACACGCACACACGCACACACGCACACACACACACACACACACACACACACACACACACACACACACACACACACACACAGCCTAGTATCTCTCTGCATCTCTCCCACGTACATTCTCTCTGACTCTCATCTTAATGGATAGCTCTGACAGTGCCAAGTCTTCCCTCAGTAATGGAGAGAGAGAGGGGGCAGTGTGTGTTGTGGTCTGTGTTGCGGTGTGTGTGTGTGTGTGCTCAGTTAGCCTCACTATGGGAGGGTTACAGACTAAATCCAGGCCCAGATAGGCTAATTTCCCTTCCACCTCAGCCCTTTCTCTTCTGATTATTCTGATGTGAGAGACAACAGTGAAGCTGGAGCGAAGCCGGACGCCCTGCTAGCAGGCAGCACCTCCCAGCACCTCCCAGCTCCTAGCTGCTACCAGTAATTACAGCTGACACATCACCCGCTCTCGCCCTAATCCCATCTCCCAGCATGCTCTCTGAGCACTGCTGACCTCACTGCTCAGCTCCCTGAGAATGTGTGCGGCAGACGTTGTTTGGCGGTGTGGGTGACACACGGCAGCGTCGGAAGGCGTTCCGCCACACCTGTCACATCCTGTGGAACACGACCAGTGTCAGAGCTGACATCACATTTGTTTCACCTAATGGGACCATGGCTTGAGCTCACATGAGACAGGTCCTGTGGGGAGGCATCTTCATCACTTCCTGTTTTGACACCACAGACGGCCAGCTGCAAACCCCAGGGTCAATACTCATTTGTCAAGGTGTCAGGACCCATTTATTTTTTTCCCCCTTCTAACTTTGGGATTTGAGGATTTTGTCACAGAATTTTGTCTAAGGGTGAACTCTAAAAGTAAAACTTGGTTAGTGTGAATTTGTGGTCATATTAAGATTCACTTTCACTCAGACTGTAGAAAAAGAGCAGTGTTTTAGGCAGGGCTGTTACACTTTGCCTTTAATCTCTTTTGGTGACTGAGAGCTTCAACACTATTAAATCAAATAAAAAATGAGATTCCTGCAAGTATGATTTTAATGAATCAAAATGTAATTGAATCTGCACGACAAATTGAATTGGAAGGATCAGGTGTCAATTTAATTCTATATCCGTGTTTCAATCGGCAGCAGTATTTAAGTACCTCTCTGTCCTTTTCCCAAGTAAGAGAGAGATATTATATTGGAGAAGCATAGAGTTACCTTCAGATATTTCCTACTTATTTTTATTCTTCTCAGTCAAAGTGGGTTTGGAGATTGAGCAGACATATTACCAAACAAATGAATAATACATTCTGTAGCCCTATCCCCCCAAAAATAGCAGGCTGAAATAGAACCTATGCCGCTGATGATTGTCAACCCCTCTCTGGGCGATACTAACAGACAGACAGCGATTCTACTGTAGGTTGACATTATATATGTCTGATTATGTGTGCCAGTCCTGACTGAGAATAGCAGTCCATCTTCCATTTCGTATGATATGCTACGAATTACAATTAGTATGATATGATTACAATTCGTATGATATGTTACGAATGTGCAATACGTATGATATGTTACGAATTCCAATTTGTTGTGGCTGACATTAACTAGGTGTCTAGGTGGCTAACATTGCCTAGTCTCGGGGTTGGGGGTTAAGGTTGGGGGTTAAGGGGTTAAGGTTAGGATTAAGGTTAGGGTTAAGAGTTAGGATTATGGGTTAAAGTTAGGGTTAGCTAACAAATTAGCTTACCCTAACAAGTTAGCTAACAAGTAGTTGCAAAGTAGCAAAACAATTGTAAGTAGTTGCAAAGTTACTAATTAGCTAAAATGCTTAAGTTGTTCGCAATGCGATTTGAACACACAACCTTTGCGTTGCTAGTCGTTTGCATTAAACACCCACCCATCCTCTCCGACCAACCTTCCTCTTTAATTTTTGGGGCTACTGACTTATCTAACCATACCAAACATAACATATCATAGTAATTTAAGCATCACAGCTTTTCATTTACTATGTAACGTCTAAGCTTTGAGGCCAGGCTGGAACAATAATGAGTAGCGCCATGTCTGAGAGGGGGGCGGCTCTGTCATACCGGTACAGCATTTGTGTGTGAATGGGCGGT
Organism: Salvelinus alpinus; assembly: GCF_045679555.1. Taxonomy (NCBI): domain Eukaryota; kingdom Metazoa; phylum Chordata; class Actinopteri; order Salmoniformes; family Salmonidae; genus Salvelinus; species Salvelinus alpinus. The sequence continues at coordinate 50,666,785 of NC_092104.1, read as the reverse complement.
GGGATTTCAACATGGGGGGGAATTCAACATGGGCGGGATTTCATCATGGGCGGGATTTCATCATGTGCGTGATTTCATCATGCCACACAATATAGCATGTGTTTCCATCCAACTTCTTTCTAACCTTCAAGAACCACTGTCCTTCATGACTACTACTTCAGGACAAGATCTCGAGAACTCATCATGAAATGATTATAAAAAATTCAGCTAGCCTCTGTCTCCATCCAGGGATGAAGCCTCAGTACTAAAGTAGACGTTAAATATTGAGAGTGACACAACTTCAATTGAATATGAGCTTCTCATACAAAATTACCGTCAGACTATGAGCTGAAAGAGCGTGACGAGTCACGGGAGATCTGCTGAGGCAAGACAGACTTCAAAATGTTCAAGTCCAAAACAGATATTGGCCGCAATTTTCTTGATAAGGATCCTGTCTTTATTGTGTCAGCAGACTCCAGATCCCAAGTGTCAACTCATCTCGTGTCAAAACTAGCATAAAGGGTTTTCGACGATATCAAAGTCTCAACCTTTTATGTGATTGTTTGAAGTAGTCAGGTCTGTCTGCACTGATGTACTGTAGTCATGTTTTAACCCTGTGAAATGGGATATTTGAAGGTAAGGAAATCAGTAAGGCCTCAAAGAGGTGCACTCAACCTCAAGGAGCATGTCCACAACCCCTGTTCACTGCCAGGCAGAACCACTTTGTTTACACACACTACTACCACCACCAGTGCCAAGTCATATCCATTGAAATAGTGCTTTTACTTATTTTTGCGATTCAATGTTTCAAACATATTGCTCACCATATTTCTGCTGCAGAGGGAAAAGAGAGGGGCCATGAGAAAACAAGTGTTGGTCAGTCATGTAAAAAGTGCAACAAAAAGAATTGGCTTCCTATCCTATTTTGCCTTCAAAAACTTAAACCGAAATTCTTTGTTCGGTATTTGTTGTCCGTTTCAAATATGGGTCCGCTTGCTACATACTGTATCGGCTACTGTACTGTGTACAGTGTCATCTATATTTATGCAAGCAGCCGTATTAACAGTGGCAAAACTGGCTCTGAATTTCCCCATTGTTATACTGCGAAACCTGAAATTATAAACATATTTTCATTGATTCCGAGATGGGGGGGGGGGAACAAACCAAGTAAATAAGCTGAAAGAATTAGCTGACTCTGTTATTTTCCTTTTCAACATCAGAGGGATTTTGCTGATGTGGTTCAAAAGGAAATTTGTGTTTTCCATAGAATTGTGATGTCAGGCTTGGGAGTTTATCTTCCACCTCCACATGTGGCAGCCAGACAGGGCTGGATTCACACCGGATATTTTTTTTGCAAGGAATACCATTTTCCCACTGGGCTAAAGACAGCCGTTCAACTGATTGTGGACTATTGATGACACAGCAACCTGCTCCTAAAGGCAGACGTAGGTGCAACCAGTTCAAAAAGGCTTTGTTTTGATTTCTACATGCACCTCCACTTAAATGGTGTGCGATAAAGGCAGACCTAGGTGCAAAAGTGCTTCATAAGTACACTTCCACGTAGCCTCATCAACATCTGTGAATGTAAATGGCAATCCTTTTTGATTCATGACAAATATACCTATCCCCTCTGGGCAAAGGTATGTTGAATCAAAAATCGGTCAACATATTCTTTCAACACACTGCCGTTGAATGTGAATGGATATGTTGGTTGAACTCGCCAAAAATGTGTCAATGTACAATCGTTTTAACTAGATTTCAACCACAAATCAACAACAGGATGACAAGAGTTGTTTTTTTTCATGATGAGCTAATTAAAATAGCCACCAATATCTGCCCGGGCGGTTTCCTCTCTGTTCTCCGACATGCTGTAGTGCGACGCCGTGTCCTCTAATATGTTCTTGGAATCAAACACTCACTTTAGCAACAGATACATGACAAATATAACTTTTTCCTGTCTGTTCCAGGAAGTAGTGTGACGTCTTGTTCTCTGATATTCTTTGAATCAAACATTCAAAAAGATGTGAAAATGCAAGGAAGTGTAATAGACAATTATACAGCGAGCTCTGCAGGTATAATTTAGCGTATGATCTTTTCTGGGGCTCCAGGAGCCATACAGGGGAATCGATAATACAGTAGGTGGGAATATCAGGCATGGCCATCCTCCTACTGTCCTACTGGCCATCAACTGTTCCAGGAACAGTTTCATTAGCTAAAGGTTCGGACATACAGTATGAGAGACCGTAAGTTTAAAAATCTATTTAACCTCTAACGAGCCTCTACCCCGGGTCCGGGATCACCCCCCATCCCCCCACACACTGATTAGCATAGCTAGCATAGCTTCACAAGTAGATAGTAGCATCTAAATATCATTAAATCACAAGTCCAAGACACCAGATGAAAGATACAGATCTTGTGAATAAAGCCACCATTTCAGATTTTTTAAATGTTTTACAGGGAAGACAAAATATGTAAATCTATTAGCTAAACACGTTAGCAAAATACACCACTTTTCTAACTCCATCAGTTTCTTACTACTTCAGGTGCTATCACCAATTCGGCTAAACTAAGATATTGATAGCCACTAACCAAGAAAAAACCTCTTCAGATGACAGTCTGATAACATATTTATGGTATAGGATAGGTTTTGTTAGAAAAAAGTGCATATTTCAGGTAGAAATCACAGTTTACAATTGCACCGACCATCACAAGACGACTAGAATTACTATAGAGAGCAACGTGTATGACCAATTTACTCTTAATAAAACATTTCATAAGAATAGACAAAGCATAGCAATGGAAAGACCCAGATCTTGTGATTCCAGACAATATTTCAGATTTTCTAAGCGTTTTACAGCGAAAACACAATAAATCGATAAGTTAGCATACCACATGTGAAAACGTTACCAGAGCATCGATTCCAGCCAAAGAGCGCTATAACGTAATCACCGCCAAAATATATTAATTTTTTCACTAACCTTCTCAGAATTCTTCCGATGACACTCCTGTAACATCATTTTACAACATACATATACAGTTTGTTCGAAAATGTGCATATTTAGCCATACAAAACCGTGGTTATACAATGAAAATAGTAGCAACTCAAGCATCAAAATGAGGGACGTCAGCTTTCAGAGTGATCTAGTTTAATCGAAAGCTAATCATATACTTGACTAAAAAATACAGGGTTGACAGGAATCGAAAGACAAATTAGTTCTTAATGCAACCGCTGACTTACATTTTTAAAATTATCCTTACTTTTCAATACAGGGTTCGCCAAGTGACGCGATAACAAACAAAATGGCGAAATATGCGTTTAAAATATTTCGACAGAACAACGATTTATCATATTAAATATTGCTTACTTTGAGCTGTTCTTCCATCAGATTCTTGGGCAATGTATCCTTTCTATGTTGTAATCTTCTTTTGGTCGATAGATGTCCTCTGTCCTTCGAAATATCCACTAACGATCGAACGGGACCCCAAAACGTGTCCAAAGTTTCAGAGTGCACAACAAAGAAATTCCTCAAAATCGCACTAAACGGATATAAATTGCTATAAAACGGTTCAAATTAACTACATTATGATGTTTTTAACAACTATAACGACTAAAAACATGACCGGAGAAATATCACTCTCTAAACAACGATTTGGAAGGAGGCAGGTCTGATGCCCATCTTGCGCACGACGCATGCAGGAAGAGAGCGGTACTTCTACGTTTTCTTGTTTTATAGTGGCTGTGATTGTGCAATAGACTCCATTCAAAACGTGATGACGTACAGACACCCAGAGGAAGACGTAGGCAGTGTCGGTTTCTTCATAGCATTCACTGTCGCCTTAAAAACAGACTCCAGATCAGGGGTAAAAATTTCTGAAATCTGACCCCTGTCATGAAAAGTGCTGTAGATATTGTTCTGTACCACTCAGAGACAAAATTCCAACGGCTATAGAAACTAGAAAGTGTTTTCTATCCAATAATAACAATAATATGCATATTGTACGATCAAGAATTTAGCAATAATTTAGTTTAATTTGGAGACCCAAATATGCTAATGCGGAACAGCACCCCCTATAGTTCCAAGAAGTTATTAAGTAGTTCCTGTTCCAATTATGTTCCTATCTTGGGAAGGCTTAAGACCTTTTCAGTGGTGAAACATTAACTCTGTGAAATGAGTCCAATATCTCTCCAGACTTCATTCAAGAAGAAATGCCTCAACTCGAAACCCAACTATTGAATAATTAGAATTTCAATAATTTCATTTCTTTTCAATGACAAATTGCGTTGACTTTCACATATGAGACCAATTAAATGCAGAGCTCCCCTGGGTGAAAAAGGACGATTTTAATATATTTTTAATTTTTTTTGATTTCACCTTTATTTAACCAGGTAGGCCAGTTGAGAACAAGTTCTCATTTACAACTGCGACCTGGCGAAGATAAAGCAAAGCAGTGCGACGAAAACAACAACACAGAGTTACACATGGGTTAAACAAACGTACAGTCAATAACACAATAGAAAATCTGTATACATGCAAATGAAGTAAGGAGGTAAGGCAAAAAATAGGCCATAGTGGCGAAGTAATTACAATTTAGCAATTGACACTGGAGTGATAGATGTGCAAGTAGAAATACTGGTGTGTAAAAGAGCAGATAAAAACAAAAAAAACAAATATAGGGATGAGGTAGGTAGTTGGTTGGATGGGCTATTTACAGATGGGCTGTGTACAGCTGCAGCGATCGGTAAACTGCTCTGACAGCCGATGCTTGAAGTTAGTGAGGGAGATATGAGTCTCCAATTCGTTCCAGTCATTGGCAGCAGAGAACTGCAAGGATAGGCGGCCAAAGAGGTGTTGGCTTTGGGGATGACCAGTGAGATATACCTGCTGGAGCGCGTGCTACGGGTGGGTGTTGCTATGGTGACCAGTGAGCTGAGATAAGGCGGAGCTTTACCTAGCAAAGACTTATAGATGACCTGGAGCCACTGGGTTTGGCGACGAATATGTAGAAAGGACCAGTCAACGAGAGCATACAGGTCGCAGTGGTGGGTAATATATGGGGCTTTGGTGACAAAACAGATGGAACTGTGATAGACTGCATCCAATTTGCTGAGTAGAGTGTTGGAGGCTATTTTGTAAATGACATCGCCGAAGTCAAGGATCGGCAGGACAGTCAGTTGCTGCGGGGGGTGCAGAGCTGTTGGCCAAGGTTGGTGTAGCTAGGTGGAAAGCGTGGCCAGCCGTAGAGAAATGCTTATTGAAATTCTCGATTATCGTGGATTTATCGGTGGTGACAGTGTTTCCTAGCCTCAGTGCAGTGGGCAGCTGAGAGAGGTGCTCTTATTCTCCATGGACTTTACAGTGTCCCAAAACTTTTTGGAATTAGTGCTGCAGGATGCAAATTTCTGTTTGAAAAAACCTTAGCTTTCCCAAATGACTGTGTATAATGGTTCCTGACTTCCCTGAAAAGTTGCATGTTGCGGGGACTATTCAAAGCTAGTGCAGTGCGCCACAGAATGTTTTTGTGCTGGTCAAGGGCAGTCAAGTCTGGAGTGAACCAAGGGCTATATCTGTTCTTAGTTCTACATTTTTTGAAAGGGGCATGCTTATTTAAGATGGTGAGGAAGGCACTTTTGAAGAACAACCAGGCATCCTATACTGACGGGATGAGGTCAATATCCTTCCAGGTTACCCGGTCCAGGTCGATTAGAAAGGCCTGCTCGCAGAAGTGTTTTAGGGAGCGTTTGACAGTGATGAGGGGTGGTCGTTTGACCGTGGACCCATAACGGATGCAGGCAATGAGGCAGTGATCGCTGAGATCCTGATTGAAAACAGCAGAGGTGTATTTAGAGGGCAAGTTGATCAGGATGATATCTATGAGGATGCCCATGTTTACGGATTTGGGGTTGTACCTGGTAGGTCCCTTGATAATTCGTGTGAGATTGAGGGCATCTAGCTTAGATTGTAGGACAGTCGGGGTGTTAAGCATATCCCAGTTTAGGTCACCTAACAGTACGAACTCTGAAGATAGATGGGGTCAATCAATTCACATATGGTGTCCAGGGCACAGCTGGGAGCTGAGGGAGGTCTATAACAAGTGGCAACAGTGAGAGACTTATTTCTGGAGAGATGGATTTAAAAAAAATAGTAGCTTGAACTGTTTGGGCATAAACCTGGATAGTAGGACAAAACTCTGCAGGCTATCTCTACAGTTGATTGCAACTCCGCCCCCCTTTAGCAGTTCTATCTTGATGGAAAATGTTGTAATTGGGGGTGGAAATTTCAGAATTTTTGGTGGCCTTCCTAAGCCAGGATTCAGACACAGCTAGGACATCAGGTTTGGCGGAGTGTGCTAAAGCAGTGAATAAAGCAAACTTAGGGAGGAGGCTTCTAATGTTAACATGCATGAAACCAAGGCTTTTCCGGTGGCAGAAGTCAAGAAATGAGAGCGCCTGGGGACACACAGGGCCTGAGGTAACCTCTACATCACCAGAGGAACAGAGGAGGAGTAGGATACAGGTATGGCTAAAGGCTATAAGTACTGGTAATCTAGTGCGTTCGGAACAGAGAGTAAAAGAAGCAGACTTCTGGGCGTGGTAGGATAGATTCAGGGCATAATGCGCAGACAAAGCCATGGTAGGGTGCGAGTACAGTGGAGGTATACCTAGGCATTGAGTGACGATGAGAGAGGCTGCATCTCTGGAAGCGCCAGTTAAGCCAGGTGCGGTCTCCGCATGTGTGGGGGGTGGGGCAAGGGAGCTAACCGAGGAATGTAGAGGGGGACTAGGGGCTCCGCAGTAAAACAAAACAATGAGAGGTACCCTAAACAACAGTATACAAGGCATATTGACATTAGAGGGACGCATAAAGCAATCACAGATGTTGATTGGGAGGGCTAAGACAACAACGGGTAAACAGCTAAGACAACAACAACGGGTAAATGGCGATGAACAGGCAGAGAGGGTCAGTTAGCTACACACAAGGCCTGAGTTCGAGGCTGGGGCCGACAGATAAACAAAATGAAGTACCGTGTTAATGAACAGTTTAGTAGGCATCAGCTGTGTAGCCGAGTGATCATAGAATCCAATCAGCAGCAACGGACGTCAGTTTGAATATGTCTGTTGTATATGTCAGTTTGTCTGTTTCTCTGGCTGTCTGTCGATCGGAACTGTTGAGTCAGTCATGTTGTGAACATAGCAATTGATGACTGTAGGGGTTGCATCCCAATTGATAACCTATTCCTATTACTGTGCACTACTTTTAACCAGAGCCCTATTTGCCCTGGTCAAAAGTAGTGCACTACAAAGGGAATAAGGCGGTCCATTTTGGACGCATCCTAGCTCTGATGCTGAACCTGAGATGCTCTCAGTCCTTTAAGCTCTTCCACAGCCACATGAAACATGTCTGAGAGATACATGAATGTGTATGATGAGTCCGTTTGAATGCGATCACACAATTTACCCCCGCTGTATGTGTCTGTGTGGGCATTGTATGTGTTTGAGACGTGTGTCTGTATCGTCTGTGTGTGTATGTGTGTGTGTTGTCTGTGCGTGCGTGCGTGTGCGTGCGGTTGTAGCAGTTTGTATGTGTGTGTGTTTGCCTTTGGGAAGCTCTTAGAGCTCCATGTGTGTCTGGAAGCATGTACGTCTCCTCCATTATAATAAGACCTGCTTCTTCATTCACCTCCAGTCATTTTAGGTGTCAGTGTTTAGACATGACCTGAATCACAGAGCAGCGCCAGGAAGTCATTGGATGGCTTTGAAATGGGTTTGCCCCTGATAGAATCTCTGAGGCAGGTTAACTTTTAAAAAAGTGCCTTACAGGGTGCTAAAATGGCTTCTCGGTGAATGAGACAAGAAAGCAGCAGCTTCTCACCTTGCCGTCACGATATGGTGTGAATTGAACAAGCAGATATTACAACACAACATTAATTTCCTTTCTTCTGCACGTTACTTCCTGAGGACGGTGAATCTGATGAAAGTAATAACTCTTGGGACCTAGCCATGCTCTGACACGTTTATCGAGGAATAGATTGCCTCACATTCAAACAGGCTCATTCCACAACATTCACCCCACTCCTCCCCCACCCCCCTCCTCACGAAGGAAAATGATGCTGCCAGAGCCCGACAGCGATGCTATTTGTTTGGATCAAAGGTGAAACCGTACATTATCATAACGTGAACAAGTACCACAGCATGTTCAGTAGTATAATGGTTAAAGATTGTATTTGTGTCTGTCCTTGGCAATACATGTAATACCTTGTACTCAATCTTAGACACACAGAGGCCTACACACAGCGAACAACTAAACCCACTAGACAATAATCCAGCGCCATGGCAACTATGTAATCCTGTTTATTTTGAAGTAGCGCTCAGGGCGAGATAATGCTTCCACAGTAGATGATACATATTCAATAGCTCTCTTTGGCGACTGTGCACCCGTGGGATGTGTCCCGTCATTATTGGCACTCTCGCTCGCACTTCGCGTGCCAGTAACCCCTTGCGCTTCTCTCCCGGCAGCTGCAACTAAAGAGATCTCCTCTGACTCTCATTTTTTATTTAAAAAAATGTATTTTGATGATTTACCGCAGCTGAATGTTCCAGTGTGGTTGCGTGGTACACTTTGAGAGCGAGGACCGGGCATCAAAGCGTAAACTGTATGCAAATTGATGGCATTATTTGCCAGCTAGCCTCATAATGGGATACTTGATGGGTTGAATAAATTGCAGTCATGCGGAACCTGCTGGTTTGGCTTGGTGCCGGGGAAATAAAGGTGACATGCAGAGGAAGCTGTACTCCCCACCCGGGAGGTTTTCCTTAAGTTAGTTATCATCAGGGAGCTCTTGGAAAGAAAAGAAAGAAAGAAAGAAAAACAGATAACAGCAATCATCAAGAACTACAATCTCTGCTTCTCAAGGTGCCTCCGAGATTTAACGCTTTACAAGGTAGCTACGTATAAAACCTTTGGATGTTCTGCACCAGTAGCTTCAAAGCACTTATTTGAAGTTTTCTTTAACTACTGAGTGTCAGAGTTGGAGTGGGAAGATATTTGGTGTATGTCAAAGCTACCAGTGCTTACATATTTTATTAATGTCCTGTTCTTTTTTTTTGCTCTGTTCCTGCTAATTTTGCTCACAGCAGAAAATGCAAAAGGAAAAGCAAAAAGCACAGTGAGAGAGAGTACTTTTTTGACTTGCAAAAAAAACGTTTCACTTTTGGATGAAAGGGTAACTTCTCTCTCGAAGATAGATCCACAACATGTAACAACATCGGTGATGTCGTGAAGGTAGTGTTGATGTAGTATTGTCGCATAAATAAATAAGAATCATCCTAAACGGGTCAAATCAAATCAAATTGTATTTATCACATGCGCCGCATACACTTTTACAGAGAAATGCTTGCTTAAGAACCTTTCCCAAAGATGTAGAGTTAAAAAATAATAATAACAAATAAAATAGTAACTAACGCAGGAGGAATGAAATGGAACAATGGAGCTATATACAGGCAGTACCAGTACCAGATCAATATGCAGATGTACGAGGTATTTGAGGTAAGTATGTACATGAAGGCAGGGTAAAGTCCAGATAGGCATCCAGATAGATTATAATGAGTAAAATAAAGAACAGAGTTGCAGGAGCAAATACGGTGCGTGTGTGTGTGCGTGTGCGTGTCAGTATGCCCGTCTGCATATGTAGTGTATGTGAATGTGTGAGGGTTTTGTGTGGGAGTGACAGTGTAGTGTGTGAGTGACTGTGTATACTGTATGGTGTGTATATCAAGTCTAGTGAATATGGGTAGGGTCAGTGCAGATAGTTTGGGAACCATTCATTTACTATTTAGCAGTCTGGCTATTTAGCAGTCGTATGGCTTGGGGGTAGAAACTGTCTCGGAGCCTGTTGGTCCGAGAGCCAATGCTCCGGTACCGTTCGGTACCGTAACAGAGTGAACAGTCTATGGCTTGGGTGACTGGAGTCTTTTTTTGACCTTCTTCTGACACCGCCTGATATCGTCATCATGGCGGAGGTGTTGTTGCCTACCCTCACCACCTGGGGCCGACCCGTCAGGAAGTCCAGGACCAGTTGCAGAGGGAGGGGTTCAGTCCAAGGGTTCTTAACTTGGTGATTAGCTTGGAGGGCACTATGGTGTTGAGCACTTAGCTGTAGTCTATGAAGAGCATTCTGACATAGTTATATCCCCTCTTGTCCAGGTGGGAGAAGTGCAATTGAGATTGCAGATGACATGGCATATGTCAAGTGCAGACAAGTACTTGGGCACACATGTAGTCACATAAACCCTTAACACCCATCCTGATTTCACCCTTGTCTGAATAAAGACAGTTTTATTTTAGTAACAAACTGACAGGAGTCGTCTGGTGGTGACAAGTAATTATACTGAATGACATTCACACTCATAAACCTTAGGTTACAGTCGGCAATATCATATGAATAAATGCTACTGAAAAAAATCGACTGTCTCTCAAGCTCATGGAGAAGTTATGACTAGTGGTGTAGTGGTGCCTGGAGAATTTTCTAATTTTGCACAAAACGTCACTGCCAGAAGAAGGAAAGGTACCCTGTGTGAAATGTTTTATAAGAAACATTACCATACACTCTGAATGACCTAAGACGTTAACTCCAATATTGGTCTTTCACAGTCAGGCCAACCCAAGCTGTACTATGCAAGTAGGCTAATAGTAGGCCTACTATTGAAATCACTAAATGAGGCTGTACACTGAGTCAGAAATTCACAGGTTTAAGATTTCTTAAAAAAAAAAAAAAAATGTATCAATTGGATGTCTATAACAATGCATAAACCACATCAGGAGACCACTTTGGAGGTATGGGAAAAATTTAAGAAATTTCGATTTTTGATTGTAGTAATCCTTTAATTAAAGTGTGCAGGCACCTAGCACTGTTGTTTGGTTAGCTGTTTCTGTAGCACACGAGATTAAGTTTGCAAAACAAATGGCTATAGGATTGATGCAAATGATCATGATGTCATTCTGCCAGGTAGGTAAGCATAGGCTACTTTGTAGCTAGTTAACATTTAATTGAGAAGACAATTAGGCCTATCATTAGCATCGCTATATTTTTCCTGTTTCTTAATTGTTTGAAACCTGGACATTTTACCTCATATTATGAGGCATGTTTTACCTTGCTTCAAAGAAGCCTATTGCCAAAATCAGATGACGCAATCTCTATTGCACTCCACACTGCCCTTTGCCACCTGGACAAAATGAACACCTACATGAGAATCTTACTCATTGACTAGAGCTCAGCGATAACCATAGTGCCCTCAAAGCTCATCACTAAACTAAGGACCCTGGGACTAAACACATCCCTCTGCAACTGGATCCTGGACTTCTTGACGGGCCCCCCCAGGCGGTAAGGGTAGGTAACAACACATCTGCTACGCGGATCCTCAACACGGGGTCTCCTCAGTGGTGCGTGCTCAGTCCCTTCACCGATGACTGCATGGCCAAGAACGACTCCAATACCATCAGTTTGCCAACAATGCAACAGTGGTAGGCCTGATCACCGACAACGATGAGACAGCCTATAGGGAGGAGATCAGAGACCTGGCCGTTGGTGCCAGGATAATAACCTCTCCCTCAACGTGATCAAGACAAAGGAAATGATCGTGGACTACAGGAAAAGGAGGGCTGAGCATGCCCCCATTCTCATCGACGGGCTGTAGTGGAGCAGGATGAGAGCTTCAAGTTCCTTTGTGTCAACATCACCAACGAACTGTCAAGGTCCAAACACACCAAGACAGTCCTGAAGAGGGCACAACAAAGCCTATTCCCCCTCAGGAGACTGAAAAGATTTGGCATGGGCCTCAGATCCTCAAAATGTTCTACTGCTGCACCATCGAGAGCATCCTGACTGGTTGCATCACTGCCTGGTATGGCAACTGCTCGGCCTCTTACCGCAAGACACTACAGAGGGTAGTGCGTACGGCCCAGTACATCACCGGGGCCAAGCTTCCTGCCATCCAGGACCTCTATACCAGGCGGTGTCAGAGGAAAGCCCTAAAAATTGCCAAAGAGTGCAGCCACCCTAGTCATAGACTGTTCTCTCTGCTACCGCACGGCAAGCGGTACCGGAGCACCAAGTCTAGGTTCAAAAGGCTTTCCTAACAGCTTCTATCCCTAAGCCATAAGACTCCTGAACAGCTAACCAAATGGCTACCCGGACTATTTGCACTGACCCCCCCACACACACATTATTACGCTGCTGCTACTCTCTGTTTATTATCTATGCATAGTCACTTTAACTCCATGTACATATTACATCAATTACCTAAATTAAACTGTGCCCCCACACATTGACTCTGTACCGGTACCCCCTGTATATAGCCTTGTTACTGTTATTGTATTGTTGCTCTTTACTTATTTGTTATTTTTCTATTTTCTTATTTTTTTGATTTTTATTTGTATTTATTTATTTTTTCCGTTTATTTCGTAAATACTTTCTTGACACTCGTTTTTTCTTAAAGCTGCATTGTTGTTTAAGGGCTTGTATGTAAGCACTTCACTGTAAGGTTGTATTCTGCACATGTGACAAATATAATTGTATTTCATTTTAGTTGCTTATGGTCATTATCCTGTTGTCTGTGGTCCTGAGCGCTCTGGGGCAGGTTTTCATCAATGATCTCTCTGTACTTTGCTCCGTTCATCTTTCCCGCAATCCTGACTAGTCTCCCAGTCCCTGCCGCTGAAAAACATCCCCATAGCATGACGCTGCCACCACCATGTTTCACCGTAGGGATTGTACCAGGTTTCCTCCAGACTTCATGCTTGCCATTCAGGCCAAAGAGTTCTATTTTGGTTTCATCAGACCAGAGAATCTTGTTTCTCATGGTGTCTTTTAGCAAACTCGCCCATCTCTGGGAAGAGTCTTGGTGGTTCCAAACTTCTTCCCGTCGAAACTTCTTCCCGTCGATGTGGATGGCGGTGTGCTCCCTCTGCTGTCTCCTGAAGTCCACAATCAGCTCTTTTGGTTTGTTGACGTTGAGGGAGAGGTTATTTTCCTGGCACCCCTGTTCCAGGGCCCTCATCTCCTCCCTGTAGGCTGTCTCGTCGTTTTTGGTAATCAGGCCTACCACTGTTGTGTCGTCTGAAAACTTGAGTTGGAGTCGTGCGTGGCCACGCAGTCGAGGGAGAACAGGGAGTACAGGAGGGAGCTGAGCATGCACCATTGTTGCAGAGGGCAGGGTTCTAAAGTAGTGTCCCAGACAGTATGACTACTAAGGTAGTATTATTCTGGTGTTTCAGACAACATGACTACTGAGGTAGTGTTAGTCTGGTGTTTCAGACAACATGACCACTGAGGTAGTGTTAGTCTGGTGTTTCAGACAACATGACTACTGAGGTAGTATTAGTCTGGTGTTTCAGACAACATGATCACTGAGGTAGTGTTAGTCTGGTGTTTCAGACAACATGACTACTAAGGTAGCATTAGTCTGGTGTTTCAGACAACATGACTACTAAGGTAGCATTAGTCTGGTGTTTCAGACAACATGACTACTGAGGTAGTGTTAGTCTGGTGTTTCAGACAACATGACTACTAAGGTAGCATTAGTCTGGTGTTTCAGACAACATGACTACTGAGGTAGTGTTAGTCTGGTGTTTCAGACAACATGATTACTAAGGTAGCATTAGTCTGGTGTTTCAGACAACATGACTACCGAGGTAGCATTAGTCTGGTGTTTCAGACAACATAACAACTAAGGTAGTGTTAGTCTGGTGTTTCAGACAACATGATCACTGAGGTAGTATTAGTCTGGTGTTTCAGACAACATGACCACTGAGGTAGTGTTAGTCTGGTGTTTCAGACAACATGACCACTGAGGTAGTATTAGTCTGGTGTTTCAGACAACATGACTACTGAGGTAGTGTTAGTCTGGTGTTTCAGACAACATGACCACTGAGGTAGTATTAGTCTGGTGTTTCAGACAACATGACTACTGAGGTAGTGTTAGTCTGGTGTTTCAGACAACATGACTAATAAGGTAGTGTTAGTCTGGTGTTTCAGACAACATGACTTCTAAAGTAGTGTTAGTCTGATGTTCCAGTCCCAGACAACATGACTACTAAGGTAGCAGTAGCGGTAGTTGTGTTGAGAGGCAGTGCTCAGCCAGTTAGGCAGCAGCAGGCTCTACGTCGGTCGGCTCACTGACCTTGGACTGATTGGCATTTTCTTCCCCTCCCTGAGAGAGTTAGGAGCAGAATAGCCTCTCCAGTTGCCCTTAGAGAAATGTACAAGCATTCCAACAGCCGTGAAGGGTTCTTGACAGTGTTTCATGGCTTTTTCTCTTTGATTGGAAATCCACTCTGGGCTGAGTGTCCTGCCTGCACTGGCAGGACTGCCTGGCGGAACTTAAAGGGCCCTTTTTAGTGAGATGCGGACTCCTTGACTGGCAGACTGATCAGCTGACAGTCAAAAACAGCCATTCTCTGACCTTGGACTCACTTGTGGCTGTGGGAGAAAAAAAATTCTAAGCTAGCCCTGTGGACTGAGGTTGCCTGAAACCAAGCTCACTCACTCTGGGCAAACATGTTGAAGCCTTGAGGGCATGACTTTGATCACTGCCTTCACTGTGTATTAGGTTGGAGCTGAGTTTAACAAATCAACCCATGTGTTCTTGCTATTTTCCTAGATGGACCTGCAGCAGTGTCTCTTTCTCACTCTTTCTCTCTCTCTCACCCCATCCTCCCTCTTTATCTCTCTTCTTATCTTCCCCCCACACTCTCCTTGTCTAAACGCATTTGTGGATTAGAAACGTGGTGCTGCTTACAGAATGATTTGTGTGAATGTATGTGCATGTATATGTATGTTTGCAAAGGAATGAAACGAAGGAGGGTGGAAGGGAGAGAGAGAGAGAAAGAGTGAGCTGGGTGGAGTAGCAGTGAGGAAAGGCAGGCAAGGAGAACCTGGTCAAAATGGAGCAGCTGATTTGATGTGCATAGCAGGGTGGCTTTGAACCGAGTCGCAGGACTCCCTAATAAAAGTTGCATTACACTCTGGCTCATTTTCTAAAGATCAACATGCTACAGCCGAGAAAATGGGATGCAATCAGCTTCAACTACATCCTCCCATAGCAATCTCTCTCTCCATGGCAGGCTTTATCTTCAGGGGAGAGCTTTTCTCACTCACGCTGAGATTCCACCAAATAGTCTCCCTCTCTCTTGTGCTGTCCATCTGAATCGTCTCGGTGTTATTCTAGTGTAATGGACAAGCATATCTGCACTCTTTGGCCATGTGAACATAAAGGGCTTTCACGTGAGACCGTTATGATCCAGATGGATTACATTCACATT
Source organism: Salvelinus alpinus (assembly GCF_045679555.1). Lineage (NCBI taxonomy): Eukaryota > Metazoa > Chordata > Actinopteri > Salmoniformes > Salmonidae > Salvelinus > Salvelinus alpinus. The sequence goes on along the minus strand of NC_092104.1, from coordinate 50,651,489 downwards.
AATTCTCTATGTAGAACACTGTCCTTTCTACTGCCACATTTGGACCCAACAGTCCGGCTAGGTCAACTGTACAGCAACAGGCACTTTGTTTACAAAACTCAACATAAGCAATCAATGTTCTAGTGGAAATTGTATTTTGACAATGTTACATCCATCACACATTGTTATGTATACATTTGAGCAGCATGTCTATGAAGAAACCACCTATTCTGAAGTTCTGTTGGATGACGTCCCAGGTCAGGACCACTCAGAATACTTTCACAATCAAAGAACGGTCTCTAGCAGATCAATTTACATCCCTTTTTCCTAATGTGACTGCCCCTACCGGATGTCTTAATACTGTAATATGTTACTGTCTAGATATGGTTGACGATTCCTTTATTTTCTGTCAGAAATGATAAATGGGGTCCATAAAATGTATCATGTTGTGTCCCTCCAAAATGTTTTTTACTGATATTCACATGGCATACAATGAAACTGAAATACATGGATATTACAATACATTAACAATAATACATTCACGTTGAAATCACAAGTGAAATTCATGACAATGTGTACATTCAGGGCACTCTGAGGGGCCATACTTGCGAACACTAGTAAAAGCTCAAGGTCAAGTTCAAGCATCAACCAATCAGACAAGCATCGGGAAAACGCAGTGAAATCCTTGACATTTGGAAAATAATGAACAAGTGGATGGGCATGACCGATATTGTCATGCTCAGTACCTACGGTTCTAGGATATTGCAATCTATATAAAAAAAAAAACATCCTTTCTGCAAATTCAAGACTCAAAAGGTTGAAGTTTGCTGTGAAAAGTCCTGAATTACAGTACCAGTCAAAAGTTTAGACACACCAGGTTTTTCCTACATTGTAGAATAATAGTGAAAACATCAAAGCTATGAAATAACACATATGGAATCATGTAGTAACCAAAAAAATGTTAAACAAATCAAAATATCTTTTATATTTGAGATTCTTCAAAGTAGCCACACTTTGTCTTGATGACAGCTTTGCACACTCTCAACCAGTTTCACCTGGAATGCTTTTTTTTAAGCAGTTCACACATATGCTGAGCGGAAGCACTTATTTACTCAAGTGTTTCCAATATTTTGGCAGTTACCTATACAACATTATAGCCTACTTATCATATGTGTTTTATGAAAGCCTAACATACAGTCAAAGCACATAAGAATATTCAAACTACTCTACAATAGCAACACCATTTTAACAGAACACAAATAGTATTCAGGCTATATGAGCTCATGTCAACTGGAAATTTTATTCATAAGACAGATTAACCCAGAGGGCAGCACTGGATAGAATGGGTGTCAAATATTTTATTGAGTCTTTGCTGAAGGGATTGAAATGACTGGCACTTATTCCACATGCGAGCACAATGATCTGCGAGCTACAAGGATAAATTAGGCACATTTGTAACAGGCTTCAATAAAGGTGAGGCTGAAGCTCTACAGATCCATCATGGAGCTACAGTTGTCTTTCCCAGGAAGAGGCTCCCCTCTCCCTCCCATCTGCAGTGCAAAGTAAAGGTTTTGCATTAATACAGATAACAAACCGGTGTGCCTTAGTCCTGACTGGCCTGTCTGCCTGGCTGGGGAAATACACACTCTACATAGAACATACATTTGTCTCTTTATGAAAATGCAAAAAATGGAAGAAAACTATATTATATTGTCGAGTTGCACTGGAAAGTCTGCCTTTGTGGGTCGTAATATGTTGTCATGTGTGGAAATTTGTATACCTGACATCACAAATTAAGTTCCTTTGGAGAAATGTAATAATTTTATTTTCTCATGCCCATCCATACCTGCCATTTGGCTGACATTTTTCTTTTGTCTCTCGTCCTGGTCTTGTTATCAGGTGGTGAGGTTCCGTATACCACCCTGGCCACGAGGATGATGATGGGGGTATGGTGGCTCTTTGCTTTGATCGTCATCTCCTCCTACACGGCCAACCTGGCTGCCTTCCTCACCATCAGCCGCATCGAGAACTCCATCCAGTAAGTAACTGACACATCACCGCTCAGGGTGAAGTTTCCCCTAGGTACAAATCTAGGATCAGCTTTCCCTCCCCCAATCCTAACCAAAACCATTCGTGGGGACAATTTAAAACTGACCCAAGATCAGCTTCTAGGGGCAACTTCATCCTTCACCCCACAAAACCTCTGTCTTCATGTTTTAGTGAAACCTGTCACACTGTACCAGAAACAGTTTACAGGCCCAGGTTGAGAAAATGAAGTGGGGGAAATACTTTACATTTTAATTGGGACTAGACTATTGGTTCCAAATTAGTGTGGTTTATTCAATCCACATGCTAGATAGACATTGTGTTATGAATTTGTGGTAATGTACATTCGTACATGTTTGTGAAATTGACATTCAACTGAGGACCTTATGTCAAGGCTTTCAGACAGTAAGTGTGTGCATTGTGTCTTCTGGCTAGTTCTCATTGTAGCAATTATTATGGAAGATCAAACTGATGCACAAGACAGACACACATACAGTAGGTATACCTGTACCCAGACACATACATTTAAGATTAGGGAGGATAATAATTGGTTTATGAGCATGGCCTTATTTCAATTACAACCTAGCATACGAATGAACGTTTACAGCGTAGGTGCACAGGTTGAGAGAAAAATGTGAGTAATCAAGGTGACAGACAGACACATTCAATACCGCCTTGCACACTCTTGCCTGCATCTAGCTGATCTAGGATGTAATCATTAGTCCAAACAGTTGCAAACGAGAGTTTCTATTGGACAAATTCAGGTATGTTTATGCCCGTTTTGTTCCGTTCGCTTCCATTTAAGATTTTTTTTAACAGAATCGGCAGAATGAATGCACCCTGATCACCTGCAAACAGAGTTCACTTTCCTAGCAGCCACATGCTAGGAAATCACTTTGCTCGTTGTGTAATTCCTTCTCTCATCTACGCTCTTTCACCTTTTCCTTTCGCTTGTGGACTTCAATGCACAACACAATAGCTCTCTGTGACAAGGCGAAAAAACCTTTCCAAGCCAAACCTTCATACCATCACCGCTAACCGCTATACACAGCCTACATCATTGTCACCATATTAGCTAATGTCATAGTAAACATTGCTACTAGAACTAACACGTTAGTAAACCCACTACAGTCATGCAGTACAGTGTACAGCAAGCAGTTCAGCAGTTACTCTCTGTTTCAGAAGTGCGAAAAAAATCCCCTGGCCCTGATGATCTAGACCCCCGCTTCCTACACCTAGCTGCAGACATCATTGCTCCCCCTTAACATGTATTTTTAACCTCACGCTTGATGTTAAGGAAATGGTCCAAGTTATGGAAATCTGCTTTTGTACTGCCTCTCCTGAAAGGTGGAGATCCTTCGCTACTTGACAACTATCGACCCATATCAAAATTGTCTGTACTGTCAAAGGTACTGGAGTCCTTAGTTAGTAGGCAGCTGAAGACCTACCTCCAAGAAAACAACATCTTAAAATAATTGCAATCAGGTTTTAGGTCTGGCCACAGCACTGTTTCAGCAACAGTTTTTAAATGACATCCACTGTGCTCTTGACAAGAAGTTACATTGTGTGTCTGTCTTTATTGGTTTTTTGAAGTCATTTGACACCGTGGACTGTGTTAATGCAAAGGTTAAAATGTTGTGGAATTACTGTTCATGCTCTAGATTGGTTTATAAATTACCTATCAAATCATACACAATGTATAATGGCGGATGGTTGTAAAGTCCATAGAGTTGTGCTCAGGTGTTCCGCAAGGCTCCATTTTGGGCCCACTGTTGTTCAGTTTGCATATCATCAACATTGGGGATCATATTGAAATAGCGGATGTTCATTTTTATGCAGATGATACTGTTCTTTATTCAAGTGGTAGTAGTTTCTCTTTTGCTTTTGAAAATGCCCAAAGAGCATTGAACATTCTACAACAGAATCTGTATGATTTAAAGCTGGTTCTATCAAGGTAAGACCCAAGTGCAGAATGTGTGAAGTAACAATGTTTATTGTAACAACCAGGGCAGGCAAACAACAGGTCAAGGCAGGCAGGGGTCGATAATCCTGAGTAGGAGCAAAGGTACAGGACGGCAGGCAGGCTCAGGGTCAGGGACAGGCAGAGTTCAGTAATCCAGAGGTGGAGCAAAGGTACAGGAGGGAAGGCAGGCAAGGGTCAAAAACCAGGAGAATGAGAAAAAGAGAGGCTGGGAAAAGACAGGAGCTGACAGGACAAAAGCTGGTAAGCTTGACAAACAAGATGACCTGGCACAGACAGATAAAAAACACAGGTATAAATACCCAGAGGATAAGTGGGACACCTGGAGGGGGTGGAGACAAGCACAAGGACAGGTGAAACAAATCAGGGCGTGACATGTTCTGAATTTGGGTAAGACAAAATGCATGGTATTTTCAAATGCCAGGCATGTTACTAATCATGTCATTGCTACATTGACTGGACATACTATAGAGCAAGTCAAAGTGTACAAATATTTGGGTGTGTGGGTTGATGATAAGCTGAGCTTCACTGTTCATGTGGAGAACTTGATAAGAAACTCAAGCTGAGGCAAAAGGCTTGTTTTTCTCTGGAGGCCAGGAAGGAGCTGGTACGATGTACATTACTGGCGGTTTTAGATTTTAGTGATGTTAAATAAATAGGCCATAGTGGCAAAATAATTACGATTTAGCATTAATACTGGAGTGATAGATGTGCAGATGATGATGTGCAGGTAGAGATACTGGGGTGAAAAAGAGCAAGAGAATAAATAACAATATGGGGATGAGGTAGTTGGGTGTGCTATTAACAGATTGGCTGTGTACAGTTACAGTGATCGGTAAGCTGCTCTGACAGCTGATGCTTAAAGTTAGAGAGGGAGATATAAGAATCCAGCGTCAGTGATTTTTGCAATTCGTTCTAGTCATTGGCAGCAGAAAACTGGAAGGAAAGGCGTCCAAAGGAAGTGTTGGCTTTGGGGATGACCAGTGAAATATACATGCTGGAGCGCGTGCTACGGGTGGGTGCTGCTATGGTGACCAGTGAGCTGAGGTAAGGTGGGGCTTTACCTAGCATAGACTTATAGATGACCAGTGGGTTTGGCGACGAAAATGTAGTGAGGGCCAGCCAACGAGAGCATACAGGTCGCAGTGGTGGGTAGTATATGGGGCTTTGGTGACAAAACGGTTGGCACTGTGATAGGCTACGTCCAGTTTGCTGAGTAGAGTGTTGGAGGCTATTTTGTAAATGACACCACAGAAGTCAAGGATCGGTAGGATAGACAGTTTTACGAGGGTATGTTTGGCAGTATGAGTGAAGGAGGCTTTGTTGCGAAATAGGAAGCCGATTCTAGATTTCATTTTGGATTGGAGATGCTTAATATGAGTCTGGAAGGAGAGTTTACAGTCAAACCAGACACCTAAGTATTTGTAGTTGTCCACATATTCTAAGTCAGAACCATCCAGAGTAGTGATGCTAGTCGGGCGGGAGTGTGCGGGTAGCAATCGGTTGAAGAGCATGCACTTAGTTTTACTTGCATTTAAGAGGCCTCGGAAGGAGTGTTGTATGGCATTGAAGCTCGTTTGGAGGTTTGTTAGCACAGTGTCCAAAGAAAGGCCAGATGTATGCAGAATGGTGTCGTCTGCGAAGAGGTGGATCAGAGAATCACCAGCAGCATCATTGATACAGTTGAAGTCGGATGTTTACATACACTTAGGTTGGAGTCATTAAAACTCGTTTTTCAACCACTCCATAAATTTCTTGTAGTTTTGGCAAGTCAGTTAGGACATCTATTTTTCCAACAATTGTTTACAGACAGATTATTTCACTTATAATTCATTGTATCACAATTCCATTGGGTCAGAAGTTTACATACATTAAGTTGACTGTGCCTTTAAACAGCTTGGAAAATTCCAGAAAATTATGTCATGGCTTTAGTAGCGTCTGATAGGCTAATTGACATCATTTGAGTCAATTGGAGGTGTACCTGTGGATGTACTTCAAGGCCTACCTTCAAACTCAGTGCCTCTTTGCTTGAAATCATGGGAAAATCAAAAGAAATCAGCCAAGACCACAGAAAATAATTGTAGACCTCCACAAGTCTGGTTCATCCTTGGGAGCAATTTCCAAACTCCTGAAGGTACCACGTTCATCTGTACAAACAATAGTACGCAAGTATAAACACCATGGGACCATGCAGCTGTCATACCGCTCAGGAAGGAGACGCATTCTGTCTCCTAGAGATGAACGTACTTTGGTGCGAGAAGTGCGAGTCAATCCCAGAACAACAGCAAAGGACCTTGTACAAGATGCTGGAGGAAACAGGTACAAAAGTATATATCCACAGTAAAACAAGTCCTATATTGACATAACCTGAAAGGCCGCTCAGCAAGGAAGAAGCCACTGATCCAAAACCGCCATAAAAAATGCCAGACTACGGTTTGCAACTGCACATGGGGACAAAGATCGTACTTTTTGGAGAAATGTCCTCTGGTCTGATGAAATAAAAATAGAACTGTTTGGCCAGAATTACCATCGCTATGTTTGGAGGAAAAAGGGGGAGGCTTGCAAGCCGAAGAACACCATCTCAACCGTGAAGCATGGGGGTGGCAGCATCATGTTGTGGGGGTGCTTTGCTGCAGGAGGGACTGGTGCACTTCACAAAATAGATGGCATCATGAGGTAGGAAAATTATGTGGATATATTAAAGCAACATCTCAAGACATCAGTCAGGAAGTTAAAGCTTGGTCGCAAATGGGTCTTACAAATGGACAATGACCCCAAGCATACTTCCAAAGTTGTGGCAAAATGGCTTAAGAACAACAAAGTCAAGGTATTGGAGTGGCCATCACATGACCTCAATCCTATAGAACATTTGTGGGCAGAACTGAAAAAGCGTGTGCGAACAAGGAGGCCTACAAACTTGACTCAGTTACACCAGCTCTGTCAGGAGGAATGGTCAAAAATTCACCTAACTTATTGTGGGAAGCTTGTGGAAAGATGCCTGAAACGTTTGACCCAAGTTAAACAATTTAAAGGCAATGCTACCAAATACTAATTGAGCATATGTAAACTTCTGACCCACTGGGAATGTGATGAAAGAAATAAAATATGAAATAAATCATTCTCTCTACGATTATTCAAACATTTCACATTCTTAAAACAAAGTGGTGATCGTAACTGACCTAAGACAGGGAATTTTTACTAAAATTAAATGTCAGGAATTGTGAAAAACTGAGTTTAAATGTATTTGGCTAAGGTGTATGTAAACTTCAGACTAAAACTGTATATACAGAGAAAAGAGTCGGCCCGAGAATTGAACCCTGTGGCACCCCCATAGAGACTGCCAGAGGTCTGGACAACAGGCCCTCCGATTTGACACACTGAACTCCCAGCACTGCAGGGAGTGCTGAGATGTTGGCCGGGGTCGGGGTAGCCAGGTGGAAAGCATGGCCAGCCTTAGAAAAATCCTTATTGAAATTATCGATAATCGTAGATTTATCGGTGGTGACAGTGTTTCCTATCCTCAGTGCAGTGGGCAGCTGGGAGGAGGTGCTCTTTTTCTCCAAGGACTTTACTGTGTCCCAAAACTTTTTGGAATTAATGCTACAGGATGCAAATTTCTGTTTGAAAAAGCTATCCTTAGCTTTCCTAACTGACTGAGTATATTGGTTCCTGACTTCCCTGAAAAGTTGCATATCGCGGGGGCTATTCAATGCTAATGCAGAACGCCACAGGATGTTTTTATGCTGGTCAAGGGCAGTCAAGTCTGGAGTGAACCAAGGGCTATATCCTGTCTTAGTTCTACATTTTTTGAAAGGGGCATGCTTATTTAAGACAGTGAGGAAAGAACTTTTAAAGAGCAACCAGGCATCCTCTACCAACGGGATGAGGTCAATATCCTTCCAGGATTCCCGGGCCAGGTCGTTTAGAAAGGCCTGCTCGCAGAAGTGTTTTAGGGAGCGTTTGACAGTGATGAGGGGTGGTCGTTTTACATTGGACCCATAACGGACGCAGGCAATGAGGCAGTGATCGCTGAGATCATGGTTGAAAACAGCAGAGGTGTATTTAGAGAGCAAGTTGGTCAGGATGATATCTAAGAGGGTGCCCATGTTTACGGATTTAGTGTTGTACCTGGTAGGTTCATTGATCATTTGTGTGAGATTGAGGGCATCTAGCTTAGATTGTAGGACGGCCGGGGTGTTAAGCATGTCCCAGTTTAGGTCACCTAAAGGATATATATGCAGGCCTCAACCACTACCCTTAGAGCACTTGATTCAGTATATCATGCTGCCCTCAGATTCATTACAAATCAAAAACATCTAACACATCATTGTGATCTCTATCTACAGTGCTGTTGGCTGGTCGTCATTGACCTTGCGTAGGCTTAAACACTGGTATACACTGATTTATAAGGCCATACTAGGTAAAATGTAATTTTATCTCGTTTCTTTTTTAATCATGTCTGTAAATAAATATCATTTACGGTCCCATTCTCATTTACTTTTAACAGTACCAAGAATTAGAACAGGTCATGGAAGAAATAGTTTTAGTTACTCAGCTCCATGGTCCTAGAATTCTCTCCTGAACATTGTAAAATTTGATGATCTAGTCTCTTTGGTGGAGTTTAAACACTTGATCGATGTAAATATCATAGAAGAGTGTAATTGTCTTTAGGACAGCTGTTTTTTAGTCAAGACATTTGTGTTTTTTTAACGTAATATGTAATTGTTGTACTGTATGTGTGTCTATAGTTTTGTTTAATGTTGTGTATGTACGTTTTATCGTTTTTTGTCTGAAACTTTGTTCCCACTGCTGCTATTGGACCAGGTCTCTGAAAAAGAGATGTTAACTGAATGAGAAAAACCTGTATAAATAAAGGTTAAATTAAACAATAAAAAAAGTTAACTTGGAAGAGTTCCAATGATGGATAGCCATAACCATCTAACTAACACAGTATCCCTCTCTGTTTGAGCCAGTTGCTTGAGTAGACTAAACTAGCTAGCTGCATTCGCTAGCTAAGTAAGTGAAAGTGAGAAAAAAAACTACCAAATATAGCTCTCTCACTCTCTCTTGCGTCTCCTTCATTTTTGAAGAGATAATTTGTTAAAAACTGTTAAACTATTGTCTTTCTCTCTCTTCGAGTCAACTACTCACCACATTTTATGCACTGCAGTTCTAACTAGCTGTAGCTTATGCTTTCAGTACTAGATTCACTCTCTGATACTTTGATTTGGTGGACAAGATGTCAGTTCATGCTACAAGAGCTCTGATAGGTTGGAGGACGTCCTCCGCAAGTTGTCATAATTACTGTGTAAGTCTATTGAAGGGATGAGAACCATGAGCCTTCTAGGTTTTGTATTGAAGTCAGATGTCCTCCAGCTTTTCGTCCTCCAGCTATACCATGGTGCTACCACAGAGAGTGTAGTTGTGGCTACTGTAGACCTTGTGTTTTGATAAATTTTGATAAATTATTTGATGACGTGAATATATATCGTTTTATCTAGAACTGATAACTTTTTAAATGTTTCGCTGTTTTTATGAAATTCACTGAGGAGGATGGTCCCCACCCTTCCTGCTGTGAGGAGCCTCCATTGCCTCACACTGCAGTTGACGGAGTGTGTATAAATTAATCCACGTGGGAATATACATTCATAGCACTGCTCACTGCTCTCTCTAGCACTCTCTGTATCAATCAGGCAGTCTGCTGTTTCTGGAGAGATGGAGTGTCTGTCTGGGAAGAAGCCACATGGGCACATCCCCTCTCTAGGGGCCAGTGAGGGCCCTCTGTTTTTAATTTCCTGTGTGGCACAAATCAGATCTATCATCCTGTGGGTGACGTCACTCTCCCGGACACAACGGGTAACTGGTTTACGAGGACTCCACGGTGGACTCTACAGTGTTTTAGGAGGATGAAACTCTGTGCACTGTGCCCACGCTGAAGGAAGACTAGAGCAGATCTGAGGGAGTGTGTGTGAGTTGTGGCAGGTAGAGGGGCACCGAGTCAACAGTTAGGAACCTTCTTCAACACCACGTCGATGTCTTCAACACCACATCCCACACCACGTCGATGGACATTGCATGTCTTTCCTAAGCCTTGTCTCTGTTTGCCGTCTCGTCGTCATCATTTGTTTGCTCCCCTCACGGTGCCACGCCTAAATCCCCACCGCTCATTTGGCAAATCAGATTCCGGAATGCCTAGCAGTAGTATGTTAATTGTGCTCTAGCGAGAATATCTCATCTCCCTGCTCCATCTCGCTGAAGAAGGTTAGGGAAATAAAGAGAGAGGGAGAGAGAGTGGGAACGCCCCCCCCCCCTTTCCCTTTTTTGTTTTGTTTTTGCATGAGATGTCATTAATGAGTCCTTCTCAAATTGCTCCGTCCTACTTCTATGCAGCTAATTATGATTTCCATACATTTCAATGTATTATCTTTAATGTGTAGACTCTTCTGGGATCATTACTGCAATAATTAGAGCCTAAACTTCACACCCAGGGGCCTGTTGTTTGAAAGAGGAGAGATGTGCTACCTCAGACAGGAAACCCTCAAGATTTATGGAATGTGAATTCGAGATGGGAGGGGGAAAAGGGAAACAAACTCTGATCTTGTAATTAGATGGTCTGTAATCTGATAAAAGTTTGATTACCATTCTTGCACCGAGTTTGGAAAGTGGATCTCTTGGATCTCTACCCTCTTTAGTCCTTACACACATTTCAATCTGTTTCTATCCACAGATAAGGAGGGTCATATAGATAGTATTTTAATAGTGCTCTGCTACGGTGTGTCAGTGCAGCCAGTAAAGCTGAATGGCTTGACACAGTGACAAGAAAAAGAGACCGATTTTTTTTGTATTAATACTCCAAGGTTGAGTTTTGTGGATGATTGTTTTTGTTAGATAGTGTTGCGAATCCTTTAGGGGGAGATTGGAGGACAGTGGAGCTGAAGCAGCAGAGCTGGTAGGAACAGAATGTGTGAACAGTGAAAAGATAGGAGTCGGCGGACATTGTGGGCGGATTGATCGAAGAGGAGAGATGGAGGACTGAGGATTGGGCTTAGAAAAAGGAAAGAGAGGAGAGCGCACCCGTTTAGAGCGAAAGGAGATGGAGTGGAAGGATGAGCATAAGGATGGAGGGATGGATTGACGGAGGGTGTGTGTGTGTGTGTGTGTGTGTGTGTGTGTGTGTGTGTGTGTGTGTGTGTGTGTGTGTGTGTGTGTGTGTGTGTGTGTGTGTGTGTGTGTGTGTGTGTGTGTGTGTGCCTGTGTGTGTGTGTGTGCCTGTGTGTGTGTGTGTGCCTGCGTGTGTGTGTGTGTGCCTGCGTGTGTGTGTGTGTGTGTGCCTGCGTGTGTGCCTGCGCGTGTGTGTGTGTGTGCCTGCGTGTGTGTGTGTGTGCCTGCGTGTGTGTGTGTGCCTGCGTGTGTGTGTTGGGGAATTGGGCAAACACCTGCTTTGTCAGGGACAACATTAGACATTTAAGGGGCTGTCAATGTGTCTTTGAGTGTCATGAAAAGCGCTACACGAATACCAATGTATTCTTAGTAAACACCAATAAACCTACAGTGGACACATCACACACGGTGGCTTCACAAGGTGAGGGACATGTTTGAGAGAGGGGTGTATTCATTAGTGCACGCTGTAGCAAAACATTTTTGCAATGGACAGCATTTTGCAACTAAGTGTGTGTAGTAAACAAGTCCCGGCTCTTCCCTCTCTGTTTCTCCCCTTTTTCTTTTCTGTTTGATTTCTACACCCCTGCTGAACAGGTATTTAGTTGTTTTGACCCTTTTCAAAAGTGGTGCACTACATAGGGAATAGGTTGCCATTTGGGACACAAGCATATAGTCTACCTTAGTCTACGACTCCTCCACCCACCCCACCATCACTCTCCCTATATCCCCATGTGCCCACACATTATTTAAGGAGAATTTCCCCCTTCAAAGAGAATGCAAATGTTAGACACGGGCACGTCAAAACGTGGAAGAGGGAAGTAGGAAAATTAAGGGCAAGGATTAATTGACAGCAATAAAAGATTAACATTTGGCAGCCAGGTTCATTAAAACCTCAAAGAGGGTTCAAAGTAGCTGCAGAGAGCAGGGGGAGTAGTGTGGGGGGGGGGGGGGGGTGACAGTATGCTGATGTAACGATATTCAATTAATGAATTCTCCAGTAAACTCGTCGTGTGATTGTACTTACTTACTTTGGAGTTCTCTTTTACCGGACTAAATCTGTCCCCCCCAAAAAACAGTCTTGATAACAACAGAAGTGTAACAATACTGACTGCGATGCAATTGTTGTTCTCCTAGTCACATCGGCAGCTTGTGTTGAAGCAATTTGACAAACAAACAGTAATTAGTCCCAGTAATGGTTTTCTATTACAGTTATAAATGGTGAGTGTTTGAATACTTATCAAACCGTAGCATTGTAATTAAAATACCTTCATTTCCCTGGAGGTGGTGATGGTATGAGAGTGATTTTATTACATTCCTCTATTATTCCCCTTTTAGTTGAACTACAAGGAGCTTCTTGCCAGTTGATTGGCTGGCTTACCCTTAACTATATTCAGGTTATTAACTCAGCGCTGACAAAACAACTATTTGTTTAACTAATGTGTGTGTGTGTGTGTGTGTGTGTGTGTGTGTACTTTTCTGTTGTGTGTGCGTGCGTGTGTCCCTCTATGCATACTGTAGGTGAATGGGTTTGGAGTGTGATTATTTGCACGTGTGTCTATCATTCCACATCATCGTCATGTTGTATCTTTGTACATGTTGAACTACATTTCCCCTAACCTCCCCCTCCTGTATTTGTCTATAGGTCTCTCCAGGACCTGTCCAAGCAGACAGAGTTGCCCTACGGGACGGTGTTGGACTCAGCTGTGTACGAGCAGGTGCGCAGTAAGGCCATGAACCCCTTTGAAAGGGACCCCATGTACTCCCAGATGTGGCGTATGATCAACCGCACCGGAGGGGCCGACAACAACGTGGAGGAGTCCAAGGAGGGCATCCGCAAGGTAGGTGGCCATACTACACTAAACAAAACACCCCCATTATCATGCAATAGTGGGCGAGTCCAAGGAGGGCATCCTCAAGGTACCAGACTTCACATAGCCTGTGCCATTTCGCAGATGCTTTTATCCAAAACAGCGTACATTACAGTGAGCTCATACATTTTAGTATGTGTGAACCTGGGGGAATCTGGCTAACTAATGCAGGATGTTAGCACCATGCTCTTACCCACTAAGGCTCACAAGATCATGTGTGTTCTAACATTATTTAATATGCTGTGTCCTAGACCTCTTACTAGTCATGAGGGTTTCATAGGGTTTCATATACCGCACCTCTGGCTGGGTGACACGTGTGATGTGTTTTTACATGTGTTCCTTATTGTCAGTAGCTTGTTAAGCATTCATTTCTAAACAGCAACTACAGACTGAATACTAGCATGTGAGTCACGGAGAGAGTGAAAGGGAGGGAGAGCGAACGATAGATAGAGAGTGAGTGAGTGAGTGAGTGAGAGAGAGGAGGCTGTACTCTAGCTCTCTAAATGTTTCTTGTGAGATACATGTATGCATGGTTTAGTGCTCATTCCCCTAGATATTTACTTACTACCATAAGTGCCTAGTACTGGTACATAAATGCATCATTTGTAAGCCTCAATACACGTACAGTATATCCTCCCTGATGTGTTAATTCCTGAATTAGAGCTGACATAGGGCTGTGTCCTAAATGGTACCCTATTCCCTATTTAATGCACTACTTTTGATGGGCCATGGTCTAAAGTAGTACACTAAACAGTATAGGGAGTAGGGTGCTATTTGGGACATACACGTGGTAACAGCAATTAAAGCAATGGTAAATGAGTGAAGTATGACTTCAAGTCTTCATCTCCTTGCCTTGAGGATTATTAGGGCTGAATATCTTATTAGTGGGTTTGGTTTCATGAATTAGTCAGCATTTTGTTGAGGTGATCAGCACTCCCAGGTGCTCAGATAAATATTGCATGACAGGGGTGTCACCCCCAGAGTAGCAGACAAGTACAACAACTGTGAAGCTTAATGCAGGCCACCACACCCACTGCGCTCTCTCTACCTGCCTCGCTTTTTTCCCCCTTATTCCCCCACCCTCCCCCTCACTGGGCTGTAGGCTCAACGCCTCCCTCTAGTGTGATACTGGTGTCCCTGACTCTCTCCCTTGCAATGACAAGAATCGTTTTTTCCCCCCTTTCTTTAAAAAAAAGATATAGTTTTTACATTTTGAAGCAGTATCTCTGAAAAGCAGTATATTTTGTCTGAAGGTCCAGTGACTCCGGGAGCCATGAGTGCATACCTTCCTTATTGTATTTTATGCCTCTCTCTCCTGCTCCATGTTTTTTTGGTTGGGTGTTGACAGTTGGATATTCCACACACTGTCAATACACCCCTCAGAATCACAGTCCCAGGCAGTATGGATTTTCTCCACCACACTTTTCAGATTGCAGTCATTGTAGCAGAATAATATGATCTGTCAGAGCCCCTGCGTTTCTTTTATCAGGAACATATAGCAGGACCCTGAAGGACAATCTTAGAGGTACCAATCTCTGCCACTTCAGTCAAAGCTCAGAACGTTCAATACTTTTTTAGGTTCCCCTCAAGCAGCATACCACCCTGCATCCAGCTGCTGGCTTACCTCAAGCTAAGCAGCGTTGGTCCTGGTCAGTCCCTAGATGGGAGACCAGATACTGCTGGAAGTGGTGTTGGAGGGTCAGTAGGGGACACTCTTTCCTCTTAAGATAATGTCCCAGGGCAGTGCAGGGGACATTGGCCAGCTTATGGTGCAGTCTTTCAGATGGGATGTTAATTGTGGTCATTTAAAATCCCATGGCACTTATCACAAGAGTAGGGGTGTTAACACGGTTGTCCTGGTTAAATTCCCAACCTGACCCCGTTCTATCATGGCCATCTAATCATCTCCTTCATTCTCACCTCTCCACCAATCATGCCAGCTTATGTGTAGTGAGCGTTCTGGCACAAAATGGTTGGCGTGCATCAATCAAGTGGGTGCCACACATTGGTGGTGGATAAGGTCAGTTTCCCCCTTACTATGTAAAAGCGCTTTGAGTAGGTAGAAAGGTGCACAGTGTATTCGGAAAGTATTCAGACCCCTTCCCCTTTTCCACATTTTGTTACGTTACAGCCTTATTAAATAAATAACCCATAATGACAAAGCGAAAATCGTTTTTTAGAAATGTTTCCAATTTCTAAAAAAACTAACAACAGAAATACCTTCTTTACATAATTATTCAGACCCTTTGCTATGAGAATCAAAATTGAGCTCAGGTGCATCCTGTTTCCATTGATCACGCTTGAGATGTTTCTACAACTTGATTGGAGTCCACCTGTGGTAAATTCAATTGACTGGACATGATTTGGAAAGACACACACCTGTCTATATATGGTCCCGCAATTGACAATGCATGTCAGAGCAAAAACCAAGCAATGAGGTCGAACGAATTTCCGTAACAGGATTGTGAGACAGGATTGTGTCGAGGCAGAGATCTGGGGAAGGGTACCAAAAAATGTCTGCAGCATTGAAAGTCCCCAAGAACACAGTTGCCTCCATCAATCTTAAATGGAAGTTTGGAACCACCAAGACTCTTCCTAGAGCTGGCCGCCCAGGCCAAACTGAGCAATTGGGGGAGAAGGGCCTGGGTCAGGTAGGTGACCAAGAATCCGATGGTCATTTTGACAGAGCTCCAGAGTTTCTCTGTGGAGATGGGAGAACCTTCCAGAAGGATAACCATCTCTGCAGCGCTCCAGCAATTAGGCCTTTATGGTAGAGTGACCAGACAAATACCACTCCTCAGTAAAAGGCACATGACAGCCCGCTGGGAGTTTGCCAAAAGGCACCTAAAGGACTCTCAGACCATGAGAAAAAAGATTCTCTGGTCTGATGAAACCAAGATTAAACTATTTTAGCCTGAATGCCAAGCGTCACGTCTGGAGGAAACCTGGCACCATCCCTACGGTGAAGCATGGTGGTGGCAGCATCATGCTGTGGGGAAGTTTTTCTGCAGAATGGACTGGGAGACTAGTCGGGATCGAGGGAAAGATGAATGGAGCAAAGTACATAGAGATCTTTGATGAAAACCTGCTCCAGAGCACTCAGGACCTCAGACTGGGGTGAAGGTTCACATTCCAACAGGACAACAACCCTAAGCACACAGCCAAGACAACGCAGGAGTGCGTTCAGGACAAGTCTCTGAATGTCCTTGAGTGACCCAGCCAGAGCGCGGACTTGAAACCTGATCAAAAATCTCTGGAGAGACCTGAAAACAGCTGGGCAACGACACTCCCCATCCAATCTGACAGAGCTTGATAGGATCTGCAGAGGATAATGGAAGAAACTCCCCAAATACAGGTGTTCCGAGCTTATAGCGTTATACCCAAGAAGACTCGAGGCTGTAATCGCTGCCAAAGTTGCTTCAACAAAGTACTTAGTAAAGGGCCTGAATCCTTGTGTAAATGTGAAATTTCAGTTGTTTATTTATTTATAAAGTTACAAAAAAAATGTACAACCTGTTTTTGCTTTGTCATTGTGGGGTATTGTGTGTAATTTGATAATGGGGAAAACTATTTAATACATTTTAGAATAAGGCTCTAACATAACAAAATGTGTAAAAAGTCAAAGGGTCTGAATACTTTCCGAATGTAATGTAAATCTAATCCAAAATCTATTCTTGGAATCTTAGCAATATATTATTATTAGATTTTTCACATATTGTTGATATCATACCCATTTGACTATCAATCTTAAAATCCTTAAGAGTCAAAGTGGGGGGGGGTTCTACTAAGTTAACATATGGAATTGTTTTTAGATGGTCATACCAAGGATCATTTAGCTATTTCATTTAGAATTGAAGGACCCCATTGAAGGACCCCTTTAGGTATAAGAAAAACAAAAACTACTTCCATTATATACTTCCATAAAAATGTTTAACTGGTACCGTGGTGCCTTCAGACGAGTTTTGTGAGGCTTGTTGGCGTCTGACATATACATGTTTGTGAGAGTCTCACCTTTCCATAGAGGGGTCATATTAGTTTGTAGGCTAACGTCTGGAGAGTTTCCGACGCCACAGATGTTTTTGTTAGAAGACGTTAGAAACGCAGCCAATGCAATGAAAATGTAGATCTCTAGCTTAAACAGAAGCAAACTACACGTAGCAAATGAACCATCCATTTTTTGTCGACCAAATTTGACACTCTCATTGAACTCCATATAAAAACTCCTTGCTTGGTGGGAGAGAAAAAGTAAAAACGCATCCTGCTGGAGGGAGACAGAGTTGGGTCCTCTTTCTTTACGTCTTCCACTCTGGCGGAAGTAAGCCATCGAGTGCGAGAGACTCATTGGAATGGAGACTAGAGCAGACACAGAAGTTTTGATTGAATAATCTCAAAAATAAAATATACATAAAACACTTTTTTGGTTACTACATGATTCCCCATGTCTTATTTCATAGTTTTGATTTCTTCACTATCATTCTACAATGTAGAAAATGGTCAAAATAAAGAAAAACCCTTGAATGAGTAGGTGTGTCCAAACTTTTGACTGGTACTGTATATAAAAGTCAAAAGTTTGGACACACCTACTCATTTCAGGGGCGCTCAAATGTGCGTCTGTTCAAAGTATCAACCCTTTACCTTGATGATAGCTTTGCACACTCTTGGCATTATCTCAACCAGCTTCATGAGGTAGTCACCTGGAATGCATTTAAATTAATAGGTGTGCCTTGTTCATAGTTCATTTGTGGAATTTCTTTCGTTGATGCGTTTGAGCCAATCAGTTGTGCTTTGACACAAGATAGCCCTATTAAGTCCATATTATGGCAAGAACAGCTCAAATAAGCAAAGAGAAATGTACGATGCTGTCATCAAGGCAAAGGGTGGCTGCTTTGAAGAATTGCAAATATAAAATATATTTTGATTTGTTTAATAACACTTTTTTGTTACTACATGATTTCATATGTGTTATTTCATAGTTTTGATGTCTTCACTATTATTCTACAATGTAGAATAAGAAGATTTTACTGTAGTTTATTATATACTGTTGGGCTTTCAAGTATATCCTGACATAGTACTTTAATAGCATGGCTCCCATCACTGCTCATTGTCATGTGGCCGGAGGCCGAGGCTGTACGTTTTCTCTTTCACTACAGCAGTGTCCTCTAGAGAACTAAAATTGCCGTCGATTCCACATATGCATGCAGCTCTGTCTGGAATAACGAGAGTAGCTATGAAGATTATGCTAATAACCCAGGTAATGGTGAATCATCCTTCTGCTAGTTGGTTCTTTCTGGATGCAGGAGGAAATGGTCATGGCTCATCTCTGGAGATATAGAGGGTGAGGGAGGGAGGGATGGAGGGGGAGATGGAAGGTGTCTTTTGCTGACTACAAATGAGGTTGTCCTTCACACTGCAGTGCTAAAAGTGATCTCAGTCATTTTTCTCATTGTGCCGACTTCATTACCAAGGGCTTATATTGCAAACATGTCCCTCACACTTAAGAGAGAGGGACGGGGTAGATGGAGATAGAGAGGGGATGATAGATGAATAGATGGATAGATGGATAGACTACATGACCAAAAGTATGTGGACACCTGCTCTTCGATCTCATAAAAAAAAGAATGGGCATCATGGAGTTTTATACCACTCCAGCCGACGCTTAGCATTGCGCATGGTGATTTTAGGCTTGTGTGGAGCTGCTCTGCCATGGAAACACATTTCATGAAGCTCTCGACGAACAGTTCTTGTGCTGACATTGCTTCCAGAGGCATTTTGGAACTCGGTAGTGAGTGTTGCAACTGAGGACAGACGATTTTTACACACTATACGCTTCAGCATTCGTTCAGTGAGCTTGTGTGGCCTACCACTTCATGGCTGAGCCGTTGTTGCTCCTAGACGTTTCCACTTCACATTAATAGCACTTACAGTTGACCGGGGCAGCTCTAGCAGGGCAGAAATTTGACGAACTGACTTGTTGGAAAGGTGGTATCCTATCATGGTGCCACGTTGAAAGTCACTGTGCTCTTCAGTAAGACCATTCTACTGCCAATGCTTGTCTATTGAGATTCATGGCTGTATGCTCAATTTTATACACCTGTCATCAACGGGTGTGGCTGAAATAGCCGAATCCACTAATTTAAAGGTGTGTCCATGTACTTTTGTATATAGGATAGGATAGGATAGGGTAGGGAGGGAGGGAGGGAGGGAGGGAGGGAGGGAGGTAGGTAGGTAGGTAGGTAGGTAGGTAGGTAGGTAGGTAGGTAGGTAGGTAGGTAGGTAGGTAGGTAGGTAGGTAGGTAGGTAGGTAGGTAGGTAGGTAGGTAGGTAGGTAGGTAGGTAGGTAGGTAGGTAGGTAGGTAGGTAGGTAGGTAGGTAGGTAGGTAGGTAGGTAGGTAGGTAGGTAGGTAGGTAGGTAGGTAGGTAGAGGAAGAGAGAGCATGGGAGAGTAATGGCAACAGTGGTGTGAATTACAGTCCAGAGTGTGAATTACACCATTATATTTGGGTGGGGGTCTCTGTATTGAGATGAGATTAATTTATATGGGCCTTATAATAAACTGTAAAAATGAATTACCTTAATGTGGCATGAACACAACTATTCATGAAAATGTGGAATGTTCGTCCACTCTAAAATAGTTCCAGCATCCAAACTGCATGTACACTCATGCTATTTGATGAATGGAAATAGACATCTGTTACAAAACACCAAAAGGTGTGCCTATTGTACAGATTACCTCAACTAGCCTGTATCCCTGCACACTGACTCGGTACCGGTGCCCCCTGTATATAGCCTAGTTATTCTTATTCTTATTGTGTTACTTTTTATTATTACTTTTTATTTTAGCCTACTTGGTAAATATGTTTTTCTTCTTGAACTGCACTGTTGGTTAAAACTTCTTATGGCTGCAGGGGCAGTATTGAGTAGCTTGGATGAAAGGTGCCCAGAGGTGCCCATAGTAAACTGCCTGCTCCTCAGTCCCAGTTGCTAATATATGCATATTATTATTGGTATTGGATAGAAAACACTCTGAAGTTTCTCAAACTGTTTGGATGATGTCTGTGAGTATAACAGAACTCATATGGCAGGCAAAAACCTGAGAAAAAATCCAAACAGAAAGTGGGAAATCTGAGGTTGGTCGATTTTTAACCAAGCCCCTATTGAATACACAGTGGGATATGGATGAGTTTGCACTTCCTACGGCTTCCACTAGATGTCAACAGCCTGTAGAACCTTGTCTGATGCCTCTACTGTGAAGTGGGGCCGAAGGAGACAGGAATTAGTCAGGTCTATCATGACCTGACCATGCTCTGACCATGCGCGTTCACATGAGAGGGAGCTCTGTTCCATCGCACATCTGAAGTCATTGTAATTCTCCGGTTGGAACGTTACTGAAGATTTATGTTAAAAACATTCTAAAGATTGATTCAATACATCGTTTAACATGTTTCTACTGACTGTTATGGAACTTTTTGACATTTCGTCTGCTTTTAGTGAACGCGCTTCCTGACTTTGGATTTGTTTACCAAACACGCTAACAAAAATAGCTATTTGCACATAAATGATGGACATTACCGAACAAAACAAACATTTCTTGTGGGAGTCCTGGGAGTGCATTCCGACGAAGATCAGCAAAGGTAAGTGAAGACTTATAATGCTTTTTACGTTTTGTTGACTGCACAATTTGGCGGGTAACTGTATGGCTTCCTTTTGTGGCTGAATGCTGTTCTCAGATTATTGAATATTGTGCTTTTGCCGTAAAGCTTTTGAAATCTGACACAGCAGTTGCATTAAGAACAAGTGTATCTTTAATTCTATGTAAAACATGTATCTTTCATCAAAGTTTATGATGAGTATTTATGTTATTTGACGTGGCTCTCTGCAATTTCTCCGGATATTTTGGAGGCATTTCTGAACATGGCGCCAATGTAAACCGAGGTTTTTGGATATAAATATGAACTTTATCGAACAAAACATATATGTATTGTGTAACATGAAGTCCTATGAGTGTCATCTGATGAAGATCATCAAAGGTTAGTGATACATTTTATCTCTATTTCTGCTTTTTGTGACTCCTGTCTTTGGCTGGAAAAATTACTGTGTTTTTCTGTGATTTTGCGGTGACCTAACATAATCGTTTGTGGTGCTTATTTGTGTAAAATAGGCTTTACACAAAATCGTTTGTGTAAAGCCTATTTGAAATCGAACACTTTGGTGGGATTAACAACAAGATTACTGGTATAAAATGGTATAAGATACATGTATGTTTGAGGAATTTTAATTATGAGATTTCTGTTGTTTGAATTTGGCGCCCTGCACTTTCACTGGCTGTTGTCATATCATCCCGTTAACGGGATTGCAGCCATAAGGGCTTGTAGTTAAGCATTTCATGGTAAAGTCTACACTTGTTGTTTTCGGTGCATGTGTCAAATACAGTTTGATTTCATTTGATTTGACATTCAGCGCTTGCCATTGATTAGGCCTACATTAACTGATGCATCTTGCTGACAAATGTACCTTTTTTGTGGCCTGAAACGTCGGGACAACTGAAATGGGGCTGAAACTGTCCCGGGAAAAACAGGATGGTCACTCTAACACACATGGTCAACTTACTAGACTAGGCTACAAAGTGTATTACCCTGAACTTCAAATAGGCCTTCCGTTAGCCAGTGATGTAGTTTAATAAAAAAAAATAGGTCGTAAACTCCGATTGCTCGTCAAGGTGAAAAAAGTACCGCTCCTTATACTTTCAACGCATTTTTTGGAACACGGTGGGTAAACAGCGTTTACTTGCATTTACCCTCCACTAGGTCTACACCACTGCTGGTAGCCTACCCTCTCAGCCAAGGCAATTTTAAACACATGAACACACGCAAAATAGGTAGTCTACATTCAATACAATAGATGAGTTGAATCAAAACGTGTCTTACACCCTAGTTCATGAGTTGTCCATAATTCATGAGTTAATGCTTGGAGTCTTCACAGATCGTGTGACATCAAACACAACCTTTTATTTCTTTACATTAACGACATTTATGACAGTATTATTTTTCATTACTAAGCATTTAACAATTGAACTAACATGGAACTTAAACCTTTGTTTAGATCGTGGAATCGTGGAAAAATGTGCTATGCCTACATAATGTGTCATTACGTTTCACTGTGAAAACAGTACTCATGGGCACTCAAATCCAAAATAATGAAGACCTATGCCATTGCAAAATCTAATTTTTCTAACTGAAAGAGTCAACTAAAGGCCTACTGTTATGAACGTGTACTTGTTGGATGGATTGGATGTGCATTGGTGTCTAGCTGTAGGCTAGTTGTCTAGTGATATTGTCGACCATCATCAGCTGATCCAGGGGAAAAAAACGAATATTGATTGAAAATAGTAAAGCTAAATAAACGGTCTCCTACTTCCGGCCATGGATGGCACGGAGAACACCAGTAGTAAATGGTTTAATCCATGGTTTCATTGTGATATTTTATTTTCATATTTACCACTGTAAAACACATTAACCACTTCATTTTAAACAAATAGGAAAATAGTTCAATCAGCATTATTTTGTTGCATTTAGGGGAGATAACGTCTCATTATGGCTCCTCTGTAATTTGCACCATGGCTGAGTCTCTCTAGTGCCACTGCATAATTAAAGAAAAGAAAAGAGAAGCTAGAAGAAAAGATGCAAACAAAAGAGTTTAGTCTTCACATTGTAAAAGCTCTTATTTACTTTATCTTTCTCAGACCCCCCCCCACCCCAGTATGCTCATTAGTTTCTTGTCATATTGAAATATGTTAAACGTGGTGCAGTGAGAATGAGAGACATTGTTTACACCAGAGCATATCAATGAGCTGTTCTTCTCCTCTCTGCCTGTCTGTCTGTCTGTCTTCCACTGTGTGTGGTCTCTGTGCGGAGTGGCTCAGTGCTCCGAGAGCCTCTCTAACACCTGTTTCACTGCCGGATGGCTCTCTTAAAACACACTGTGTGTGTGTGTGTGTGAGGGTTTGATTTGCTAACATCGGTTCGTCTGTGTACAGTCATTGATTCTGACGACGATAATACGTAGCCAGAAGTAAATAATGGATTATTGGGGATTCTGTCACCATGGGCCTTCCTACACAACTCAAGGTAAGGGTAATTCGACACAAATATATATTTTGCATAAACTATCCCTTTAACCAAACTGAGTATGCTTTACAGTGTACTTTACTTTTGTAGGGGTTGAGTTCATCTCTAAAGCACTTAAAAGTCGCATTTCACGGTGATATGTAATTAGATTTCAATTAGATTTCAAAACCACAAACATAAATCGGTTCCGTCCTTTGATGCAGATAACAGTGTGCCTTTGTTATCCTGTCCCTCAGAATACTAAGAGAGAGGATGGGAGAGAGGGAGGGAAGGGTCAGGGAGAATTTAGACTGAACATTGAAGGAGGAGTAGAGGGACAAATAAAAGACAAGACGGGCCCGAGAGAGTGTGCAGCTGTAGAGGGAGAGAAAGACAGAGAGAGAAAGAGACTGGCCTGCCTGCACTGATCTCACTCTCTGCTGATTGATTTAGTTCTGGGATGGTTGCTAGGCATCTGAAGGACTGGCTGTAAGTGAAAGAGAGAAAGAGCAAGAAAACAAGGGGGATGATATGGGGACAGGGCTAAGATAGTGAAATAATAAAGTGTGTGTGTGTGATTGAGTGAGTGAGAGTAAGAACGGGCTATGGCTGCATCGCCGTGGCCCCTGGGTCTGTTAAATAGCCTGATCTGTCATGACTTAACCGCATCCAGCCCTCGCCGCAGGAGTTTGTAATTATAGAAATGCATAATAAGAAAATCAATGAAAGAGCAGGGATGGAAATGGCAATTAGGGGTGGGGGTTTGGTAGGGGTGTTAGTGGGGGAGGTTGTATAATCTCCTGCAGCGAAGAAGAGGAGGCTGAGGGGCAGAGGGAGGAGTGATGTTAATTGATGGTGTATCGGGCTGACTTTTCATCTTCTTCCCTCTCTCCTCAGCTCCCCAGCCACCCTGTGTATACACTTGTCCTGGAGGAGACCTAACTATCATGGAGTGGGTGGTGGTGGTGGCGGTGGTGGAGGGGGATGTGCCGTCAGTCACGGATCCCAGTAATCTAAGATAACTTGAGCTTCAGCTCTTTTTCTAAAATAATGTGTTTCCACCGCAGAATACTGGCAGTACTGAGTCTATTGGGACTGCTAATATGGATGCTGTATTTGAGAGTATTTTTGCATGTGGAAATGTTGAGATGCTACCGTGGTAAAAATGACGTGCAATGGATGTGTGAAACTATGTGCAGTTATTGTTCTCTTTACTCGGCACCCTTCGAGCAACAGTGTTAATGTTTGCAGTTTGAGCTAATGTTCTTTTGGACTCTCGCCCTGTTCGTTTAGCATTCTTTTCCCCTTCACAAAGGACATTTGTATGGTTAGATCGTTTTGACACTCTCCCTTAACGAGACACTTGAGATAAATACAGATCATTACCAGATTAAAGGAGTACACGGAGCACACGGAGGGAAAGGCAATCACACCACAAAGGAGGTTAAATGTTGCAAAAGCTTGACTGCATAAATTGAGAGGGAAACATCAATGCAAAAACGACAAAGAAAAACTACCTTCTAAAGACAAGCTTAATCTTGACCCGCCCAGACCTGTGTTTGCCAGCAAGATGACCCAAACTGAATCATTCAATTTCACATTGGTATTCCCCCAGAAGAGAAGGAAAAGAGAATGAATCGCACCACCTTCGCTTTGTTTTGTGCCCCAAGGTCAATGATTGGATTGTAAATAAATTACAAAACAAAGAGGCCGTGGATCTGATGGAGGATACAGCGCCTGTATAAATTGTGCAGGTGGAGCCTTCCCTGACCCTCTCTCTGTCTTGCCTCCCTCCCGATGCTGGTGATGCCGTCTCATTCTCATTCTGTTTGCTCTCACAACCTCCACACGTCTTTATCTCTGTATGTCTGAGACAAGATGGCGCCGGGCCAAGGCCTAATGGGACTTTTGGAACAGGGAGACAAAATTACATCACGGTCCAGAACCAGGGAGGGAACCAACCCAGCGCTCTCCTCTTCCCTCCTCCCACCCACGTAGGGGTGTGGGGGTAACCTCAGCCTTAGGCCAGATCAGATAACAGACAGAGTGTCTATAGCAGGCAGAGGACTGGAGATTCTCCACAGAGCCATCAAACAGGCAAAAGGACAATATAGGAACAAGGTAGATTACAAAGGTAGACCTAGCCGTGATCTATCCAACGATGCCTCTCTACCAGACGAACTCAATCTATTTTATGTATGTTTCGACATCCGACATAAGTAAGGTTTTTAATCTGGTCAACACTCGAAATACCGTGGGGCCGGTATTCCAGGGCATGCCAGACCAGCTGGCAGGCATCTTCACTGTCAATTTCAACCCCTGCTTGTTCAAGTCTATAATCCCCACGTCTCAAGCTGACCGCCATCATTCTTGTTCCCATGAACTCTTAAAACTACCTGCCACAATGACTACTGACCTGTAGCACTAACATCTGTAATAATTTTGTGGTTGGTCTTTATTAGGATCTGGATTAGCCACTGCAAAAGCATCAGCTACTCTTCCTGGGATCCACATGAAACATGACATGATACATACAGTACCAGTCTGTCACGTTCCTGACCTTATTTCCTTTGTTTTGTCTTTGTTTAGTTGGTCAGGACGTGAGCTGGGTGGGCATTCTATGTTATGTGTTTCTATGTTGGGTTCATTGTTATTAGCCTGATATGGTTCTCAATCAGGGGCAGGTGTTTTACGTTTCCTCTGATTGAGAACCATATTAAGGTAGGCTGTTCTCACTGTTTGTTTGTGGGTGATTGTTCCTGTGTCAGTGTTTGTGCCACACGGGACTGTTTTCGTTCATTTCATTTGTGTGTTCCTTCCTGTTCGTGCGTTCATGTTCTATGTTCACAAGTTCAGGTCTGTTAACGTCGTTTATTGTTTTGTAGTTTATCAAGTGTTTTTTCGTGTTCGTCTTTCTTTAATAAAACGAGTATGTATTCAAACCACGCTGCGTTTTGGTCCGATCCATGCTCCTCTTCAGACGAGAGGAGGACGAGCGTTACACAGTCAAAGGTTTGGACACACCTACTCATTCCATGTATTTTTACTATTTTCTACATTGTAGAATAACAGTGAAGTCATAAAAACTATGAAATAACACAAATTGAATCATGTAGTAACCAAATAAGTGTTAAACAAATCAAGAAAATATATATTTGAGATTCTTCAAAGTACAGTAGCCACCCTTTGCCTTGATGACAGCGATACACACTCTTGGCATTCTCGCAACCATCTTCACGGGGTAGTCATCTGGAATGCAATTCAATTAACAGGTGTGCCTTTTTAAAAGTTCATTTTCTTTCCTTCGTAATGCGTTTGAGACAGACAATCAGTTCTGTTGTGACAAGGTAGGGGTGGTATACAGAAGATAGCCCTATTTGGTTAAAGACCAAGTCCATATTATGGCAAGAACAGATCAAATAAGTAAAGAGAAATGACAATCCACCGTTACTTTAAGACATGAAGGTCAGTCAATCTGGAAAATTTCAAGAACTTTGAAAGTTTCTTCAAGTGCAGTCGCAAAAACCATCAAGCACTATGATGAAACTGGCCACAGGAAAGGAAGAACCAGAGTTACTTCTGCTGCAGAGGATAAGTTCATTAGAGTTACCAGCCTCAGAAATTGCAGCCCAAATAAATGTTTCACAGAGTTCAAGTAACAGACACATATCAACATTAACTGTTCTTTTGGAGACTGTGTGAATCAGACCTTCATGGTCGAATTGCTGCAAAGAAACCACTACTAAAGGACACCAATAATAAGAAGAGACTTGCTTGGGCCAAGAAACACGAGCAATGGACATTAGACTGGTGTAAATCTGTCCTTTGGTCTGATGAATCCAAATGTGAGATTTTTGTTTACAACCGCCGTGTCTTTGTGAGAAGCAGAGTATGTGAACGGATGATCTCTGCATGTGTGCTTCCCACCATGTGCTTCCCACATAAGCAGCATTCTGCAGCGATACGCCATCCCATCTGGTTTGCGCTTAGTGGGACTATCATTTGTTTTTCAACAAGACAATGACCCAACAAACCTCCAGGCTGTGTACGGGCTATTTGACCAAGAGGAAGAGTGGTAGAGTGCTGCATCAGATGACCTGGCCTACACAATCCCCCGACCTCAACCCCATTGAGATGGTTTGGGATGAGTTGGACCGCAGATTGAAGGAAAAGCAGCCAACAAGTGCTAGAGTTCCCACAAAAACATTCCAGGTGAAGCTGGTTGAGAAAATGCCAAGAGAGTGATGTCATCAAGACAAAGGGTGGCTAGTTTGAAGAATCAAAAATATAAAATATATTTTGATTTGTTTAACACTGTTTTGGTTACTACATGAATCTATATGTATTATTTCATAGTTTTGAAGTCTTCACTGTTATTCTACAATGTGCAAAATAGTCAAAATCAAGAAAAACCCTTGAATGAGTAAGTGTGTCCAAACTTTTGACTGGTACTGTAGTACAGAACATTATTAGTCAAGGACTGAAATACATCAATTAAAAATGTCACACACAGCCTACATATCAGTACATACACAATATCTAGGTCTAATATATAGTACAATGCAAATTACAATACAAGATATATCAAATGGCTGTGTCTCTCTCCACAGTCTCCTGTGCAGTAAGGTGTTGTTTTATCTGTTTTTTCAACTGGTTTTATTGCAAGCTTGTTACCTGGGGTGGCAGAGAGTTCCATGTAGTCATGGTTCTATTTAATGCTGTGCGTTTCCCAGCCTCTGTTCTGGACCTGGGGACTGTGAAGAGACCTCTGGTTGCATGTCTTGTGTACTGATGAGTGTCTAAACTGTGTGCCAACTGCTTGAACAGACAGTTCGGTACCTTCAACACATCAATACCTCGGACAAAGACCAATAGGGATGCAGTCAATCTGTCCTCAACTTTGAGCCAGGAGAGACTGACATGCATGCTACAGACACTTTCCCTCTGTGTACATCTAAGTGCGATACGTGCAGCTTTAGGACCTGTCTGGTCGACTGAGATGTCAAGAAGGCAGAGGAACGCCTTATTATGGATAGACCTCTTCCCATTTTAGCAACCATTGAGTCTATATATTTTGACCATGACAGCTTGTTATCTAGGGTTACATCCAGCAGTTTAGTCTCCTCAACTTGCTCAATAGCCACATTATTCAATAATAGATCTAAACGAGGTTTAGCGTTGAGCGAGTGGTTTGTCCCAAAAAGTATGCTTTTAGTTTTTGAGATATTTAGCACCAGCCTAAAACTGACAGGAGCTCTATGTTAAATGTCTCAGTTATTTATTTTACTGTTGCAGCCGACGTGTATACTGTTGAGTCATCAGCGTACATAGACGCACAGGCTTTATTCAAGGTCAATGGAAAGTAATTTTTAAAAACTCAAAACAATAATGGCCCAAGCTGGCTGCCCTGCGGTACACCACACTAAATGAAATTAGCACGAGAGAGGCTTGCATTAACAAAAACCCTCTGTGTTCTATTAGATAGGTAACTCTCAATCCATAATAAGGCAGAGGATGCAAATACATAACACCTACATTTTTTCAGCAATAGGTTATGATCAGTGACATCAAAAGCTGTACTGAAGTCTAACAAAACAGTTCCCACAATCTTCTTAACGTGAATTTCTTTCAGCCAATCATCAGTCATCTGTGTCAGTGCCGAGCATGTTGAGTCGCCTGTTTGAACCATTGAAGGGTGCTCTGCTATTCTTGGGTAGCAGAATGACATTTGCCTCCCTCCTTGTCTGAGTGCACACACCGTCTTCAGAGGCTTAAATTGAAAATGTGGCAAACAGGAGTCACAATGTATTCCACTACCAACCTAAGAAATGTACCATCGGTACTAGGTGATTTGTACTTATTTATAGATAGCAACAATTTTTTCACCTCTTCCACACTCACTTTGTGGAACTCAAAACTACAGTGCTTGCATTCCATTATTCGGTTCATAATGCATGAATATAAAGGCTCGGCATTTGTTGTTTGCATGTCATACCTAAGTTTGCTGATCTTGTCAACAAAAAAGTTAAAGTGGTTGGCAGTATCAAAGGGTTTTGTTATAAACAAGCCATCTGCCTCAATGAAGGATGGAGCTGACTTTGCTTTCTTGCCTAGAATCTCATTTAAAGTACTCCAGAGCTTTTACTATCACTCTTTATATCATTTATCTTTGTTGAATAGTATAGTTGATCTTTTTTGTTTGGTTTAGTTATGTGATTTCTCAATTTACTCTGTTTGACCAGTTTGCTGTTGTTGTCAGACTTATTTGCTATTCCCTTTGCCTCATCCCTCTCAGCCATACAGTTTTTCAATTCATAATTTATCCATGGGGATTTGGCAGTTCTAACATTCAATTTCTTGATGAGTGCAAGCTTATCAGTAACCGGAAGAAGCAGTCTCTTACATGCTGACCACACCACTCACGTAGCGTGCACTCACGTTGCAAAATAAATGTACACATACATGTTATTCAATCATTGCACCCACACTGCTCGCGATCGCCAATGTGTGTCTGCATTGCCAAACACTAAAATATAAGTGGCGCTGAACCCCGTGCAAGTCCTGCCTCTCCCATCTCCTCATTGGTTTATAGAAGCAGATACCCACATGCCATCTCCTCATTGGTTATACCCACGTAGGTGATTGAAAGATGAACTGAGGTCGGTCGGTCATGGTAATACACCTTATTATGAAAGTTAGATGCCAATCGCCATATAAAGTCCAAAGAAGAAACAGCCTGGAAGGAGGAGAGATTACTAGAAATGATTCGGTAGACCGTTTAATGTGTGGATTAATTGTTGGAGTAGAGGACCTTGTGCATTTCAGGTAAAATAACAACTCAACGTTTATATCCCAGGACAAATTAGCTAGCAACAGCAAGCTAGCTAAATAGGACACATTAGCTAGCAAATGCAAGCTAGCTAGCTAAATTGCCATGAATGTTTAATTATTTTTGACCTGTCCCCAAATTAATATATTTGGTTCGGAGTTTGTTTGGATATTTCAACCTGCGTGTCGTGAGGGTGACAAAAACAATTTGCGCACGATGTGGTATGGGTATGGTGTCACAAAATAACTTGTGTGTGAAACATTGTTGCATTTAAAGTGGAACTGACAGCATTTTAGTAACTTGACATCTTATTAAAATCTGTTCATATACACCCCCACGAAGAACAAGCACCCACTTATGGTCATTTTCACATTTTCATACATTCATAGAATGTTTGGGAATTACGTATACTAAGGCATTTGTGAAAATTCTGTAGCAATATAGAATGGGAAAGTGGCCGTGCGTTTGGACAATTAATAGACAACACAATAAATAAAACCGAAATAAAACATCTGTCTTGTCCAGGACCGGAGTCTACACAGACCGGTGCGCTATAGCCAATCAGAGTTACAGTAGACCATGATACAAACAAGCCATTTGCCACACGGGCCAGCCATCATTCACTTTGAACTGGACTGTGTGTTTACAGGCAGCAGCAACAGCGCGACTTTAGATCATTAGAACGCATTCGCCAAAAGCCACAAAATTCACCTGAATGGATTTCTGAAAATATGTGACCAACCGCCTCGATTCGGTCATAATGTAGCAAAACTTGAAATTGTGATTTTTACATTGGATAAAATTAGAGACTCAGAGCTAGAAAATGGTATGTCATACACTGAGATTGAGGAACAATGGGAAAGTCCTTCTGCTTTGAAAGTTGATAGACTTGAAACCCCACTTGAGAAAATGGCTCTTTAATGTTTTAATACACCTACTGGAGAGCTCTTCTTTGTCTACGCCCATTCAGCATCGTTCACACACTCTTAAGCCTTAGCCCCACCCATCTCTTTAAGGTTTTCACATGTGTAAACACACGCTATATCAAATAACATTTGATTTTAAATTATTAAAGTGTATTTGTCACATGCACAGGATACATAAGGTGTAAACTGATATCAAAAAGAGAAAGATACAAATATTTTATAATTATTAGATGATGCTTACCTGAAACATTTGTCTAAATTGATGGGCCATGTGAAAGAAATTCTGTAAGCAGCCTCCATCCACATCTAGCTAAGTGGATGGGCCTCTATTGTCTAGACATGTTGATGAAATACAATAGATGGCCGTAATCACCCCCAGACACACCTGGCTAATTTGATGGCTCATGTAATAATCTGGCCAAAGTGGTGTATTTTGTTTAGACATGTAGCTAGCTAGCTAAACAATGATCCCAACTCATACTACTACCAATACAAACATTGTCATAGCTGTAGTGTGAATCTGCAGGTACAGTGGCTTGTGAAAGTATTCACCCCCCTTGGCATTTTTCCTATTTTGTTGCCTTACAACCTGGAAATTAAATAGATTTGATTTACACAACATGCCGACCACTTTGAAGATGCAAAATATTTTTTTATTGTGAAAAATACAAGAAATAAGACTGAAAAACTGCAAATGAGTGGATGGGTTCCGCTGGTGTATAGCAATCTTTAAGTCATACCACCGATTCTCAATTGGATTGAGGTCTGGGCTTTGACTAGGCCATTCCAAGACATTTAAATGTTTCCCCTTAAACCACTCAAGTGTTGCTTTAGCAGTATGCTTATTGTCATTGTCCTGCTGGAAGGTGAAACTCCATCCCAGTCTCAAATCTCTGGATGACTGAAACAGGTTTCCCTCAAGAATTCCTTGTATTTAGCGCCATCCATCATTTCTTCTATTCTGACTAGTTTCCCAGTCCCTGCCGATGAAAAACATCCCAACAGCATGGTGGGGTGGTGTTCTCGGGTTGATGAGAGGTGTTGGGTTTGCGCCAGACATAGCGTTTTCCTTGATGGCCAAAAAACTCCATTTTAGTCTCATCTGACCAGAGTACCTTCTTCCATATGTTTGGGGAGTCTCCCACATGCCTTTTGGCGAACACCAAACGTGTTTGCTTATTTTTTTCTTTAATGGCTTTTTTTTCTGGACACTCTTCTGTAAAGCCCAGCTCTCTGGACTGTACAGCTTAAAGTGGTCCTACAGACAGATCTCCACTGTGGAGCTTTGCAGCTCCTTCAGGGTTATATTTGGTCTCTTTGTTGCCTCTCTGATTAATGCCCTCCTTGCCTGGTCTGTGAATTTTGGTGGGCGGCCCTCTCTTGGCAGGTTTATTGTCGTGTCATATTCTTTCCATTTTTTAATAATGGATTTAATGGTGCTCCGTGGGATGTTCAAAGTTTCAGATATTTTTTTATAACCCAACCCTGATCTGTACTTCTCCACAACTTTGTCCCTGACCTGTTTGGAGAGCTCCTTGGTCTTCGTGCTGCTTGCTTGGTGGTGCCCCTTGCTTAGTGGTGGTGCCCCTTGCTTAGTGGTGTTGCAGACTCTAGTGCCTTTCAGAACAGGTGTATATATACTGAGATCATGTGACAGATCATGTGGCACTTAGATTGCACACAGGTGGACTGTATTTAACTAATTATGTGACTTATGACGGTAATTAGTTGCACCAGATCTTATTTAGGGGCTTCATAGCAAAGGGGGTGAATACATATGCACGCACCACTTTTTTTTTAAAGAAGCATTTTTTTGAAACAAGTAATTGTTTTACATTTCACTTCACCACTTGACATCCTCCTAGCAGCTAGCTAGCTATCTTGCTAACGTTAGACTCTGTGTTTTTAGCTTGTTACATAAATAGATGCGCTAGCCTATTAGCCACGTTATGACTGACTTGTGATCGTTGCCCTTGCTAGTTTGATTGTATTGACATTGCCAGCCTTAGTTACATTCGTCCATCTTTTCCAGAATATTGAGTCATTGAAACTGAAACAGTGGATCCCGAATGGAGGCAGCAAACAATGTAGCAGGCCAACTGTGATTTACAACATGATAGCAATATTTTTTGGGTTACCAAGAAAGGTATTGGTGATTTATATTAATCATGCATTAAACTGCAACCATATATTATGCCAACAATGCCTTAGTGTATTTCATGAAACTGTTTTGTAGCATAAACTGGGAATTTTATATATTTTACTGATATTATGATTGTTTGTTTCATATCTGCAAAGTAGTTAAAACGCTGTCATTTCCACTTTATGTCACCAGTTACATTGTGTGCTAAACATGAAATGTTGTTTGCAATGGAAAGTAATAGTTGTACATTTTGATTGGGAAATGCTTAGTGGTTGTGTTTTTTGTATTCTTGTGATTGGGACCTACTGGCTTATTATGTCTGAGTTCATGGACTGCTTATCCTTTAACATCATGATGTGTGTGATTGCTGTCTTTCCATTGGCCCTATGCAGTGGTGTAGTGATGCCTGGAGAAGTTGGTATGCTCTAATTTTGCCTGTCAGGGCCTGGCTCACCAGTGGGTTTGCCCTCTGTCCACCCAGGCCCATCCGTGTCTACTCCCCTGATGCAAACAGCACATGATGACAATTGCGCATGACAATTGCCTTAGTTAGAATTTACTGGTACATATCATAAGTTGAAACGTCTTTCCTACCCTACTGGCTACCGATGTCATTCTTCTGTGAGCTGCTCCATACCAAAACCAGTTCAGAGCTGCACATTCTTGCTACCTGCAGATGATATTCTGCTGAAACTAGGCTATGTGTGGCACGCATGTGAATATATTTCAAGTGCTTTGCGATTGTGTAGGCTACTTTGTGCTTGACTTCTCTACTGTACTATATAAGTCGCATACGTTCACTACACTACTTTGATACGCATCAGTAGGGATTAAGAAGTGAGTATAAGCAATGCCCACTGAAAAAAAAGTGAGTATACAGTTTACCTGCATATACCCTCTACTCCACCATTGGCCCTTTGTGTTTTACAAAAAGTGTACTCTCCTACATGAGTGGGCTGGAATTACAGTTTATGTCCTTTCAGAATCACGAACCTGTCACTCACTAAAGGCCTATAGGTTCACCACTGTACTAACCTGTCACACACTGAAGACCTATAGGTTCACCACTGTACTAACCTGTCACACACTGAAGGCCTATAGGTTCACCACTGTACTAACCTGTCACACACTGAAGGCCTATAGGTTTGCCACTGCGCAAATATGTCTATAATAGATATAAAGGCTGGTAAGTTTCAAGAAAGAAGTATTTATATTTGGCCTGGCGAAGCAGTTTTATGCGCTGACTGAATGGAAGCTGATAATTAGTTTTTTACTCCGCTGGTCTTTGCTGGTCTCGGGAAGAAAATGATGAGTCCTCATTGTCTGAGACAAGAACGAGTACAAATGTATCCAACACCGAGACAAAACCAAGATATTAAATACCGCATCAGACTATTCTCAATTTAATCTTGTCTTTACTAATATGTACAATTAGTTTATATTTGAATGGCCGATTATGAAATGGGCAGGAACAGGGGCAGGGGGGAAAAGACGTCATCTGTATGCACTCAAATAGTGAATGGAGGCAGTGAGCTTTCCCACTGGTCTGTTTTGTGGGCTACTTCAGGTTTATAGTAGAGCAGGTGCTTAATATGAGCAGCTGAGAAATAAATAAGAACACTTAGGGTACTAGGGGGTAACTAGCCCCCCCCCCAAGAACAATATCTAATTCCTGACACATAAAAAGCAATGTTTTGAGAGAAAAAATGTGTATGTGGATGAAAGTCATGCTTAGGCGAATAAACTATATGTCACGTTGTTCGTAATAATAAATGTCGGACCAAGGCTCAGCGTACTTTGGGTTCCACATACTTTTGTGGAATAAAAGTGAAAAAAAGTTTGTGGATTAAAAGTGAAATAAAGTGAAACTTAAGCAAATACAGAATGAACGAACTGTGACAACAATGCAGTGTTAACAGGCAACTAAACATAAGCAATATCCCATAACCCACAGGTGGAAAAAATGCTCCTTAAGTATGATCCCCAATTAGAGCCAACGATAACCAGCTGCCTCTAATTGGGAATCATAAAAATCACCAACATAGAAAATAAACCTAGAACCCCACATAGAAAATATAAACTAGAACAACCCCCCAGTCACGCCCTGACCTACTCTGCCATAGAAAATAAAAGCTTTCTATGGTCAGGACGTGACACTATAAAGGGAAATAAATGACTGCAGTGTACACTTTAGCTATTTCATGAAATGTTATTTTTTTAGAAAAGGGGAGTTTTTCCGGGTTTTTTTAACTGCCCCCAGAGGTGCAAGTTACCCCAGTAGAAGATTATGCCATGGAGTTTCACACAAGTGTGTTAAAAATCCATTTAATCAGTTTCATTTGGAAATTCTTTAGTAATTAATACTTAAAAGCTAAGTATAGTTGTCTTATTTTAATTAAATAAAACATGGGGGGGGGGAATGGTGTTGCACGTGTCACCATTAATATCTGCACTATGAGGAGATTTGATGTGAAGTCCCTCTTAACTGCATATTAATTTTATGTGTTCTTTCTTTGTTGTTTTTTTCCCCATACAATCCATTATGTACAACTACACTAAATATGATTTGGATAGGTTTTCAATAGTTGTTTTTAATTCCTTAAAACATATAACATTTCATAACAACAACTTAACTAATTCATTCAGTGTAACATCGATGTGGAAACTCTCATATGCTCTGCTCTTGCACGATTTTGCATCAAATCAAATTGTATTCGTCACATGTGCCGAATACAAAAGTGAAACGCTTACTTACAAGCCCTTAACCAACAAGGCAGTTTTAAGAAAATAGAATTAAGAAAACAAGCCCTTAACCAACAAGGCAGTTTTAAGAAAATAGAATTAAGAAAGTATTTACTAAATAATCGAAAGTTAAAAAAAATATTATTAAAAAAGTAACACAATAAAATAACAATAATGAGGCTATATACAGGGGGTACCGGTACCGAGTCAATGTTCGAGGGTACAAGTTAGTTGAGGTAATTTGTAGGCAGGGAAGTGCTTCATTTGTAAATTGGGAGGTGCCGGAACAAAAAGTGAGCCCGAGAGAGGGTGGTGACCTGGGAGGCTGAGTTACTGGAATGCATGAAAGGAAAAATCACTTTCATAATAAAGCATTGCATGTATTATCATCGCTTTTGTGTACTGGTGTAGAGCAGTAGACTAGAGAGAGGCACTTTCAGGAGTTGGGGACTGTTTTGTGCGGCCTTTATAAACACAAATTGGCCTTTATAAATGCATTTCAAACAATTCTAAAAGATTTCAGATGACTGGAGACATTAGCAGAATATTTTTTAATACCTCACAAATGATCTAAATGACAGCCTTTACTTTGACACGGACAAACTGAGAATCTGAGATCAATGAAAATGACCTTGTCTTGAATCCATCAATAGCCCAGGCCGAAGTATGTGGAGACACACATATTGTACAATATGAGGAGGACATTTTTGTTCTACAAAAGCTTTCGTTTCACTGACTCACTCAGTGATGCCCACCTCAATCACCGGCAATAACCGATGTGCTCGTGCCGAAAGCTTACCTCTCTTTTGTTTTACTTTGTAGGTCTCTTGTTTTTCTTTGTAGGTTTGTAGGTTTGTAGGGGAAGGACTGCCCGTTCCATGATCTCGCCATCACGGTTGACAACTCCATTGTGTCCTCCTCCCAGAGTGCTAAGAACCTTGGCGTGATCCTGGACAACACCCTGTCGTTCTCAACTCACATCAAGGCGGTGACCCGTTCCTGTAGGTTCATGCTCTACAACATTCGCAGAGTACGACCCTGCCTCACACAGGAAGCAGCGCAGGTCCTAATCCAGGCACTTGTCATCTCCCGTCTGGACTACTGCAACTCGCTGTTGGCTGGGCTCCCTGCCTGTGCTATTAAACCCCTACAACTCATCCAGAACGCCGCAGCCCGTCTGGTGTTCAACCTTCCCAAGTTCTCTCACGTCACCCCGCTCCTCCGCTCTCTCCACTGGCTTCCAGTTGAAGCTCGCATCCGCTACAAGACCATGGTGCTTGCCTACGGAGCTGTGAGGGGAACGGCACCTCCGTACCTTCAGGCTCTGATCAGGCCCTACACCCAAACAAGGGCACTGCGTTCATCCACCTCTGGCCTGCTCGCCTCCCTACCTCTGAGGAAGTACAGTTCCCGCTCAGCCCAGTCAAAACTGTTCGCTGCTCTGGCACCCCAATGGTGGAACAAACTCCCTCACGACGCCAGGTCAGCGGAGTCAATCACCACCTTCCGGAGACACCTGAAACCCCACCTCTTTAAGGAATACCTAGGATAGGATAAAGTAATCCTTCTAACCCCCCCCTCCCCCTTAAAAGAGTTAGATGCACTATTGTAAAGTGGCTGTTCCACTGGATATCATAAGGTGAATGCACCAATTTGTAAGTCGCTCTGGATAAGAGCGTCTGCTAAATGACTTAAATGTAAATGTAAAATGTAAATGTCTCAGTAGGTCTATTTGGAAGTTGATAACTTCGTAGCCTACAGACAGATTAGTCTTCTCTTTTCAGCAGGATCTGAGTTTTTCCTGCGATTGTATTTGAAATATTGCAAAAGGCCTGTTTTGTCTGACAGCGGTAATTCTATAACTTTGGCAAATGTATTTAAATGTGTCAGGGGTTCTGTGATACCTCCAGCACCCTTCATGTGGCTATGATTCTATAAGGAAATAAATGATTACGTGCAGGGCTGGAGAGATGCTCATGTCTAGCAGAGCAGGGAGAGAGATCATAGATCATATGCTTTTGTTATCGTTTTTACATTACAAACAGTGAAAATAATGTTTAATGTCAAGAGAGGTACCGGATCCTGGCAAATGGGTTCTGGAACAAAACAGTTCAAAACTGAGCACTGAGGTTAGGGGTAAAGTGTCTATGCGTAGATAATAAACAGCGAGTAGCAGCAGTGTAAAAACAAAGGGAGTGGGGGGGGTCGATGCAAAAAAGTCTGAGTGGCCATTTGATTCATTGTTCAGCAGTCTTATGGCTTGCGGGTAGAAGCTGTTAAGGAGCCTTTTGGACCTAGACTTGGCACTCCGGTACCACTTGCTGTGCGGTAGCAGAGAGAACAGTCTATGACTTGGGAGACTGGAGTCTTTGACAATTTTTGGGGCCTTCCTCTGACACCACCTAGTATATAGGTCCTGGATGTCAGGAAGCTTGGCCCCAGTGATGTACTGGGCTGTACGCACTACCCTCTGTGGCACCTTACGGTCGGATGCCGAGCAGTTGCCATACCAGGCGGGGATGTAACCGGTCAGGATGCTCTCGATGGTGCAGCTGTAGAACTTTTTGAGGATCTGGGAACTCATGCCAAATCTTTTCAGGCTCCTGAGTGGGAAAAGGCGTTGTCGTGCCCTCTTCACAACATTCTTGGTGTGTTTGGACCAACTTGAAACTCTCAACCTGCTCTAGTACAGCCCTGTCGATGTAAATGGGGGCATGTTCGGCCCTCCTTTTCCTGTAGTCTACAATCATCTCCTTTGTCTTGCTCACGTTGAGGGAGAGGTTGTTGCCCTGGCACCACACTGCCAGGTCTCATCATTGTTGGTAATCAGGCCTACCACTGTTGTGTTGTCAGCAAACTTAATGATGGCGTTGGAGTCGTGAGTGAACAGGAAGTACATGAGGGGACTAAGCACACACCCCTGAGGGGCGCCCGTGTTGAGGATCAGCGTGGCAGATGTGTTGTTTAGTCCCAGCGTCCTTAGCTTAGTGATGAGTTTTGAGGGCACTATGGTGTTGAACGCTGAGCAGTAGTCAATGAACCGCGTTCTCACATACAGTTGAAGTCGGAAGTTTACATACACCTAGGTTGGAGTCATTATAACTAGTTTTTCAACCACTCCACAAATGTCTTGTTAACAAACTATAGTTTTGGCAAGTCGGTTAGGACATCTACTGTACTTTGTGCATGACACAAGTAATTTTTACAACAATTGTTTACAGACAGATTAGTTCACTTATAATGTATCACAATTCCTGTGGGACAGAAGTTTACATACGCTAAGTTGACTGTGCCTTTAAACAGCTTGGAAAATTCCAGAAAATTATGTCATGGCTTTAGAAGCTTCTGATAGGCTAATTGACATAATTTGAGTCAATTGGAGGTGTACCTGTGGATGTATTTCAAGGCCTACCTTCAAACTCAGTGCCTCTTTGCTTGACATCATCATGGGAAAATCAAAAGAGATCAGCCAAGACCTCAGAAAAAAAATTGTAGACCTCCACAAGTCTGGTTCATCCTTGGGAAGAATTTCCAAATGCCTGAAGGTACCACATTCATCTGTACAAACAATAGTACGCAAGTATAAACACCATGGGACCACTCAGCTGTCATACTGCTCAGGAAGGAGACGTGTTCTGTCTCCTAGAGATGAATGTACTTTGGTGCGAGAAGTGCAAATCAATCCCAGAACAACAGCAAAGGACCTTGTGAAGATGCTGAAGGAAACAGGTACAAAAGTATCTATATCCACAGTAAAACGAGTCCTATATCGACATAACCTGAAAGGCCGCTCAGCAAGGATGAAGCCACTACTCCAAAACCATCATAAAAAAAAGCCAGACTACGATTTGCAACTGCACATGGGGACAAAGATCGTACTTTATGGAGAAATGTCCTCTGGTCTGATGAAACAAAATTAGAACAGTTTGGCCATAATGACCATCGTTATGTTTGGAGGAAAAAGGGAGAGGCTTGCAAACCGAATAACACCATCACAGCTGGTGTAGTATGATTCAATCTTAATCCTGTATTGACACTTTGCCTGTTTGATGGTTTGTTTGAGGACATAGCGGGATTTCTTATAAGTGACTGGATTAGTGTCCCGCTCTTTGAAAGCAGCAGCTCTAGCCTTTAACTCAGTGCGCATGTTCCCTGTAATCCATGGTTTCTGGTTGGGATATGTACTTACTGTCACTGTCGGGACGACGTCGTCGATGCACGTATTGATGAAGCCGGTGACTGCGGTGGTAGACTCCTCAATGCCATTGGATGAATCCCGGAACATATTCCAGTCTGTGTTTTAGCAAATAGTCCTGTAGCGTAGCATCCTCGTCATCTCACCACTTTCGTATTGAGCGAGTCACTGGTACTTCCTGCTTTAGTTTTTGCTTGTAATCAGGAATCAGGATGACAGAATTATGGTCAGATTTTCCAAATGGAGAGCGAGGGAGAGCTTTGTATGTGTGTGGAGTAAAGGTGGTCTTTTTTCCCCTCTGGTTGCACATCTGAATTGCTGGTAGAAGTGATGTAAAACTGATTTAAGTTTGCCTGCATTAAAGTCCCCGGCCACTAGGAGCGCCACTTCTGGATGAGCATTTTCTTGTTTGCTTATGGCCTTATACAGCTCGTTGAGTGCGGTCTTAGTGATTGCACGTTGGCCAATAGAACGGATGGTAGAGGCGGGTTAGCCACTCGCCAACAAATTCTCACAAGGATCCCTGATCTCTGCCCCCTGTGTTTCCTTATTTTCTTCATGCGAATGATGGGGATTTGGGCCTTGTCTGGGAGCAACCTTATATCCTTCACGTCAGACTCATTAAAGAAAAAATCTTTGTCCAGTTCGAGGTGAGTAATCGTTGTTCTGATATCCAGAAGCTATTTTCGGTCATAAGAGACGGCAGCATCAACATTATGTACAAAATAAGTTATAAACAATGCAAAAAAACACACATTATAGCACAATTGGTTAGGATCCCGAAAAATGGTAGCCATCTCCTCCAGCGCCATTCTTTCTCAACATAGGTCACAAATAAAGCTATCCAATGTCAAATTGGAGCACAACTCATGAGCCCACCTCCTGCACTGCTCGCACCTAATTCAGTCCCCACCTGTCACTGAAAGCAGGGGGAAAGTTGCCAATTGAAAAGCAGCTCTCTCTTAAAAACGTAACTAGCCATCCAGCAATATGATATAAAATGCTGTGTTAAATAGCTCAAAAGCTATAAAGTAACATTAACTGTAAAGCTATCAGTCAGCAGTGGAAACATTTACAACTGCAATTAAGTCACGTTATATTTTTTATGTATTTTACCTCAGACAATCTGGTAGTAAGGTTGCTAGCTAGCACTCATAGCAGCTTATGCTAACTAGCTAGCTGGCTAGCATTTACTGATAGTGAAGTTGCTAACTAGCAAATTAGCATAAACTACCACTAACTGGGCTATTCATTGTCTAAATCAAATCAAATCAAATCAAGTTTATTTTATATAGCCCTTCGTACATCAGCTAATATCTCGAAGTGCTGTACAGACACCCAGCCTAAAACCCCAAACAGCAAGCAATGCAGGTGTAGAAGCACGGTGGCTAGGAAAAACTCCCTAGAAAGGCCAAAACCTAGGAAGAAACCTAGAGAGGAACCAGGCTATGAGGGGTGGCCAGTCCTCTTCTGGCTGTGCTGGGTGGAGATTATAACAGAACTATGACAGGTAGAAACACATTCATAACCATAAAGGGGTAACTAGCCCCCAGGGGCCAGGGAGGTGAGTTGCCTCCAACACGCTCATCCAACATATTACTGCTTTACTCAAAAATGATCTACATTTTTCTCTAAACATGTGGATTATTTATTTTAAGGCTTTCCTACTTGTATATTTAAAAAACTCTTCTAGATCTAACTTCATTGAAATATATCTACAACTTTCTCAAAATGTCCAAAAAATGTAATACTTCAAAAGTTGTGGTAAATGTATCTCCAAAAGTAGTGGTGACACAGGACATTTGTTGTTGAGCAAGT
This sequence comes from Salvelinus alpinus, assembly GCF_045679555.1. NCBI lineage: Eukaryota > Metazoa > Chordata > Actinopteri > Salmoniformes > Salmonidae > Salvelinus > Salvelinus alpinus. Next base: position 50,609,698 of record NC_092104.1, on the reverse strand, counting down.
GCAGTTGGCAGCCAGGGAAAGTATTGGGGAAATAATTTGGTGACATCTTGTGGTCTTTATGTGAATTACAGGGGGTGGCAGTTACCCCAGGGGGCTAGTTACCTCCCAGGACCCTACTTCACTTCAAGCATCAACCACTGTTTGAGGAGCATGCTCTTGCTGCCCAACAAGTGATATTCCGCCCAAACTGTATGCCATGGGCTCTCAAACCTTGTTCCTGCAACTACCCAGTGCTTCATTTGGGAAACCAAGTGAAATCTGTTCAGGAACATCGATAGTAACATGTTTTCGCAACGCAACATATTTCACTAAACTGTTGACAGCCTTTCTGCGCGCTCGAGAAAGGCATAAAGGAGAGAGAGGAGGAGATGGAAACGCATGGTGGTGAGATATTCTGTAGAGCTAAACGTAATGTGTCACCCTGTAATTATGAAAATATAAAAATTACTGGGCTCATAAGCCTATGAAAATATTACTAGGCTATACAAAATCAAATACAAATTTCCTAGGTGGCAAAGGTCTGGATGGATGATGTAATTTATCGGCGTAGTAACAAACCCCCACCTCGCAACCCATGCGACCCCAAACTGTTCACACCCCTCTTGTTGGCGGAGAGAAAATGTTGCAGCTATTTTTTTTTGTTTTGTAACCTTTATTTAACTAGGCAAGTCAGTTAAGAACAAAGTCTTTTTTACAATGAAGGCCTATCCCAGACAACACCGCGCCAATTGTGCACCACCCTATGGGACTCCCAATCACAGCTGGATTTGAACCAGAGACTGTAGTGACACCTCTTGTACTGAAATGCAGTGACTTAGACTGCTCCGCCACTCGGGAGTCCAGGTGTTTTAAAGCTAATTTCCTGCAATTCTATGCATTCTTCCATGTCTTATGTGTGTTTATATGATACCAGGGGTCGAAGCCCGACCTGCGGTCCGTATTGATCCTGTTCTGTGTCCGGATTCAGTCCGCGGTACGCCAGTTGAGTATGGAGGGCCTCGGCTATATGTTCTCTCCCAGGCTCATGGATATCATTTTTGGAGCATAAGGTAATCAGTCCATCCAGTATGCATAATAATACAGTACACACTCAAAGGCGATTACTAAAATGTGTTTAATTTTGGAGTATAGGCTAAAGCAATTATGTACCAAAGACATTAAATCAGTTTCGTTTGATGTTTTTCTGCCATGCATAATATGCGGTAGACTGTGTATTGTATAAAAGCACAATCATCATTTTAATTCAGGTTGTTTTTTTTGGGCTTGGCCTCATAAGCCTATGCATATGCATAAGCTCTAATATCTATATGGGTGTTTTGAATGAATCATCCCCTTAGAAAGCGCTGTCCATTTCGTTGTGTTAGGCTTTGAAACAACATCCACAACAACCATGTTATACACTGTTTCAACCTGCTGTTGAACTTATTTCTTCCAACTGATCATAACAGTGAGGTGAGTTTTTAAAGTATGATAGGCCTACTGTTTTAGTGTTTGATGTGATTTTCAATTGCATTTGCATTGATGTCAGAGTGGTTAGGGACAATAGAGCCTGAGTATCAGGCCATTAGGACCTGATGAAGGGACAATAGAGGCCTGAGTATCAGGCCATTAGGACCTGATGAAGGGACAATAGAGGCCTGAGTATCAGGCCATTAGGACCTGATGGAGGGACAATAGAGCCCTGAGTACCAGGCCATTAGGACCTGATGAAGGGACAATAGAGCCTGAGTATCAGGCCATTAGGACCTGATGGAGGGACAATAGAGCCTGAGTATCAGGCCATTAGGACCTGATGAAGGGACAATAGAGGCCTGAGTATCAGGCCATTAGGACCTGATGGAGGGACAATAGAGCCTGAGTATCATGCCATTAGGACCTGATGGAGGGACAATAGAGGCCTGAGTATCAGGCCATTAGGACCTGATGGAGGGACAATAGAGCCTGAGTACCAGGCCATTAGGACCTGATGGAGGGACAATAGAGCCTGAGTACCAGGCCATTAGGACCTGATGGTAGTTAGCAAGTTGGGTACTACCAAAGCATGTCCAGAGTGTGTAAAAGGAGATTACCGTGACCGTCAAGTGTAATTTGACTGCAGTCATGACTCATCACTGCCGGTGTGTCGGTAATAAGGGCACCGCAACATCCCTAGTAGCAGCATGTTATGGGCATGCTTTTCATTGGCAGGAACTGTGAAACTGGTCAAGATTGAGGGCAAGATTGATGGAGCTAAATAAAGGGACATTTTAGAGGAAAACCTATTTCAGTCGGCAAGAGACCTGGGACTGGGGCGGAGGTTCACCTTGCAGCAGGACAATGACCCTAAACACACAGCCAGAGCTACACTGGAGTGGTTTAAAAACAAGAATCTAAATGTCTTAGAATAGCCCAGTCAAAGCCCAGACCTCAATCTGATTGAGAATCTGTGGCAAGACTTGAAAATTGCTGTCCACCATTGGTCCCCAACCAACTTAACCTAGCTTGAGCAATTTTGCCAAAAAGAATGGGCAAAAATTACAGGATCCAGATGTGCAAAGCTGGTAGAGACTTAACCAAAAAGACTCACAGCTGTAATTGCCGCCAAAAGATGCTTCTATCAAGTATTGACTCAGGGGGGTGAATTTTTGGGGAAGATTTTTGTTTTTGTTTAATTAACTTTTGTATCACCCCAAAATACATTTTAATTCCAGGTTGCAACAAAATGTGAAAAAGTCCAAGGGGTGTGAATACTTATGCAAGGCACTGCATGTGAGAATGCTCTTCATTGACTACAGCTCAGTGTTCAACAACATAGTGCCCTCAAAGCTTGTCACCAAGCTCAGGATCCTGGGACTGAACACCTCCCTCTGCAAGTGGATCCTGGACCTCCTGATGGGACGACCCCAGGTGGTGAGAGTAGGCAACCACACCAACACCCTCAATCACGGGGGCCACCAGGGGTGTATGCTTAGCTCCCTCCTGTAGTCCCTGTTCACCCACGACTGTGTGGCCACACACGACTCCAACTCCATTATTAAGTTTGCTTATGACACAACGGTGGTAAGCCTGATCACCAACGGCGATCAGACAGCCTACAGTTAGGAGGTCAGAGAAATGGCAGTGTGGTGCCAGGACAACAACCTCTCCTTCAATGTCAGCAGGAGCTAATCGTGGACTACAGGGAACAGGGGGGTGGGTGCACACCCCCATCCACATCGACGGCCCACTGCTGAGAAGGTCAAGAGCTTGAAGTTAGTTCCTCTGTGTCCACGTCACTGAGGACTTAACATGGTCCTCTCCCACCAGAACAGCATGAAGAAGGCACGACAGCGCCGCTTCTGCCTCAGAACAGCGTGAAGAAGGCACGGCAACGCCGCTTCACTGAGCTCTTCTGTGGAGATTGCATGGCTGTGTACTCAATTTTATACACCTGTCAGCAACTGAAATAGCCGAATCCACTAATTTGAAGTGGTGTCCACATACTTTTGTATATATAGTGTACTTACATTTCCGTGTTTCTATTTTCTTTTGTTCTATTATTATCTATATTATTATTATCATCACTACATTGTTGGAAAGAAAGGAGAAAGGGGGATACCTAGTCAGTTGTACAACTGTATGCATTCAACTGAAATGTGTCTTCCGCATTTAACCCAACCCCTCTGAATCAGAGAGGTGCGGGGGCCTGCCTTAATCAACATCCATGTCTTCGGCGCCCGGGGAACAGTGGGTTAACTGCCTTGCTCAAGGCCAGAACGATGAGCTCTCAAGGTAAGAATTTCACTGTCCTGTTTTACACCTGTTATATCATCTGCACATGGCTAATACACTTTGAAACTTGAGATTCACCTGGTATCGTCACATCCTGCCCATGTTGTCGGTGTCCTGACCCCTCGTGTCAGGAAGTGAAGTCGCAGCTGTGTAGGGGGCAAACACTGTCACAACACCAGATAATACAGAGGGAGAGAGATAGAGAGATGGGGGGGGGGCGCTGATTCACTGTCAGAGGGCCACCGGCTGCTGCGTCCGAAGTACCTTCACCTATGGCTGTGCCCCAAATGACACCCTATTCCCAATCGGCCCTGGTCAAAAGTAGTGCACTATCTAGGGAATAGGCTGCCATTTTGGATGAAACCCATTAGTCTCAAGTATCATTATAAAATCCGAGTGGCGCAGCGGTCTAAGGCACTGCATCTCAGTGCTAGAGGCATCACAACAGACCCTGGTTCAATTCCAGGCTGTATCAGAACCGGCTGTGACTGGGAGTCCCATAGGGTGGCGCACAATTGGCACAGCGTCGTGTGGCTGGAGTAGGCGGTCATTGTAAATAATAATTTGTTCTTAACTGACTTGCCTAGTTACATTTTTTTTAAATCATGCTTTAGCATGTTTCCACTACCTGTGCTGGTAAACGAAGATAACAGCTCAACAGTACCAAGTGTGTGGTGTGGTGCCGGATCCACTGGTGTGAGCCTATTTGAAAGGTGGTGGCTGTGTTGGTGAGAGCTGAGCGAGGGAGAGAGGATGAACATTTGAATCACTTCATAGATGAGACAGGCCTGTTAATGTCGATGAATAGGTGGCCCCACTGGAGCTGTGACTCAAGCCACTGTGTCTGGGCGAGGCACCTCACTCCCTGCACGTCGACCAACTGTTTTGATTAAGTTGCCGTCTGTGTGCCAGGGTACTGTCATTCTTTTGGAGAGAGGGAGCCCTAAGAATTGTCCCAGACATGAAAGAGTGATACTGGGGAGAGAGGGAAAGAGGGAGAGAAGGAGAAGATGCTACGCTTCTGGCCCATTCAACTGACTCATGGCTTTAACAAAGCTAAGTCATACTACAAAAAGTTCCTAACAAACGATAGGGGGCTCTGTATTTCTTTCCTCGCGTTGATTTGTTTTGCTCAGCACAAGTCGAATATTATGCAATTAACTCTGCAGCGGAGAGGCGATGACAAATGGCGTTTGAGGCTAAGAAACCCCCTTTGAGGAACTAGCAGCGATGCAATTTCATGCGGCTTGTGCCAAATAGTGTGTGTTCAAAGTCGACAACGTTGTAATTATGTCACTTTTGCAACGTCTCAGTTGTTTAAGTAATAAAAAAACATCACGGGTTTATGCAGCGGTTAAACCCTACTTCCTTTGTCAAATCAATAACCAAATCCTCTTAGGTAAAACTCATTGTTGCTCTGCTGTTTGGCTCAGATTATGTGCTCCTGTTCTTTGTTGGGTATTAGAGAGACGCTTCAGATCCCTCCCCCACTGTTTAGTGAGATTAATTTTACCTACATGTTAGCTGAAAAGATCAAAGAAACAACGTAGCGTAAATGCTAAATACATTTCAAGCGTGGTTTTGTGATTAGATGGTGGTGTTAACCTTTTATTCCGATATACATAGATTCAAATCGAGGGGAAGATCATTCCTCGATCAGGGCGTCCGGGGATTGGGAAGAGGAATTTTGAGGTTAGATGATTGTGCAGTTGGATGTAGAGTAGCTATTTTGAAATTCAGCAGGCTTTGACACACCGGGCTATTGTCCCAATGTTGTCCCTGAAAATAACAGATAAAGACTTTTCCCACCCATCTTCACAATCACAAATGTTCATATCCTCACACACGCACCTGTTTCTTAGAGGGAGCTTGTTCAAAATAGTGCAGGCCAAATCATTGGATATAAAGTTTTTGGAAACCGTTTCTTTCAGTTAAGAAGTGTCCAACCTCGTTGAATAAAACATTCTGGTAAATTCAAATTAACCCAATATTTTTCCCCTGATAAAAGTGTTTCCCTCTGAAAATCAGGAGGTGACTACCCTGCCTAAAGGAGGTGGGTGGCTTAGGCTGCCATGTTACATTAGCCTCTTGAGGTTCCTGCGCCAGGCCCCTTATGTTCCTCTGTCAAATTACTCTGTAAGGGAGAAGAGGCAGAAAGGCATGTTCACCAATCCAGTAATTGTGTTTACTCCGCTCTCCCCAGCATGCACCATACTGTAGCTGGTGGTCCAATGGGTAGCCTATTTCATATGAACCCATCCATTGTAACATGATTTCATTTGTAACATGATTTCATTTGTAACATGATTTCATTTGAAACGAGCACAATTACATATTTCAAAAGACAAAAGTACATACTTTTGAAACAACTGAGCAGGAAAGAAAGAAAAAATGTAAATATTTTTTTTTCATGCCAGATCCTATTAGCAAAAACATTTTAGTTCTAGCCCAGTGAGCTGTCCTGGACTGTTTCTCCAACATCTGTTTCTAATTATTCTGGGTTTTGTTATCAGATCCCCGTCTTTGGAAATTGCTTTGCAGATTTGCATATGGTTGGTGATAGACTATTAATTGCTTTTTATATTTTCCTAAGGAAACAAAGAGAATTAATGACAGCTCAAGGCCAATTAAGGCGAAAAACAAGTGCAGGAGGAGAAGTTGTCACACACAGCATCGGTCTGTCGCCGCTGTCACCGTCGAGTGCATATGCGGTGGGCGGGAATGCCACCTGTGTGCCAACTGGTGCTCACCACCGCGAGAGAGGTACTGCTGGGAAAGACTATCTCCACCGAGCCCAGAGACCAACCATAGTGGAGAATGATCAGAGTAAAAACTCATTGTGGTTTTACCACACAATGCTTCCTGGTTCCTTGAAAGCAAACACATGCATAGATGGAGAGAGTGAGAGAGAGAGAAAGAGAGAGGGAGTATGAGGCATCTCAGCAGATGCAGGGAGAGCCTGGAGAGGGAGCTGGAAGGCGGTGAGGGACAGTTGTGAGCTGGCATGTTGAGAGAGGCTTTAAGAGATGAAGCTCCATCAGTATAAACAGAGGGTTGAGCCAGCCAGGAGGGAGGGAGGTTGGGAGAGAGATTGTTGGCTCTCTGAAGAGGAGAGAGAAGGAAGCTGTAGTCTAAAAGGTCAGACTGTACCTGAAGAAACCTTGATCTGTCTCAGGTAGCCAGACCTTTCTCTGAACTGAGACTACGCTTGAAAACACTACCATAGAAGAAAAGTTGTTGCTTGCACCCACATTGTGTAAATCTGCCCTTAAGTCTGCCACAGTTTCATGAATCCTTGATTGCAATACCCAATTGTTAACCTCTGGAATCGTCAACTTTTTTTACATTTGAGACCAGACATAAAAAACAACAAAGCACAAGCTCTAACAACCATGTTGAAACGTAACAACCAAGAGATAAAACCCTAAATATTAGCCCCTTCAAATGAACTTAAACTGATTGGTAGAAAATACCACTTTATATACAGTATGTGTGAGTTGCAGTCAGTTTTGGAATGGGTGGCTAGTCATGAACTAGTCCTGAACATGTTTATAACTAAAATCATTGTATTTGGTACAAATCATTTCCTAAGTTATAGACCTCAGCTGAATCTGGCAATGAATGATGTGGCTGTTGAGCAAGTTGAGGAAACTAAACTTCTCGGTGTCACCTTGGACTGTAAATTGTCATGGTCAAGGCTTATTGATTTAATTGTTGTAAAGATGGGGAGCATTTTTGTCTGTGATAAACAGATGCTCAGCATTCTTAACACCACAGTCAACCAAACAATTCCTGCAGTCTCTAGTTTTATCTAATCTTGACTATTTCCCAGTGATATGGCCAAGTGCTGCAAAGATGGAACTAGAGCAGCACGTCTTGCATTTCAATGTACACAGAGGGCGAATGTCTACAGGATGCATGTCAGTCTCTCTTGGCTCAAAGTAGAGGAGAGATTGACTGCATCAATTCTTGTTTCTGTGAGAAATATGAATGTGTTGAAAATTCCAAATTGTCTGTGTAATGAACTTACTTATTGCTCAAACAAACATACTTACCCCACCAGACATGCCACCAGGGGTCTCTTCACAGTCCCCAGGTCCAGAACAAATTCAAGGAAATGTACAGTATTATGTAGAGCCATGATTGCATGGAACTCCTTTCCATCTCATATAGCACAAACCTGGTTTCAAAAAACAAATAAAGTAACATCTCACAGCACCACGCCTCTCCCCATGCGACCTCATATTTGTGTGTTTGTACTGACATTGATGTATAACTGGTAGATGTCCACACACACACAATCTAAAACACCATCTATGCACACCCACACATTATTATTCTTTAGTTGTATTGCTTCTTTTCTTTGTGTGTTTTTGGTTGTATTTTTTTTTTTAAATATACATGTAAATATATAAGTCTGTAATGTCTATGTTAATGTTTTTTAAATATATGTACATTCTTTGTGTCCATAATGTTTTTTGTTATGTATTGGACCCCAGGAAGACTAGCTGTCACCATTGGCGTCGGCTAACGGGGATCCTAATCAAATAAAATACAACATTTAAAAAAGTGTTAAGAAGCAAGATTATGTGCCCCTGTTTGTGTGTGGTTAGTCGTTGAATCTCCTCCCCTTGGTGAACATGTCGTTAAGTGTTTCAGTCTTTTGATGTCTGCTACAGAACATGAGCTGAACAAGCCACAGAGAAGTCTGTGTCAAGCCACAGAGAAGTCTGTGTCCCTTTGGGCCCTGGTTAAAAATAATGTGCTATATTGGGAATAGGGTCCCATTTGGGATGCATAGGCCTACTATAGCTCCAGCCTGTTCTCCCAATGCCTCTGTCTGGTAGTTGGCAACATAGGAGTTCTTATAAATGAGCAAAATGTTCAACAAATATTATTAACAGATCTCAAAATAATTGACTGGATGGTAAACACACAGTTAGCAATCTAAAGCAGTATAGTATGTTCCAAAAGGGAGAGTTCGCCCTTTTGAAAATGATATTGCTTATGTGTTGGAGTTGATTGTGATTTACAGTATTTAATAACCCCAAACTTGAATTTTATTTCGTTTATTGTGCTTTTAATGTTCTGTATTTACTTGTTCTCTGTGTATCAGTGTAGGCTACAGTATCTTGTGTTTAAATGCCCACACCAATAGAAATCCACTTTTTCAAGCTGAAAGATGATGGCCAGAGCTTACCCAAGTGATGACAACAGTCATCACTTTAGTCAAAGTATGATTATATATATGGGCTTGAAGTGACAAATCCGAACTGCCTACTTCGTGCAAATCCGTGCGAATGTGGTGTCTTTCCCTATGGTATGACATACAAATATTTTCAGCCTACGTTTCGTTTCAGGGCGAGGTTTTATTTGAATGTTACCACCCACCAGCATGGCATTGTTTATTCATCAGAAACAGCTGCAAAGTTCTTCCTCTTCGTGACTGAGATGAGCCAAACAGCCTTGTGTCCACTTTTGACCTGAAAATGATCATAATCCATTGGATCATTTGTCATTTGTCAAATTTTCACTTATTTTTTAGCTAGTCTGTATTAAAAATATATATTTATCTTCCCCCGTTGCCCCAAGATGAATGGTTTTGGCCCCAAGATGAATGGTTTTGGCCCCAAGATTAATGGTTTTGGCCACATAAGTTTTGCTTCACTACACACACCACTGTTTTGATTGGGGTAATGTTAGCTGGCAACCACAAGTGTCTATCCAGATAATGAAAAGGCACCCGCAAAAGAAAATGTAAGGAACTTATAGTTAGTGACATGTCATTTGCGGCATGCACGAACACTAGAAAAGTCATTGTAGCCTGTCATTTCACTTCCCCTGTGAGAACCATGAGCACGGGCTGGCCTGGATGCCAGCAACCTACAGAGGTTGCACCATCTCCATTACAATGTAGAAAAACACATATCAGCTATCTTTCAATAGTTATCCATATTACCTTCTTATTCGTTCTCACTATTTCTACGTCAGAGATAACAATAGATTGCGACATCAAAAATAGGCCAGTGGTTTCCATCGGTGGCGAAGTTTTCCCGAAATCAATGCTTATGACAAATCCAGCTGACTAATCTTTTGAATACGGTGTAAAAGAAAACCAGCAACAACAGATAACATTAGCTAGCTAGATAAGGTTAGCAAGATAACTAGCTAGCTAGATAAGGTTAGCAAGATAACTAGCTAGCTAGATAAGGTTAGCAAGATAACTAGCTAGCTAGATAAGGTTAGCAAGATAACTAGCTAGCTAGATACGGTTAACATGCTAGCTACACTGACAACTATCAGTGCCCTATTTGTTGATGTTTATCAACTCCACGTGGAAATTCCCAATCCTTGAATATGTATAGCCTTTGTCATTCGTTGGAGGTGGAACCTAAACGTGCATTTCATGTCTAGGACAGGTAATTTAAATTGTGGTGGCAACTTCCTCTGGGGGGGGAGGTCCTTTAAAGTCGCAAAACCAAGGGGATTCATAAAACGTTAGCATTAAACGTTCTGTACACTCATGTTGCAGTCATTACAAATCAGTTTAGAGGCCATCACCTCCTTTTAAATGATGCAACAACAACAAAAAACGCTCTACAGCCAATAACAAAATAACAACAAGCATGGATCACGTAAACAACATCAAGCTACACCAGCGTTTTTCTCTGAGCATAGAGGGAGGGAGGCGGAGAGGGGAACAGATGGATGGCTTTCATTTTGTGATTATGAATCTAGTGGGTTATTTAGTCATGTTTCCGGGAATAAACAATGCTGTGATTAGGATTCACCAGACGCCCTGTGTTTGACGAAAACGGCTTTTAATAATTATCTTGGCACAATTAGAGTCACTGGGCCCTTCTGATTGCCATGGCTCCTCCAGGCAGGCAGCACTCCTCATGTTCCCTCTCTTTTTTCAATGTCTCTACTAGTCTATTTATAGTATATACAGTATGTTTTCTTGGAATCACAACAATAAGGCGAAGACTTTGTGGTACCTGCATGTAGAGTTGCAAAATTCCTGGGATTTTGCAACCCTAGCTATGTTTTTCTCCCCCTTGTTCCTGTTCTCTGAAATGGATTAGGAATCAATAGGAATCTCTACACTTTCTTCCCTTCCTTTGACATTATTAGAGATAAAAATGGCAATGCACACATTTTAAAGTGCATAAAGTGTTCATAAAAGGAATGAAATGCATAGAAATAAAATAAATTAAGTGTCCATTCAAGTCAATGATTAGTCTGTTCTATTCATTCTATTTATGTGCATTTAATCCTACCCAATAGTCGAAATCCAGATAGATAACCTTTGAAAAACTGGGCCCTGATGTGATTCCAACTTCCAAGCCTGTAGAATTGATATAGCCAACAACATTTTTCTGGAAGCAAAACTGTAAGACCCTGTGATATACAGTGCATTCGGGAAGTATTAAGACCCTTGACTTTTCCCACATTTTGTTACATTACAGCCTTACTCTAAAATATATATATTTTTTAATGATCATCAATCTACACACAATACCCCATAATGAAAAAGCGGGGGGAAAAAATGGTTTTATTAAAAATAAAAAACAGACATACCTTATTTACATAAGTATTCAGACCCTTTGCTATGAGACTCAAAATTGAGCTGAGGTGCATCCTGTTTCCATTCATCCTCCTTGAGATGTTTCTACAACTTGATCGGAGTCTACCTGTGGTAGATTCAATTGATTGGACATGATTTGGAAAGGCACACACCTGTCTATATGAGGTCCCACAGTTGACAGTGCATGTCAGAGCAAAAACCAAGCCATGATGTCAAAGGAATTGTCCGTAGAGCTCAGAGACAAGATTGTGTCGAGGCACAGATCTGGGGAAAGGTACCAAAACATTTCTGCAGCATTGAAGTCCCTAAGAACACAGTGTCCTCCATCATTCTTAAATGGAAGACATTTAGAACCACCAAGACTCTTCCTTGAGCTAGCTTCCCGGCCAAACTGAGTAATCGGGGGAAAAAGGGCCTTGGTCAGGGAGGTGACCAAGAACCCAATGGTCACCCTGACAGTGCTGATGGTCACTAACAGAGCTCTAGAGTTCCTCTGTGGAGATGGGACAACCTTCCAGAGGGACAACCATCTCTGCAGCACTCCACCAATCAGGCCTTTATGGTAGAGTGGCCAGACGGAAGCCACTCCTCTGTAAAAGGCACATGACAGCCTCTTGGAGTTTGCCTAAAGGCACCTAAAGGACTCTCACACCATGAGAAACAACATTCTCTGGTCTGATGAAACCAAGATTGAACTCTTTGGCCTGAATGCAAAGCGTCACGTCTGGAGGAAACCTGGCACCATCCCTACGGTGAAGCATGGTGGTGGCAGCATCATGCTGTGGAGATGTTTTTCTGCGGCAGTGACTGGGAGGCTAGTCAGGATCGAGGGAAAGATGAACGGAGCAAAGCACAGCGAGATCATTGAGGAAATTTGGAGAAACTCCCCAAATACAGGTGTGTCAAGCTTGTAGCTTCATACCCAAGAAGACTTGAGGCTGTAATCGCTGCCTGACCGGTTGCATCATCGCCTGGTATGGCAACTGCTCGGCATCCGACCGTAAGGCGCCACAGATGGTAGTGCGTACAGCCCAGTACATCACTGGGGCCAAGTTCCCTGCCATCCAGGACCTATATTATATTAGGCGGTGTCAGAGGAAAGCCCAAAAAATGTCAAACACTCCAGTCATCCAAGTCATAGACTGTTCTCTCTGCTACCGCATGGCAAGCGGTACCGGAGCGCCAAGTCTAGGTCCAAAAGGCTGCTTAACAGCTTCTACCCCCAAGCCATAACATTGCTGAACAATTAATCACCCAGACTATTTGCATTGCCACCCCCCCCGCTGTTTATTATCTTTGCATAATTACTTTACCCCTACCTACATGTACAAATTACCTCGACTAACCTGTACCCCCACACATTGACTCGGTACCCTCTGTATAGAGCCTCATTATTGTTATTATTGTTACTCATTATTGTGTTACTTTTTCTTTTCTTTTTTTACTTTAGTTTGTAAATATTTTCTTAAAACTGCATTGTTGGCTAAGGGCTTGTACGTAAGCATTTCACGGTAAGGTCTACACCAGTTGTATTCGACGCATGTGACAAATACAATTTGATTTGATTTGAGTAAAAGGTCTGAATGCTTATGTAAATGTGATATTTACATTTTTATTTTTAATACATTTGCAAAAATGTGTTTTTGCTTTGTTATTATGGGGTATTGTGTGTACATTGATGAGGGGGGAAAAAAACATTTTCATCCCTTTTAGAATAAGGCTGTAACGTAACAAAATGTGGAAAAAGTCAAGGGGTCTGAATACTTTCCGAATGCACTATAAGAGCGATCCAGGAGAAGGAAGATGATGCGTTACAAATGGTCCCCTATTCCCTATATAGTGCATCGTTTTCACCAGGGCCTATATGGGCCTATTTAAGGAATAGGTTGCCCTTCAGGACGCACATCCATAGTGCTGTTTGAACCAAATCACAAAATTAGAGGATTTCTGATTCAGACAAGAGTCATTCTGCAGAGGGCAATCACCTTGAACCCTGTCCAGACGCAGACTGGAGTGAGGTGACTGAAAATGTCATAAAGTGCCATTACAGTTAATGAGACGTCAGAGTCCAAACGCATGTAGAGGGCCAGGCAGTCAGCCCTGGTGCATCTCTTACAGGGGTAATAACAATGAATCCTCAAAAGATTCACAGAATCTTAAAGGAATCAGCCATGTCTCAAAAGTGTGTCAAATGTGAATGTCCTCACACCTGGGTATTTTTCTTTGAATGGTGAGTTGATGTGGATGGTAGGTGTCCCATTAATAGGAGCTGCAGAGCTGCTGTAAAATGGGTGATGATTTGGTTACCTCTGACCATATTAACCTTGACTTCCGCTCTGCAAACAGACACTCCCATCTAAGCAAACTAAAGAAAAAAGGAATGACATATTGCTGATGAATATAAAGCTAGAATGTGCACTCGCCACATATTCAAATGAAAATAACATATTATATTCCAATTACAGGGTATGTCTTTTTGTTTTTCATTTATTCTGTTCAATTGTCAGGGACCATGTACAATTAAAACAAGAAAAAAAATCATGACACTGACTATTACTGGGTAAAATACAAAACTGACCGAAGATCAGTGTCTAGGGGCAACACTTTACCCTACTCCACAATGCATGCAACAAAATTGTCATGGTAAATGTTCATGTTCAATCATGTTACCATCTCTCGACTGGAGTGTCAAATAATAGCTTATGTGTTTCTATATCTGTTTCTACCTCTAGAAATAGAATTACAATAAAGGGCGTAGCCCATCAGTCCACAACAATTTGACTGCACCCTCATGGATACACTCAGTAATTATATTTCTATGTTTCTACTTTTCTCTCAGGTGAAGTACGGGCATTTTGCCTTTGTGTGGGATGTGGCGGTGCTGGAGTATGTGGGCATCAACGATGAGGACTGCTCCTTCTACACTGTGGGGAACAAGGCACCAGACCGGGGCTACGGCATCGCCCTGCAGCACGGCAGTCCATACAGGGACATCTTCTCCCAGAGGTACGTTGAACATTTAAGGCTTTATACGTGCTAATACATGCTTAGAACAAGTAATATGTCATATAATATATGCTATTTATTCAACAGGTTTATCCAAAGCGACTTACAGTAATGCATGCGTATATTTTTTGTATGGGTGGCCCCAGAGAGTATCGAACCAACAAACCATGCTGTAAACAGTGCCATGCTCTACCGACTGAGCCACACAGAGCTGCAAAAAGCGTTAACACAGTACACTATTCAGTGTACAAGCAGCAGGCAATACAGTGTGCAAACATACAGGCTACCCTAACTACACCATTGCCACATCTACAGTGTGAGAAGGATTTAGTCGTTTCTGTTTTTGAAGTCAACTGCTGTATGGCCTTTCAGTGAAATGTCGCCTTTGTTCAGTGGACTGGAGTTTGTCCAAGTCAATTTGTGAAAGGACATCAAATGTTGTGATGGAATTACAGGTGGTTGATAGTTAGACAAAGTACACCAAGACAAAATGCTAAATCACTTGTCCATTAGAAATGAGCTTATATATGACTGACAAGGGCATGTAGTAAAGCTCAATCATTATGACATGCTCAAGTGCCCCATCCACCTGTAATGATGTGCTACTGCACTTGTCTTTGATTTCTATACACACTAAGAGAGGATCCTTCACGCCATCAAGAGGCAGATGCAAGCTGGATTTGTATTTAGAATGAACAAGTGTATATGTGTAGAAAGAGGAGGAAGGGAAGCGCTACTAAGGTACACTATAGTATATTTTGGTAGATAGAAGGTGCTCTTTGGTAAAAGGTGTAAATTGGTCATCAAAAAGAAAGGAGGACCAAGGCACTCTTCATATAATTAATTAAAATGCCTTTATTAGTATGGCATGTTCAATAGAAACAAAGTTGTTTAAAAACCGACGCGTTTCGGCTGCATGGCCTTCGTCAGGGAGTACAGAAAAAAGAGAATACAATGTCCTCTTTTGAAAGGCTTTTCCAATTAGCCCTAATTAGAAGAGGGAGTGGTTACCAAATTGGACACACCTAGTAAGCAATAATATACACATGAAAAGGTGAAATACTGTAGCTATGTTATCATGAGCATACAACTCCAAACTAGAAGCATCAGAACACCCAGAGAGGCAGTTCCAACCCTAACCATGACTGGGAGAAGTGTCCAGAACAAGAAAGCAATATATTCCACAGTACTCCAGACCACAGCAAAACATGAACAACAGTCCAAACATAGCTAGAGGGCAATTAAGCAAAATGTCCACTAGATGACAGCAAATGGACCCATCACGACCCTACAGGAAGGGTGAGAAATCCATATCTTCATTTAAACCAGGGTACTTAGTGGCCTGTAGTTTGTAAATCCAAAAACTTTCCCTTTGGTTTAACTGTTTAAATGAAGATGAAGATAAATGAAGATATGGATTTCTCACCCTTCCTGTAGGGTCGTGATGGGTCCATTTGCTGTCATCTAGTGGACATTTTGCTTAATTGCCCTCTAGCTATGTTTGGACTGTTGTTCATGTTTTGCTGTGGTCTGGAGTACTGTGGAATATATTGCTTTCTTGTTCTGGACACTTCTCCCAGTCATGGTTAGGGTTGGAACTGCCTCTCTGGGTGTTCTGATGCTTCTAGTTTGGAGTTGTATGCTCATGATAACATAGCTACAGTATTTCACCTTTTCATGTGTATATTATTGCTTACTAGGTGTGTCCAATTTGGTAACCACTCCCTCTTCTAATTAGGGCTAATTGGAAAAGCCTTTCAAAAGAGGACATTGTATTCTCTTTTTTCTGTACTCCCTGACGAAGGCCATGCAGCCGAAACGCGTCGGTTTTTAAACAACTTTGTTTCTATTGAACATGCCATACTAATAAAGGCATTTTAATTAATTATATGAAGAGTGCCTTGGTCCTCCTTTCTTTTTGAAGTGTATATGTGTGTTTGTGTGCATGTGTATGTCCGTGCGCGTGTGTGGGCGTCTGCTGCTCCTGTGTGTGTGCGTGTGTGTGGGCGTCTGGATGCTCCTGTGTGTGCGTGCGTGTGTGTGAATGAGTCCCAGCGTGTGATTCAGTATTTCTGTTTATTCTATTTGCACCTCTTTGTCTTACTGATGCACACAACTGCAGAATGTTGCCACTAATGGTGGTTGTGAAAGTAAACAAGTTATTAATTGACAGTCCTATTTAATTCCTTGTCATTATTTCCAGGACATTGTCAGGCTCTTGGGGAGCGCTTTCCAAACTCATTTTAAAATAAAACAGTTTGCTAAAAGTGTTCCCTATGGTTCCCGAACAATGCAAGGGAAATTACTGAGACAAAATTGTTTTGGAAACATGACTTCTTCTGACTTTTTGGATTACACAAGTCAATGAAGCACAACAATGAAATGATGGAGAAATTGTATTTGTCTCCCAGCAGTGGCTGGTAGACAAATACACTCTCCATGGTGTTACCCACTATCATCACAGGGTTGGAGAGTAACTGATTACATGTCATCTGTAACTGTAATCCATTACGCTACCAGCTAAAATATTGTAATCAGATTAGATACTTTGGAAAAACTAGATGATTACTTCTTATTTTTACATTTAAATTCATAAAGGTTGTTTGCGAGAAAAATAATACATTAAGACACCTTTCTTGTTTTCTTAATAACATAAAATTCATAATTGAAAAAAGGCGCAGTTTGTTCCACCTGAGCAAGTCAGACCACAAGTCAGAGACCACTATGATGACACATCAAATGTGCTTGAGGGATGCGTTATGTCTTCTAATGCCTCTTAAGTGGAAAGTCATCCAAAAGTAAGTGAAGGTAATCAGATTACGTTATAACATTTGGGTGTTCCAAAAATTACGTTACTGATTAGGGATATACTGATCCTCAGTATTCATTATCAAACCGTGCCAACATTCCTTCAACTATTGCTATTTGAAGGCATGGAATAGCATGGGGTTGATATTGCGTTTTGAATAAAAACACGGATATCTCCAAGGGTTTTGTTGGCCTTGTCAATCAGAATTTCAAGTCCTGAAAGACAATAGAGACAAAACATTGCCAAGCTACCAATAGTCAGTCAAATAGCCAGTGATTTTGTGTGTAATTAGAGTGGGAGCCTGTGCAAGTGCACAGGGTATTTTGGGGTCTCCAGTCTACTCACAAAATATTTGACAGTTTATTAAGTGTATTAAGATTAAAAAGAATTGATCTGCTTTAACAGTGTGGAAAGAGAGAGGGTGTATGTGTGTGCGTGTGTAGGTGTGGGGTGGGGGGGGGGGGGGCTCTGCGTACGTGCGTGTGTGTCTCGAGGACAGTTTGTCGTTGATAGAGTACTGCCGTTACATTACTCGTCACAAATACAACTTGTTGCTCACCTTTAATAGAATCAAACAACCCAGATGAAACAGATGAAAGTTCCAAGAAGGAAGTCATGTTTCCCCACTTACCGGAGAGAGTATAGTGTACTGGTAATGATGTGTGTTACCCAGACTGAGGTGATCATCCAGATATAGTGCAGACGGAGTCAGAAAGCTGCAGTTTTCAGGAATTCGATGAAAACGACTGATTTCCGGTGAGAAGCCTATGAGCCTTGCACTTAAATAGCAGCAGCATGCACACACAGCCACACAAACATACATACAGTGCTTTCGGAAAGTACTTTTTCTTTTTGTTACATTATAGCCTTGTTCTAAAATTGATTAATACATTTTTCCCCTCATCATTCTACACACAATACCCCATAATGACAAAACAAAACAGGTTTTTAGAAATTGTTGCTAATTTATAAACGTTTTAAAACTGAAATATGACATTTACATAAGTAATCACACCCTTTACTCAGTACTGTTGAAGCACCTTTGCCAATGATTACAGCATCAAGTCTTCTTAGGTATTACACTACAAGCTTGGCACACCTGTATTTTGGGAGTTTCTCCCATTCTTCTCTGCAGATCCTCTCAAGCTCTGTCAGGTTGGATGGAGAGCGTCGCTGCACAGCTATTTTCAGGACTCTCCCGAGATGTTCGATCGGTTTCAAGTCTGGGCTCTGGCTGGGCCACTCAAGGATATTCAGAGACTTGTCCCGAAGCCACTCCTGCGTTGTCGTGGCTGTGTGCTTAGGGTCGTTGTCCTGTTGGAAGGTGAATCTTCGCCCCCAGTCTGAGGTCCTAAGCACTCTGGAGCAGGTTTTCATCAAGGATCTCTCTGTACTTTACTCAGTTCATCTTTGTCTCGATCCTGACTAGTCTCCCAGTCCCTGCCGCTGAAAAACATCCCACAGCATGATGCTGCCACATACATACTTCACTGTAGGGATGGTGCCAGGTTTCGTCCAGACATGACGCTTGGCATTCAGGCTAAAGAGTTTAATCTTGGTATCATCAGACCAGAGAATCTTGCTTCTCATGGTCTGACAGTCCTTTAGGTGCCTTTTGGCAAACTCCAAGCGGGCTGTCATGTGCCTTTTACAGAGGAGTGGCTTCCGTCTGGCCGCTCTATCATAAAGGCCTGATTGGTGGAGTGCTGCAGAGATGGTTGTCCTTCTGGAAGGTTCTCCCATCTCCACAGAAGAACTCTGGAGCACTGTCAGAGTGACCATTGGGTTCTTGGTCACCTCCCTGCCCAAGGCCCTTCTCTCCCGACTGCTCAGTTTGGCCGGGCGGCCAGCTCTAGGAAGAGTCTTTGTGGTTCGAAACTTCTTCCATTTAAGAATGATGGAGGCCACTGTGTTCTTGGGGACTTTCAATGCTGCAGAAATGTTTTGGTACCTTTCCCCAGATCTGTGCCTCGGCACAATCCTGTCTCGGAGTTCTACAGACAATTCCTTCGACCTCATGGTTTGGTTCACTGTCAACTGTGGGACCTTTTTATATAGACCGTTGTGTGTCTTTCCATATTATGTCCAATCAATTGAATTTACCACAGGTGGACTCCAATCAATTTGTAGAAACATCTCAAGGAGGATCAATGGAAACAGGATGCACCTGAGCTCAATTTCGAATCTCATAGCAAAGGGTCTGAATACTTACATAAATAAGGTATTTCTGTTTTTGCAAAAATGTCTAAAACCTGTTTTCACTTTGTCATTATGGGGTATTGTGTGTAGATTGCTGAGGATATTTTTAAATCCATTTTAGAATAAGGCTGTAACATAACAAAATGTGTAAAAAGCAAAATGGTCTGAACAATACAGGTATCGACCACATTCCTTTTTTTCAATTTTTGCCTAAAATGACATAAAACCCTAATCTAACTACCTGTAGCTCAGGACCTGAAGCAAGGATATCCATATTCTTGATACCATTTGAAAGGAAACACTTTGAAGTTTGTGGAAATGTGAAATTAATATAGGAGAATATAACACATTAGATCTGGTAAAAGATAATACAAACTTACGTTTTTTGGGTTTTTTTTCATCATCTTTGAAATGCAAGAGAGACAGCAGGGGTTCAACCTTTAGAACCCTGTTCCTATATTTGAATATAAAAATAGATTTTATCAAACAGAACTATGCTACATTTTATCTCTGGGACCCTCAGGATGACAAATCAGAGCAAGATTACTGAATGTAAGTACAATATTTACCTTCAGAGGTGAATGTATCAAACCAGTTGCCGTGATAAAAGTTTTTTGTTGTTATGCACTCTCCTCAAACAATTTCATGATATTTTTTCACTGTAATAGCTACTGTAAATTGGACAGTGCAGTGGAGTGGAGGGACACCGATCCCTACGGTGGAGGGAAACCGATCCCGTAGAGGATAAATTGCCTAAAAGAGATGGGAATGCTTTGCCAGGAAACTATTACTTGAATTGTATTGTATTTCTGGAATCAGTGTCGGTGGAGCCCTCCCAAAGTGGTGGGGATATTGACCCTAGTAATGGCATTTAGTCACCAATGGCACAGTGAGTGACAGTGTTCTTCTTAGATCTTGAGGGTCCTAGGTGCTCTGTGCATGTGTGTGTCTTTCGGGGTCGATTTCCAGTTTGTGGAAATTACTTGATTTTTGTGGAAGCTCCACTGTGGCAGCGGTGAGAATGAGATCGACACCTGACATTGTCAATCTCTCGTCATCTGGAACAATGACAGAACTGTCACTTACAGTCCCATCCATCAACATTAGACAAACTCACGCCCCTGAAACTCTCATTAAAACCCATAAGTGGGATTTAATGAATGAGTAGTTGACATTTCTGCTATCTTATCAGAGATTCCCTCAGTTCTATGCTTCGTCCCCATAAATGGGTCGCTACTGTGTCAAAATACGTTTGCAAGTACAGTTTGTGACCTAAGATTGCTTGTATGTTATATAGGGATTTGTTCAAAGTTCTAGAAATCATATTCTTGTAGCTGACTGAGATTTGATCAGCTAGATACAAAAATATTGCAAATGTAGTGGAGATATGTATTCATCACCAAACATCCTATGCAGGTAGGTAGTTAGCCATTTGCTTTCTGTTCGTATTCTTATTTTGTACTATTTCTTATTCTTGCATTTGGGGGGCAGGTAGCCTAGTGGTTAGCGTGTTGGGCCACTAACCAAAAGGTTGCTTGATCAAATCCCCAAGCTGACAAGGTAAAAATCTGTTGTTCTGCTCCTGAACAAGGCAGTTAACCCACTGTTCCTAGGCCGTCATTGTAAATAATATTTTTTCTTAACTGACTTGACTAGTTAAATAAAGGTAAAATTAAATTGTTGAGAAGGAACCTGCAAGTAAGCATTTCATTGGACTATGTACACCGTATACCATGCTTATCCCGTACATACGACTAATAAAACGTGAAGCTCTCTGGACTCTTTTCCCCTCTTATACCGCTTTGTATGATTCGAATATTGTAGTGGCCTAATTATACCACTAATTATGATGATTTGTGACTGTGAATCTGGAATGGGCATGAGTGGCATTGTGAAGACAAACTCTTTGGAGGTAGCCAGACAGTGAGAATACAGTTTGGCTGGCTGTGTGGGATTAGTACCATGGCCGTCACGCCTCCATTGTCCTCATTTAATAAGGAGTTGCTACTCAGAGTGCACTTTATGCAAGGAGCTTATTTTAGAACAGTTTCTCTCCTGTGCTCCTTTTGACATTGTGTAATCATGTTGTCAGAAATTCTCCCAGATGGAACATACTACCATTCCCTGTTTTTGCTATTTTTGTCAGATTTAATTGTTTCTTCTAAAGTTTGGATGCAATGGAACAAGTTTGCACCCTTTTGCATAGGTTATAACTAGAGATAAGAGAAGAGCAGAACACGATAAGATAATGAATTTATTATCCACATGGGGACATTTTGTATGAGGCTCTGTGCATACATTAAACGCATACATATCAAGCATAGACAAAAGACAATAAACAATTATTACAAACAATAAATACAACCAATGAGGGTAGACAAAGTGCAGTTCATGTGGGAATCCTAATTATTCTGAACACAATACACATTCGTACACCATCGACTACAGCAGTGTTTCTCAACTCCAGTCAACTCCAGTCCTTGAGTACCCCCAACGGTACAGACTTTTTGTAGTCCTGGACAAGCACACTTGCCAACTAATCATCAAGCCCTGGATGAGTTGAATCAGGTGTGTTTGTCCACCTCCCAACAGCACAACAATGGACTGGAGTTGGGGAACATTGGACTACAGTATCAACTAAAGGCCTGCCTGCTGGATCTACTAGTGTTTGTCATTTAGAAGCCTTATTGCCTCTGGGATAAACAATTGTTTGACTCTATTATTTTTATGCCCTGGTGCCCAGTATTGTCAACCTCAAACTCCTGATATAGAAGATGTCTGGGGCCCAAGAGAACCTTCTATAAATGATCTGTCTCCGTGAGAAGCAATTTGCCTTTGAATACGAACCTGAGACACAATTCTGGTTTAGACTCTGGACCCCAGATTTATCGTGTGTGTGTGTGTGTGTGTGTGTGTGTGTGTGTGTGTGTGTGTGTGTGTGTGTGTGTGTGTGTGTGTGTGTGTGTGTGTGTGTGTGTGTGTGTGTGTGTGTGTGTGTGTGTGTGTGTGTGTGTGTGTGTGTGTGTGTGTGTGTGTGTGTGTGTGTGTGTGTGTGTGTGTGTGTGTCTCAATGTGGGTATTATGTGCCTTTGTCTGTGTTCAACTGAAATGTAGCATCTCAGATGTTATAATTTGTTTGCATCACCTTGGAATTTCTGCTGTTCCTTTTTTTCCTTTCTTTTCTTTTTTCCTCGTCTTCTCTTTAGTCCTATCAAGTACGGTAGTTTGTCTGCCTCCGTCGAAACCATCTAATAACGTATGATCATTTCTGCAGCAGCTGGTTGCCTTGGCAACAGCTCCAGTAGTCCACACTAATCGCCATGCAGAGCCCAGGAGTCAGAAAGGCTGGTTGGTACAGCAGCCAGGTTACCCGTGATACAAGTCAGTGTTCGACGTCTATCCAGGTCTGAGGACGTCGGGCGATGACGTGGAAACGGCCACTAGGGGCAACAGTGTAACCTTTAAGTATGTTTCGGTTTTGCTAGGGTGTTGTGGACAGGGATGGGTGTAAGCATCTGCCTCTGATTCCAAGTTCGAATCCAGCGGTAGAAAGTTTTTTTATATATTTTGGTTTTAAGCCTATCCCAAACCTTTGGAACATCTTCGAAATTTGACGTTTGAGAAACATGGATGGACGTCTAATTCTGACGTGAGACGGTGAGAGCTGGTAGGGTACAGAACTTCCCACCTACCTCCAGTGATAGAAACATGTCAACAGACTGCATACATTATATGGTGTGACATTCGATCATTTTCCTGGAATGAGAGCTTGGCCTAACAACACCGAACTCCTCGGCAACACTGTGATGTCATGAAGTGTGTGTGTGTGCATCTGTTGTCACCAGAGAGCATGAGTAAGAGTGATCAGCCCTTTACAATCGGTTATGGACTAGAGCTAGGTCACTATTCAGAGTTCTCTACAGCCCAGGTCATGCAGAGCCTGAATGAGGAGAAAACCAACCAACCTACTGCACACACACACATGCACACATTTTATAACTAACCCCAAGTGACACATTGGTGAACCCCTGATCCAGTCACTAGAATGACACGGTGGTTGAGAGGGACAAGGCTGTTCTTATTGTGTACAGGCCCAGATCAGCCATCCAGTCACATTGGAGGTGAAATTTCTCTAGCCCCAGTTGGAGCTCATCTGTTGGGTGATACCTCCTGTCACCACTGCACAGGGCCAGGGGGAACGCAAGCCCTCCATTGCTCCGTTCCCGCTCCATCACTCCATCTTACCGCGCGGTGACATATACAGTATAATTGGGGTGAGGAGGGGGCGCCTCTTTTGTATTGCCTGTGTGTGGCTCATGGTAGCTAATGGAAACACATAGTGGAAAAATAACTTTTATTCTATTTGGAAGTCACAGTGTGCTGTGAGTACACCAGATGCATAGGAGACAGATCTTAATAGTAGTTGCAATAGAATAAATACTTTTTTAATGTAAATAAAAACATGTCTTATTCTGTATATGCCACATGAGGTGAACATAGGGTGGCAGTTAAGAGTGTTGGGCCAGTAACCGAAAGGTCACTGGTTCGAATCCCCTAGCCGACTAGGTGAATAATCTGTCAATGTGCTCTTGAGCAAGGCGCTTAACCCTAGTCGGTCTGGATAAGAGCGTCTGCTAAATTACTAAAATGTAAATTAACAACTTGATGTGATATGTCTGTTTTGGAGCAAAATATGGCAATAATAGAGCAACATTTCCACAGAGATAAAACATACAGAAAAATGTTATCATATTACTCCAATTATTGCAGGAAAGCAGTGATAAACGACTAAGCTCTTAGGGTAGCTTTCCACATTGACCAATCTTCTTTGGCCACGATCTCAAGTATTTTGTTTACTCTAAAGTATAATCACTTTTTTTCCAGTTCTTTTCTTTTAAGCTACTAAAATGCATCCGTCGTATGTGTCTGTGTGCGTGTGACGGGGGGGGTTGGGTTAAAGAGCAAAACACATATTTCTGTGCACTGTAAGGGAAATAAAGGACAATGAAGTATTCTGAAATGTTGAAAAGCAAGCAAAAACCCATACTTGAAAAATCTTAGCACTTGGATGATTTCCGAGATTGATGGAATTGAATATGTTTGACGGAATTGCTGTCTGCATTTTGATAACCTTAGGTATCTCCCTCATTCCATTCCATTAGATTGAGTGCAATCCCTCTTTCCATTGTTTTCCTTTTCGGACCTGTCTTTGTCGGCGGCATAACAACTACAGTATCAATCGTCGAGCTCAAATCTCAGACCGACTTTGATTAATCAAGACGACATTTCTTCCAATATCGAATCAAATCAAAAATCAAATCAAATTGTATTTGTCACGAGCCTAATACAACAGGTGTAGAGCTTACTTATGCTTACTTACAAGCCCTTAACCAATGCAGTTTTAAGAAAAATACCTAAAAACATAAGAAATAAAGTAACAAGTGATTAAAGAGCAGCAGTAAAATAACAATAGCGAGGCAATATACAGGGGGTACTGGTACAGATTCGATGTGCGGGGGTCACTGGTTAGTTGAGATAATTGAGGTAATATATGCACGTGGGTAGAGTTATTAAACCTCTACCGACCCCCCCTCCCGGATCCGGGATCCTCTTCATCAGAAACGCTGACTAGCATAGCCTAGCCTAGCGCCACAGGGAATATCATATAATATAATTTCATGAAATCACAAGTCCAATACAGCAAATGAAAGATAAACATCTTGTGAATCCAGCCAACATGTCCGATTTTTAAAATGTTTTACAGCGAAAACACAACATATATTTATGTTAGCTCACCACAATAGCGCAACACACAACGCCATTTTTTCACCGCAAAGATAGCTTTCACAAAACCCACAAATAGAGATAAAATTAATCACTAACCTTTGAACAACTTCATCAGATGACAGTCTTATGACATCATGTTATACAATATATTTATGTTTTGTTCGAAAATGTGCATATTTATAGCTACAAATCTGGGTTTTACAACGCAGCCATGGTCACAAATGGCACCAAAACAGCCAGAATAATTACAGAGAGCAACGTGAAATACAGAAATACTCATCATAAAACTTTTATGAAAAATACATGTTGTACAGCAAATGAAAGATAAACTTCTTGTGAATCCAGCCTAACATGTCCGATTTTTTCAAAGTTTTACAGCGAAAACACAACATATATTTATGTTAGCTCACCACAATAGCCCAAAACACAACGCCATTTTTTCACCGCAAAGATAGCTTTCACAAAACCCACAAATGAATCACTAACCTTTGAACAACTTCATCAGATGACAGTCTTATAACATCATGTTATACAATACATTTATGTTTTGTTCGAAAATGTGCATATTTATAGCTACAAATCCTGGTTTTACATTGTGAACATGGCGCAAAAATGCTCCATAAAATTTTAGAGAGTCACGTAATCTAACATAAAAACTCATCATAAACTTTGCTGAAAAATACATGTTGGACATATAATTAAAGATACACTGGTTCTTAATGCAACCGCTGTGTTAGATTAAAAAAAAATAACTTTTGTAAAAAGCACAGCATACAATAATCTGAGACAGCGCTCAGCCATTCTCCGCCATGTTGGAGTCAACATATTCAACAAAAATACGAAATAACATCATAAATATTCTCTTACCTTTGATGAACTTTCATCAGAATGCAGTGCCAGGAATCCTTGTTCCATAATAAATCGTTGTTTTTTTTTAGAATGTCCATTTCTTTTATCGAATTAGCAACTTTGGCTAGCATAGTGGAGCTCACGTGTCCATGAAAGTTTGATGCATGGAACGAAAAATTCAAAAAGTCATAATAAAAGTCGAATAAACTGGTCAAACTCAGTTGAAAATCCATCTTTAGGATGTTTTTTCTCGTATGTATCCAATAACGTCCCAGACGGAGCATTTCTTCGTGTCTACCTAAGGCATTGCAGACAACGATATGGTACACCCAGGTGCGCAGCAAAATACTGCCAATATGGCTGACCTGTCACTCCAAAAGCTCTCATTCGGTCCCACATAAGGCTAGACACCTCATTCAACGTTCTACTGCCTGTTGACATCTAGTGGAAGGCGTATGAAGTGCATACATATCCATAAATACAAGGCAATTGAATAGGCGAAGCCCTTCACAGAGACCCATTTCAGAATATTCACTTCCTGTTTGGAAGTTTGCCTGCCAAATGAGTTCTGTTTTACTCACAGATATAATTCAAACAGTTTTAGAAACTTCAGAGTGTTTTCTATCCAATATTAATAATAATATGCATATCATATGATCTAGAACACAGTACGAGGCCGTTTAATTTGGGCACTATTTTTCCCCAAAGTGAAAATGGCGCCCCCTATTAAGAAGAAGTTTTAAAGTAACTAATGCATAGAAAATAACAGAGAGTAGCAGCAGCGTAAAAGAGGGGGGCATTGCTAGTAGTCCGGGTAGCCAATTGATTAGATGTTCAGGAGTCTTACAGCTTGGGACTAGAAGCTGTTTATAAGCCTCTTGGACCTAGACTTGGCGCTCTGGTACCACTTGCCATGCGGTAGCAGAGAGAACAGTTTATGACTAGGGTGGCTGGAGTCTTTGACAATTTTTTGGGCCTTCCTCTGACACTGCCTGGTATAGAGGTCCGGGATGGCAGGCAGCTTGGCCCCAGTGATGTACTGGGCCGTACGCACTACCCTCTGTAGTGCCTTGCGGTCGGAAGCCAAGCAGTTGCCATACCAGGCAGTGATGTAACCAGTCAGGATGCTCTCGATGGTACAGCTAGAAGCTTTTGAGGATCTGAGGACCCATGTCAAATCTTTTCAGTCTCCTGAGGGGGAATAGGTTTTGTTGTGCCCTCTTCACGACTGTCTTGGTGTGCTTGGACCATGTTAGTTTGTTGGTGATTTGGACACCAAGAAACTTGAAGCTCTCAACCTGCTCCACTACAGCCACGTCGATGAGAATGGGGGAGTGCTCGGTCCTGCTTTTCCTGTAGTCCACAATCATCTCCTTCATCTTGATCGCATTGAGGGAGAGTTGTTGCCCTGGCACCACATGGCCAGGTCTTTGACAACCTCCCTTTAGGCTGTCTTGTTGTTGTGATCAGGAACACCACTGTTGTGTCATCGGCAAACTTAATGATGGTGTTGGAGTCGTGCCTGGCCGTGCAGTCATGAGTGAACGGGGAGTACAGGAGGGGACTGAGCACGCACCCCTGAGGGGCCCCGTGTTAAGGATCAGCGTGGCGGATGTGCTGTTACCAACCCTTACCACCTCAGGAAGTCAGGAAGTCCAGGATCCAGTTGCAGAGGGAGGTGTTTAGTCCCAGGGTCCTTAGCTTATTGATGAGCTTTGAGGTCACTATGGTGTTGAACGCTGAGCTGTAGTCAATGAATAGCATTTTCACATAGGTGTTCCTTTTGTCCAGGTGTGAAAGGGCAGTGTGGAGTGCAATAGAGATTGCATCATCTGTGGATCTGTTTGGGCGGTATGCAAATTGGAGTGGGTATAGAGTTTCTGGGATAATGGTGTTGATGTGAGTCATGACCAACCTTTCAAAGCACTTCATGGCTACAGACGTGAGTGCTACGGGTCGTAAGTAATTTAGGCAGGTTACCTTAGTGTTCTTGGGCACAGGGACTATGGTGGTCTGCTTGAAACATGTTGGTATTACAGACTCTTGAAAATGTCAGTGAAGATACTTGCCAGTTGGTCAGCGCATGCTCGGAGTACATGTCCTGGTAATCCGTCTGGCCCTGCGGCCTTGTGAATGTTGACCTGTTTAAAGGTCTTACTCACATCGGCTGCGGAGAGCGTGATCACGCAGTCGTCCGGAACAGCTGGTGCTCTCATGCATGTTTCAGTGTTACTTGCCTCGAAGCGAGCATAGAAGTAATTTATCTCATCTGGTAGGCTCGTGTCACTGGGCAGCTCTCGGCTGTGCTTCCCTTTGTAGTACAATAATAGTTTGCAAGCCCTGCCACATCCGACGAGCGTCGGAGCCGGTGTAGTATGATTCAATCTTAGTCCTGTATTGATGCTTTGCTTGTTTGATGGGGAATAGCGGGATTTATTGTAAGCTTCCGAGTTAGATTCCCGCTCCTTGAAAGCGGCAGCTCTACCCTTTAGCTCAGTGCGGATGTTGCCTGTAATCCATAGTGCCTGCATCGGTCTGTAGTGGTATGTAGACAGCTACGAAAAATACAGATGAAAACTCTCTAGGTAGATAGTATGGTCTACAGCTTATCAAGTCTCTGTTTCTGATTGGACGTTTCACTAGCATGTATTCCTCTTTTTCATTCCATCTGAGCCAACATCTGAGTCATCTGTTATGTGGGCCTTATCTAAATAAGATCCCTTAGTCTCGCAACAGTGATCCCAAATCAGACCTTACGATTCTATATGTGCCTATGTAGCAGAGGTTAAAGAGGTTAAAATAATGTCTATATTAGAGAATTCTATGTTATTGAAATGAGATATGCACCTCTGCTATTATTCATTTTCTAATTATGTAAACTACCTTTACACTACATTTGCATTTGAGATACTTTGGCAGCATTTTGTATTTGTTATACTTTGTAGAGGCACAGTCAAAGATAAGTGTTGTCATTCAAGTCACTCGTGTGTCTTTGTCCGTGTGTGTGTGTGTGTGTGTGTGCTGTTCATTTTTTCCCCTGCGATTCCGCAAGCCACACCTCTGAAATATAGTTCTGTAAATGAACAGAAGGCTCCAATCAACCTTTGAGGGTTTTTATTGGATGTCATTGTTAATTTGCTTAGCTGGACAGCATAACATCATTAGAGAAAAGTAATAACACTCTGCTACAAAACATATTCATATTTCTTATAATTATTTTGACAGGTTAATACAGCTGTCAGTCTGTGGCATCATTATTTGTCCGATATTGCCCTCTAGTGTTTGAGGACCATTCAAACATCTGCAGAGAATCAGGGTGAATCTCATGTATTTTTTTATTCCTAGTGTCCTCCCTCGCATTGGAGGAGAAGAGTCAAGGTTTCTTCTCTGACCTTCAATGTGTTTTGAGAATGAGGTGAAGAGAGAGGATGCGAGGAATCCAGGAAATACAATTGAGATTCACCCCTCAGATCATCATACAATGTGAATGACATGGATCATACTCAGTGCTTGCCTTTGAATAGAAAAACCTTATTTTAGTCTAGCCAGAGTCATATATATGGCATGGACTCTACAAGGTGTCGAAAGCGTTCCACGGGGATGCTGGCCCATGTTGACTCCAATGCTTCCCACAGTTGTGTCAAATTGGCTGGGTGTCCTTTGGGTGGTGAACCATTCTTGATACACATTGGAAAATGTTGAGTGTGAAAAACCCAGCAGTGTTGCAGTTCTTGACACACACAAACTGGTGCGCCTGGCACCTACTACCATACCCCGTTCAAAGTTACTTAAATATTTGGTCTTGCCCATTCACTTTCTGAATGGCACACACACAGTCCATGTCTCAATTGTCTGAAGGTTTAAAAATCCTTCTTTAACCTGTCTCCTCACCTTCATCTCCACTGATTGAAGTGGATTTAAGTGACATGAGTAAGGGATCATAGCTTTCACCTGGTCAGTCTATGTTTTGTACTCTCAGTTTGTATGCCTCTGTCTAGACTGAAACAAGGTTGTTGTATTCCTGGCACCACTCCGCCAGGGCCCTCACCAACTCCTTGTAGGCTGTTTTGTTGTTGTTGGTAATCAGGCCCACCACTGTTGTGTCGTTTGCAAACTTGATGATTGAGTTGGAGACGTGCATGGCCTAGCAGTCATGGGTGAACAGGGAGTACAGGAGGGGGCTGAGCATGCACCCATGTGGGGCTCCTGTGTTGAGGATCAGCGTAGCTGCACAGGGCCCGGGTTCAGACCCAGGGCCCCAAGCTTAGTGATGAGCTTGGAGGGCATTATGGTGTTGAAAGCTGAGCTGTAGTCAATGAACATCATTCTTACATAGGGATTCCTCTTGTCCAGATGGAATACGACAGTGTGCAGGGCGATGATACCATCAGTGGATCTGCTGTATGCAAATTGTAGTGGGTCTAGGGTGTCTGGTAAGGTGGAGGTTAGATGATCCTTAACTAGCCTCTTAAAGCACTTAATGATGACAGAAGTGAGTGCTACGGGGCGATAGTCATTTAGTTCAGTTACCTTTGCTTTCTTGGGTACAGGAACAATGGTGGACATCTTGAAGCAAGTGGGGAAAACAGACTGGGAAAGGGAGAGATGGAATATGTCCTTTAACAGTCCAGCCAGCTGGTCTGCACATGTTCTGAATTACTATTGCAATTTAACGTTAGAATGTTGCAAAACGAGTGACCTAAGCAACTTTGAGCGTGTTATGATCGTCGGTGCCAGGCGTATCTCAGAAATGTCCGGCCTCCTGGGCTTTTAACGCACGACAGTGTCTAGGGTTTACAGAGAATGGTGCAATTAACAAAAAACATCCAGTCAGCGGCAGTCCTGTGGGCGAAAACAGCTCGTGATGAGAGAGGTCAAAGGAGAATGTGAAGAATTGTGCAAGCTAACAGGTGGGCCACAAACAGGCAAATATATATATTTTTAATTTAACTAGGCAAGTCAGTTAAGAACTAATTCTTATTTACAATGACGGCCTACCGGGGAACAGTGGGTTAACTGCCTTGTTCAGAACAGATTTGGACTTTGTCAGCTCAGGAATTTGATCCAGCAACCATTCAGTTACTGACCCAACGCTCTAACCACTAGGCTGCCTAGCGGCGCAGTACAACAGTGGTGTGCAGAATGGCATCTCGGAAACGCACAACTCGTCAGTCCTTGTCATGAATGGGCTATTGCAGCAGACACCACACCGGGTTCCACTCCGATCAGCTGGAAACAAGAAGAAGTGGCTCCAGTGGGCACGCGACACTGGACAATTGAGTGGAAAAACATTGCCTGGTCCGATGAATCCCGGTTCCTGTTGCCTCATGCTGATGATAGTCAGGATTTGGCGTAAGCAGCATGAGTCCATGGCCCCATCCTGCCTGGTGTCAACTGTACCGGCTGGTGGTGGTGGTGGTGTAATGGTGTGGGAAATGTTTTCCTGGCACACGTTAGGTCCCTTGAGCAGCATGTTGCATGTCACACCTTGTGTCCCGGAGGGGGGTCCGACCCAGTACTAGATGGGTGTACCTAATAAATATGTCTCTGAGTCTAAGCTACTTACTCATCAGGGGAAGTAGATTATAACCTACATCCTGAAGAAAATGTGATGCAGTCCAATCTGAATGAAATGTAGATTTTGCCCTATTCCAGTATACACCTGCAGACAATAACACATCTGTACTCAATTTGTTTGTGTGTGTGTTTGTGTGTTTTTGTGTGTGTATCTGTGTGGGCGCATCCGTCTGTCTGTCCGTGCGTGCATGTGCGCGTGTATGTGCATCTATCTGTGTGTGTTTGTGTGTGTGTGTCAGGATCCTGGAGCTGCAGCAGAACGGGGACATGGATATCCTGAAGCTGAAGTGGTGGCCACGGGACAGCCCGTGTGACCTGTACTCTGCGGTGCACACCAAACACCGCGGCAGCGCCCTGGACATCCACAGCTTTGCCGGCGTGTTCTGCGTGCTGGCGGCGGGTGTGGTGGTCTCCTGTCTCATCGCCATGGTGGAGACCTGGTGGACAAGGAGGAAGGGCTCACGAGTCCCCTCCAAAGAGGTGAGGAGCTGGGGGAGGCCAGGGTGGTTGTGGGGGTCTGTGTCTGGGGGTCTCGGTAACACTTGACTTGAACACTCTGTTTTCCGGATGTACAGTGGGGAGAACAAGTATTTGATACACTGCCGATTTTGCAGGTTTTCCTACTTACAAAGCATGTAGAGGTCTGTAATTTTTATCATAGGTACACTTAAACTGTGAGAGACGGAATCTAAAACAAAAATCCTGAATATCACATTGTATGATTTTTAAGTAATTAATTAGCAATTAGCACACATACTGTATATGAGGGGGGGTAAAGATAAGGTATTTTTATTGCCACATATATATGGCCGTATAAAGACAGCCTATGGGATTGCTCCAGCATGCTCTAACCCAGACAGAGACAGGTACCAGAAATCAGTGCAGGCATTTCTAACAAACTGGTTCATTTTCTTCCTCGTGGCCCTCAAATAAGGACCATTCTGCCAAAAGCCCAATTTAGACAGGCCCACTAGGCTAAAGATGGACCAGTCCATCTGGCATTTGTGTCTCTGTCCAGTCCATTTTCGGGACAGAGAAATAAATCCAGACTCTTGTGTTAACAACACCACAGAGTCATAGAGAAGAAGCCGCACCAGCTTGAAACAGAAACGTATCCAATGTTAAAGGGCTGTATTGAATTCTGATATCCCCTGTACATTTGATTGCTAACACAAATGATTGTGCTATGCATGGCTGTACCTTGTCTCTCCTATCTTTCTTTCTGTCGTATCTCTTCTTCCACTCGTCCACCTAATGAGCAGGTAGGCATAGCCAAGGCGTTTTTGTCACTTCCAGAGCCAAGCACAGTGGTTGTGGAAATGATTGTCCCCGAGTCTCGAGGACTGTGACATCCCACTCGGCAAAGCTGATGTGAAATGCAAATGTACTAACGAGCAGAGAGTAATGCAATTATGGAAAATAAATATTGTCATGCCCAGTTTAGTGTTCATTAGTCATGTATAAATTAGAATCACAAATTAAATCAAGCCATGGAGTGGCACTAATTTAGGAGAATTTATTTGAAAATGCATTTTGTAATAAAGCAAAGTAAATCTTAGAATGAGGGTCAGTTTACCGCTAAAATAATAGTTTACTCCATTAACATTATACATTTTTTTTATTTCACATTTAATTTCCTATGTTGCCGAGATCCCTCTCAACCCACCTATCAAGCCACAACCAACCATGCACACACCCTCATCAATAACCCCTCTGCCATGCTCTCCTCTCCTTCCCTTCCCACCTCTCCTATCCCCTCCTATTCTGTCCTCTCAGCTGGTGTCTGTGTGTTGTTGACTGGGTCACGACATCATAGCCACGCCACAGGAAGCCGGGTGCTCAACAGAATGCCTGTTTCATCTCTTCAGCTCGGCAATAATGAAAGCTTTTGATCAAGGCAGCGAGGCCTGTGTCGTCTCAAGTCTGTTCCCCATCATAGCACCCCACCCCAGCTTTCTATCCCCCTCTACCCCCTACCCATGACCCCCTGCACTCACAACAGCTTTCATGTGTCAGGTTAACTAGTGAGCCTGTCTGGCCAGTGGTCATATACAAAGAATCCCAGTAGCCCCCTGCCATCTTTATTAACCTTCAATACAAGGACCCTGACTGACCAGTGTGTCGGTGCCTGGGGTTCAAGGTCTTTGTAATGGAGAGCGTTGAGAAATCAATGTGAGTATCACATCACTTAATTTAGCACTCAAATAGTCCTATCAAAATTGCCCTTTACTTTGGTTAGGTACTGCATGGATATTGGTTGCATTTGTTTAAATGCTGTATTTGCATGGTATTGATTTTAAAGAGTGAGTTTTGTCAAAAGCTGGGTAGTAGTGATCTGTTGCGAGCCCTCGTCCTCTTTGAATATTGAACTGATTTGGCTAATTCACATAAAACTGGACCTAAAACTGGACCTAGAGTGCTGCATTATAAACTTTGAACTTCATACCATTTACGGAATCCAAGAGTTGTTGGGGTAGCCTAAAGCTGCCATGGTGAAAGTAGTGGTGTCTTAGCCATGTTGTTTAGTTGAGCCCTACACTTCACCCTGCCCATGGCCCACAGCGACGCTGGTGACTGTGGTTACGGACCGTGGTTACGGTCGGCAGGGTAGTGGTGGTGAGGTCACATCCTGCTGGGCCCGGTGCAGTGTGTCAGAGTTACCCAGTGTGTCTGCAGTCAAGAGGATATCACTAGGAGCCATCAGCTTCCTCAATATACTGCACTACTGCCCTTTCTCATTAGGAATAGCCCTTCCCTCCGGTCCTCAATATAGGCTTCGTCCCAAATGGAACCCTATTTCCTTTATAGTGCACTACTTTCGACCAGGGCTTGAAACCATACGGTCAAAAGTAGTGCACTATGTACTGTAAGGAATGCTCCCTAGCTCTCTCACACACAGACAGACATACAACAAGCTTACAGCGTCCATACAAGCATACACAGACCAACAAACACTGAGGAATGTCACAGCTGCTATCAGTAGTATGATATCAATCGCGTTAGGCTTGTCGCAATTAAGCTAGTGTTCCTCTTTGAATGAAACCTGTACTTTGCACCTGTACTGACCTCGCCTTCTGGATGATAGCGGGGTGAACAGGCAGTGGCTCGGTGGTTGATGTCCTTGATGATCTTTTTGGCCTTCCTGTGACATCTGGTGCTGTAGGTGTCCTGGAGGGTGGGCAGTTTGCCCCTGGTAATGCATTCGGCAGACCGCACCACCCTCTGGAGAGCCTTGCGGTTGCGGGCGGTGCAGTTGCATACCAGTGATGATACAGCCCGACAGGATGCTTTCAATTGTGGATCTGTAAAATTTTGTGAGGGTTTTAGGTGACAAGCCAAATTCTTTAGCCTCCTGAGGATGAAGAGGCTCTGTTGCGCCTTTTTCACAACACTGTCTGTGTGGGTGGTCCATTTCAGTTTGTTAGTGATGTACAGTCGTGGCCAAAAGTTTTGAGAATGACACAAATATTAATTTTCACAAAGTCTGCTGCCCTAGTGTCTTTAGATATGTTTGTCAGATGTTATTATGGAATACTGAAGTATCAAAGGCTTTTACTGACAATTACATGAAGTTGATGCAAAGAGTCAATATTTGCAGTGTTGACCCTTCTTTTTCAAGACCTCTGGCTTGGCATGCTGTCAATTAACTTCTGGGCCACATCCTGACTGATGGAAGCCCATTCTTGCATAATCAGTGCTTGGAGTTTGTGGGTTTTTGTTTGTCCACCCGCTTCTTGAGGATTGACCACAAGTTCTCAATGGGATTAAGGTCTGGGGAGTTTCCTGGCCATGGACCCAAAATATCGATGTTCTGTTCCCCGAGCCACTTAGTTATCACTTTTGCCTTATGGCAAGGTGCTCCATCATGCTGGAAAAGGCATTGTTCGTCACCAAACTGTTCCTGGATGGTTGGGAGAAGTTGCTCTCGGAGGATGTGTTGGTACCATTCTTTATTCATGGCTGTGTTCTTAGGCAAAATTGTGAGTGACCCCACTCCCTTGGCTGAGACGCAACCTCACACATGAATGGTCTCAGGATGCTTTACTGTTGGCATGACACAGGACTGATGGTAGAGCTCACCTTGTCTTCTCTGGACAAGCTTTTTTCCGGATACCCCAAACAATCGGAATGGTGATTCATCAGAGAAAATGACTTTACCCCAGTCCTCAGCATTCCAATCCCTGTACCTTTTGCAGAATATCAGTCTGTCCCTGATGTTTTTCCTGGAGAGAAGTGGCTTCTTTGTTGCCCTTCTTGACACCAGGCCATCCTCCAAAAGTCTTCGCCTCACTGTGCGTGCAGATGCACTCACACCTGCCTGCTGCCATTCCTGAGCAAGCTCTGTACTGGTGGTGCCCCGATCCCGCAGCTGAATCAACTTTAGGAGACTTTCCTGGTGTTTGCTGGACTTTCTTGGGCGCCCTGAAGCCTTCTTCACAACAATTGAACCGCTCTCTTCGAAGTTCCTGATGATCCGATAAATGGTTGATTTAGGTGCAATCTTACTGTCAGCAATATCCTTGCCTGTGAAGCCCTTTTTGTGCAAAGCAATGATGACGGCACGTGTTTCCTTGCAGGTAACCATGGTTGGCAGAGGAAGAACAATGATTCCAAGCACCACCCTCTGTTTGAAGCTTCCAGTCTGTTATTCGAACTCAATCAGCATGACAGAGTGATCTCCAGCCTTGTCCTCGTCAACACTCACACCTGTGGTAATGAGAGAATCACTGACATGATGTCAGCGGGTCCTTTTGTGGCAGGGCTGAAATGCAGTGGAAATGTTTTGGGGGATTCAGTTAATTTGCATGGCAAAGATGGACTTTGCAATTAATTGCAATTCATCTGATCACTCATCATAATATTCTGGAGTATATGCAAATTGCCATCATACAAACTGAGGCAGCAGACTTTGTGAAAATTTCTATTTGTGTCATTCTCAAAACTTTTGGCCACGACTGTATATGCCAAGGAACTTGAAGCTTTCCACCTACTCCGCCGCGGTCCCGTCGATGTAGATAGGGGGGTGCACCCTCCGCTGTCTCCTGAAGTCCACGACCATCTCCTTTGTTATGTTGACGTTGAGTGAGAGGTTGTTTTCCAGGCACCACACTCCCAGAGCCCTCACCTCCTCCCTGTAGGCTGTCTCTCCCTGTAAGCTGTCCCATTTGTTGTCCGTTTTGCATAACACCTCGATGATTTCCAGTACTTCCATTCTCCTTTTCCTTCATCAGTTGCAATCAGAAAAATGTGTCACCTAAAGATTCAACAATAGAAAAAATCATAATAATGTATTATTACTCTATGGGAACAAACACACACACACACTCACGGTCCACAAAAACACAGCTCCCACTGAGCTCCAACCCAAAGCCACGTTAGCTGCCTGGGGACGAGCTGCGTTTGTATCTCTGTTTTCCTCCTGGTACATGAATGCTGCATTCTGTTCATCCCAATGTGTTAGACGCCTGTCCCTGTTCAGGCCTCTGCTTCTATGTGATCACTGTTAGTGTTTCTGTATTGCGTCTCTGTGCTGTGTATTGTTGTATTGTTGACACGGTGATGAGGTCACACACTCCAATGAGGCTTTACTAAACTCTACCCTCCAAGCAGATATATGATTTGGGTATTGGGGGTCTCATAATTAAATGAAAGCATTTCAATCCTTCAATGTTGCAGGATTCATTTCCAACACAAACAGATTGCCAGATGCATTTTGACATATCTAGCACATACATTAATTAGTTCATGTTAGTGTTGGGATAGGTCCCTTGCTCATAGGCACAAGAGTAATATAGGCTACACACAGTATGGCCAACTCTGTCTTTTAACCAGTTTAGTTAAGTTTATTAGGATCCCTATTAGCTGTTACTCATTCAGCAGCTACTCTTCCTGGGATCCACACAAAACGTAAAATACATGACACAGTACAGGGCAGTTATAGAATAGCACAAAGGCAATACTACATTAAATCCTTATCCTCTGTCCACCAATGCATCTCCTTTGCTGCTATATTGTATGACTGTGTTTCTGTGGCTGTATACATGTACCACAGATGTTGATGTTACTTGGAGTCGTTTGGGTGGTGGGTGGTGGGTGGTGGATCTGTCTTGCTATATACAGTGTGTAATGATAAAGGAAGAGAGGGTGGCTAAGGAGTATTGGACACTACACACAATGGACGGCCACTTGGTTCACAATACTGAGCACAAAATGTTTGATCATGTCTGATTTACTGTCCCTGCTGGCTGAAAGCTCTCATTCCCTTTTGGTTTTGTTTTGTAGATAAGTACACTGTGTTGAGGGTAAAGCGGGCGAGGGAGAGCAATACAAAATGCCATTTTTCACCCTTCCAGGTATATCTTCGAAGGCTCCTCCTCGGACGTAAAAAAAAAAAAAAAACACCGAGTGTGTGTGTGTGTGTTTGTATGGGCTGACTGTGCTGTCTTTTCTACTCACCCCCGCCTCTCCTCCGACAAAATCCCTCCTTCATCCTCCCATTTGCCTGCTCTCATCCTTTCTCTGTCCGTCTGTACGTCTGTCTGCCACTGTCTCTCTGTCCTTGCACAAACACCCACAAACACACATACACAGACACAGGCCGATGGCACTTCCGCCAGGCAAGCTGAACCGTGCCACCACCAACATGACACCCATCACGACATCCCCCTCACCACTCTCAGGACTGCCTCCTCCACCCATTATCCCCAGTCACCCGCATGCTGTGACCTCCCATGTGCCTTGATCGTCCAGCACAGGGTCGAACCCAACGACGAGCCCTCCCAACTCGTCCCTAAAATAAGAATGACCTCTTTCGCTGCCTCTCCTCCCACCTCCAGGGTATACCTATGACAGAAGCTTTAAATAGGAGCGGATGCTGTGAGATTCTTGTTAGAGCGAACTCAAACCATTCGGTTGTGGGAATACAACCCAGATTGTCATACTTATTGCTTTTCTGCTGACAACAACAGAACTATTGCATTGATGACATTTCTAGTCACTGGCACTGCCTGCCAATATGTGAGCTATGATGCCTTTCCTCCACTAGAGGGCTTGCAGCATGCTCTCGCCGACCAAGCATAATACGGTTTAGTGTGCAGTCATGTAATGGGTTAACAGGTGCATGTTACGCTGTATTAGAAATGCATGTTTAGCTAAGGTCTGCAGTGCGGATCTGCACATTTCAATTCATATGAATGAAAGTGAGCCACTCTAACGTGAATGAATTCCCCCCCAAAATGGAAGCCTACACATCTGATTGAAACAGAGGCCATTCGCTTAGAACACTTATTAACTCTGTCTTATATTTTGCTTTGTGTGTTAGCAAAGTGCTGCTACACATGACACTCTTCAGTTGATCCAACAGGCCGGTCCTCTCGTCGTACGGTAGTTACCCATAAGGTAACCTGGCTCTAGCAGTCAACTGACTGGCCCTCTGTCACTCACTGTTTTTCTCTCGCCACCTCCTTCCTCGTTCCTTTACTTTCAACCACCCCTCCTTCCTCAATCCCCCACTGCTGGGTGTGTGGCATGACCAGATCACCACAAACAGTACCCCCTCCTGCCCCCTCCCCCTCTGAGACGGAGAGGGTAACCGGGGCAAGACCCCCCTCCACTCCACATGGTCAGTAGCTCTGTCAGTGACTCTGTGTCTGTACCCACCACCGGGGATGCCCTCTCCCAAAATGGAGTAAGCGCTATGTGTTCCCTCCACCTCCATCCAACGGTACCCCACTCCCTGTTCCCCCACAAGGGACACAATCATCTTGCATCTTTCCTCTCAGCACAAGCATGAAACCCCCTCTCTGAGTGTGACCATCACAAAGATGTGAACCAATCATTTTATGTGGATGTAGTAGTGCTATTTATATGTCTGTATCACACATTTTTTTTTACAAATCTAGTTTTTGTTCAAGATGAACATATGGGAAAGATGGGTAAAACCCCTTTCCCCTCTAACTGTATTCACAAAACCAATCATTAAATACATGTAGCTACCTTGCACTTTAACTAGTGTGTAGATGTAAGCATCTGCACACATTTTTAATGCCTACGCAACAACGTGGCAAAAAAAATTACTGAATCCTAATCTGACCGTTGTGTCGCATTTGTAATCTATTTTCTAATTAATAAGACCATATTAATGCTTGATTGGTTGTTCGGCATGGCATGCTCAAATCTAACAGCACGTTGCCTTTAGCGGTGTGTGTGTTTGGATTCCAGAGGAGCTGTAGACCCTGTAGATATATGTCTGTTTGTGTGTTCTCCTTACTGCAGCTCAGACTTCTCTGTCCCTACCTACCTCTCCTTACCTTACCTCCTTACCTTACCCCACCTATCCCTTTCGGCCCACCTACCCCACCTATCCCTTTCGGCCCATCACTTCAATCCCATCTCACTCTTACTTCATCTCACTGTCACTCCATCTTTGTCTATTTTCCTCTGTGTTCACCAATCTCTATTGGTCTCTTCTCCTCCTCGCTCATCAATCCTCGTTTCCTCCTTCTCTCCTCTGACTTTTCCCCCCTGATCTCCCTCAATGGATGTCCTCACTACTCCTCAATCGACAACCATACTCATGCACTTTTCCCTCTTCAATCACCTCACCGTTCCGTCACTCCGCTCTGTCCTCCCCTTTCTCCTTTCCTACTTTTCTCCCTTAACAACCTTCACTCCTTTTCCTCTCCCTCTTCCTTCTCCCCCTTTTATCCTCACTCTCCTTTGACCCTGTCCTCCGCCACCTCTCTCTCTCCCCTCGCCCCCTTTCCTGCGCACCCTGTCCCCCCCTGCAGGATGATAAGGAGATCGACCTGGAGCACCTTCACCGCCGGGTTAACAGCCTGTGCACAGAGGACGACAGCCCCCACAAACAGTTCTCCACCTCCTCCATTGACCTGACGCCACTGGACATGGACTCTATGCCGGCCAACCGGCAGGCCCTGGAGCAGATCAGCGACTTCCGAAACACGCACATCACCACTACCACCTTCATCCCCGAGCAGATCCAGACCCTCAGCCGCAGCCTGTCTGCCAAGGCCCAACAGGGCTTCGCCTTTGGTCCCGTGCAGGACCACCGGACTGGGGGGCCCTTCAGGCAGAGAGCCCCCAACGGAGGCTTCTTCCGCAGCCCCATCAAGACTATGTCCTCCATACCCTACCAGCCCACTCCCCAGCCCAACTTCGGCTACGGCAACGACCCAGACCGGGGCACGTCCATATGAGGCGAGAAGGAGTATGCCGCACAGCGAGAGAAGGATGAAATTAAACGCACTCAAAAAAATCTATGTACATAGGAATCTTTTTCAGTTCTGATTTTTTGAGGGGCTTTGCTTTTGTTTGGTGGGGGGGGGGGTGATTTTCCTGCTGAAACCTGGTGGTGAGAGGTCAGGGACTTGAATATTTGCTTTATTGTCATCATTCTCATGGTTGTCTAGGGATCTTTTGGGTGTGACGGGGCTCTGTTTTCTCTTTTTCGTTTAATGGCATTTGAGGACTGCCTTTCTGAAGAAGCTTTTGGACCCAACAAGGAGGATATGTATTTGTTTTTTACAACAGAAAACACTTTTCTGTTCTTGAGATCCACAAATCGGCAACAACCCTATGCTCATTTGAAGGATGTTCTTGTCTTTGCCTTTCACCATATGGGACTCCATCCCACTCAGTTCTCTGGTGTTGATCATCAATGCCTGTACTCCAAATCTGAAATCTGCCCCAAAATGGGTGTCCATTGGCTCCACTACCCTGCAGACTGAGACCTCACTGTCTGCGCTCTGGGCACGCTTCGTCATTTTTGTGCACATAAGGCTCCATCAATTCCACTGCACTGTACCAGTGCCCATAGACCTGTTTTTGATTGTATGTAGTTTGGATATTTTCTTCTCACCTGTACTGTGCTGTCTATTTCAAGGTGAGCGCCTCAGCCTCTTAACAAACACTTGAGAGATGCATAGAGGGACAAAAAGGAACTGAAAATAACAGAGATAAAAGACAACAGAAAAATTACTTTTAAAAAGCAGCTGAGGCTATTGTATGTATTTTATTGAATTTGTTTTGAAAATCTATTTCAATCCGTGGAATGTGTTTGGTCAGAATGTCACACAAAAAAAATGTTTGGCGCTGTCTCATTGTTTTTTTTTCTACCAATTTTGAAAAGCGCTAAATGACTGCTATAGTCTTACTCTGGTTTGCATCATCAATCATATTCAAAAAACTGTTGTTTTTTTTAACCTAATTTGTAGTTCTACCACGGCTCAGTCAGAAAAAAAGTCACATTTCATTCTCCAGTCCACTAACTGACTGTTGTGTAGCTGTAAGGGCAAACAGTTGAGCTCAGCGCGAGGAGAACCCCTTTCAGATAACATCCTCAGTACAAGCCATATCAGTACAGGCTGGCTTCACCTTGCCAGTTTCCTGCTTCAATAGGATTTCTTGCCATTGGAACTGTAGAGCTGATGGCATTCATTTTGAAAGATCTTTCTTCATTTCTTAAATGTTAAGGGTACTGTTTATCTAACTTTTTTAAAGTGCC
This sequence comes from Salvelinus alpinus, assembly GCF_045679555.1. Taxonomy (NCBI): domain Eukaryota; kingdom Metazoa; phylum Chordata; class Actinopteri; order Salmoniformes; family Salmonidae; genus Salvelinus; species Salvelinus alpinus. The sequence continues at coordinate 50,567,608 of NC_092104.1, read as the reverse complement.
AATTGTTTAATTGAGGCCATTTAAGGTGCAGTTTGGAGGGAGGGGGTCAAAAAAGATATATTTTGTGAAGGGAAAAGTGGAACCAAACCTTTTCACTAACACTGTATTAATATTTAATAATGTTTGTTGTTTAGAATGAGCTTTCAGTTTGTTATCTTAAGACTAAACCGCAAATGTTGTGCGTAGAGAACAGAAGCCGTATTTGATGCAAGCCTTCTAGATGTTCTTTTCTTAAGCTACGGTATGGCTATCGAATGACAATAGGACACAGACGATGTTTAAAGAAATTTTATTTCCTATTAATGACAGACACATTATGAAATATGTATATTTTACATGTTGATGCTATATTTGTTTAAAAGAAAAAAAAAGAATATATCATATGAGCATTGAGTTAGCAGTCACCCTATACATTTGGTTTCCCTCAGTTCCAGCCCACACATAAGCTCTCTCATGTCATCTTGAGTTCATTTTGATTTGCTGGTTAATAACAGAGGAGGCAAGTTCTTAAAAAGAAGCATGCACAACTTGCCATGCCCCGTGCCATGTTTTATTTCATACATAGAACGTACAGGATTACTTGATAATTTTCAACTGATTATGATGTGCAGTATTTAATATAGGCCTATTTTGTTGTATGTGTTGCATATTATTCAAACGGAACAAACTGAGGCCTCTGTTACAAGTGGCAAAGCTTTCTGTGTATAATTTGTCTAATAAACTTGTTTTCTACAGTGGTATGTTTTTTTGTAGTCTTTGCTGTGACTGCGTAGGCCTGCCAGACAAGATGTTACAGTTTTCCATGTATTGTCATGGTGTTGTGTAGCTCTGGTCCTGGGCATTAGTGTATGTTTTGGAACTCACGCTAACGTCCCTGACCAGAGCTAGGTGTTCGGGTGGGAAGTACACCCAGCCTGTGCATAATGATTAGTTCAAGATTCATTAAACATATCTATTGTTTGTTGTGGATTTCTATGTGTGCGCGATTTACGATCAAATCTGTGAATGTTTTACAAATCAGGTTCCCCAGGTTCTAGGTTATGTTAATCTTCATCCCAGTGTGGTCTTCATCACTTTCAATGACACATCATAAGAAGGATACTCCCTCTTGGAACAGCTGGGCCCATTACTGGGTTGGGAGAGCACATCAGATACCAAGCAAGTCAACGTCTGTCTAGTTGTGCCGTCATGCCACCACTTGTCATGTTTGGCGTGACAATGAGTGATAAGGTGTAGGAAGAGAGCACAACATATCTGGGACCAGGTTTGCTGGTTTATGTGTAAAGGAGGTGCTTTTGTTAACTCCGAAGACATTATTCTGTACCTTTTATGAAACTCTGGGAGTATTGAAATGGTGTCTGTGAAAGACCATCCAATAGCTTTTGAAACTACAGTTTTGTAAAAGTCATTTTTTGTCTGTTCTTTACAATATGGTGAGGAATAGGCTAACTCTCATTACTCAAGCAATTGTGTTGTTTCATTTTTAATCATGGTGTGGCGCTGTTTAACTGGAAACCATTTTGTAGACAATGTTGTGCTATCTGATCTGAAGAGAGAGAAAGAGAGCCCTTTGAATTGAATTGAGAGCGCGAGAGCGAGAGTGCGTGCACGTGTGTACAGCACTTTATTTATGATATAACCTTTATTAAACAAAATGGAATATGAAACTAAAACATGAGGGATATTTTTCAAGGTCTGCACTTGCCATTGCCTAAAGTTGTGCCTAAAAACAAAAGGCACCTAATCATCCAAATTCTGGCTGTTCCATGAAGGCCTTAGAATTCCAAAGTAAATAAATACCAATGGTACACAGATCCATTATTATTATTAGGCTAATATTATGATTATTGTTGTTATCGTTATTATTATTAGTAGTAGTAGTATTAGTAGTGTTCTTATTATCAGCCTATTTCTGCATCCCTCCAGTGCACCTCGTTTCCCCGGAGACAGGAATGGGGTGAGCAGCATGCAGACTGCATCACGCTGGAAGCCCCCACTGGGTCACATTTTGAGCCCATTTTCCAAAGAGTCCCCCAAGCGTGTCGAATGGAACATAGAGTCGCCATTGTGCATGCGACATTTTAATAATCGACAGCTACAATATCCAACCTGTTGTTTGCTTTAGGAGCCATTCCATGCTCACTGGACGGCCACTTGTAGGTGGAGAGACGGACCTAGGCGCCAGTCCCCAAGCCTCGACGCCTTATGAATACATGAATAAAAAGTGAAAAGATTCATGTAATTTAATCTCAGAAATTGTAGGATTTTGTCCGCTGTCCTGCATGGACGGGCTGGTCTCACATGTTTGATATTGCTAAACTTTCAGTAGGCTATATAGTATTTTACAGGCTACAATTCTTTCCGTTTTTGCTTAGGCCTACTTCATATAGCCAAGATCATGTCTAAAGACATTACAACTTATTCAATCATTCCTGCTATGTATTTATTTGTATGACTTCATTTTCTCAATAATTATTATCATTGTTATTTATATTGTTATTCAGTAGCCTAGTCTATTTTCCTTTTAATAACTGAGTGTTCGGAAAGTGACATTGCGGCTGGTTTACGTATAGGCTATCTGGTTGCCTTTTCGGCTATTCTTTTATTTGATACTAGTTTCTAGCCTATAATATTTTATCATATTCTTAGAGATACCCATATGATTTGTATATTTAATTCGTTTAGATATATAATGTTCTTATCATTCTATAAGAAGGGGGGGGGGGGGGGGGGGCTGCGAGTGTCACTGTCCGAGCACTGTTCCACGCGCACACTACTTCCTCCTCGCTTGCCACTGCTTCTGACAGTAAAAGCGCTGTCGAGCCCCCTGCTCATCTTTCCGATCCCTGTGAAGCTCTTTTACCAACAGGGCGTTCCGTAAACCGGATCAAAAGGTTTTGAACCTGTACAAAAGAAAATGAAACTCGAGATGGCCTTAACATTCATAGAATGGAGGAGCGGATCGGTGAATTGACAATGAGCACGAACCCCAGGAGCCGAGTTCTTTGGTCAAACTGTTTTCAGTTCCTAGAACCAGGATGGAATATTCTTTGCTTAGTTGGCGCCCTTTTCGTGGACTAAATTAATTTCTGAATTTCTATGAGTCTGGAAATGTTACCTTAAATTCACGCATAGGCAGATTTTTGGACATGGGAGCTACAGATCTTGAAGTATCCACACCCCTTGACTTTTTCCAGATGTTGTTGTGTTACAGCCTGCATTTAAAATAGATTAGATTAAGATTTGTTTGGTCACTGGCTAAAACACGATACCCCATAATGTCAAAGTGAAATTAGGTTTTTCGAAATTTTTACAAATTAATTAAAAATGAAAAGCTGAAATGTCTTGAGTATATAAACATTCAACCACTTTATGGCAATCCTAAATAAATTCAGAAGTAAAAATGTGCTTAACAAGTCACATAATAAGTTGTATGGACTCACTCAGTGTGCAATAATAGCGTTTAACATGACTTTTGAATGACTACCTCATCTCTGTACCCCACACATACAATGTAAGATCCCACAGAGACCAGGGAGGGTTTCCAATCTCTCCCAAGGAATGGCACCTATTGGTAGATGGGTAAAAATATAAAAGCAGACATCGAATATCCCTTAGAGCATGGTGAAGTTATTAATTACACTTTGGATGGTGTATCAATACAACCAGTCACTTCAAAGATACAGGGGTCCTTCCTAATGTAGTTGCCAGAGAGGAAGGAAACCGCTCAGGGATTTCACCAAGAGGCCAATGGTGACTTTAAAACATTTACAGAGTTTAATAGCTGTGATAGGCGAAAACTGAGGATGGATCAACAACATTGTAATTACTCCACAATACTAACCTAATTGACAGAGTGAAAAGAAGGAAGCCTGTACAGAAGAAAAAAATATTCCAAAACATTCATCCTGTTTGCAACAAGGCACTAAAGACATATTGCAACAAAAAAAAAGCTATTCAGTTTTTGTCCTGAATACAAAGTGTTATGTTTGAGGCAAGTCCAATAAAATACATTACTGACTACCACTCTCCATTTTTTCAAGCATAGTGATGGCTGCATCATGTTATGGGTATGCTTCTAATTGTTAAGGACTGGGGAGTTTTTCAGGATAAAAAAATAAACGGAATGGAGCAAAGCACAGGCAAAATCTTAGAGGAAAACCTGATTCAGTCTGCTTTCCCCCAGCCACTGGGAGATTCATTCATCTTTCAGCAGCACAATAACCTAAAATATAAGGCCAAATCTACACTGGAGTTGCTTACCAAGAAGCCCGTGAATGTTCCTGAGTGGCTGAGTTACAGTTTTGACTTAAATCTGCTTGAAAATCTATGGCAACTTTGGCAAGACATGAAAATGGTTGTCTAGCAATGATCAACAACCAATTTGACAGAGCTTTAATATTTTTTTTAAGAATAATGGGAAAATATTGTACAATCCAGGTCTGCAAGCTCTTGGAGACTTCCACAGAAAGTCTCACAGCTATAATCGCTGCCAAAGGTGATTCTAGCATATATTGACTCAGGGGTGTGAATACTTATGTACATTAGATATTTCATGTTCAAGAAATGTGCTAAAATGTCTATGAACATGTTTTCACTCTATCATTATTTGAATATTGTGTGTAGATGGGTGAGAGAAAAAAAAAATATTTCAACCATTTTGAATTCAGGCTGTAACAACAAAATGTGGAATAAGTCAAGGGGCATGAATACTTTCTGAAGGTACTGTTTATGGAAAATATTGTCAGCATTTCAAAAGTTTTGCCTTAGACCTAATTTTATTTCATTGTTGACTAACTTACAACCGGGACTAAATGTAGGCAAGGCCCTATAGCCACAAGGAACTTGATGATGATGATGATGATGACACGGCTTTATGATCTCCATTTTCGTTTGACAAATGTAGGTTTTAATGACACTTTTCTGGATATTAGTCATATGTCTTCTCTTAGAAGAGATGCATACAACTGGACACAGACCCCAGTTCAACATCTAGTTTACATTTGGTTGAGTTGTGAGCTAAAGTGAATTCATCGCGAAATCAACAAAAAAAATGGCACCACTTCATTGGATTTAGGTTAAACGTTGGGTGAAAAAATACGAAATGACCTTAAGTTGATGACTTTTTGCAAGTCCAATTCGTTTTTCACGTTGATTGAACTGTCATCAATTTGATTATTTGAGGTTGAAATGACGTGCTACGACGTTGATTCAAGCAGTTATTATCCGGTGGGATAGGCCTACATTGTCAATTTCGAAATGACTGTCTTTAGTATTGAAGATGTTTTTTTAGGAGCCAAAGAAGTTATTGACATGCCTGCGGTATTGGACAGGTGCATGGACATCCTCAAACAGTCCACGAGCTGAAGCTCGCGCTGTCCACACTCCTAACCATATAGCTATATCCCTGCGTGTGACCTGAGGGACTGCCCTTTGTGCGGTTAAACAGTCTTTAAACCGAGGCATTATCATAAACAGTCTTGGCATAATAACCTCTCTCGGGTTTTCCGAGACTTCTCATTGGTCGCCAACACGCGCCTGCCCCAAGTGCTCTTATTGGTCAAAGCGCCACGCGACCAGCTGAGAAAGGGGGCTCCCAGGCGCGTGCCGCTTTTTAAAGCGATGCCGCGCCTTGAGACACTAGAGAAGGAGTCCTGCACGCGACATAGTGCGAGCACAGTGTGCAAAATAAACGTTCTTGACAGCATTTTATATTTTGCTAAGTTTTTAGTCCAAGCCACCTGATTTATAGTTTTTTTTAAATGGATGTTATCAGTGTTGAGGAATGGAGCAAAGGCGCAAAGGAGATGTGCGAGGTGCAGCACTCGAAAATGGAGAGGGGGGAGCAGAGCGAGTACCCATCAAGTCTGGCACTCATGGACAGCAGTGACCCACGCGCCTGGCTGGCTCCCATGCAGTCTGGCACCTGCGCGGCACACGCCGACTACCTGCTGCACTCGCCCAGCTCCAGCTTGGAAGGCGGGTTCCCCACATCCGGCCACAGCCCAAACTTTAGAAATAGTTCCAATAGTCCGCTCAAAGTGCGGGACTTGTGTCGGCTAAAGGGATCGGTGAGCGCCGAGGAGGGCAGACAGAGAGCTCCATCCAATCCCGGTAACGTTGTGCAGAAGGTGAGGCGCCAGGCAGCAAATGCGCGGGAGAGGAGACGGATGCATGGCTTGAACCATGCCTTTGACGAGCTGCGCAGTGTCATCCCTGCTTTCGACAATGACAAAAAGCTTTCCAAATACGATACCCTGCAGATGGCCCAGATCTACATCAACGCGCTGGCGGACCTGCTACAGGGTCCCGGTGTGGACTCGCCAAAGTGTGACCTGTTGTCCGCCACGGAGAGTCCCCGGGGATCCTCCGCCTCCACCTGCCAAAGGGGCGCAGGGACTGGGCTACCGGTCCAGGTTAACGGGATCCCATTCCCCGTCGAAGACGGCTCGTTCTCTACTTTGATGGAGCAAGAAATGCGGTCTTCCTCGGGGACACCCAGTTCCAGCTCCGAGAGCAGAAAGGACTCCCCCCAGTCGAACCGCAGTGACGGAGAGTTCTCCCCGCACTCCCATTTCAGTGACTCGGATGAGATGCAGATGGAGCTCCTGAGTGAAGATGAGCTCTCTGAACTCAAGCTTTCCAGCCTTAACAAATTTTGAAACTTCACCCTGGACTTTCAAATCGTGTCAATCATATCTGCTGGCATATGCCTACATTTTATACGATAATAGATTGCTTTCCAAAATCATTTTGTTTGGTTTGAGAGTTATATTTGATCAACTGTTAGATAAAGATGATTTTATGTCAGATCATTTGGTTCTGCCAATTAAATTTACCGTCTCCTCGGGACCAGGGAAAGACCCCTTTGCCATGTCGACTGTCGCGCGCAGCATTGCCACGGGCTTTCCCAATCCCACTTCATGGACAAACGTAGTCTTCCAAGAATTTGCCTGATATTATTTATGTACAGACCTTTGTAATTATATTTTCCATATAGCATACTGCTGATGATTTAATTGTTTATTTGTTTGTAAATGTCCCTGTATTCATTTGTTTGCGACTTCTAAAGTTAACAACGCGCACTTTAAAACACGAGTCAGAGGCTTGGAGCAACATGACTTTGTTATTGAACAACTGTTTTTTTGTAGTAGTAGTAGGCCTAATGCCAATTTAATATTTAATTTAGCAATTTTTTGTTATTTTTGTCTTTTTGGCTATTCACTTTAAATGCATTTATGTGTCTGTGCTTTCATTGGATGATTTAAGTTGATTTTTTCCTAATTGTGTTCTATTGTTTTTCCAATTGAATGTGTAATTTCAAATGTTTCTAAAAACCTAGTGATTTACCGTTAACTGGTTCATTTTCTTTTGATTTTGAGAATAAAATAAGCAAACTGAAAACCATCATTTTCTGTTGTTTCGTGTTTCAATATGTTGATACTAGCTTAATCGAAGAAAATACATATCCTACACTTCAAAATCACAACTGTCATACAACTATTCCATGAAGGACCATGTTAACAAATCTTTTTCCATTGCATGACATGCAGAACCACTTGCGGGAATGAGGGGAATATTAACTCTAACTAACTTATAGCCTGTTTTGCTGATATTAATTATGAAACCTAGTGTAAAGATCTAATAACACAGGTATAAAATATGTTTCTTTGTGATGATGAAGCTATTATTATTATTCTTATCTCAAATGCATTTAGAAATATGCTGTCTCTAGAGGAGTCATTTTTTATATATATTTTAAAATATATATTTTCAAATATTACTCTATCCACCATAATCTTCCTTATTTATAAACAAAATCCAATTATGTGACCTTGTGGATATTCACGTTAATTCGGTTTATCTTGTGTATAAGACTAATAAATATATTTTTATTTTCCTGTGGTTTTGTCTCACCTTTTCCTGCATATTCTACGCATATTAAGTAGGATATTGATTGTTGGCTTGAGATAAGTTAAATGGTGTCAAATCCTTATATCAATCATAATTTAAATAGTTTGCAAATACAATATATCCAGTAAACCAACCACTTAGGCCAAAGACACTTGGGTGAAAGCTAATTCCATCGTTAAAGTACATTGATAGGACATTGATGTGTTGAAGCAGAAGGCAAACAAATATATATTTAATTATTCTCTTCATGTAAATATCTCAAATCAATCAAAGGCACGGACACTCAATTATTCCGATAATTTATCTAAGTGAACGATGTTTTGAACAGCGTGTTCTCAAAGCGCTCGCTCTCCATGTTTGGTCGAGCAATTATACATTCTAACTTGAGTGTTTAGGTCAACAGTGGCACTTCTCTCAAAATTATTAGGCTAGAATTAAAACTTTGAGTTTTGGCGACATTTGTACAATTAATTGTAATCGGAGTCTGCATTCAGTTCAGGCTATTGTTGGCAGGCCCGTGGTCCAAGGTGTTGTATAGCCTCATCGAAACACGCGCTGTCAGCTGGTGAGCGCTCGGTTCTCCTCCGTACACTGTGTGATCTATGTCCCTCAGGACTTGACTCACTTTCTAACCCCGCCATGCACATGCACACTTCTGCTTGCTTGCTCGCAAGATAGCCACACACAAACGCTCTCTCTCTGTCTCTCTCTCTCTCTCTCTCTCTCTCACTTTCTAAATAATTGATGTACACTCTTTTACCCTCATTTGATGCATTCATTTTCGGCTTAGACTAAGCTACAGTGCAGACTGTCAGTGACATTTTCATGTATAGCCAGCCTGGTCTCTTAGACTAAACGTAACATAATAAATGTACATTTGCTACACTCAAATTAGTATGATATGCAGTGGCAACCAGTCATTCAGCCCCACCTGTTTTGAGATCCAGATTTTTCGCAACAAAAAAATATGTATAAAAATAAAATTGGGGGGGCTTGCATGTTATTTTGGAATTAATACGTGTCACATATCAGTTTGCAAACAATGTAAAAAAAAATATATATATAATTGAGTTAATAAAGTTGCATATCAACATGGTCTCTTTTTTTTTTTTTTTTTTAGTAAGGCAGCTCCAAAATACAGGTGTTTCAGCCTAGCTCAGTGCTTTCTGTGGTCCCGGGCTGGCCAGCAAAAAATTGGAGCATTGCACCGTGATTGGCTCAGTATTCTGTCACTCATGAAGACCTTGCGCAATCGCCAAGCTTCAGTCTTTAGTAAGGGTAGACATCCAAAATTTCAGCCCTTTGGATCCTACCATAGAGTTATATTACAAAGGCTCAAGGTCATTGGCCACAGAAATGATGTCAAATCACATTATATGTACAGTAGCTTTGATTGGATTGATCATGTCAACATCTGACTTTCACAATCTTAGCTAGCAGTCATCATCGTGAATCAAGTCTAATGGTGGCAAATCCTTTTCAATCCTTGTCAAATTAAGAGAAATAATGAAGAGAAAATATAGATAAAACGTATCGGTGTTCATCGGCCATTGGACATAAACATTACACAACAAGTTGGAAATCGCAAATTCAACAATGACTGGTTTGTAAGGAATCGGTGGCTAACTGTGAGTTCAAGACAACTGAGAACTCGGGAAAAAAGATCTACGACTGGTAAAATACGTTTTGAACTGTCAATCAAATCGGAATTGTAAATCCTGCATCTTTCTCTTTGATGAAAAAATTTGCCCACGAAGGACCACGGCGCCACTTTCCTGTTCAAGCACATCGCAACAACGTTAGTCCAAAAATGTCTTCTGTTGCTTCATAAATTATGTAGGATGCCAGAGAGATATGTACACTGTAGCTAAGAAAGTAATACTAAGTGTATGTTGTGTAGTAAGCTGTTAGTAGCCCATGTGCCTCACCCTAATAATTTTGTCTATTTACACCAACGCGGTATTGTAAACACATCGTTCATGGCCGGTGTGTGCTTGTTTGCGTATAACCTGTTTTGAAGAAATGTAATCATCGAATATTGTAAGAGCTTTCATTGTCTGTTTATATGCCCCCTTTATTTATGCTACGGTTCTGACTTGTTGTTCAGGGAGTACACTGTAAGAACGGCCCATGTTTTGAATTCTGTCGCTGTACATTTCGAAAGTGCTGAACAAATAGTTATATTGACTACATCCGTCATCGCTCGCTCATTAATGTCAATCGAAATTACGGATTGCCTCTTATCCGTTCGTTGTCCCCTTGTACATCTCAATTGTCAGTAGAAACCACATTTGTTTAAGCAAGTCAGTCATATCCACTATGTTTTTTAAAAAGACAGTAAATGAGGCTGAAGTAACTGTTTCGCTGCCAGACAAGGCTCCTTTGAAAGCCAGGTGTAGCCGTGGTAAGGTGTTGGGACTGCTGTTGGGACTCTGCTGTTGGGACAGCTTTATCTAAGCCCTAACAGTTTGTGGGCACCGTTTGTTACCGTTATAGTTTAATTAATGTATTGTTTAGTGTTGTGTTGTGTAGTGGCTTTGCTGGCATGCATCCCACATTTTTTGTTTGTTTGCCCCATCAAGATTTACATGCTAAAATCGCCACTGATGATATGTTAGCTTTGGTAGGGTTACATAAGACAGAAGGTATAAAGTGAGTGTCTAGCAGCCAAAAAGTTGCATGTTTGAATCTCATCACAGACAACTTTAGCATTTTAGCTAATTAGCAACTTTGCAACATAGCATGTTAGCTAACCTTTCCCCTTCCCCTAACCTTAACCCTTTAACCTAACTACTAAACTTAACCCCGACCTTAATTAAACTTTAACTCCTAGCCTAGCTAATGTTTGCCACCTAGCTAACATTAGCACTTGCCACCTATTTTAGAAACACTTAAAACAAGGGCTGTGTTTCATGTAGACTTACCCTTGTGTGACGTTTTGATAACCATGTAAATCTCTCTCGGTCAAGATGACTTAACGATATATTCGGCTCTATTTATGCTCATATTTGAAAATGCTAATTAGCATCAAAGTAGACATTATGCAGGACTACAAATCAATGCAATCTCCTGCATGTCATCTCTAGCTGAAACCTTTGATAAACAGGTATTGTGTCAATTTACAACTTGCACAAGACAGTTCAGAGAATTGTCGTTTTAAAGAAATATAGCAAATCTATTAATTACTACGTTAAGCTAACATTAGATAGTTAATCCAGAGATTCTTACCTTTGCCTCAAATCGGCAGTCTCGTCCAGATCACCATGGTATTTGTAGTTGTTTATGATAGCCACATTAGCAGCTAATTAGCATTTCCTTTTACAGGTGAATATACAGGCGAATATATTGATAAAAATCATCTTGTCCTAGAGAGATTCACACGATTATCAAAACGTCACGCCGGGGTAAGACTACAGGAAACACAGCCCTTATTAAGTGTTACTATAATCCCCTATGGGAAAAATTAATAGTGGAAAAACGATTGGAACCATTTCCGTTTGACTGTTAGGTTTTAATGGTATTATGACTCATACTGTGGTACTCTATAGCAGATATTCACAAAGTAGGTACACGTGCAATGCCGTCGGGGGTACGCCAAATAAAAATGTGATTCACATTTTTTTTAAACGTTGGTAGTACTGCTACTACCAGCAGTACTACACCTGCACCTGTCGACGACACAAGTTGTTCTGCTTCCACGAGCACATCCATTGCTAGCATCAGTAATTCTAAATTTGTTGTTAGCCCAGCTAGCATGGACACTTGTTGTGAATCTGATGCAGCCAAAGAGCTACAGCCCCTTACCCGGGAAAGCACCGAACAACAGACAGGGATGTTGGTCCATCGAAGAGGCACAAATATTATGAGAACTACATTGATTTGGGGTTCACTTATATTGGGAGTAGTGCCTTTCCTCAGCCACAGTGTGTTATATGTGCAAAAGTACTATCTCACAACTCGATGAAACCTTCACTCTTGCGCAGACATTTAGAAACAAAACATGCCAATTTGAAAAATAAGCCACGGGAGGTTTTTAAGCATTAAGACAACTTTTGAGTAGTAAGAAATGTATAAAAGCAACAGATACCATTAATAATAAGGGTCTAGAAGCGTCTTATATTGTGAGATACTGAGTGGCTCGGACATGCAAGCCCCATACTATTGTGGAGGACTTCATTCTTCCTGCTGCCGCGGATATGGCTGGCACAATGCTGGGGGAAAAGGCCAGCCAGGAGAGGATATTTTTAAAGTACTGGACAGCTTTGTGACATCAAATGGACTTTGGTGGTCAAGATGTGCTAGTATCTGTACTGATGGCGCAAAAGCCATGACAGGGAGACAGTGGAGTGGTAACACGCGTGCAAGCAGTTAACCCCGACGCCACTTGGGTACACTGCAGCATCCACCAAGAGGCTCTTGCTGCCAATGGAATGTCTGACAGCTTGAAAGACGTTTTGGACACTACAGTAAAAAAAAATTACTTTGTTAAAGCAAGGCCCCTGAACTCGTATATTTTCTGCACTATGCAATGATATGGGTAGCGACCATGTAACGCTTTTACAACACTGGTTATCAAGGGGAAAAGTATTGACACTTTTTGGAATTGAGAGAGGAGCTTAAAGGTTTCTTTACTGACCATAATTTTCACTTGTCTGACCGCTTGCATGATGATGACGAGCTTCTCACATGACTTGCCTATCTGGATGATGTTTTTTACGCAAACATATTCAATGTGCGGGACAAATTTGAGGCTATGATTAAGAAGTTGAAAACTTCTCTGTCTGCATTAACAAGGACAACACACAGGTATTTCCATCATTGTATGATGTTTTTGTGTGCAAATGAACCCAAGCTTACAGACAATGTGATACATGTGTGATACAGCAAAGTACCTGAGTGAGTTGGGTGCGCAATTACGCAGGTACTTTCCCCGAAACGGACGACACAAACATTTGGATTCGTTATCCCTTTCATGCCCTGTCTCCAGACCACTTACCGATATCTGAACAAGAGAGCCTCATCGAAATTGCAACAAGCGGTTCTGTGAAAATTGAATTTAATCAGAAGCAACTGCCAGGTTTCTGGATTGGGCTGGGCTCAGAGTATCCTGCCTTGGCAAATCACACTGTTAAGACACTGATGCCCTTTGCAACCACATACCTATGTGAGAGTGGATTCTCAGCCCTCACTAGCATGAAAACTAAATACAGGCAGACTGTGTGTAAAATCATTTAAGACTGAGACTCTCTCCAATACAACCCAACATTGCAGAGTTATGAGCATCCTTTCAAGCACACCCTTCTCAATAACCTGTGGTGAGTTATTCACAATTTTAGATGAACAGATAAGGTTTTATATGTAAGATGGTTAAATAAAGAGCAAAATTATTGATTATTATTATATTATTATTTGTGCCCTGGTCCTTTAAGAGCACTTTGTCACTTCCCACGAACCGGGTTGTGACAAAAACTCTCATTCTTATGTTTAATGTTTTAATAAATGTATCGTATAGTGTGTGTGGCAGGCTTACAATGATGGCAAAAAACAACATTTGAGAGTGCGCTGACCCTGGTGCTAGAGGGGGTACGCAGCTGGAGGTTGAATGTTTGAAGTGGTACGGGACTATAAAAAGTTTGCGAACCACTGCTCTATACGATCATATGTAGGCAAAATGTTCAGTGGATTAGCCCACTCTGTGGAAAGGAGCTTATCGAAAAGTGTTGAAAAATGTATATATATTTTTTAAATACCTTCCGCTTCTGCTCCCGCCCTCTGGTTTTAACCAATCGCACAGTGTGCCCCGTGATCCCGATTAACGTGGAGAATAATAGACAATAATTGGGTGTTAAATTATTTAGAGAATTTATCCACACACCTTTTGAACATAGCAGCCATCTGTACTTGCTCGACTCTTGTGACCCGCTATAACTGAAATTATCGGATTTCCAGCGGTGCTCAGGTCTATCATATAGCCATAGTAGCGTACTGATGTCTGCGTTCCGAACCTATAGCCTACTTATATCTGTAGCCGATATCACCAAATGTTTTCTACTTCCTTGTTTTAATCCGTCCACAATACATTTAAACACCACTCTTTTTAAGAACGAACCAAATTCAAAAGTTGTCAAAGTTAAATGCCTATTTCATGAAATCTCACAAATAACGTTGCTCATTTAATGGGGAAGAAAAGCATTGGCAGTGGCAACCGTGTTGGAAGTTAGTGTTTTCAAGTTGTATGGTCAATAAAGTTACCTTTTTACCATCATTATACCTATTACCAATAATTTTTTCACAATTATTTATTTTGTTAAAAACTTATTTCATTTAATCAAAGTCCAGACTGACAGTAACGTGTGTCTCGGGAAAATCCTCAAAAATAACACTGAAATGCAAGTTATGCTATGGGCAGACCACCTCATTTCAATGTTGATAATTGGGTAATATTTGGTTGAGACGTTGATCAATGCGATTACAACCTATATTCCCCACTTGAAGAGACAGACAAAAAAGTTCATTGAATTTCCAATGTGCTATCACTAGGATTTCAACCATCTAAAAGCACAACCAAATTCCAATGGAAAAACATTGTCTGGTTTTTAGTTTAGTTGTCACCCAAATGTCTATCCCGGAGCTTTAAACCATTTAAAAGTACAGCAAAGTTAAAATGGGAATACATTGTCAGATATTTTGCTTATTTATACAACATATTAATGTGTTATCACTGTGCTTCATCTAATAGCATAACCAAATGACCTGGATTGGAGTTGAGATTACTTAAAAGTGCATGGTGCAAGTGATCAATGCCATTCAGAAATTCTATGTAGAAGCAATTGTGAAAGATCTGCACAGACCTGCAGTAACCTATGCATGCAATCTTGAACCTGCACGCTTTATATGATTACAAAATAACACACTTATAGTTATAGTAACCTCAACATGTGGCCATGGATGTGTTACTAATTAAGGTTGAATGTTACATTGGTTTGTAAGATAGCCTTAACTTTATGCGATTTACTGTGTTACAAAAGTAATATTGAATTGTGTTTGGTTTACAAAGCAACCAAATACCAACATTTACAGGACGTGTATCTACTGCTTGGATAATTCCATTAATCCCATTCTTTAATTTTTACTTTTGGTTGAGTTGAATCCAACATAATTTGTTAACTTGTCTACAAGTTAATAGTCCATTTATTGTATTTCAGCTTAGATAGTTCCATCTGTGCCACTGACTCAATTCTGGTTTGTCTACAAATTAATAATTGATATGTTGGATTTACATCTCCCTCTCAACCAAAAATCTAAGTTAAAGAGTAGGACTAAATCAAATCAAACTTTAAATCAAGTTTAATTTGATTCAGTCTTATTATTTAACTTAGATTTTTGGTTGAGATTGGGACCCGAATCCAACCTATCAATTATTCATTTGTAGACAAACTGGAATTAAAGACAGGCTAAATCAGTGGCACAGATGGAACAATCCAAGCAGAAGACACATCTCCTTCAAATGTTGATATTTGGTTGAGTTGACCACCAAACACAATTCGATACCACTAAATTACATCTGAAATCAACCAGAGCTTGAAACCCTATGCCTATTGTACTGTCTATTTTTAGTTGAATTCTGGTTTGAATTGAAACAATAGCTGTCGATTACTTTGCAAATGCCATATAGGCCTAAATAGTCTCATTGATGATATATGACTTGTAAAGTATGGTCACATTTAATTTGCTCTTTTAAACCTACCGTTTGGAATGACTTTAATAGCAACAGTGAATCTATTTCGCTTTTTAGTGGAGATCTCCCAAAAATCATTTTCACTATGGCACATTGGTAATAGTGACAAATAGCATGTCTGGACTTGGTTAAAACCCTGAATGGGAGACCAAAGGGTAGCTGTAGATAGATTACTTCTCCAGTAGGAGGGGCTGCCCAGCCTAGTGATAGTGGATACAATGTTGGAGATCTGACGTTGTGTTAAAGTTACAAATTCAACGTATTTTATACAAGTTTTGTCTATGTTTAATTTTTGTTACGATGATGACATAATCCTGTGTTTGAAATTTCACCCTCAAAACAACACTTTACATTGATATTTTTTTTTAAATCAAATATATTTTCACATATATTCCACGTCACAATACGTTGACAAATTACCTTGAAACAACGTTGATTCAAGTGTGTGCCCGGTGGGTGCCCGGTGGGTACCCTCTCCATTTATGTCCCGGTGTAGGATGCCTAATCTTTATGCATCTCCACTCATCAGAACGCAACTGGTGGTATCACAGGGCTGGCTCCAGGCATAAGCGACATGAGCGGTCTACCAGAAAATAAATAAACATATATTTCTTTCTTTCTTAGGAACTCAGTAGGGGTTGAGAGTTAGAATTGTTTAACACACAAGGTGCAAGTTCGACATCTGGTTGTTTGTGCAGTTTTTTAAATATATATATGTAAGTTAGTCTAGCCAGCAGTAGCGGTGCTTGGGTAAAATCACCAGGGAAGCCAAGCCAGGGAAAAAAGCCATATTACAACCTATGTGTTGTGATAATTGCATTGTTTGCTCCTTATCCTGCTAGTTCACATGCCTTGAGATCGTGATATATAGGCCTAAAGCCTAGACAATAAGAAGATACAGTGGCAGAATAAATTCAACCATACCTTTTTTTTCATCACAAAACCGGAGAGCAACATCTATCTATTGAAGTCCACATTGAAGTCCACAAAACATATTGCATGTAACTAACAGTTACTAACATTTAACTAAATTTCGCTTAAGGCCCCCAAAAAAGTCAAGCTAGCGCTGGGTATCATGTCAATTCAAAATAAACAACTGTCTCCAAAACAGCTGGGAGACAAGACGGTTTGAGGTTTCACGCTCATAAAAAATGTAGATGTGGGTGTTATGAAAAACAAAAACAGCCATTCCATACCCTTCTTGCGTAACAGTGGTGCAAGGAGAGAACCCGAGACGCAACGCTCTTGCAAGTATCCTATGGCTTCACGTGCACCATCATGTTTCAACAACATCATTTCACTTTTTGCATGCTGTCAGTCACACTCTCTATCAGTCTGTCAATAGCCATACATGAATGGTAACAAAGTTGATGGGTGGTTTTGGGTGGCTACAATACTTTAACTTAATTAGTCCTTTTTTATTTTTATTTTGTAAAAGCGATTACAGTTATAGTGGTAAAAAAGGCAGCGAAATTATAATAAACTCTTGTTGCACTTGCCACCGACACAAATTGGTCTGTGTAATGGCATAATGAAAAAGATCCTCAACTTTTATTCTGCCAATCATAACATTGCACTGGTATTGTTTCTCTTACTCCAGCTTGGTAGTGGAAGGCTAATGTTCTTTGTTGACTCCAAAAACATATCATTTTTGAAGTTTCCAATGACTTAATATTGTCTTTGGAAGAATAAAAGTACTAATATTTAATCATATTCTTTCCATCAGCATTGAGGAGTGATATCATGTGCAATCATACTGTCCCATAAGAGTCCAAGCAACTGGCCAAAATGTAATTCAAACGGATTCAAACGGATTCAGAAGCAAGTGCATTCCATGGCTTTCTAAAATGAAAAGAGAGAGGCCCTTGAATTTCGTTTGAGATATGGAGTTCAGCAGTCCAAAAAGCTAGTACTCTCTGGGGACTCCAAAACAAAGGGTAGAACTGGGCTGTACTCCCCATCTGCTGAAGGAGAGAGGAGAGCAATGGGTTAAAAGAAAGAGCAACAAAACACAGGACCTAGGAGAGAGAGAGAGAGAGAGCGAGGGGGACAGAAAATGACAAAGCTACAGCAACATGCAGAGGGACAAGACACGTATGAAAAATATCTATTTGGATCATAAATCATGATATTCTGATGACATTCTTTCCATCACTTTGCAATGCCCATCAGAACTGTTGCTAAACTGCTGCAGTGCAGAGCGGCAGAGCAGCATCAAGTGTCTATGGTCCCTGTATTAGCGTAGCCTAGCCCACACTCAGGTCCACATAAGGCAGCTGGCCACGCAGAGAGCACCTGTCACACAGCCACCCTGGTCCAGCTCACCTGTAAATGCTGCTATTGAAATATTAATGGCCGCCATGCTAAGTGTGGGCGAGTGTGGAGTGTTTGTGTGGAGCCATTCACACACCTGCAAGCATATCTAGATATGGGGACTGCTTTGTGTTCTTTTAAAAAGATTGTTATCTAAGCAGGGTGGGGGAAATAATAGAGACGGTCACATGAGCCAATGAGTAAGAGGCGTGAATAATGCATTAACTTCCGAAGAACACCAGGTCTGTTGTCTGTTATCAACGCAAACTCCATGTCTCCCAAATATCTCGAGGCAGCGCTTCCAAAGTTTGCAGGTGATAGATCATGGAAATGTCTTTATGTTTGTCTAAGATCTGCAATATATCAGGAGAGAGGTGACCAGAGTGTCTTGAAGCCAAGGCATTGCCAGTGCTAAAATAGATAGCGGATGACTTCTTTAAATATACACTGAGTGTACAAAACATTAAGAACACCTGCTATTTCCATGACATAGTCTGACCAGGTGAATCCAGATGAAAGCTATGATCCCTTATTGATTTCACTTGTTAAATCCACTTAAATCAGTGTAGATGAAGGGGGGAGGAGACAGGTTCAAGAAAGCCTTGAGACAATTAAGACATGGATTGTGTATGTGTGCCATTCAGAGGGTGAAAGAATTGAAGTGCCTTTGAACAGGGTATGGTAGTAGGTGCCAGGCGCACCGGTTCGTGTCGGGGGTTGCAACTCAACATTATGAAGGTGTTCCTAATGTTTGGGATGAGCTATTTTGATAGATATTGATGAATGACGCCCATGCTGTGGTTCCCATTGTGTGGAGCCTAGCCCAAACACACTTCTTGACGTTTCTGGATGGGGATGTAGCGGATGTTCATTTGTCTCTGTGCATTAAAGACACTAGTGGTTGAACCCGGGGTCTACCAGGCATTGTTCTTACTGGGATTGTCATTTTTTGTCTGCCACCTTCAAAGCAAATGTACATGGACTAACATGAGTCTTCTTGGGTAACCGTCCTATTCAAAAGCACACAATGGTAAGCCCATTATCCCCATTCTCAATGCTCGGTAAGCATCAGTTACATGCTTTGTGTTTGCGTTGCGGGTGCGTGTGTGTGTGCGTGTGCGTGTGCGTGTGCGTGTGTGTGTGTGTGTGCGTGTGTGTGTGTGTGCCGTGCGTGCGTGTGTGCGTGCGTGCGTGTGTGTGTGTGTGTGTGTGTCTGTATGTGTGTGTGTGTGTGTGTGTGTATGTATCTGATCCATATAGGAAACACCTCAACTGTATAGCTATTTCCTCTTTTGACACATTATGACCTCCACAGGGGTTGGCTTACTTTGAGCATGCAGCCCCCCTTCAGAGATGTAATGGAGTGCAGTTTGACTGGGGGGGGGGACGTGAAAAAGAAGCCCATCATTTTGGAAGTGATTGCGCTCGAGGCACTTTTCCACTCTCACACCTTTGAACACGAGGGAACTCCTTCTGAGCAGGAAGTCAAAAGGTCTGACCTGGGTGAGGACTGTGGGGTCGTGTGTTACCAAACGGGACAGCCTACGCACCCACCCACACACTTGACACCAAAGGCTAGCAATGTTCTCCACACCTAACCTTTAATAGCTGCCAAGTAGACCCATGTACAAAGCATACATGCGCATGCAAACCTGGGGAGTAACCCATACGTGACGGGTGACAAAGACCTCACTGATGAAACCTATGTTCTATAATAGATGACACATAGCTAGCTACGCTGCAGGAATGTCCATCACCATATTTAGTATTTAGTGTTTTATTAGGATCCCCATTAGGTACTGCTAAAGCAGCAGCTACACTTCCTGGGGTCCACACAAAACATAAAACATAACATAATACATCATATTAATAGACAAGTACATCCCAAGGACATAACTACATACTGTACATGTAACATAAGTATACACCCTTTCATACATTTATGCCTTAATAATCATGTGGTTCATAGACGCACGTAAATGCAATTGCCATTATGCAATTGCCAAATGCTATATCCATCCCAAAAGTCTGATAAACTGTCTGAAAATGTTGAACGATGACATAACATTATTGTCCTTGAATTACATCAATGAGACCACCTACACAGTCAGATGAACTAGAAATGGTTTGGGATCATGTACATTTTTACGTATCCTGTCCGTGTAAATGCTCCCACCTTCCAAAATTGCAATCAGCGCACAGCAATTGTTCGCTGTACAAAAGTATACAGTGAATGATCCGTAGAGAGAAGGCAGCTGAATGACCCTGTAGTAAATCTGTTGGAGATTTTGTTGTAACACTGGAGTGTCTTTAAAGTCCCAAGAAGATCCTCCTGATTCCCTGGATACAATAGCTTGAACTCATTACAGTGATAAGGTTGGGAGCAGAGCAGTGCCTGTCCCTCACACTCACTCTGTCCTTCCCTATTGTACAGTGGCTGTACAGATAATATTTCAGCTGGTCGCCCTGCTCTGGGGAGGGATACTGTATATTGTAGGAGTTTTCTTGTATTTGATTCCACTCCCTTTCATTGCCAGTGAAAGCCTCCCCCTAGTCCATTTCCCAGGAGAGCCCCCACTCTCAGGTATCCACAGGGTGGAGCAGGCCGGAGTGGGGCAGGCTAGAACAGACAAGGGTATCGCTTTCAGCTCCGTGAACAGACAACCCGCCCTCCTCTTTCCCTCCCATTTCCAATTAGAGATGCATGTCCTAGCCCTTTTATTTCGCTTTCCAAGATCTCCCATTCACCTCCAAATGAAAAAGGCCACCCCACAATAGGAGGGAGTTGGGGCAAGCGATTTATTTCATATTGAAGATTGGCAACGAACTAGGGGCGGCAGGTAGTCTAGCGGTTAAGAGCTTTGGGCTCTTGACTTCAATGTAAAATGTTACTAAGCAGTTGCATAAACTGCAGCGGCCCGCCCATTAGGGCGTTAGGGGCGCCCCACTTGTGATTTCTTTGTTTGTTAATATTTGTATTTAAAAACATGGATTATATAATTCATGGATTATGTTTTAAATGCTCATAAAAGTGTGGTAAATGCGTAAATGTTCCTGTTTCAAAAATATATTGTTTAAAACAAGTTGTTCAGTTACTTACTACTCTGCCCCTCAGTGACTGCCAGCAGCAGCTGCTCCGCCTCCGTGAGCACATAGGCCATAAGAACATTGCTTGGATTGATTTGCCATCTATTTGCTATGAGGGGGAATTTCCTAGCATAAATTATAACAGCACAAAGTAAATGGACTGTCCTAGGGCGCTCAAATGTGTGACCGTTCAGTCAGAACTTCTGGGCCTGGTCTAGTCTCCCTCCCAATGATGAGTCTCTCGCTTCCCTCATCAACTCATCCCTGACCACTGGCTGTGTCTCCTTTTACTTCAAAATGGCCCTAGTCGCTCCTCTCCTCAAGAAAACAACACTAGAGTCCTCTGACGTCAAAAACTACAGACCGGTATCCCTTCTTTCTTTCTTTTTCAAAAACACTTGAGGGTGCTGTCTCTGATCAACTCTCTAGCGATCTCTTTCAGAATGATCTTCTTGACCCTAACCAGTCAGGCTTCAAGAAGGGTCACTCAACCAAGACTGACTGATCTCCTCTGTGTCACAGAGGCTCTCCGCACGGCCAAAGCTAAATCTCTATCCTCTGTTCTCATCGTCCTAGATCTATCCACTGCCTTCGACACCATGAACCATCAGATCCTCCTCTCCACCTTCTCAGGGCTGGGCATCTCAGGCTCTGTACACTCTTGGATTACATCCTACCTGGCAGGCCGCTCCTACCAGGTGACGTGGAGAGGATCTGTGTCTGCACGATGTACTCTCCCGACTGGTGTACCCCAGTGCTCGGTTGTAGGCCCTCTTCTCTCTATACTCCAAGTCACTCGGATCTGTCATATCTTCACATGGTCTCTCCTATCATTGCTATGCGGATGACACTCAACTACTTTCTCCTTCCCCCTTCTGATATCCAGGTGGAGACACTCATCTCTGCGTGCCTGGCAGATACTGTATTTCAGCTTGGATGTCAGCCCACCACCTCAAGCTCAATCTCGACAAGTCGGAGCTGCTCTTCCTCATAGGGATGGCCTGCCTGCTCAAAGAGCTCTCCATCATGGTTGACAACTCCACGGTATTGCCCTCCTAGAGTGCAATATTTTTTTTAAATATTTTTGCGGAAAAGCTCAGTGACTTTCAATGTGGCATTGTCATAGGTTGCCACCTTTCCAACAAGTCAGTTCGTTCAATTTCTGCACTGCTATAGTTGCAACGGTCAACTGTAAATGTTGTTATTGTGAAGTGAAAACGTCTAGGAGCAACAACGGCTGAGCCACGAATGATAGGCCACACAAGCTCACAGACCGGAATCATCTGGTGCTGAGACACGTAGAGTGTACTAATCGTCTGTTCTCAGTTGCAACACTCACTAACGAGTTCCAAACTGCCTCTCGAAGCAACATCAGCAAAATAACTGTTCGTTGAGAGCTTCTTGAAATGGGTTTCCATGGCCGAGCAACCGCGCACAAGCCTATGATCACCATACTCAATGCCAAGTGTCGGATGGAGTGGTGTAAAGCTCGCTCTGGAGCAATGTAAAGCGCATTCTCTGGAGTGATGAATCACGGTTCACCATCTGGCAGGCCGACGGATGAATCTGGGTTTGGTGGACGCCAGGAGAACACTACCTGACCCAATGCGTACTGCCAACTGTAAAGTTTGGTGAGGAGGAATAGTGGTCTGGTGCTGTTTTTCATGGTATGGGCGCTAGACCCCTTAGTTCCAGTGAAGGGAAATCTAAACGCTAATGCATACAATGACATTCTAGACAATTCTGTGCCTCCAACTTTGTGGCAACAGTTTGGGGAAGGCCCTTTCCTGTTTCAGCATGACAATGCCCTCATTCACAAAGCTAGGTCCATACAGAAATGGTTTGTCGAGATCAGTGTGGAAGAACTTGACTGGCCTGCACAGAGCCCTGACCTCAACTCCATTGAACACCTTTGGGATGAACTGGAACGCCAACTGTGAGCCAGGCCTAATCGCCCAACATCGATGCCCGACCTCACAAATGCTCTTGTGGCTGAATGGAAGCAAGTCCCCGCATCAATATTCCAACATCTAGTGGAAAGCCTGGGCTGAAGTGTGTTTGGGTGCACTTTATTTCCATTAATGTCATCCATACAGAAATGTGACACGGAAGGACAGCCCAGTGATGGTCTGTATCTGTTGACAATGCCTGTATGGCGTTCTTAAACTTCATACCCCCCCTACTCAGACACAAGATGTCAATAAGATGCCAGTATCTACACCAAGCCACTTCCTCATGGTATTAGATCAAGCATGGCCCTCAGGGATAAATACAGTGAAAGGAAAACTCATCTAATTAGTTTTAGGCTACTTGGTGGGAGTACTCTCTGATTCCTGCAGTTGACTCAATTCTTTGAAGAAACAATGTTGTAACGATAATACTATTTCATCAATGATTAAAAAATGATTGGATATAGACTCACCCGTTCACGAAATTGTATCGTTCCTAGAGACAGTGTGTCACGTCACATGGCAATGGCTTGGTATAAAAAGCAGCCAGACAGGCATCAAGGCATTCAGTTACTGTTCGATTGGATGTTAGAATGGGCAAAACGAGTGACCTAAGCAACTTTGAGCGTGGTACGATTGTCAGTGCCAGGCGCAGCAGATCCAGTATCTCAGAAACGGATGACCTCCTGGGCTTTTTACGCACGACAGTGTCTAGGGTTTATTGAGAATGGTTCTACAAACAAAAAACAACCAGTCAGTGCCAGTCCTGTGGGCGAAAACAGCTCTTTGATGTTGAAGGAGAATGGCAAGATATGTGCAAGGTAACAGGAGGGCCACAAACAGACAAATAACGGCGCAGTACAACAGTAGGGTGCAGAATGGCATCTCGGGAACACACAACTCGTTGATCCTTGTCACAGATCACTATTCCAGCAGACGACTACACCGGGTTCAACTCCTTTCAGCTAAAAACAAGAAGAAGTGGCCTCCAGTGGGCACACGATCACCAACACTGGACAATTGAGGAGTGGAAAAACATTGCCTGGAACATAATAGTGAGTTCAGTTTACTTGGGTGTCCTGGTCAGTCACCAGACCTCAACCCAATAGAGCCTCTTATGGATGAGATGGAAGGGGCTGTTCGCAGCATGAATGAACCGGTGCCATCGCGTCAGCATGGACCAACATCCATGTGGAACGTTTCCGACACCTTGTAGAATGCCCCAGAGAATTCAGGCTGTTCTGGAGGCAAAGGGGGGTCCGACTCGGTACTAGATGGGTGTACCTAATAAACTGTCTGGTGAGTGTACATTTTTTTTTATCTTGTTCGAAAAGGTTGAATCTTGTCCATAACAATTAGAATTTTCTATCTCTCCTAAACGTTTACGTGAGACAGATTTCAAAATGGTTCTTCAAGCATTCTTTTAGTAATTGCCGATTTGATAGAGATTCCTTGATACCTTTTTAATGTGAGAAATTTCAAAGCGTTGATTTTCTTGCTTGGAGTACATGACCCTTCCTTATCTCCCCCCTCCTCCTAGATTAGTGCTATAGCTATAGCCTAGTGGTTGCAAGGTCAAATCCCCGAGCTGACAAGGTACAAATCTGTCGTTCTGCCCTTGAACAAGGCAGTTAACCCACTGTTCCTAGGCCGTCATTGAAAATAAGAATTTGTTCTTAACTGACTTGCCTAGTTAATAATAAAGGTAAAATAAAAAATAAATTCTGTTTTCACACCATCAGGCCAATCCACATCCTGCATCTCCAGGGGGAGCTCCCGTAGAGATCATTACCGCCTCACTGCTCATGTCAATCAATCATTCGCCGAGGAACTCCTTCTATTTCTTTGTCTGTCTGTCTGTCATATTGCTCTCATCCCATGGTCCCACACATGCACTCACTTGTTATAAAGACCACTATTTTAATAGGCACCTCTTATGATATTCCATGTTTGTGTCTCTAGGAAAGTGGGAGGATATTGTGAAATTTGTGAAATGTGAACGGTGACGGAGGTACATGTCAACTCATAGCGGTTATACCGTATGTGTAGTATACCAGATAAAGGAACATAACATAATAGATATAATGGTGTCACAATGAAGTCAAAGGGATCAGTGCTCTCTTGGGGGGTCACGGACCCTGAGTCAGATGTGAAGCTCTACAGCTCCTATGCAATCCTAGACTTCTTCACTTAGCCAAGACTACCCAATTTGAGGACATTGATTTATTGGGATATACTCTGTGAACTTTGACAAGAACACGAAACCTAAAGATTTCACAAAGTTTAGTGTCCTACTAACATACCTGGCTACCAATCCAAATGGAATATTGTCATTGATATGTTACAATGCCTGGTGGTTATTATTTGTTATTAGCTGATGTTGAGTATTCAACATCATATATGAATACTGTATGTGTAGTGTCCCCTTATGAATGAAATAAGATGGTGGAATGTTAGCCTACAACGGGAAAGAGGAATAAAGAACACAAAAACCAACCACTCCAAAGACCGTCTTTGTTAAAGAATTTACCTAGCATAACTATTGTGAATGATAATTTTCTCCAAACAACTACATTTTTTACTTCATTTGATGGCTTCATGATCCTCTAATGCCAGACAAATCAGTAGAATATGAATTTGTATTGTGCTTCTATTATGGCAACTAAGCTATAAGCTACGACTTTATTCACGATCGTAACAGTTATCTCTCCATGTGGGCCGTAGACATCCGTATTGGGATCGGCTGACTAAACTTTTGGGAAGTACAGCCTATTCAAGACAACTAAGAAATTCAATAACTTCATTGGATTTAATTGACTCAATTTGAATGATCTTTTATCACCTCAATTGTTCTATTCGCCAAACATTACATTCACAAGTCCTGTAAGTTCAAACTGCTATTTAGCAACACCTGGGGAACTGTTACTGTGGAATACTGCTAACCTGGTCCCATATCTGTTTGTCATGTCAACAATAGTTATGCTAAGTAAATACTTTAATAAAGACAAAAACTATATTTTGGTATTTTTTTAATTAGTCCACGGTTGATACAGTCCCAAAACGTTTTGCATGTCAAGCAGTCAAGTATTCAAGATATTGAACGTTCAAGAAGCAAAGTTTCACGGGCCACATCATCATGATGATAAGTTTTGCACAATATGATGCATTTTGCATCATCATGTGGCCAGTGACACTTTGCTTCTTGAACGTTCCGTATGTTTCTCTGGTAATGTGGGTGAGATGTATCACATGTGGGGTTCACTAAGAATCGCCTACTCACAGAATGACCAATTAAAAACCTCTGTTGGATACAGACAGGTAGGGTGGCATATGAGGTGAGACACCTCACTTCCATAAAATGAGCCACTCTCCCACCTTCTGGTTATTCTCAAGCATCCTTCTCTTCCTCACACTCTTGCTAGCGGAGGAAGGCAGTAATACATTTCTCTCATATTATCAGAGAACCAAGGTTACGCGAGTAACCTTACGTTCTCTTTCAAATACTAATTTTGATGTATCAGAGGTCCACAAAAACTAAGGGAGTACGCACCAAGGTGCAGAGACAACCTTTCTGGGAAAAAAACTGAGGAGCAGCCCAATATTTTGCTCCAAATCTCAGCATAATGAGATAAAAACAGTGCCGAGATTTAAACTCCTCCTCAGTAGGAGAGGGCCCTTCCAGCCCCCTCTGAAGGCTTTCAATCTTGCCATTATAAATAAATATAATGATCCACAAATCTGGCAGGATACAGTCGAAAAGAGAAAAGCCTCTTCCAAGGGTGGAAGACCAATGAGTGAAGAGCATGACACCCTTGCCCGAGCTCTCCTACAATCCAAGTGGATGCGAACTACACACACTGGACAACGACGGGCACATCCATCAAGGGAAGACGACAGGTGAAAAGCCATAGGCTCCAATGTGCGACAATGGGAAATAGTCGACCTGGGGGTTAGGTCATTAACCCATACGCCAAGGGCAGTAGAAAAAAGGAGAAATATGACGTCTCCGTGCTTTTCAGCGGCTAAAAGTTGTAAACACAATAGTCACATCACAGGATAATCTAAAGCTTAGAGACTGGGCGTAAGCAATGTGCCCCCCTTAGAGACTGCACCACAGTTAGGGATAAACTGTATCACCGACGATCCTTGGCGGACCAAGAACATGGTAAAGGACCTAGACAAAATTAACTTTCTCTCCGTACAAAAGTCCTGCAGGGGCACAGGACCGTGAAAACAGAATGTAGGGAGGAACAATCTGAATACACAACACTTTTCCAATATAAAAATGCATCAACTGTAAAAACAGAGTGTGCATAAATGTCTGGCACTCTTTTCCAGGAGTCACAGACCTGTCTTTTTCCTTTCTCTTTTTTTCCCTTTATTCCCTCACCGGCTATGCCCCAAATGGTAAAGCATCTGGGTGAAGGTGGAGAATTGCTTCATTCGCAAGGGTATAATGATCCATGATGACATCACTGAGGATCCTAAAAAAGGGGCTGAGTAGGTTTCCCAGGGAACCCTGGAAAACTGTCCTCCCGTAGAGGATTCAGGGTTCCCCTGCCTTGTACAGAGTAGCAGGTCCCTCTGGTTGGAAACCGGAGTGGCGCATACTCTAACTGGCTTAACTGTGATAGCTTGCGCCATCGCAATCAGAGGTAAAAAGGCCATAGGCACCGGGGAAAACAGGGCCACAGTGAAGGGTTGCTCCGTGTATGTCGGTGAAACCAGAGAGATGGCTGACATGCGGACTTCAGCCTTGTCTTAACGCAGCCCTGACTGCTGTGAATATTCAGAGTGGGGAAGGAATAGCAACTGTTAAACCCAAAGTGAAAGGGTAGAGCCGTTGGTCTTGCACACTACCCTCCTCAGTCGCCAGGGCTGCGCCCTAGGTTGGCCTATCCTTCTTAGCATTCCTTGGAGGGATAGAAGGGCAGATCCTTGCTGCAGCTCCAACGTAAGGCTACTTCCCTAAAGGTTTGGCCTGGTCCATCGGCCTAGCCTGAGTCTTAGAAAACTGCTGCTTCGCCGGGGACCTCACTCCCCCAAAGCCATCCTTTTTCTCCCTCTCAGCTGTGAGGCTAGGGCAAAACGAAGGAACCAATGGGATGCCACTGGTCCCGGGTCTGTGCGGCAGGCAGAAGTTAAAGGCTTCTCCTTCCTTTTTGCACGTCACACTTCTGCCGCATGAAGGCGACATTGGACCCGAACAACTCCCTAGCTGTCACATAGGCATCCAGTAGGTCCACTATCTCTTTGTCTGTTAAGCTAGGCTCATGGTATGACCACAGCCTTGGATGGTACTATGGGAGGAATGGAGGCTCAGGTCTGTAATCATACAGATCTCCTCCTAAGCATCTGGGTTTAGGGTCTCCTTCTCCAGTTGCTTTCCTACCTACTCCAGTATCTCAGCCTGATAAGCCAACAATAAAGAGGTAATGTTGAGGGCTCTAATTTCTTGGGCTGAGGCTTTGTGCATTTTCTGAAATACGGAAGCAGCAAAGTGTTTCACCTTTCCAACGAGATCAGCGCTGGTGTCGTTACTGAAATGGCGCAAAGGGGCTGAGATGGTGAACCAGTGACAGCTCCGCCATGTGAGGGTTGCCAAACCAGTAATCATCCATATTGTGCATGTCCAGGTTCAAAGTACCCATAGCAAGAATCCTGCTAGTATGGGGTTTATCCCACAAGCTCCTGTCTTCCCTTGGTACTGCGGGGAGTTCCTGTATTGGGGCTGTGTGGGACTGGAGTTACTTGACGGGCCCTGAGACTGAACAGAAGACAGCCACTCGATGTTGAGTCTGGCTGCGGCCCCCTTGCAGACATGGAGGAGCACAAACTCCACTAGAGGAATGGCAGCTCCACTGCTCTGGGGCCATCGGGTCTGTGGGCCTGAAAGGGCGGGAGAATGGGCTCGTCGGTCCCCAACTCTTGCACTCAAGGATTTCTGTGAGATTGATCCCATCATCATCCTCGTCATTCCCAAACGTGCCTTCCTCTGACACTACATCGTCAGACAGTGAGGGGAGGGATTTGAGGCTATCCATGACCCCGCCCCAACTGGGCTCATTTGCGGAGAGCTGAGACTCAGCTGTCGCTGTTGGCTCGAAGGCAAGGGGAGCTAACTAGACAGAAGCATGTTTAGCCTACTCTTCAGACCTGCTCTAGTAAGCAGTCTGCCGTGCTCACATGACTCAGGGTCCTCGAGTGCCTCCTGGACATGAACATAGGTTAACTAGACTAGAGAAGGGAGCTAGCAATACTTTTAGCTTGCCTCTCAGAAAGCTAGCCAAGTTAGCCTAAGCCTTGCAGCATGGGCTAATTGCGTCTCAATAGCTAGCAGTGACGCTAGCTACCAACAGAGACTGAGAAGTAGAAATTAGAATTTCTACACGAAAACAAAAACTTTCCGATTAGTACTCAACCTGTAAACAGGGTCTGAAGCCCTACGCTCGGCAGCGATATCCTTTACGGTTCGCTTGTGAGCAGGTAAGTAGGCAATAGGTATCCAGTCGATATAAGGAGAGCTAGAAAAGTGACAGTCTTCTGGTAAGGAACAGAAGTGAGAATCACCAGAGGGCGGGAGAGTGGCTCCTTTTATGGAAGTGAGGGTCTCACCTCATTCGCCATTCTACCTGTCTGTCTCCAACATACGTTTTTGATTGGTACTTCCGAGAGTAGGCGGTCCTTAGCGAACCCCACATGTGATACATTGAAACGAGTATTTGAAAGAGAACCAACATGTCCAAAAGTACCCAGACTCCTCATACTGGTGCATTTCCCCATGCATGCATTCAGACAGAACACCCGGTCTGTGTCCCTCCCCTGCTGTCCCATGCCATCCCCTGCTGTCCCCCTGCCCGTCACCCTGCCACTCCAGTGAGCGGGCTAAGTGTGCACTTTGGGGATGAGCATGTGATGTGAGGGCCTTTAGCTGCCAGAGAAACAGGGAAATAAATGGCCCCCTTAACAAAGGTCCTGTATCCAGGCCGAGGCTGGCCATTGTCCTGCCCAGGGCCTGTCGCCGAACGTGAGACGGCCATGTCCCCCCTCCACGCAAGGAACCTAATAGGAAATCAAAGTTCTCTGGGAGAATGGGCCAGGCTCAGAGTTACCCTCCCTTGGGTCCCGCTGAAAGAGGAGTGCAGAAAGGCTCTGGCAGTGGTGGGGAAGGTTAATGTAGCGGATTGGCTTTCCCCGCCTGCACCCCTGGTCCCCTTTCGTCTCTGTCTGTGTACCCAGACCACGTATCCGCCCTGCTCCCCGATGCACGGCCTATGTGCCCACTCTTGATATCCTGGCCCTTATAGCGCTTGTGTGCTGGTGTGTTGTCAACCATACAGCCCATGATTATTCAACCTCTCTATCGACACAGGGTACAGTGCAGAATATGTGGGTCGTGTGCACCTGTGGATCGGTGGGTCAGTGTAGTTGTTGGTAAATGTCAAAGGTCAAGGGACCTACTGAGTGGAACATTTGAAATCCCAGGGTTTAGCCCAGGATTAGATGGTGCTGAGGTGGCTCACCCTGCTGTGTTAAGCTGCTTAAGCCCCAGGATCCCTACCTGCCCTGGAGGGAGGTGGATCACAAAGGGGAAGTTAGCTAGGTCTGATGCTGCTGCTGATGCAGTGCCTCAGGCCTCCGCTCCCTCCACAGCTCCTTTCTGGGTTACCTGCAGGAGAGAACAAGAGCTTTTTACAGTTCAGATTCTTGGAAGGTGTTGGATGTCTGCAGTGTCACAACTAACAAAACCATTTGAAAACAAAGTGGCCCGGTGAATGCGCCTGCGCAATCTGATCCGCCGGTCTTTGTGCTGCTAGAGAAAACGGCCCTTGGAATCAAGGCGAGACACACCATTTAAATCCACAGATTTCCCCCTTTTAAGTGCATTCTTCAAAGGTGAACATGCTATCTGAAACAGAGCTGTGTTACTGCCGAGTATCAGATCCTCTCTCCAATTCTCATTGACATTTGTGTAGAATTATTTGCAGTGTTCCAACTGTAAAATCAATAAAGAGAATTGCTGAAAACGAGTTGCACCAAGACGAGCAAGATTCCAGGTAGACTTGTAAGTGGAAATGTGCATTGTGTTAGAATTCTGGGGTTCAGCACAACCCTGTTTAGAGATGACTGAAGAAAAAGAAAAAAAATCTGTGAAATAGTGTTCAACAAAAGAAACGAGTGGGAGAAACAGGGACAATAACCATGAGTCAGTGACAACATTGGACATTTGTGTCATAGTAGAGTCTATCTCATTAGTCATTAGTCGTAGGTCTACTCCTGCTTTCAGTTATAATACTGTACTTAGGCCTGGATTCAATCAGATCAAACATTAACCTGGTGATAGCTGACACCTGCATAGCTGGTGTTTTGGCGGTGTCGGAGGAGAAACTGTGTTAGAACTGTCAAATCGGTGAGCGGCTCGTCGTCACGAAGCCATACCCATTCCACCCGCGTTAGAAGTTCAGAACGCTCAAATGTAAAATCATTAAACAAAACAATAAGTATTTATATTAGCGAAATCAAGGTGTAGTATTTAGTCTTTTATTAGGATCCCCATTAGCCATTACTCTTCCAGGGGTACAAACAGACTATAACACGCGTTCCAGTGTTCAAACTTGTAACAAGGCTGCATGGGATTATTACTAATGTCACTCGGGGGATCCAATAGCAATGTCTGCGAGAGATATTTCACCAGCAGTCGTTTGCTGATTTGGCAGCTCTAACGCAGTTCTATCTCTGACACCACCAAAACAACCGCTATGCACATATTGGCTGGCGCAGATCTGATAGAATCTAGCCCTTACTACACAAACGTGTGGAGAGGCTTCTGCCTCTAAAACAGTACACACGCTATTTACTGGGGTAGCTGCAGACTATTATAATGTGGCATAGCAAACAATAATATCCAATCAACTCATTGACAAATCAACCCTATTTTGATTTGTCACTTCTGGTGATTAACATTTAAACTCATTCCATGCTTAGTTAAACTACATCCCAGACACAGCCTTAAGACTTGACTCCCTGAAGAATCCATGGTCTTACAAGACAGACAGCTCCTTCCCCTCTCCTCTGAGAGATGAACTGGCTGTCAATCAGCCCCCCAGTTAATTATCACTGAGTGTGAGACAGTGTCAGGAACTCTGACCCGGGGGGGCGTGCCCCTCATTCCTCTCCCAGGAGGCCACTGGGGTCCACCCTGCCTGGCCTGGCCTGACACAGAGGATGCCTGCCTGTCTTCCTGCCCCATCGGCCACCTGACAGAACATACTGACCAGGCCCACCTCTCTTTGTGCACTGGCCTGATGAGTCAGAGAACGATGACACCTAAGTGGGTATGAGAGAACACACTACACTATGTGGGTTGGTGTGGGAGAGTTAATAAGGCACACCATGGAGGTATATATGTGTTTTAGTGTTTTGGTGTGTGAATGGAGAATGAGTGTGTGTGTGTATGTGTGCGTGTGCATGCATGTACCTAACTGTGCTAGCAGACTGTGCATATGTGCTTGACGGTGTGATCGAGTGTGTGTGTGTGCGTGCTTGACTGTGCGATCTGTGTGTGTGTGTGTGTGTGTGCTTGACTGTGTGTGAGGAGTGTGAGGAGTGTGAGGACCATGTCTGAGGAGACAGTGATGGATGGAGACAGCGAGGAGCAGGACCCCCTGGGACTTCAACTAATCCAGTGGGCCAACAATGGACTCTGGCGGCAGGGGGCCTTTTACTGGGGCTGGCTGAGACAGGGGGCGTAAAATAACACAGTGACATGTTTCATTAGCTTGTTAAGGCTGTGTCTGCCCCTGTCTCTGTGTCTGCCCCCAGTAGAGCACTGGTCCCACCACCTCTCCTGACTCCACTCACCATACCACTGAGAATAAGAGTTTATCATCTGTTGTTCACTTTTTCTATTCTCCTTCCTTAATTAACAATGTCAACTCTTTGAATCTGCTACAGTTACTCTGTAATGGTTTCTTGAGTCCAAATGTGTTAGACTTCAAACACTTGGTTTGTTAGATGTTTAATATACCATTTAGTCCTAGATACACAAATATCACCTTGTCACACTATAATGATTTTGTTGTACCTTTTAACTTTACCTTATTTTTCGAAGTTATTAAAAGTAATTATAAACACATTTTTATTTATGGAACATCCAAATACCATACCTTTGACTTTGCTGTATATTTTAAGTAAAATATACTGAGATGTAACAGCCCACAGCCACCCAAAAATACTTTACCATTGACCATCAATAAAAAAGCAATGACTGCACTGATATGTATACATGTAGTTGTTTTCATCATCAGGGATCCCCACATGACAAAATAGACCACAAATATTACTCCATCAGCATGGCAACAACAAATGAACCATAGTGATAGACCCCCTTATCAAATCTGAATCCCAACCGCAGCCCGTAGAATTCCTAGGAGAGAAATGAAGCCAATTTCAATGACCAATACCTACATGTGTCTCAGTTCATAAAGACCAAAAGAGGGGTTGGATAAATAAATCAAGAGAAATACAAGAATGAAAATTAAAATGCCATCACCTTGTTGTAAGACGAAAGATAGAGAATAGAAGAAAAGCTTTTGGAAACCTATTGAGTTAGTGCCACCGAAATCACATCACTAAAGATTTGCCTCCCCACAGCAAATGTTATATTGAACAATAACCCGTCGATTAGGAGCTGAGTCGGGAAGGTCTGAATAACATGTCTGGTCCTGGGTGAAGCTGCACTGGAGCTGTTGGTATTGGATTAGAGCTGATGTGAGAAGCCCACCGGTGGGGGAGAATACTGATCAGGGTAGGTGTGGAGACTGGAGAAACCACACATCACAAACACAGGCCCATTGTAGTGAGTTTCTGTGACCCCTCTGTCAAAGGAACTCACCAGAACCAACTGTTAACACAAATGTGCAAATACATCTTTACATTTAGCTATTTGTCAACTTTTTGTGATGCAGAACTTAAAAGGCTTGGATTCAAAAAATAAAGAGTTAGCAGCCAGGCTTTTTATGTGTTTTATATAACATGGTTTCATACAGTATTAGACCTTTAATAAAGTGGCCATCCATTTTTCTTCCTCCTTTACAGCTAATTCTGAACCATTAAACCCAGGACAATCATATTAGCAAGCAGCAAGCAAGCTTAAGAGAAGCAATGGAAACCCTTCAATCAACTATTCTCTGAAGAAGATTGAAGTTACTGGCGGTAGCTTCGAGGTTAGAGAAGATTAGAGAAGTGGACCAGCAACCGGAGGCCAGCAGAAAACACGTCTGTGCCGTATCAATCAATAAAGTATTCTTGTTCTTGGTCATGTTCTTGTTCTTCTTCAGTACACATAAACACATAACTGCTCCCCCACGGAGTCAGAGCCTAGAGAGCTGCAGCAGCCTCACAGGGTCTCAACTAACCCTGTAACTTCAATCACCTCAGGTTACCTGCATCCTACCAAGGAACTCGGATTGCCACAGCACCTCTCTGATTTCTCCTGACAAATTGTCTTATCAGACTGCAGCCGATTGGGCGAATAAAAACATGACCTTTGCCTGGGCTCCCTGACATTCCTTCCGGCAGCCATCTTTGAGTACACTGATGGGGGAGATAAGGAGGATCAGTACAGCCACTGAAGTGGCTAACAAGGACCATTAGAGTCTTTTTCATGCATGCTGCTGGGGCTGGGGGGTGCTGGGTGGTGCTAACCTTTCAGATCGGCGGCGTCATTGTCCGGCATTAAAAGCAGGCGGCCATTGTGCTGGAAAGGTTCTCTGAGAGGAGGGTTAGGTAGGAGGAGGAGGAGGAGGAGGAGGGGAGGTAGAGATAAGTGGCTCCTCCTTTCGGCCTCACGCTCGGCTGCTCCAAGAGGAACCGGGGACAGGCCAGGGACACAGTGGGGGCTTTGTGGCGACTTATCAGGAGTGACGGCCCAGTGCAGGGAGGAGTGAGAACCAGTGAATAGGGAAGGAGTGAGGGAAGGAGAGAGGGATGGAGGGTGGAAGGGAGGGTGGCGGTGGACTACGGACATAATGAGAAAAGAGAGGGGTGCGGAGAGGAGACTGGTAAGCCTGCTGGGCAAGCATGAGAAGAAGAAAAATGCTCCCCAAGATCACATTCCTATCCTGAGTGCACAGTCATGAGACAGAGAGGAAGAGGGAAGGAGGGAGAGAGGAGAATACGTGGTAGAGAAAGAGAAACAGGGAGATGGTCAAGAGGAGATACACAATATGGAGGTGGGGTGACTATGGGAGCTTTGGTTACACTAGAGAACTTCTGACATGTCTGTTAAGCTTCTTTTTTTTGAGAGGGACAGTGATAACAGGGTGAATGTGTCTGTGCCACTTCCTCTGTGTGGTCTACTGGCAGGACACAATCACACCCAGGAACACAAACAATATCATGGAGCTTTCACGTCCACGTACACCAAAGACCAGTGTACGTTCACATGAACTTCACATGAACTTTACATGACTCAGGCTGAGGTTCAATCCAATCGAGGGTGGTAGACACTGCAGTTTATAGAGCAATGTTTCCGCGTTCGCAATTTGCTTTCACTGTAAACGCTGTATATGACGACTCAATTGGAAATTATCTTTAAAAACTGCATTGTTGGCTATTCTGCGTGCTGCCTTAGGGATAGAATCCCGGCCTCAGTATTTTTCACAATTACCATTTTATCAGTCTATATTTTTTCAACCACAAAACTCCTTAACAAGATGTAGAATTTGGTGGTTAAGACTTGCCCAGGAAGAAAACGGCCAAAGTAACAACAGATTTATAGTTTTTTCGAATGTTATGACAGCCTATTGTCACAGAATTACTTTTGATCAAACCCGATGCCTAATCATGGCAAACATACAATGCTGTGACAGACTGTGTTGTTTTTAGTAATGTTTTTGATGTACTGTACAAAAAACATGAACCAAAACTTTTTTTGTGCACATACACAGGGGAATCCCCTTAATATTCAATTGTACTCATATTCAAGCAGGTTAGTGAGTTTGTATCCAGTCCATCAGACAGACAGACAGAGACAGTGGGACTGGGGAGAGACTGCTCCATGGCAACTGACCTGGCCTGGGTCTGGCGATAACCTCCCAGTGGCCTGCTGGGGCCATGCTGAGCGGGGTCATGTCAGACATCGGCCCCCGTGGCGTCAGCCCCTCTCTCCCACATATCCTCTGCCACTGCCTGCTGCTGCTGTCACCACCCACCCATCCCCCACCCACCCCCCACCTATCCCCCGCTGGCTTGTCCCAACGCAGACACAAGCCCACCAGCCCACGCCAGTAGGGGGTTGCTCCCATCTTCATATTCCCATCTCAGCCATTTCACAGTCTGCAATCCGTAAAGCAAAGAGGGCAAGGGACACCACTAACGAGTTTTTCATTCTCTCCCTGTCTGTCTGTGTGCCCCTCTCTCATGTTTCCTTTCCCAATAACATATCAATTAAAGAAGGAAAATATCATATTTTTTCATTTCCTCTCATTAAGCTGTAACACTGAGGCTTAAGCCTGGGTTTATTTTACATTTGAGCTGTATAAGAAAGAAGGCGATAGTATAGGTTGCTAATATAAGAGCGGTCGACAAGAAAGTGTAGCACAAATCGTATGTACATCCCCAATGTATCTATAACAGTCTAAAACTTATGTGCATACTTTCTAACATCGTGGAAATGAAATCAACAGAATTGGGCAAATATTAGACATATTTAATACATAGGGGGAGGACATATTCAGAAGGATTTGTAGAACACATCAAATTTGAATTGACTACAGGATATTGTTTGCTTTGGGGCATTTACTAGGGTAAGCATATAGAAAAATGCAACGGTATTAAAGTACTATACTGGGTATGTCTATGTAAGCGAGACTAAGCTTTGAGTTATATTATGTAAGTCAAGCCAGGGGCATCAGTCATTCTGCCTCAGTGGATTGTGTTGGGTGCTCAGCACTACTCTGACAATCTTGGGAATTTGCTCATGCTGTTCTTTTCCAGTGAGCAACAGGAATGAATGATGACTAAACAAAACTGACCTCCTGGACTTGAGCTAAAAAGGTAGAGTAGATGGGCTAAATTGAGAGAACGGCCCTTCCAGGACTAAAGATGGAGGCAGAGAGATACCGTTGATCTAACTGTTGAGAGCCACAATCAATGTTTCTTAGACTGACAATGGTGTCTGTAGAAATGATGCGTGTGGTACATGTCAGTAATTCAGATTAGTTATGAGATAGTTGTGGTAGTGATAATGGTGACAGGTTGGGGGAAAGAGCATGATACAGTGGGGCAAAAAAGTATTTAGTCAGCCACCAATTGTGCAAGTTCTCCCACTTAAAAAGATGAGAGAGGCCTGTAATTTTCATCATAGGTACACTTCAACTATGACAGACAAAATGAGAAAAAAAATCCAGAAAATCACATTGTAGGATTTTTTATGAATTTATTTGCAAATTATGGTGGAAAATAAGTATTTGGTCAATAACAAAAGTTTATCTCAATACTTTGTTATATACCCTTTGTTGGCAATGACAGAGGTCAAACGTTTTCTGTAAGTCTTCACAAGGTTTTCACACACTGTTGCTGGTATTTTGGCCCATTCCTCCATGCAGATCTCCTCTAGAGCAGTGATGTTTTGGGGCTGTTGCTGGGCAACACGGACTTTCAACTCCCTCCAAAGATTTTCTATGGGGTTGAGATCTGGAGACTGGCTAGGCCACTCCAGGACCTTGAAATGCTTCTTACGAAGCCACTCCTTCGTTGCCCGGGCGGTGTGTTTGGGATCATTGTCATGCTGAAAGACCCAGCCACATTTCATCTTCAATGCCCTTGCTGATGGAAGGAGGTTTTCACTCAAAATCTCACGATACATGGCCCCATTCATTCTGTCCTTTACACGGATCAGTCGTCCTGGTCCCTTTGCAGAAAAACAGCCCCAAAGCATGATGTTTCCACCCCCATGCTTCACAGTAGGTATGGTGTTCTTTGGATGCAACTCAGCATTCTTTGTCCTCGAGTTGAGTTTTTACCAAAAAAGTTATATTTTGGTTTCATCTGACCATATGACATTCTCCCAATCTTCTTCTGGATCATCCAAATGCTCTCTAGCAAACTTCAGACGGGCCTGGACATGTACTGGCTTAACCAGGGGGACACGTCTGGCACTGCAGGATTTGAGTCCCTGGCGGCGTAGTGTGTTACTGATGGTAGGCTTTGTTACTTTGGTCCCAGCTCTCTGCAGGTCATTCACTAGGTCCCCCCGTGTGGTTCTGGGATTTTTGCTCACCGTTCTTGTGATCATTTTGACCCCACGGGGTGAGATCTTGCGTGGAGCCCCAGATCGAGGGAGATTATCAGTGGTCTTATATGTCTTCCATTTCCTAATAATTGCTCCCACAGTTGATTTCTTCAAACCAAGATGCTTACCTATTTCAGATTCAGTCTTCCCAGCCTGGTGCAGGTCTACAATTTTGTTTCTGGTGTCCTTTGACAGCTCTTTGGTCTTGGTCATAGTGGAGTTTGGAGTGTGACTGTTTGAGGTTGTGGACAGGTGTCTTTTATACTGATAACAAGTTCAAACAGGTGCCATTAATACAGGTAACGAGTGGAGGACAGAGGAGCCTCTTAAAGAAGAAGTTACAGGTCTGAGAGCCAGAAATCTTGCTTGTTTGTAGGTGACCAAATACTTATTTTCCACCATAATTTGCAAATAAATTCATTAAAAATCCTACAATGTGATTTTCTGGATTTTTTTTTCTCATTTTGTCTGTCATAGTTGAAGTGTACCTCTGATGAAAATTACAGGCCTCTCTCGTCTTTTTAAGTGGGAGAACTTGCACAATTGGTGGCTGACTAAATACTTTTTTGCCCCACTGTATCTCCTGCCAGTCCTTCCAAGATCATACCCAATTACAGATGATTGAACAATCACAGACACTAATGCACAATTCCACTAGCGCACTAGTGAACAATCACAGACGTTTTCAATATGCACTTTGCAGTTTGACTGGCATCTTTTCCTACATATATGCGTGCATATCCACGTTCGTTATGATTAGTTAATATGCCTAAGGTGTTTCCTCAAAACACCCACCCATTACACCCACCCACCCTCCTCTCTCCCCCCTGGGAATTCTCATAGTATATTAGCAGCAGAGCGACAACAAAGAGGAGACATGGTGAGGAGCGTCACATTCTCTTCCCACACTGCCTTTACCCTGGAGATGGGTTGATTCCATCTCCCCTCACTGGCTGCCACAGTGACCCGGTAGTACCCAGTGCCCCCTCCACTCAATGCACTCCCACCCCACCATTTTAAATAAAGTCCCCAGGCTGTGCCACCCGGACCCGGCCTCACCGGGGTTTGACCCTAGCCTGCCACGGAGGGACACAGGGAACTCACCTCCCTTTCCCACATCTACTGGGTACGGAGGCAGAGAGAGAGATAGAGCGAAATTCACAGGACAGTTACCGTCCCTGTTGATAACAGCTGGGTTTTACCCCTTATAATTCTTACTTAATCATACCTTTCTAGCTTTCATATTTTCATAAAGCACTTTTGAGGCCCTTCCAAGTCCATGAATTGCATACCAGTATTCCATGTTGACATTCCACAAGGCACAGACGTCATTTCAATTGCAGGTTTTGATTTACATTTGTTTCAGTTGTCAACTAACGTGAATTCAACATGAAATCATCAAAACAATTCACCATAACATTGGATTTAGGTTAAAAGTTGGGTAAAAAAAAGTGTTGATGACTTTTTGCAAATCCAATCAGTTTTCCACATTGTTTGAACATCATCACATTGATTTTTTTGTGGTTGAAATGATGTGGAAGCAACATTAATTCAACCAGTTTTTGCCCAGTGGGATGACAACTCTAATAGAAGATTATAATAAAAACTAAATAATAGGTACAGAGGGATGTTTACTTCGCGTGAGTGTGTTTTATCCATCACATGATGAATATATATTAAACTGTTAATGCAAATTATATACTGACATATACCCTTACCATAATTAGTATTATGATCAATCCCATCATGAATATCATCACTCTGTCAGCTCTTGGGTTTTGGATGTAATAGTCAGAGGCAATGGTTACTTAATGTTCTGATGATTTTTTTCTCTCCCAGTAAGGGGTTTGAAGGGGTGATATGCATTCTCAGAAGGGCGGTGGGTCAAATCCCAGACATGTTGCCACGGAGATAAGGTGCTCCCTGCCGTCGTCGGGTCTCGGCCAAGTTGGGCGTCATGGCGACCGTATAGTGACAGGCACAGTGACAAGTCCACTGGAATATATTGAGTCAACCTTGAAAAGTGCTTTCCCAATGGGATCCCCAATCTCAATGTGTACTCCATCTTTAGATGGGGTCTTATCATGTACACAATCACTAATCCAAACACTCTCTTCAAACCCCCATCTTCATCTTCTTTAACCACCTCCATTCTGACTCCCTGGCTACTCTTATCTCTGATCTGCATCTCTGTCCGTCTCTACTGAAAAGCATAGGAGGTAAAAGGTAAAACCATAAAGGATTCATACCTGCTAACAAACAGTGGCTGCCAGCTCACGTACATTTGTTATTGTGCTTTCCCATCTATTCTTTGAGGTGACAGTGGGAGCAATGAGGCATTCATCTCTTTCTAAAGAGCCCGACTTGAGTACTGTTACTTAAAGTAAAAGTTGTAAACACAGAGAGAGAGAGAGACAGGGTGAGCGACTGTGCGTTCCTATGTGAGCCGAGAAACTGCAGGAAAACTTGAGCCATGGTTTGGCGTCCCACTGTGCGGGGTCAAGGCCCTGATCAGACTCCATGTCAGTGTGCCCATTGTCTTCATGGCAGTAGTGTAAGTTATAGGGTCTCCATAGTGATGGGGAGAGGAGACAGGGTGGCGGCAGAATGGCGCTGCTGTGCTGACACAAGCCAGGACTGTACATTGTAATGCATCCAGTCAATGTTATGCTATGAGGGTGCATGCCTTTTTCAACACATGAAACACCAAGGCTCCTTAAACAGCATTACAAGGCCATAAAAGCAGGTTAGTATTGATTTACATCTAATCCTTGTGAACCATCAACCTATCAACCTGGTTAAAATAGTATGCTAAGTTGATGTTGAAAAGCAGTACATACCGTATGTTTTTTCTCCCAATGTTGGTGGATTTCACTCGGCAGCATTTCAACCCATCAAGGTCTAAGAGTTGGAACAACAACTGAATTGAATACAGGTGAGTAGTTGCACCTCATGCAATGAACGAAAAGTGAACCTAAATAAATGTAGGCCTGTACGTTTATGTCTGTTCCATAGTGACGTGTTTTTGTGAGTAATCTTGATGATATTAATAAGAGTGGTTCACACCTGTAGATGTATGAGCCAAGAGAGTATCCACCCCAGCCCAAGGTAAGAGCATTTGTATGTGTTGCCCTCCTGTGGACACTACTGACATGAGGGTGGAGAAAAAAGTATCTCTGTTATTACAGGGAGTGAGACCGTTATTATAGCTGTCACCGAGTGGACAGGCTCAAATCTTTAGGGCTGGGCTGTATAAAAATCCTTGTTAAATAATCTGTAATTATTGTATTATTTTAGCTAGCTAGTTAATTTCTTATTGAAAACCTATGTTAAAATTGTTAGCAAATTTTGAAACATGCCAGGTTAATTAACATCATCATTAAACAAGTTTGACTATTTATTAATCTCTGATGTGTTGGGATACATAGATGGGCGGCGGGTAGCCAGGTAAAAAATCTATTTGTTGATGTGCCCTTGAGTAAGGCACTTAACTCGAATTTGCTTCAGGAGTGCTGTACTACCAAAGGTGTCTATAACTAACCGAAGATAGACCAAAGCCTGTCGTTTCCATTGGAAACAAATTAATCATAGCGGGCAGAACAAGCAAGGAGGGGGGCAGAACCAACCTACGGGAGCATTGTAGCATGTATTTAGTCCCTGTGCCCAAGAACACTAAGTTAACCTGCCTAAATGACTACCGACCCGTAGCACTCACGTCTGTAGCCATGAAGTGCTTTGAAAGGCTGGTCATGGCTCACATCAACACCATTATCCCAGAAACCCTAGACCCACTCCAATTTGCATACCGCCCCAACAGATCCACAGATGATGCAATCTCTGTTTCACTCCACACTACCCTTTCCCACCTGGACAAAAGGAACACCTATGTGAGAATGCTATTCATTGACTACAGCTCAGCGTTCAACACCATAGTGCCCTCAAAGCTCATCACTAACCTAAGGACCCTGGGACTAAACACCTCCCTCTGCAACTGGATCCTGGACTTCCTTACGGGCCGCCACGCTGATCCTCAACACGGGTGCCCCTCAGGGGTGCGTGCTCAGTCCCCTCCTGTACTCCCTGTTCACTCATGACTGCATGGTCAGGCACGACTCCAACACCATCATTAAGTTTGCTGACGACACAACAGTGGTAGGCCTGATCACCGACAACGATGAGATGTGGTGATGTGGTGCCAGGATAACATCCTCTCCCTCAATGTGATCAAGACAAAGGAGATGATTGTGGACTACAGGAAAAGGAGAACAGAGCACGCCCCCATTCTCATCGACGGGGCTGTAGCGGAGCAGGTTGAGAGTTTCAAGTTCCTTGGTGTCCACATCACCAACAAACTAACATGGTCCAAACACACCAAGACAGTCGTGAAGAGGGCACAACAATACCTATTCCCCCTCAGGAGACTGAAAAGATTTGG
The DNA here is from genome assembly GCF_045679555.1 of Salvelinus alpinus. NCBI lineage: Eukaryota > Metazoa > Chordata > Actinopteri > Salmoniformes > Salmonidae > Salvelinus > Salvelinus alpinus. Next base: position 50,524,877 of record NC_092104.1, on the reverse strand, counting down.
CATGGGTCCTCAGATCTTCAAAAGGTTCTACAGCTGAACCATCGGGAACATACTGACTGGTTGCATCACTGCCTGGTATGGCAACTACTCGGCCTCTGACCGCAAGGCACTAGTAGTGTAGTGTGTATGGCCCAGTACATCACTGGAGCCAAACTTCCTGCCATCCAGGACCTCTATACTAGGCGGTGTCAGAGGAAGGCCCTAAACATTGGCAAAGACTCCAGCCACCCTAGTCATAGACTGTTCTCTCTGCTACCACAAGCGATACCAGAGCACAAGTCTAGGTCCAAAAGGCTTCTTAACAGCTACCCCCAAGCCATAAGACTCCTGAACAGCTAATCATTGCATTGCCACCCCCCCCCCCACCACCACCACCCCACCCCACCCCACCTCGACTAACCTGTGCCCAGGCACATTGACTGTACCAGTACCCCCTGTATATAGCCTCGCTGCTGTTATTTTACTTTTACTCTTTAATTATTTGTTATTTTAATTTTTTACTTATCTATTTTTACTCAACACTTATTTTTCTTAAACTGCATTGTTGGTTAAGGGCTTGTAAGTAAGTATTTCACTGTAAGGTCTACTACACCTGTTGTATTTGGCGCATGTGACAAATACAATTTGATTTGTATATTTCCGTGCAATAACCCCATTCGCCTTTGCACTCTGGCAAAGGGGTAAAGTGTACAAAACCTAGACCACTCTGTTCATAACATATTCTAGTTTTGGGAACAGAAACATTTATTGAGATCAAATGTTTCATCGATGAGAAAATGTGCAAAATATCAGCCAAAATCCATCTTCTCTCACTGCCATATTTGGTAGTGAGAAGAAACGCTAAGCGGATGCTTCACATTTATACATCTGGTGAAATATCTGTCTCATTGTTCTATCTGTGATAACGCATATTTCTATTTGTGGTTAGCTTACAAGAAGTAACATCAAATATTTAGATAGACCACAGTCTTTCGTTTCCAATGGGAACAAATGAGTCATAGTGGGCAGAACAAGTGACTAGGGGGGCAGAGCCAAGCACGAGCTAGCGAGATCCTATTGGTGCATTCACTAAATATCTGAATATTTTCATTAGGGAACGCCTACTCTGTGAAGTGCGCCTGTGCAATAACTCAAACCTCCTTTGCACTCCTTCTAAACAACTAATTTAAAAAAAACTTTTGCAAAGGTTAACGTTTACAAACCTTAGTCCACTCCTATCATAACAGATTCACGTTTTGAAAACAGAAAACAGTATTGATATCAAATGTTTCATCGATGAGAAGATTTGCAGAATGTCGACCAAAATCGATCTCGTTCAAACTTCTCCTACTTCCCGCCAGTGGGCTTCCAATTCAATTCAATTCAATTCAATTGACTTTATTGACATGGCAAGTTCATTATTACTTACATTGTCAAAGTATACATATCGAAAAATAAAAATATATATGTATATATATACAAAATATATATATATTTATATATAAATAAATGGTGGGACCAACAGTAATAATAATAGTAGTAGTGGACATGGGATTACCATTAACAACAACTACAACAACAATATTAATCAGAACAACAATACATTAAATCAATGGTAGTAGACCAGTGTCAATATGACTTGAGAAGACATATGACCTGGTATGAAAGACAAAACAAAACTAAGCTAAATGGGAAATATTATCAACATTACTTTGCATTTTTCACTGGCTGTCCCTCAGGTTGTGGCAGGAGGGCACATATTTGGCTGCCAAAACTGCACATTTTGGCTTTTCACCCAATAAATATTTGATTTTTTCTTCATCTTTTATAGTTTCAAATTCTTTGTATTGAGTTATAATTTTGGGAAAGAAATATGCTCTTAGGTCTGAGTATTTGTCACAGTGTAGTAGGAAACGCACCTCTGTCTCTACCTCTCCCCTGGAGCAGAGTGAGCACAGCCTGTCCTCTCTGGGCAGCCAGGTTTGTCTGTGACGACCGGTCTCTATAGCCAGACTGTGCTCACTGAGTCTGTACCTAGTCAATATTTTCCTCAGTTTTCTATCAGTCACAGTGGTCAGATAGTCTGCCACCATGTACTGTCTGTTTAGAGCCAAATAGCATTGAAGTACACTTTGATTTTTTTGTGGTGTCTTTCCAATAGGTTATATATTTTTATTTTTGTTTTGTGATGATTTGGTTGGGCCAGATTTTCTGAGGGCTACCATATTTTACTACCATATTTGTTAGTGAGTGGAAACACCAAGCGGATGCTTCACATTGAAACATCCAGTGAAATATCTGTCTCATTGTTCTATCTGTGGTAACATGTTGCCGGAAGTGTAACGCCGGTCTCGGCTTTAGTGTCTTTTATTCTTACTATTGGTCCAGTCCTGAGTTATCTTGTCCAATAGATAGCGTTTTTATAGTCTTTCGCAGCAGTGTGAGTTCGCGGGAAAATAAGATAGCTAGGTTTTGTAGCTATAGTTTTAACTTGTATATCTAAATTAATGAACCTATTTTGAAATGTATTATTGGTGAGTTTATCGTTAGATATTTTGAGTACTGACATTTAAACTGTTGAGATCGGCTTTCAAACGAGTAACACGTGACTGGCTTGTTAGTTAACGGTATTCATACAATTCATGGTAATCGTAGCTAGCCAGCTTTCGATAGCCAGAATAAGGAATATTTTGTACCGAGACAAAGAGCTCACCTCTCTTGCGTGCTAGCTGTGTAGCGTTTAATACTTGCCATTTGAAAATGAGTTTATTTAATTTAGAGCGGTTTCGTTTTGACAAGAATAAACCGACATCAAACCAGGACAAATACAGCGGTTCCGTAAGTCCAGAGTCGGAAAAGGAGAATAAACCAGGTATGATTTGCTTGATGACTGTAGCCACTAGCCAGCCATTATTAATGTAACGTTAGCTAACTCCCACCCCTGTAACAAAGGTTTTTATAACGCATAGTTATATCTGTGGGGATAATCTTTGCTGATACTGACTGTTGACATCTAGCTAGCTAACGTTAGGTAACTAACGTTGGCTGTTTGACAGGTGACAGCCATTGACTTGCTTGGTAGCCTTAATAGCCAACAACACTAGTTAGCAAGCCAGCTAGCTAGCGTTATCAGTGGCTTTCTCAGTGGCGTCAGTTAACATTAACGTTAGCTAGATAGATGGCTACCGTTAGCTAATTAAACGATGTTTTTGGTTGGGAACGGGTAGCTAACAACAACAGCATACCTAGGCTATGGGCCTCGTTTTAAACCTATCAGTCCCGAGACCCCAGCAAAAATCGGCTTTTCATTTATCTTACTTCCATGTATCTGCATATCCAGCCTTAGATGTATCCTCACAATGAAGTGTTTTACCATTTTATTTTCAGGACAACGAAGGCTACCATTAGAACACCATTAGAACACAATATTGACAATAAATGTCAATAAAAAAGGTCTGCCAAAGCAAAAACCGAAAGAATTTATATGAATGCAGACATTTTTGCTCACTGGGAAATGAATATCCAACTAGTCAGTGACAACTGTTTGGAGTTTGTGACCTCAACTATGTGAGCTTTTTACAGATATTATAGACCTGACATTTTCTATGATAAAGACATGTATGTTTTTAAATTCCCGACCCCGGGCCCCTTCAGTATCCGCCCTTGTCTCACAGACACTGCACTAGCTCAGCCCCCAATAATCACACAGACTAATGGTTGGTATCTACAGATGCTGAAGAAAAACAAATCCAATGGTACGGCCCAGAAGTCTGTAGCTCAAACACACAGTGCTTTTAAAAGAGGTTAGAATTCCAAAACGCACTCACTGGGGTAATAAAATTATTGCTAAACTGTCTTTGCCCATATTTCTGTGGCACATACAGCCCAAGTAACAACACCTGTATCCAACCTTGGAAAACCTGGGCGAGGAGTAGTATTTGAAGATGTCATCAGTGACTCTGACGATTTGGCAAGTGACTCGAGAAGTGATACATTAACAAAAAGGGTGACGTAAGTAGAGCTGAAATATCTAGACTTATATATTCCCCTTGACTTCCTTCAAGGTATAGCGAATTCCATAAAGTGTAGCCTAATATGCCAGTCTAATCTTGTAGTTCTTTCTATTTCAGTGAACCTGTGAAGGAATCACTGAAACGAGACGTAAGAGAGATGACTGAGACATCTGATAAGGAAGACAAAATGGACAAGGAGCTGGAAGAGAGACTGGCCAAACTGCAGGAAATCTTCCCTCAAAGAGACGGGAAGGAGCTGCTGGAGGTAATGTCATAGTCACTTTTATGTCACAAGCTATAGTATAGTCTCTCAAAGATGGCTGCTGCTCAGTTTCTGTGGATACACATAGCTATATGTTAAACTTTGCTTTGTTTTCAGGTGATTAAAAGCACAAGCACTTTGGATGGTGCTGTAGCCTCATGCCTGATGTTTGGTGACAAAGGTATCTTTAATTTACTAACATCATAGACCGCAGGTTGCAGCCTGTCCCTACCGCACCCCCAAACACAGCTTGACCAGTGTTTTCCATGGTTATGCCATGTTTTCTTCCGCTCATGACAACATAGCCTAGACCTCATTGTAATGATGGTTATCGGGCTTTGTCTGCCATTGGTAAAACATGAAGAAGGGGGAAAAAATGGACCAAACCAGAAGTTGGCTTGGGCATCTGGCATGTGTATCTCCTCACACATTGACACAATTGTTTGTCCAGACTCAACGCGAAAGAGGAAACAGGATGGCTCCAGCAGTTCCCAAGACAGCGACGTGGTTCAGCAGCCCAGTAAGAAGAGGAGATCGTCTCTGGTAAGACTGGGACTAGCAACCAAACAGGCCGAAATGGGGATGGACTAACCTCGAACTTGACCATTTTAAGAAAGGCTTGTTTTTTTGTATCAAAAACATTTTGCTACGATGTGCACTAGTAAAAACACCCCAGGTAGGCATTGTGTTGTTGCATCTTCTTGGCAATATTAACCTTCACCGCGGTCTGATCCTCCAGACTGAAGACTCTGGGGAGGGAGCAGAGCCCAGCTGGGAGAGACGGGAGGCCATGGTCAGGAAGCTGCAGAGGAAGTTCCCCGACCAGGATAAGGAGGTGAGGGGGACTGTTTTCAGACGTTGACACGGCAACCACATACACCTCGGTAGAGGACATGATCATGACACTCCAGGTGAGAGAATCCATATCTTAATGAAGAGTGTTTTATTCTACCCCGTCTGTCACTCTATAGGAACTGAGGTCCGTGCTCCAGGAACATGAGTGGAACGTGGACGACGCCCTGGAGGTGCTGCGCATGTTCTCGGACCCAGGTGAGATGACACTGTCCTCGCCCAGTTGAAACATCACTGATAATGTGCTGCTACAACCACTATATACTATATTTATTTGTACTGTACTCGTTATATTCATCAATTTGCCATTTTTACTGATTCTTCTGCTGAAGATGAAGACTCTGGTGCACCTGAAGTATCCAGCTCCCCTGATGTCAAGCAAAAGGAACTGAATGCCAAGAGTAATGCCAAACCAAGCAAAGCAAAGAGTGATGCCAAGCCGAGCAGAGACCGTTGGGAGTCTAAGGATAGCAAGGAGGAGGCCAGGCGAAGCAATGCTTCCGCTCTGAAATGGATGTTCAAGAAACCTGCACCTGAATCTAGGCCTAACTCCTCGTCCTCCACTTCGACTTCTACCAGCCAGAAGCTCTCCAACGGGACCAGCGTGGCTAAGAAGGAGGCGTCGGAGAGGAAGAGGATGGCTCGCGCCTCCTACGAAAGGGCCAGCAGCTCGGAGGATGAGGACACGGAAGGGGCCAGCAGTGAGTTTGAGGGCGAGGACGACGAGCTAGATTTTGTGGCGGAGGACGAGGGCACATCCACGCTCAAAAGCCAGATCCTGAGCTTCTTCCAGGAGGCCTCGCTGGATGAGCTGTCTCTCATCGCCGGCTGCTCGTTGAAGAAGGCCCAGAAGATAGTGGAGCTACGGCCCTTTGCTGTTTGGCAGGACCTGGTGAGTAAGAGAAACTTACCCATACAAAGAATGTATGCATGCATGACTAAGTCACTTTGTATAAAAGCGTCTGCTAAATGGCATACGTCATATATTATGTAAGAGAGCAATCTCAGGTGTGTCACTGCCAGCTGCGTGGCACAGTGGGTCTGCTCCTCCACAAGGTAAACCCAGCAGGTTAGAACAAGATGAGGTTCTTTTTAACATGGAAACTGCAGGGAGGAATGAAGGCACAACAGGTGCTAGTTGATTTTGAAGAGTGTCGGTGCCTTGAAGGGTACGTTCAGGGAGTGTGTGTGTGTGTGTTACTTTCACTGCTGCTGGGATGCGTTACATCCTCAGTTTTTTAAAGGGAATATATGAGAATTTCAATTATAGAGATGCTAAAGATAGTCTATCAAATTTAAAGTGTTGAATGACCACACAAATCCACCTCGCCCCCCCCCCTCTCTCTGAGACGTTTTTTCCTCTCCATTAACATTAACACTGAAAATAACTGTAGTCTATATCTTCTCAATCTAAATGTGTTAATAAAATATCACAGCTTGGTATCTTTCTGGTCACGCTCCCCTATAATAGCGTGGTAGAAATGTTACCTACTGGAATAAAGCGCTAGTTAGATTTTTGGTCCAAAACACCCCAGCAGCCATCTGGAGCCGCATGGCCTGTCGTGAGCAGAACTCTTTGGTTGCGTCCCAAATGGCACCCTTTTCCCTATATAGTGCACTACTTTTGACCAGGACCCATATGGTTCAAGTGAAAAATCTTGCACTATATTTTTTTATTTAACCTTTATTTAACTAGACAAGTCAGTTAAGAACAAATTCTTATTTACAATGACGGCCTACACCGGCCAAACCCGGACAACGCTGAGCCAATTGTGCGTCACCCTATGGGACTCCCAATCACGGCCGGATGTGACGCAGCCTGGATTTGAACCAGGGACTGCGGTGACGCCTGTTGCACTGAGATGCAGTGCCTTAGACCGCTGTGCCACTCAGAGCCTATATAGGGAATAGTATGCCATTTTCCCCCGCTTATCCATTGCAAGAGTGTCATTACAGAGTAAACGACACTCTCATTCCTTCAAGTGCTGAATACAGCCGACATCTTACTAATGTGTATTGATTTCATGTTGAAGAAGTTTATTTATCCTATGCCAGTGGTTCCCAAACTTTTTATAGACCTGTATCCCTTCAAACATTCAACCTCCAGCTGCGTACCCCCTCTAGCACCAGGGTCAGCGCACTCTCAAATGTTGTTTTTTGCCATCATTGTAAGCCTGCCACACACACACTATACGATACATTTATTAAACATAAGAATGAGTGAGTTTTTGTCACAACCCGGCTCGTGGGAAATGACAAAGAGCTCTTCTAGGACCAGGGCACACATAATCAATAATTTTGCTCTTTATTTAGCCATCTTACATATAAAAACTTATTTCTTCATCAAAAATGGTGAATAACTCACCACAGGTTAATGAGAAGGGTGTGCTTGAAAGGATGCACAAAACTCTGCAATGTTGGGTTGTATTGGAGAGAGTCTCAGTCTTAAATGATTTTACACACAGTCTGCCTGTATTTAGTTTTCATGCTAGTGAGGGCCGAGAATCCACTCTCACATGGGTATGTGGTTGCAAAGTGCATCAGTGTCTTAACAGTGCGATTTTCCAAGGCAGGATACTCTGAGCGCAGCCATATTCAGATCTGACAGTGGCTTCTGATTTTAATTCAATTTTCACAGAACCGCTTGTTGCAATTTTGATGAGGCTCTCCTGTTCAGATATCGGTAAGTGGACTGGAGACAGTGCATGAAAGGGATAACGAATCCAGTTGTTTGTGTTGTCCATTTCGGGGAAAGTACCTGCGTAATTGCGCACCCAGCTCACTCGTGTGCTTCGCTATAGCACATTTGACATTGTCCGTAAGCATACAATGATGGAAAGACCTGTGTGTTGTCCTTGTTAATGCAGACAGAGAAGAGCTCCAACTTCTTAATCATAGCCTAAATTTTGTCCCGCACATTGAATATAGTTGCGGAGAGTCCCTGTAATCCTAGATTCAGATCATTCAGGTGAGGAAAAAACATCACCCAGATAGGCCAGTCGTGTGAGAAACTCGTCATCATGCAAGTGGTCAGACAAGTGAAAAATTATGGTCAGTAAAGAACTTTAAGCTCGTCTCTCAAAAAAAACGTGGCAATACTTTGCCCCTTGATAACCAGCGCACTTCTGTGCATTATAAAAGCGTTACATAGTCGCTGCCCATATCATTGCATAATGCAGAAAATACACGAGAGTTCAGGGGCCTTGCTTTTACAAAGTTAACCATTTTTACTGTAGTGTCCAAAATGTCTTTCAAGCTGTCAGACATTCCCTTGGCAGCAAGAACCTCTTGGTGGAGGCTGCAGTGTACCCAAGTGGCTTCGGGATCAACTGCTTGCACGCGTGTTACCACTCCGCTATGTCTCCCTGTCATGGCTTTTGCTCCATCAGTACAGATACCAGCACATCTTGACCACCAAAGTCCATTTGGTGTCACAAAGCTGTCCAGTACTTTAAAAATATCCTCTCATGTTGTCCTGGTTTCCAGTGGTTTGCAGAAGAGGATGTCTTCCTTAATTGACCCCTCATAAACGTAACGGACATATACCAGGAGCTGTGCCAGGCCCGCCTCATCTGACTCATCCAGCTGTAACACATAGAATTCACTGGCTTGTATGCGAAGCAGTAATTGTTTCAAAACATCTCCTGCCATGTCATTGATGCGTCGTGAAACAGTGTTGTTTGATTAAGTCATTGTCTGTATATATATATTTTTTTTGCCTTTTCCCCCAGCATTGTCCCATATCTGCGGCTGCAGGAATAATTAAGTCCTTCACAATAGTATGGTGCTTGCCTGTCCTAGCCAATCGGTAGCTCACCATATAAGACTCTTCTAGCCCCTTCTTATTAATGGTATCTGTTGCTTTTATACGTCTTATTACTCGAAAGTCGTCTTAATTCTCGCAAAAAAACCTCCTGTGGCTTATTTTTCAAATTGCCGTGTTTTGTTTCTGACCAAAGACTCATCGAGTTGTGAGAGTACTTTTGCCCATATAACACACTGGCTGAGGAAAGGCACTACTCCCAATATAAGTGAATGCCTAATCAATGTAGTTCTCATCATATTTGAGCCTTTCTGATGGCCCAACGTCCCTGTCTGTTCGGTGCTTTCCCGGGTAAGGAGGCAGTAGCTCGTCGGCTGCAACAGATTCACAACTGTCAGTGTCCATGCTAGCTGGGCTAACAACAAATGTAGAATTTCTGATGCTAGATTTCGATGTGGAAGCCGAACAACTTGTGTCGTCGACAGGTGCAGGTGTAGTACTGCTGGTTGGAGCAGTACATTTACATTTACATTTAAGTCATTTAGCAGACGCTCTTATCCAGAGCGACTTACAAATTGGTGCATTCACCTTATGATATCCAGTGGAACAACCACTTTACAATAGTGCATCTAACTCTTTTAAGGGGGGGGGGTTAGAAGGATTACTTTATCCTATCCTAGGTATTCCTTAAAGAGGTGGGGTTTCAGGTGTCTCCGGAAGGTGGTGATTGACTCCGCTGACCTGGCGTCGTGAGGGAGTTTGTTCCACCATTACTACCAGTAGAGTACTACCAGTAGAGCTGGTATGTGTTTCTCTGGACACTGGCCTTGCTTTTTTAAAACCATTTATACATTTTCAAGAAAACGGAATGAGCTGCGGCTATGTTTGGCTACATGCGGACCGTTAGTGGAATTCCCGCGAGAGATTAATGGTTAATGTGATTGGATGTTAATTATTTGACTAGGCTTCCTGTATTTGACATTGTGTTATTTTGCTCAGTACTAGATGATTTTATTTTTGGCAGTGAAACGAGGCTACTCAGAATTGGGGGAAAAAACATCACCCAAATGTATAGCGCCCGTTGGAAAATCTAAATGGAGTGTTTGAAAATGTGAATCACATTTTTATTTGGCGTACCCTCGACGGCATTGCGCGTACCCCAGTTTGGGAATAGTCGCCCTATGCCATGTAGTGTTTCTTTCATGGGGGGTACAAATCTGTCAAACGTGAGATGTTTAGACATATTGGGACCATATCAGGACACCTTCGAGAAGTGATCCTTATTCCACTTGTTTAATAACAAAACATGCTCAACTCCATTACTGTGTAATTACAATTCCATTATCCAAGTAGGCTAAATTACCATGGAGCAACATGCTAATACAATGCTTCAACTAGAATAATATGTTTACTACACAGGTATACAAACGTAACTAAAAGTGTGTTACTGCAAATGCATATTTTCCACAAACCTAAATGTCAACATTTTAAGTGTGGTAGTCTTAGGCCTACCCTCTATCCTCGTTTTCACATGAATTATGTCCATACCATAAACATCAGCAGCCTGGGTCCGTATTCAAAGATTTTTCTACCATTGAAATCCTTGAGTGGGATTATTTGAGAACATAGCCCCCTAGACAAATCATTACAAACAGTAGCCAGCCAGGTAGAACAGTTACACAATTTAGAAATAGAGATAAAATTAATCCCTTACCTTTGATGATCTTCATATGGTTGCACTCAGCAGACATTAATTTACTCAATAAATGTTCCTTTTGTTCGATAAAGTCTCTTTATACCCAAAACCTCCGTTTTGTTTGCGCGTTTTCTTCAGTAATCCACAGGCTCAAACGCAGTCAAAACAGGAAGACAAAAAAATCCAAATTGTATCCGTAAAGTTCATAGAAACATGTCAAACGATGTTTATATTCAAACCTCAGGTTGTTTTTAGCCTCAGTAATCGATAATATTTCAACCGGACAATAACGTCGTCAATTTAAAGGGTAAACAAGAAACGCACTTTCTCGGTCTGGCGCAGGAAAAAGCTCTGTGACACGGCAGGGTCCACTCATTCAGACTGCTCTTACTTCTTCATTTTTCAGAATACAAGCCTGAAACAATTTCTGAAGACTGTTGACATCTAGTGGAAGGCATAGAAACTGCAATTTGAGTCCTAAGTCAATGGATACTGTATTGGCATTGAATATAAAACTACAAAACCAACAAAAGAAACTGCTTCTTGAATGGATTTTTCTCAGGTTTTCGCCTGCCAAATCAGTTCTGTTATACTCACAGACACTATTTTAACAGTTTTGCAAACTTTAGAGTGTTTTCTATCCAAATCTACCAGTTATATGGATATCATATATTCTGGGCCCGAGATGCAGGCAGTTTAATTTGGGCATGCATTTCAGCCAAAATTCCGAATGCCTAGAGAAGTTAATGAAATGTGTTTTTGTTTATTAGGCTACTGTGCAGTCTACAATACATACTGTAGTAAACATGGGAAAGTGCCTAATTCCTTACATAAGGGAGAGCAGGCCATGTCTGTATTACAGAATGCGGGGCACGCTGGAGACCGGTGTTATATCATAGTTGTGATGTCTTCACTATTATTCTACAATGTAGAAAATAGTAAAAAATAAAGAAAGATCCTGGAATGAGTAGGTGTGTCCAAACTTTTGACTGGTACTTCCTTAATTAATTTGATTAATGGTGTTTCTATTCCATGAAAAACCCTCTGAGTTTCCGTTAGGATGGAACAGAAAATATGGCGCTGTACAACGTGACGCTCGTAAATCCAGAGCATTGTCAGTTTGTAAATTCAGACCGTTTTGCTCCCGCAGCGCGCACTGGAATAATCAAGTCAATAAATGTTGGGTAGTTAGCCTATAGTTAATATACTGGCAAGTTAGTAGTTATACATCAAACGTTAGGTAGCTAGCTAACATACCGGTACATACTGCTGTAATGATATGCTATGTAGTTCTTAAGGACAGAATAGCTAACAAACTGTTAGCCAACATAACGTGTAAGGTAACTTATTTGAAAAGTCATTACTTTATTACACTGAGTAGCAAGATACCCCTTGGTCATTAGGGCAAATCTGGTCTGTGATGGGGGGCGGGTTCACACCTAGTTTGGCTATTAGACTATTCTTTAGTAAAGGTTGAATAGTCTATTGTTCAGCTATTAGCCCCCCCTCCCCAACTTGCAACAAATTGTTGTTGTTCCCATCTCGTTCCTTTCCCTCTCCCACACATCATCATTCTGCGCCTGAGTGGCTCGCTTGTGGGTGTGCTGGCAGGATATGGCAGCAGCATCGGTTGTGCGTCAAGAATTCTGCATGCAGTAGCACGTTTGTATGAAGGTGTGGTTATTCACAGGCAAATTGTTATATGCTATGGAGGTACATTTGTGCCTTTTTTGTTGAGGGCAAAACTTTTTAAAAACATTTTCAATCAAAAATAATTGTTCCGAAAGCAACTTTTTCCCGACACAAAGGAAGTCATAGCGGACACCTACGAAGAAGGACTGTGTGATGATAGCATCTCAGGTAAGCGGCACTGGGCGTTCTTCCGTCCAACTTTTAAATAGCTAGTAGTTAGCTCCTACGATTCAGTGTCAGTTCATACCGTAGAATGATAAATCATGCAATTATTATTCTCAAGCTAACCAAAAGCGATTAGCGTTCTCGCCATTTTCAGTTGAATTAATCTAACTTTCTTTCATGGCAACTCATAAGCAGGCCATGTCATATTTGTTTCATAGTCGATATATAATCATATTTCATGACAGTGTAACGGTTAGCTTTTTTTTTAACAGAAGGCTGAAAGAACACAATGTCTGTCACAAAGAGTTAGGGAGTCTTTGCAGCATGTAGATGGTGCAGGTATCATTGCATATTCGCATCACCTAATGAACAACCACAATACCAGTCTGGGGTTAAGCTTTCTGTGCTGTATTGACGTATCCTGAAAATGACATCTGCTGCTTTAGGTTGAACGGTCATATCTACAAAAAATAAGCTATTTTCTTTACTTTCAGAGAGCGAGCTGATCAAGGGGTCGAAAATGTAGATATTGCCAGATGTTCACTGTCCGAGGAACAGGCCGCGGAAGCTTTATTGCTGGCAAAAGTGTCCATAACCAGAGGTAATTAAACAGTTCTGTGTTCTTTTTCTCTCTCCATCTCTGCCTGTCTTGTTGTACATGGAACCTGTCTCACATGCATTCATTAAAAACCCTTAAGATGTCAGCTGCTAATTTTCAGATTTACACCACATGAACACAGCCATTTTCACGGGACTATCTGTTGCTATCTGTTGCTGCCAAGTCATGATTTCCCTGGGGGTTAGCCTTGCAATAACCAAGTAGTGAGACACATAGCCCTCTATATTTAAATGTTTCAGGTACACTCCGATAGGTGTCTGCGTCACATACAGTATCTTCTATTGACATTATCTTCTATTGTTTGTCCTCATGTCTGTTTTTCAGCATAAAGTACTCTGTAGCCACTTAGTGTGGACACCAGGTTAGATCACACACACACAATAACAGTCTCTCTCCTTCACTTCATCCCTCTCCCACTTCTCCCTAAATCCTCTAGGTTATATCAGCTGTGTTGGTGAACCCCTCCCGGATCTGAACTGGCTGACAGAGGGCACAGCATGATCATAGGTGAGAGGTCACAAGGTCGGGTCAACAGAAAGTATTATTAAAGAGATTCTTTACATTGAAATACAGACAGAGATGTAGTAGTCCCAGAGTTAAGGATCCAAGGTCAGTTTTGCATTTCACCACCTTATGATTACTGACCGTGTTAGAATAAAAAAAACAAGTCTTAATCATGCTCTCTCTATCCATCTGTCTCTCGTCTGCAGGTATGTTTTGATGTGAGAGAGGATGCCAGTCACGTCATCGTCACCTCACCCACTCTTAAGATAACCTTCGGGCCAACTGGGGGCCCAAGGCTGGTTAGGAGACACCGCAATTGTGATGAACTGAGAGAATATTAGGGTAGCACTGTAATTCATTAATCATATGCTGTCTGCCGCTGTTCTTACCTCTTTCCCTTTGTCTTCTACACCTCTCCCCACCTCGTCTTTCTTCCTCGTTTTATAATGGACGCCATATGTGCATTGAAGTACAGATTGAACTTGTATTTATAATATTACAATTATCATAATTATAATGCATGTATTATGTATTTATAACACTTGGATAATGAACTTCTCTCAAGCGTTTTATATTCTCCACTGGTTGAAATTAAGTATCTCATTAAGTATCTCAGATTAATGCAGATGAAGGGAGTTAGATATGCATAGTTGTTTTTCTGTATATATGAATGAATTACAATTCATTAATTATGAATGACAAATCAGCCTTCACTTAAATCATGTTTCTAGTCTATTGCATAGTTACAATGTGTAATTATTGATGTCCCAGGAGCAGGAGTGGTAAAACACTGTTTAAGTGTATAATTATAATACATACATGCAGACACAGCATCATTCAAAGAATGGAGTTTGATATGACTGAAAAATAATGTCTGAGATTCATACCTGAACCGCACCTTTATTTGCCAAGGAAGAGTACATGATCAGTGAATATATTCAATGTACAGGTTACAATGTGGGAATCTCATGCGTGGTAATAACTACAGTAACTTGTATATACAGTTGATGTCGGAAGTTTACATCCACCTTAGCCAAATACATTTAAACTCAGTTTTTCACAATTCCTGACATTTAATCCTAGTAAAAAATCCCTGTCTTAGGTCAGTTAGGATCACCACTTTATTTTAAGAATGGGAAATGTCAGAATAATTTATTTCAGCTTTTATTTATTTCATCACATTCCCCGTGGGTCAGAAGTTTACATACACTCAATTAGTATTTGGTAGCATTGCCTTTAAATTGTTTAACACAAGCTTCCCACAATAAGTTGGGTGAATTTTGGCCCATTCCTCCTGACAGAGCTGGTGTAACTGGATCAGGTTTGTAGGCCTCCTTGCTCGCAATCGCTTTTTCAGTTCTGTCCTTAAGCCATTTTGCCACAACTTTGGAAGTATGCTTGGGGTCATTGTCCATTTGGAAGACCCATTTGCGACCAAGCTTTAACTTCCTGACTGATGTCTTGAGATGTTGCTTCAATATATACATATAATTTTCCTCCCTCATGATGCCATCTATTTTGTGAAGTGCACCAGTCCCTCCTGCGGCAAAGCACCCCCACAACATGATGCTGCCACCCCCGTGCTTCACGGTTGGGATGGTGTTCTTCGGCTTGCAAGCCTCCGCCTTTTTCCTCCAAACATAATGATGGTCATTATGGCCAAACAGTTCTATTTTGTTTCATCAGACCAGAGGACATTTCTCCAAAAAGTACGATCTTTGTCCCCACATGCAGTTGCAAACCGTAGTCTGTTTTTTTATGGAGGTTTTGGAGCAGTGGCTTCTTCCTTGCTGAGCGGCCTTTCAGGTTATGTCGATATAGGACTCATTTTACTGTGGATATAGATACTTTTGTACCTGTTTCCTTCAGCATCTTCACAAGGTCCTTTGCTGATGTTCTGGGATTTATTTGCACTTTTAGCACCAAAGTACATTCATCTCTAGGAGACAGAATGCGTCTCCTTCCTGAGCGGTATGACGGCTGCATGGTCCCATGGTGTTTATACTTGCGTACTATTGTTTGTACAGATGAACGTGGTACCTTCAGGCGTTTGGAAATTGCTCCCAAGGATGAACCAGACTTGTGGAGGTCTACAATTTTCTGAGGTCTTGGCTGATTTCTTTTGATTTTCCCATGATGATGTCAAGCAAAGAGGCACTGAGTTTGAAGGTAGGCCTTGAAACACATCCACAGGTACACTTCCAATTGACTCAAATGATGTCAATTAGCCTATCAGAAGCTTCTAAAGCCATGACATTATTTTCTGGCACAGTCAACTTAGTGTATGTAAACTTCTGTCCCACTGGTATTGTGATACAGTGAATTATATGTGAAATAATCTGTCTGTAAACAATTGTTGGAAATATTACTTGTGTCATGCATAAAGTCTTAACCGACTTGCCAAAACTATAGTTTGTTAACAAGAAATTTGTGGAGTGGTTGAAAAACGAGTTTTAATGACTCCAACATAAGTGTATGTAAACTTTCGACTTCAACTGTTGGACTTGCATCCTTGGCACAGTAAAGTTATTATATTCTACTCTATCCATAGGCTTCATTAATGCCATTCAGACGTGAAATTGATGCAACAACTATGATAGCTGAGGTTCATAGATTGGTATGAATATTAGATCAGAACCTAATGTTTTAGGGTCCATACATAAATTGACTACATACTGTAGCTAGCTACACATCCGTAGGCATACAGTCATTTTTATCCTCCACTACACAATAAGCAAGTACATAGTTAGCTAGCTATGTTACTTCTGCTGCATTGCAAGGCTAGCTTACACAATTGTACATTCAATTTGCAGTAAATGCTTTAGCTAACTAGATTCTTTACATCCACTGTTTCACAAGACGACAGCCTGGTTTGCTGTTTTTTTTAGGAGTCCATATTAAACACACAAATTACAAATTCATGATCCTGTCATAATACTAGCTAGCTGACTAATGTTAGCTAGTCAAATAACTTGCTAAATAGCGATTTTCGTAAATTAACTTCATGACAAAAAAAAGATGCTAAAACTTTTGTCTACATTAACTAACATATTTCTCTCAATTGTACATATTTTGCTTGACGTTATAACTACTTACATTTGGTTCCACGGTAATATTTTTTCAGCCATCTTTGTTGAAGAACGCCACCAGGGACGGGTAGCTCGCGTCAAAATGTGTCATTGGAACCACTCGATATGATTGGTCATATAAAAACCTTGGGACCCAAATGCATAATGAGTGCTCTAACTCCCCCTTCTGGTGGTCTGGAGCAATGAAGCTGTGACGCTGGGTACCTCTAAGTCCCGTGGTGCGAGCTCGCAACTTTTAAATTATTATTACAAAATATTAGATTTTTTTTTTACTTTGAAGCCTCGTTTTTGCTTTCAGAACAATTATTTTTGATTGAAAATAAAGTTTTGCTCTCGACAAAAAGACAACCATGTGTTGCAAGTTGGGGAGGGGGCTAATAGTTGAACAATAGACTATTCAACCTTTACTAAAGAATAGTCTAATAGCCGAGCTAGGTGTGAAAAAACCCCGTCCTATCGCAGACCAGATTTGCCCTAACGCCCAAGGGGGAGTTAGAGCACTGATTATGCTACCAGTCAAAAGTTTGGACACACCTACTCATTCCAGGATTTTTCTTTATTTTTACTATTTTCTACATTATAGAATAATAGTGAAGACATCACAACTATGAAATAACACATATGGAGACAGGTAAGAACAAATTCTTATTTACAAGGACAGCCTACTCATTCCTCCCCGTCAGGGAATTGAACCCCGGTCTCCCACGTACCCTCCCCGTCTCTGGTAATGCCATTATAAAAGACTATCAAACGCTTCTCAAAAATGCCCTCTGGTGGTCAAACTAGCACTAACTTCCAGTAACAGAAAAAATGGCTGGCAATTAAATGACTTGCCACAGAACGTTGCAGCAGTTCGCAGGGTGTGCCGCAGTATGACGCAACTTTTAAAGGAGGAACCACTGTAGGCCTGATCACCGACAATGATGAGACAGCCTATAGGGAGGAGGTCAGAGACCTGGCAGTGTGGTGCCAGGACAACAACCTCTCGCTCAATGTGAGCAAGGCAAAGGAGCTGATCGTGGACTACAGGAAAAGGCAGGCCGAACAGGCCCCCGTAACATCGACGAGGTTGTAGTGGAGCGGGTCGAGAGTTTCAAGTTCCTTGGTGTCCACATCACCAACGAACTATCATGGTCCAAACACACCAAGACAGTCGTGAAGAGGGCACGACAACACCTTTTCCCCCTCAGGAGACTGAAAATATTTGGCATGGGTCCCCAGATCCTCAAAAAGTTCTACAGCTGCACAATCGAGAGCAAACTGACCGGTTGCATCACCGCCTGGTATGGCAACTGCTCGGCATCTAACCATAAGGCGCTACAGAGGGTAGTGCGTACGGCCCAGTACATCACTGGGGCCAAGCTTCCTGCCGTCCAGGACCTATATACTAGGCGGTGTCAGAGGAAAGCCCAAAAAATTGTTAGAGACTCCAGTCATAGACTATTTTCTCTGCTACAGCACAGCAAGCGGTACCGGAGCGCCAAGTCTAGGACCAAAAGGCTCCTTAACAGCTTCTACCCCCAAGCCATAAGACTGCTGAACAATTAATCAAATGACCACCGGACTATTTACACTATGTACCTACATGTACAAATGATCTTGACTAACCTGTACCCCCGCACACTGACTCGGTACTCCCTCTATATAGCCTCGTTATTGTTATTTTATTGTGTTTTTATTCTTTTTTTGTTGAATTTATTTGGTAAATATTTTCTTAACTCTTTCTTGAACTGCATTGTTGGTTAAGGGCTTGTAAGTAAGCATTTCACGGTTAGGTCTACACTTGTGTTTGGCGCATGTGACAAATAAAGTTTGATTTGATTGGTCAAAATATGCGTTTTCAATTGGACACCGTTTGGACACTTATGAAGTGAAAATCCACAAAGCCCTTTTTAACTTGGAAAGACTCCGCCACCACCAGGTTAGAGATGTGATGATTGTGGCGTGAATTCAGTTGGCCCACTGTACTATAGTCCTCAATCATGACATAGCCACTTATCTGTTATTCATGGTTTGGCTTTGTTGTAGAACAATACAATTGCCTGACTATCATGTCAGAAGAAAAAGATGATAGCGATTGACTGGTTGTCGACACCTCTTTGTGTGTCTCTGCCTCTCTTGTCTGTCTCGCTGTGTGTCCGTTTCTCAGGAGGAGGTGTTCCACAAAGAGAACGGCCTGTCTGCAGAGCTGCTGCTGGGCTGCAGGGTGGTGCTGAGGGAGAGAGCTGTGGTCCAGGGCCTCATGTCGAAGTGCCAGACCATCTCGGGCAAGATGGTAAAGGGAGTCACCCAGGTCATAGACAAGGGCATGGGCTCCATGACCCAGCCCTCAGTCCTCAACAGAAAGTAAGTGAGCTCAACTTCCACTGCTGTCCTGATTCATAGACGATTACATCTAATCTACTATAGGGCGTGTCCCAAATGGCATCCTCTTCCCTATATCGTGCACTACTTTTGACCAGAGCCCTATGGGTCCTGGTCAAAAGTAGTGCACTAAATAGACTAGGATATGGTTCCATTTGGGACATATACTTTTATATTCAGACTGGGAGAACAACTCCTCATTGTTGTAACTAATAGATAAATCCAAATGCTAAGTAAATGCCATGGTAATCCAGTTATCCATTTACCATGGCATAATGGATGTATTCTGAAAACGGTTAACCCCCCACGTCTGATATGATTTGTCTAAAAGGAATAAAATAATAAACCTTTTGTTAACCCCATTAAACAACTATCACAGTTAAGTAGGTTGTTATGCCACACTTCTCAGATACTTTTTTTTGCCTCTAAATGTCTTGTTTGGTTTGTCGTTGAAGGTCTTGTATTCTGATTGGTTTGTCTGTAAATGTCTTGCATTGTGATTGGTTGCCATGCAGGTTGAAGTTGAAACCCTACCAGCTGATTGGGCTGAAGTGGCTTCTCCTGCTGCACCAACACAAGCTGAATGGAATCCTGGCTGACGAGATGGTGAGATGGTTTACCCCTTAAGCCGCCTTCACACTGCAGGCCTTAATGCTCAAATATAGATATTTTTTTCAAATCCTTTTTACGTCTACTGACAGCAAGTTACAAGTGATTGAATTTGTGTGTTCAGACAGCAGTGATTTGCTGACAAGGCTACACTAGTTGTCCATAGTAACGACGGGTGTGTGTGCAGTGGTGTAGGCTGATTGTTGGTGTTCGTGCTTCCTGTCACTCAGAAGTTAGTGAACACTGCTTTTTTGGGGGGGGGTCAGCTTAATATTGCGAAAAGAATGTTGCTTCCATCAATGTAATTGTCTGCATCATTTCCAATCCCCCATATATTTTTGGGGATAAATATATATATCCATACACGCATGCATACATATACATACACATACCTATATACACATACATACTTATTTTATTTTATTTTTTTAATATATACCTTTATTATTATTTCCCCGCAAACCCTACCACCGATCCCCCAATTGGAGTAAACTAATAAACACTTTGGCATTTACCTTCAATTTATACATCTTATACACATTTTACAAACACAGTCTACTTTACAATAGTTCTCTCTTGTTTGTTCTTAGTCCTTGAACACTGCTTTTTGCAAATGTGACAACAATGCCTGCCGTGGATGTTTCCCAGTTGCTTTGAATGTTCGAAAACATAGTGTGTAAAGCACACACTTTTTAAAGGCTCAAAGGATAAGACGATCCAACTTTCAAAACAAGTCCTTTTTGGCTAGCCACAGCAGTCAACGAGACAGCTAGGTAGCTGTTTAGCTTTCTAGCACATGCAGCAAAAAATAAAATTGTAACAATTAACAAGCTAGATATATTTTGTAATTTTTAATTTCACCTTTATTTAACTAGACAAGTCAGTTGTGAACAAATTCTTATTTTACAATGAAGGCCTATCCCGTCATTGTAAATTGGGAGTCCCTGATGCAGTACCTTAGACCGCTGCGCCACTCGGGAGCACCACAGCACATGTTCTTGTCAAACTGTCAACAGAGTAGCTGGCGAGTAACACGATATGCCAAATAACAGTCTTAAAACCACTTGAGGGCAAATAAATCAGATTTGACCGTTCAGACACCAGTCACATGGTTATGAAGGTGGTTTGAAATGTAGCTTGAAATATCCGATTCCATGTGCTTTTTGGTTCAGACTGCAGGAAAAGAACAGATTTGAATTAGATATGCAAATCAATAGGATTTGAGTCACTTCCAATTGCCAATGTGAACACTGCTTTAGAGAATACATGATATGTGTCCCAAATGGCACCCTATTCCGTATACACTGAGTGTACAAAACATTAGGAACACCTGTTCTTTCCATGACACAGACTGACCAGGTGAATTTAGGTGCAAGCTATGATCCCTTATTGATGTCATTTGTTAAATCCACTTCAGTCAGTGTAGATGAAGGGGAGGAGACAGGTTAAAGAAGGATTTTTAAGTCTTGAGACAATTGAGACCTGCATTGTGTATTTGTGCCATTCAGAGGGTGAATGGGCAAGATTAATATTGAATTGCCTTTGAACAGGGTGTGGTAGTAGGTGCCAGGCGCACCGGTTTGTATCAAGAACTGCAATGCTGCTGGGTTTTTCACGCTCAACAGTTTCCCGTGTGTTTCAAGAATTGTCCACCACCCAAAGGACATCCAGCCAACTTGACACAACTGTGGGAAGCATTGGAGTCAACATGGGCCAGCATCCCTGTGGAAAGCTTTCGACACATTGTATAGTCCGTGCCCTGACGAATTGAGGCGGTTCTGAGGACAAAATTGGGTGCAAGTCAATATTAGGAAGGTGTTCCTAATATTTTGTACACTCAGTATATAGTGCACTACTTTTGACCAGAGCCCTTAGCGAATAGGGTGCCATTTGGGTCTTGACCATATATAGTATATGATTTTTATTTATTCTGTGAATTTCCCCCTCCCTGTGTTCTAGAACTGTTACTAACAGAAAACATAACATACTGTGGCAAGATGGTGTAGAAAGGCCTCAACAGGGGTGTATTCACTAGAACGCAAACGGTCTGAAACAGGGAGGGACTAACCTGAACTTGTCCAATCAGAAACTATTGTTTTTGTTGCAAGACATTTTCCGTTGCAAAACGGTTTGCTACAGTCTACACTTATGAATACATAACCGATTTAGATAAGTGAGCGTTTGAGTAATATTGTGTGTGGGTGTAGCACCTGCAGGTGAATACACACAGACAGAGAGAACTAAAGGAATGGGTGAGAAATATTTATTTTAACATTGAAAAGGGAAAGGGGGGTGCCTTGTTTGGTTTAAATCAGAGTTTGGAACTTTTTCGGTTCTGTTTCCTGAAACAGTTGCAACCCCTAGTTAAATACTGTTAGATTGCCAGTGTGGGATTGAAGTCCTTATATAAAACCTGGGGCTTCGTGATGCTGTTTTAGACTGATACTTTGAAGTGCAGATGTTGATCTCTATCACTCTTTCTCTCGCTCGCGATCTCTCTTAAATCATCTGTCTTTCTTCTACCCGTCAGGGTTTGGGAAAGACCATCCAAGCCATAGCCTTCCTGGGCAGACTGCACCAGGACGGCATCGACGGCCCCCACCTCATCACAGTGCCCTCCTCCACCCTTGGTAAGGGCTCTACTCACGTCATGCCAGTCACTTTATAACCACGTTAAGCCTGTTTATAACCACTAACAGAACACATGACCTAAGCAAATGATCAGTGTATTATTGGCATGTATCTGTTTTGTGAAAGACTTGAGACCATTTCACTTAAAACGACCGTTGCCCTTTATAATATCTGTCATGTTTGGCATAATGTTTTGTTTCGGCTGAGTAAATTGGACTGGAATTAATTGGCCTGTATTTTCTCTACAGATAACTGGGTTCGTGAGCTAAAGCTGTGGTGCCCTAGTCTCAAGGTGTTAGTCTACTACGGTGAGTCGTTTTTTCCCTTATCATCCATTCAGATCCAGGATAATGTGGTAGATTGTTAGCTGTAAGTCTAAGCCGGGTTGTATTCCCTAGGAACCAAGTGGAAGACGATGGGCCGAAGCGGGGAGGGACTAACCTGAACTTGTCCAAACAGAATCACTCTTTTCATGATGAATAGTAGGGCTGGGAATTGCCAGGGACCTCACAATATGATATTATCACGACACTTAGGTGCTGAAACGATATGTATTGCGATTCTCACGATTCTATGTCTATTGCGAATTCGATGCGGTGATTTTATTTTTGCCATTCGATGTTCCAAACATATTGCTCACCATATGTCTGCAGCAGAGGGACAAGAGAGCCATGATAAAAATGAGTTTTTTGGTCAGTCATGGAAATCAAATGGCTGGAAAACAAATTGACTCCCTATTTTAAAGAAGATGGAGATCAAGCTATGAAGGAGAAATACAGGCGTTTTGGTGCATGTACAACCAACTGGCGCAAAAATAATATTGTGATATTGTCAAGATGATACGATACAATATATCGTAAAAAATAATATCCCGATATGTAACTGTACAGATGTCTTGCCCCCCATCGCTAATGAATACACCCCCTGTTGTGTGTTCAGGCTCTGTGGAGGACCGGCGGTACCTGCGACATGACATCCTCAGCAATCAGGTGGACTTCAACGTCATCGTGTCCACGTGAGTACACATACACGTACGCACAATATTGTCGAATAGGTTTCAGTCTATTGGTGGAACCACGGTGAGCTCTAGTGGAAGGGAAGAGCATTGCGTCCTCTGTACTTGTCATTGTGACGAACGGCTCCTCCGGGTTGATGTTTCCACTAGGTGCAGATCTAGGATCAGCTTCCCCTCCCCCGATCCTAACCTTAACCATTGGGTGGGGAAATGCAGTTGCCCCAGATCAGCGTCTTGGGGCAACTTCACCCTAGAGCCTTGCAGCTGTGCAGGGGGTGTTTTAATGGGCTACGTACGTGTCTGTCTGAACCAGAAAAGCACTTTGTAATGCATTAATGATTGATATTAATGAGCATTACACGCTGTTTGAGGCAGCCGTATGGGAAATGAAGGCACTGCTGAGTCTCCCGGGCTACGTGTCCAAACCTGTGTGTTGACAACACAATGAGTCAATTAGATACATACCGGGAATTCACTGGAACTAAAAGGCCTTGCTTCTTAAATGTGCTGAAGCATTCCCTAGTGTGTGTGTGTGTGTGTGGTGTGTGTGTGTGGTGCGTGTGTTTGATGTAGGTCTACATACGGAATGAAAGTTCAACTACAAATGCTCATGTTTGGGTGTAATCTCTCTCTGCGCAGCTACAATCTGGCCATCGGCAACGACAGCGACCGCAGTCTCTTCCGCAAGCTCAGACTGAAGTACGCCGTGTTCGACGAGGGCCACATGCTGAAAAACATGAACTCCCTCCGTTACCGCCACCTCATGGCCATCAACGTTAGTTCCCGGCACAACACCTCACACTTCCCCATTGACAAGTAGTAGAAGCAGTTGTAGTGTGCAATAGAGTTGATGTCCCCGCGTCTCCTCTGTCTCTCTGTCTAGCCATCAGTGTCTGTCTGAATCTCTCGGGCATTCCTGACTCTGTCCACGTGTCACCCCGTGTCTCTGTCGGTCTACCTGTTTGTCCCTGCGTGTCTCCCTGATTCCCTGTCTGACTACCTGTCTCTGTGTGTCCCCAGGCTGAGCACCGGCTGCTCCTGACCGGCACCCCTCTGCAGAACAACCTGCTGGAGCTGATGTCGCTGCTCAACTTCATCATGCCCTCCATGTTCTCCAGCAGCACCACGCAGATAGCCAAGATGTTCTCCATGGTAAGGTCAAGGGTCAAGTTTAGCGTCGACATATTCTGATCTCCATCTCTGAGGCACTTTGCGAATACAGACCCCGGTACCGCTCCCCTCATGTTAAGTGGGACTCTCACAGTAGGATGTGTGTTTTGATGTTTGTGTTGTATTTGTGCGTGGTAGAAATCCCACGAGGAACAGAGTAGGTTTGAGAGGGACCGCATCGCCCAGGCTAAACTCATCATGAAACCTTTCATCCTCAGACGAGTTAAGAGCGAGGTAAGGACACTCCCAAAGTGACTTACACTGAGAAATACTGGATGGTTCACACTGTGATATTTAAAGATTTGTGTGTGTGGGCGTGCGCGTGTGTGTGCGCTCGTGTGCGTATGCACTCGTTTGTGTGTGTGTGTGTCTCTCTCAGGTTCTTAAGCACCTGCCAGCGAAGGAGGAGAAGCTGGAATTCTGCGCCATGAGCGAGAAGCAGCAGCTGCTTTACCAGAACATGGTGGGCAAGCTCAAGAAGTCTGCCATCGGAGAGAGTATGTACTGCACGGAACTGTAGTGTAGGTCCAGGGTGAAGTTTCTCCTAAATGCACATCTAGGATCAGATTTTACTCTCCCAATCCTAATCTTATCCATTAGTGGGGGAATGTGCTAAACTGACCCAAAATCAGGGTCTAGGGAAATCTTCACCATACTCAGT
The DNA here is from genome assembly GCF_045679555.1 of Salvelinus alpinus. Taxonomy (NCBI): domain Eukaryota; kingdom Metazoa; phylum Chordata; class Actinopteri; order Salmoniformes; family Salmonidae; genus Salvelinus; species Salvelinus alpinus. Next base: position 50,499,793 of record NC_092104.1, on the reverse strand, counting down.
GTAGTGTTACAGCAGTGGCGTGACAGACGGGTGGTGCATAGCTGGCACAATAAGCGTGTTTGTGTGATCGGCATCTTACATCCTGTGCCCTAATTTCAACTGAACTGTTTTCTCTTTCACTCTTGCTCTCTCTCTCTCTCGCATGCTCAACCACTCGCTCACATCATCTCCATCTCTGTGTAGAGAGAGAGCTGTGCAACGTGATGATGCAGTTGAGGAAGATGGCCAACCACCCTCTGCTCCACCGGCAGTACTACACCACAGAGCGACTCGAGGCCATGAGTCACCTCATGCTCAAGGTTGCTGCTTTATTTGCCATTTTGTGTTTGTGTCCTAGTTTTTTTTCTTCTGTCGATTTATATAAATCAAGTAAGTTAATCTCCTAAGAAACGATGTTACCACCCTTATCTCTTCTGTCTTTCTGTCAACCCTCTCTGCCTTTCTTGTCTGTCTCTCAATATGTATATTTTTATTCATCCCCCTCCCCCTAGGAGCCGACCCATTTTGACGCGGACCCGGTGCTGATCCAGGAGGACATGGCGGTGATGTCGGACTTTGAGCTTCACCGGCTGTGCCAGCAGTACTCGTCACTGCACAAATACCAGCTGGACAAAGACCTACTGCTGGACTCTGGGAAGTTTCACCTGCTCCAGACGCTACTGGCCACACTTAAGACCAAGGTAAGGAGAGAGACTAGTTCTTTTATTACTCTGTTTTGAGTGTTTTTTCCTGACTCTTTCGTGGGTTTTGCCTCGTGCCTCCTCGGGCCTGTTCTGGAGGATGTAAATTGTAGTATGGCGTAGAATCGGGGTTACCTCTAGTCATTATGTTTCTATCTGCCATGTTGAGATCGTTTCAGGGGTGTGTTCATTAGTGCACACAGTAGCAAAACACTTTGGATTGAAAACAAGTGCATCTTATTTCAGGTTAGTCCCACTTGTTTTGTCCTGTTTTGGTTCCTTGTGAATACACCCGATATGTGATGTGGCTGTGCTGTGCTCTGCTCTCTCGGCAGGGAGACCGGGTGGTACTCTTCAGTCAGTTCACCATGATGCTGGACATTGTGGAGATTCTGCTGAAACACCTGGGCCACCGCTACGTCCGACTGGATGGCTCCACACCCATAGCAGACAGGTGAGCTCCAGTTGAATTCAACCTTCTTTCTAACATAATTGTGTGCAGTATTTTTCCCATAGGAAGTGTAACTGGGGACATAGTGCATATAACATTCAAATTAAAAAGCTGTTCCCTGGCAAACCTCTGAGATTGTTGGTGGTATTGTATCTCACTGCAACTAGTGAATCTCCTCCTTCTAGAGTGTCGAGAAAATGCACAAGAGCCACTGTAATCCCTAGACCCGCCTCTGTTTGTTTGGTGCAGGATCGTGCTGATTGACGACTACAACATGGACCCGGAGATCTTTGTGTTCCTGCTGTCGACGCGGGCGGGCGGCCTGGGCATCAACCTGACCTCGGCCAACGTGGTCATCATGCACGACATCGATTGTAACCCCTACAACGACAAGCAGGCAGAGGACCGCTGCCACAGATTGGGCCAGACTAGGTGAGACCGACAGGGAGGGGCCAGACCAGGTAAGACAGAGGACGGGGGCCAGACCAGGTGAGACCAGAGGGGTGGTATGGGCTGGGCTAGGCGACATTTGGGCGTTAGGGAGATCTGTAGCGAGAGATGTCTCGCTTACAGAGAAGTCTTTATTAGTAGTGACGAGTTGCCATGTGGTCAGGAAAACCCCTCTGGCCCTAGAGAAGGTACTGCGAGGACAAAATAGGGGGGTCTAGTGATGCTGAGGGAATGGACACTGCTCTGATGAATGACTGAAGGTCCGTGTCTGTCCATCTCCTTCTGCAGGACTGTCCAGGTGATCAAGCTGATCCATAAGGACACCATAGAGGGTGGCATGCTGCAGCTGGGCCAGAAGAAGCTGAAACTGGAGCAGGACATGACCGCTGCCGAGGAGGGTAAGGACCTGGGGGACACACAGTCGAGCTTTCCCACGTACACACAACACACAGACATTTCAACATCTTTAATTGTGAGAAAGAGGTGCTCGACCCAAAGCTCAGTGTCCATGGCCCCTCTCTTTTTCACGTAATGCATCAGTAACACACATTGAGAACAGGAGTCATCATGTTATCGTATGTTTGTTTGTTTTTTTGTTTTTTTCGTGCCCAGGTGATGAGGGCACCATGTCTGAGGATATGGCCGTCCTCCTCAAGGCATCGCTGGGCCTGTGAGGGTCCGGGAGCTCCCTCCCTGGAGTTTCATTGGGACTCAGCCTGGAGCATCCCACCCCTGACTGACCTGACTCACTGACTGACCGAACCCTGCCATAGGTGGGTCTTTCCCTGCTACTCACTCTGCCCTTGAGACCTGAGACGCAGCTGTGCACTTCCAACAGTCTGTACTGGAGACGATATGGATGTGTTGATTGGATTATTGGCCTTTGCTGTCAGTAGCAGAGATGGTGGGTGTCATTGAAGGTCAGTGGCGACTCTGCTCTGTGCAGCACCTGGGGTGTATTCACTAGGAACCAAACGGAAGCAAAAGTGCCAAAACGGGGAGGGACTAACCTCAACTTGTCCAATAAATTATCGTTTTCATTGCAAGCGGTTTTCTGTTGCAAATTGTTTTGCTATGGTTTGCACTAATGAATACACCCCTACTCTGCTCTGAAACAATGCCAGGGAACAGGCTAAACGTGTGTCAAAGCAACTCTGTCTGTGCTGCCTTATAGTGATACAATAAAGTCCTGCAGGGGACTACCAGGTGGTGACAGAGCTGCTCTGTTTATGTATCATTGTGATGTGACGTACTGTTGTCAGAGCTGTTACTCGTCCGTTTGTATTTTTGATGTCCTTGTTGCAACATCAACAGGGTTTGTCGAAACATGAAATAAAGATGTCAATATTTATTTTCTTTTGTTTTAATGGTTTATTTTAGAAGTACATTTGTCTCCATTTTGTTAGATCTGGACTCAGTGTCTGAGTCGAAAATTGGTCATAAGTGCCAAGAATAGACATTTTACTCCTACTCTTATGGGCAAAAATAAAAGCTATGCATGAAGCCTCTTTAGTCATAAGTCATACCCAGTAGGCAGATATTTAGGACACCTCATGAGCTGAGTTATTAACTCGTTAAGAGTTATGAGCAGGTGTCTTGATAATAGAAAAATGCAGCAAGTCAGGGGTCCATGCACCACATGCAATTACTTTGTAGTTGTTAAAATGTTTTGATATTTCTATATGATCAATCCATTAATGATCTAGACCTACATGCATCAGTATCTCTTGTCCCTTTGACAGTGATTTCACTTGATGCCTATTTCACACGATCTGCTTAAATACTTATAGACTAGGCTAATAAATATGTTTTTCTTTAATATTATTTAATTACCTACGTTATGTTACTTCCAAGTTATCCCTTTGTGGTGCAATATCACATTTGTAAAAAAGGGAAAAAAAGCCTAAATTGGGTATGCCTGTAAGTAGGACAATTGAATGCATCTAGGGCTTATGTTAACTTTGTGTTCGATAAAAAATGATAGACCTTTCAAACGTTCTATGTGACATTGTCCGCGGCCTACTGTTGCCAAAGCGATTTAGATTTGTTAGACGGGAGTGATGAGTGTGTTGATATAAAGCTAATATTGTACAAATTCTGCTTTTAACAACCATCAGATTTGATTTTTAAAAAGTTTTGCATGCCAACATAGTAGGCGATAATTAAGAGAAGGCAAAGTGATTATATAAAATTATAACAAACATTTTACCATTTTCACAATCACCACGGGTGTCTGAAGCGAGCTATAGAGTACACTGCTTGCAATGCCCCATTGCGATTGGATATTCCCCATCATTTGCAACAATGTCAATAAGCGTCATCACTATCTTTCCTTTGCTGTACAAACTCGGGATTACCAGGTAAGAAACGTCAACATAGAAATGCTACCAAAAAATTATTTACACAAACTCGTTTATAAATGACAGTCATCCATGATTCACCAAATTATATTTTGAAAGAGGAAGCATAATATTTTAAGCATATGTTATCTTTTCATTCCATCTCCACTGAATGATATAAACTGTAAGGATTTCTTTCCTAATAATAATCTAAAATTAAGAAATGTACTGAAAGACCTGTGTGAAAGCCAATTTACAGAGGAGGAACTTCTCTGATTCAGAGGGGTTGGGTTAAATGAGGAAGACCTGTTTCAGTTGAATGTATTCAGTTGTACAACTGACTAGGTATCCCCCTTTGTGAGGAAATTAAGTCCTTTCTGTCTGGAAAAACACCAGGGTTTAGAGGTACACTACTGTTCAAAAGGTTGGGGTCACTTAGAAATGTCCTTGTTTTTGAAAGAAAATCGAAATATTTTTTGTCCATTAAAATAACATCAAATTGATAAGAAATACAGTGTAGACATTGTTAATGTTGTACATTACTATTGTAGCTGGAAACAGCTATTTTTGAATGGAATATCTACATAGACGTACAGAGGCCCATTATCAGCAACCATCACTCCTGTGTTCCAATGGCACGTTGTGTTAGCTAATCCAAGTTTATCATTTTAAAAGGCTAATTGATCATTAGAAAACCCTTTTGCAATTATGTTAGCACAGCTGAAAACTGTTGTCCTGATTAAAGAAGCAATAAAACTGGCCTTTAGACTAGTTGAGTATCTGGAGCATCAGCATTTGTGTGTTCGATTATAGGCTCAAAATGGCCAGAAACAAAGGCTTTCTTCTGAAACTCGTCAGTCTATTCTTGTTCTGAGAAATGAAGGCTATGCGAGAAATTGCCAAGAAACTGAAGATCTCGTACAACGCTGTGTACTACTCCCTTCACAGAACAGCGCAAACTGGCTCTAACCAGAATATAAAGAGTGGGAGACCCAGGTGCACAACTAAACAAGAGGACAAGTACATTAGAGTGTCTAGTTTGAGAAACAGACGCCTCACAAGTCCTCAACTGGCAGCTTCATTAAATAGTACCTGCAAAACACCAGTCTCAACGTCAACAGTGAAGAGGCGACTCCGGGATGCTGGCCTTTTAGGCAGAGTTGGTAAGAAAAAGACATATATCAGACTGGCCAATATAAAGAAAAGATTAAGATGGGCAAAAGAACACAGACACTGGACAGAGGAACTGCGTTTGATGTATTTGATACCATTCTAAGAATTCCGCTCTTCCACTCCAGCCATTACCTCAAGCCACTAACCTCCTGTGCAACTAGCAGGTTGTAGTTGTAGTGTTTACAAAACGATATTCTGCCCCATATATTCTATAATGTTTCCATAAAGCTAACATGGCTTCAACACTCTCATTAGTGTCCTTTTTTAGCGTTAACTTTTGAGAGACAGCTAAGTTAGCTTAGCTAGCCAAAGTAAGAGGACCTATCCAGAGATGTCATGACAAACTAAATCTGAAAACGGAGGGCTTCATGTTTATATAGCCTGCTACATGCAATACCACGAGGGGTCATACATGTACCATCCCTTCTTTATATGGTGCATGTACTGTATGCATGCCCTTCAGAAACCCCAAAACATGATTGTCATCCAGCAAAATGTTTCCTAGGAATCTTTCTAGTCAGACTGATAAAATAGAACTTAGATATTGGGCTTGTATGACAATTATTTTACAACATGAAGGTTAGGTGAGGGTTTTCTCTTGTGTGTTCTACTCTGTTTTAGCAAGAGGGCTCCAAAATTTAAAGGATCTATGACATGTAAAGAGGTAAGGTTTATAATATGGTGTGGTTTTGTTTAAACTATATTGGCATGTAATTGTATGATGATGCCATGTATCTTTCAATATTATTTTAATATCTTAATCTCTTAATGTCTGTAAAACTATTCTATGACACTCCCCCCTTTGGAATTATTCTTAGGACAGAACATGGACACAATTCAATTGGGATCAAGAAGGAGGTAAGAATTTGTTGTAGGATTGCTGCATTTTAAGTTGAATTACACCCACATGACAGTCAATACAAACTGAAATCCATAAGCATACAAATTACATCTAAATTGTCTTTGGTGAGATGGTTTTGGTCATGGGTGGTCCTGCCCGTTACTTTGCTTCAGTCAGGGGGTAGCCAATCTATGAAAGGGGAGTTGAGGCTGACAGCAAAGTAGGCACATAACTATTACATTTACATTTAAGTCATTTAGCAGACGCTCTTATCCAGAGCGACTTACAAATTGGTGCATTCACCTTATGACATCCAGTGGAACAGCCACTTTACAATAGTGCATCTAAATCTTTTAAGGGGGGGGGGGTGAGAAGGATTACTTTATCCTATCCTAGGTATTCCTTAAAGAGGTGGGGTTTCAGGTGTCTCCGGAAGGTGGTGATTGACTCCGCTGTCCTGGCGTCGTGAGGGAGTTTGTTCCACCATTGGGGGGCCAGAGCAGCGAACAGTTTTGACTGGGCTGAGCGGGAACTGTACTTCCTCAGTGGTAGGGAGGCGAGCAGGCCAGAGGTGGATGAACGCAGTGCCCTTGTTTGGGTGTAGGGCCTGATCAGAGCCTGGAGGTACTGAGGTGCCGTTCCCCTCACAGCTCCGTAGGCAAGCACCATGGTCTTGTAGCGGATGCGAGCTTCAACTGGAAGCCAGTGGAGAGAGCGGAGGAGCGGGGTGACGTGAGAGAACTTGGGAAGGTTGAACACCAGACGGGCTGCGGCGTTCTGGATGAGTTGTAGGGGTTTAATGGCACAGGCAGGGAGCCCGGCCAACAGCGAGTTGCAGTAATCCAGACGGGAGATGACAAGTGCCTGGATTAGGACCTGCGCCGCTTCCTGTGTGAGGCAGGGTCGTACTCTGCGGATGTTGTAGAGCATGAACCTACAGGAACGGGCCACCGCCTTGATGTTAGTTGAGAACGACAGGGTGTTGTCCAGGATCACGCCAAGGTTCTTAGCGCTCTGGGAGGAGGACACAATGGAGTTGTCAACCGTGATGGCGAGATCATGGAACGGGCAGTCCTTCCCCGGGAGGAAGAGCAGCTCCGTCTTGCCGAGGTTCAGCTTGAGGTGGTGATCCGTCATCCACACTGATATGTCTGCCAGACATGCAGAGATGCGATTCGCCACCTGGTCATCAGAAGGGGGAAAGGAGAAGATTAGTTGTGTGTCGTCTGCATAGCAATGATAGGAGAGACCATGTGAGGTTATGACAGAGCCAAGTGACTTGGTGTATAGCGAGAATAGGAGAGGGCCTAGAACAGAGCCCTGGGGGACACCAGTGGTGAGAGCACGTGGTGAGGAGACAGATTCTCGCCACGCCACCTGGTAGGAGCGACCTGTCAGGTAGGACGCAATCCAAGCGTGGGCCGCGCCGGAGATGCCCAACTCGGAGAGGGTGGAGAGGAGGATCTGATGGTTCACAGTATCGAAGGCAGCCGATAGGTCTAGAAGGATGAGAGCAGAGGAGAGAGAGTTAGCTTTAGCAGTGCGGAGCGCCTCCGTGATACAGAGAAGAGCAGTCTCAGTTGAATGACTAGTCTTGAAACCTGACTGATTTGGATCAAGAAGGTCATTCTGAGAGAGATAGCGGGAGAGCTGGCCAAGGACGGCACGTCAAGAGTTTTGGAGAGAAAAGAAAGAAGGGATACTGGTCTGTAGTTGTTGACATCGGAGGGATCGAGTGTAGGTTTTTTCAGAAGGGGTGCAACTCTCGCTCTCTTGAAGACGGAAGGGACGTAGCCAGCGGTCAGGGATGAGTTGATGAGCGAGGTGAGGTAAGGGAGAAGGTCTCCGGAAATGGTCTGGAGAAGAGAGGAGGGGATAGGGTCAAGCGGGCAGGTTGTTGGGCGGCCGGCCGTCACAAGATGCGAGATTTCATCTGGAGAGAGAGGGGAGAAAGAGGTCAGAGCACAGGGTAGGGCAGTGTGAGCAGAACCAGCGGTGTCGTTTGACTTAGCAAACGAGGATCGGATGTCGTCGACCTTCTTTTCAAAATGGTTGACGAAGTCATCTGCAGAGAGGGAGGAGGGGGGGGGAGGAGGATTCAGGAGGGAGGAGAAGGTGGCAAAGAGCTTCCTAGGGTTAGAGGCAGATGCTTGGAATTTAGAGTGGTAGAAAGTGGCTTTAGCAGCAGAGACAGAAGAGGAAAATGTAGAGAGGAGGGAGTGAAAGGATGCCAGGTCCGCAGGGAGGCGAGTTTTCCTCCATTTTCGCTCGGCTGCCCGGAGCCCTGTTCTGTGAGCTCGCAATGAGTCGTCGAGCCACGGAGCGGGAGGGGAGGACCGAGCCGGCCTGGAGGATAGGGGACATAGAGAGTCAAAGGATGCAGAAAGGGAGGAGAGGAGGGTTGAGGAGGCAGAATCAGGAGATAGGTTGGAGAAGGTTTGAGCAGAGGGAAGAGATGATAGGATGGAAGAGGAGAGAGTAGCGGGGGAGAGAGAGCGAAGGTTGGGACGGCGCGATACCATCCGAGTAGGGGCAGTGTGGGAAGTGTTGGATGAGAGCGAGAGGGAAAAGGATACAAGGTAGTGGTCGGAGACTTGGAGGGGAGTTGCAATGAGGTTAGTGGAAGAACAGCATCTAGTAAAGATGAGGTCGAGCGTATTGCCTGCCTTGTGAGTAGGGGGGGAAGGTGAGAGGGTGAGGTCAAAAGAGGAGAGGAGTGGAAAGAAGGAGGCAGAGAGGAATGAGTCAAAGGTAGACGTGGGGAGGTTAAAGTCGCCCAGAACTGTGAGAGGTGAGCCGTCCTCAGGAAAGGAGCTTATCAAGGCATCAAGCTCATTGATGAACTCTCCGAGGGAACCTGGAGGGTGATAAATGATAAGGATGTTAAGCTTGAAAGGGCTGGTAACTGTGACAGCATGGAATTCAAAGGAGGCGATAGACAGATGGGTAAGGGGAGAAAGAGAGAATGACCACTTGGGAGAGATGAGGATCCCGGTGCCACCACCCCGCTGACCAGAAGCTCTCGGGGTGTGCGAGAACACGTGGGCGGACGAAGAGAGAGCAGTAGGAGTAGCAGTGTTATCTGTGGTGATCCATGAACTATCCTTCTTTCATGGAGCCAGGTGTGGACAGGATATGTAGTGCCTCTGTATATCCTAACTGAAGTATCCTCCTAGGATGGTGCTGCTTGCCCGAGCTGTGACAAGCTGAAGTGGCATATTGCAGGGTGATGCATGCACCTGAGTCTACCCTAGAGATGAAAAGTGTTCCTAAAAAAGAACAATTATGTTTTGCTTCATCCAGGTGGTAGTGAAGCAGCGTTTTGATCACCCAATGCTTGTTCTAAATCTCACCAACAAACATTAGAACAAATGGGGCCCACTATGAGATTTACTAACCTCATTTCATTGTTTATCTTCAGAAATGCTGAAGTATCTGAATGGTATTTGGAGGATGTTTTCCAGTGGCTTCAGCAGAATCAATTGAAGGACAACATCTCTCTTTTCCAATTTTTTTCAAATTTAAACACCTGTCAAAATGCCTGCTTTGTTTAACTGCCCAATATGCAACAAACGTTTCTTCTCCCTTATAAAACAGATTCGCCACATTGGTCTATATCACCAGAGTGAGCCAGTGTTCCTGTTTAACATGTGGACTTGGAGGTCGCATGAAAACCTGTAAATGCTTTGCATTTATACAGAAATCACAAAGATTTGCCCGAAAGATAGGTCTAATGGTTCTGTTATCCCTGTGTCTGACTTCATAGAGGAAGCCGTGGACGATGATGATCCTGATCTCGCTTGGCTGCCTGCAACTAATGTTATTGAGTCCGTGGACTGCGAAACTGAGGACCTGGTTAAAAGCCTTACGAGAAACCTCTGCCTTCATATGTTGAAGATCTGAGAGAAGCATTGTGTTCCTGTGACTGTGCAGAACAGTTTAGTGGAGGACCTTCATTCCATTTTTGATTCATTCCTGTCCCACTACAGCGAGGTCTTTAAATTCCACCTTCGGGAAGATTCATATCAATGTCGATGAGGGCAATGACTTGTCTGAGCTTTTAAACCAGACAAAGATTTTTGGAGAGTGTATGCGAAGCATCAGCACATAGTGGGTGCGGGAGCAATACTGCTGCGAAGAAATGGGAATGGCAAGACAGAGAGAGATACATCTGAGTGGTGATGAACAGGACAGAGCCAGTTTCCAATACATCCCACTACCTTATGTTTTGAAGAAGGTGGCCCAAAATGGAGATGTCTGGGCGAGCTTAAATGGAGAAGAACCTGCAAACTCTTAAATCTTGAATGATTTCACGGACAGGGATTCTTTTCAAGAGCAATCCTTTATTCTCGCAAAAGCAAATGGTCCGGCTTAATTTTTATATACAGTTGAAGTCGGAGTCATTAAAACTAGTTTTTCAACCACTGCACAAATTTCTTGATAACAAACTATAGTTTTGGCAAGTCGGTTAGGACATCTACTTTGGGCATGACACAAGTAATTTTTCCAACAATTATTTTTAGACAGATTATTTCTCTTATAATTCACTGTATCACAATTTACATACACTAAGTTGACTGTGCCTTTAAACAGCTTGAAAAATTCCAGAAAATGATGTCATGGCTTTAGAAGCTTCTGATAGGCTAATTGACATAATTTGAGTCAATTGGAGGTGTACCTGTGGATCTATTTCAAGGACTACCTTCAAACTCAGTGCCTCTTTGCTTGACATCATGGGAAAATCAAAAGAAATCAGCCAAGACCTCAGAAAAAAATTGGTGACCTCCACAAGTCTGGTTCATCCTTGGGAGCAATTTCCAAATGCCTGAAGGTACCATGTTCATCTGTACAAACAATAGTACGCAATTATAAACACCATGGGACCACGCAGCCATCATACCGCTCAGGAAGGAGACGCATTCTGTCTCCTAGAGATGAATGTACTTTGGTGCGAAAAGTGCAAATCAATCCCAGAACAACAGCAAAGGACCTTGTGAAGATGCTGGAGGAAACAGGTACAAAAGTATCTATATCCCCAGTAAAACGAGTACTACACTGCTCAAAAAAATAAAGGGAACACTTAAACAACACAATGTAACTCCAAGTCAATCACACTTCTGTGAAATCAAACTGTCCACTTATGAAGCAACACTGATTGACAATAAATTTCACATGCTGTTGTGCAAATGGAATAGACAACAGGTGGAAATTATAGGCAATTAGCAAGACACCCCCAATAAAGGAGTGGTTCTGCAGGTGGTGACCACAGACCACTTCTCAGTTCCTATGCTTCCTGGCTGATGTTTTGGTCACTTTTGAATGCTGGCGGTGCTTTCACTCTAGTGGTAGCATGAAACGGAGTCTACAACTCACACATGTGACTCAGGTAGTGCAGCTCATCCAGGATGGCACATCAATGCGAGCTGTGGCAAGAAGGTTTGCTGTGTCTGTCAGCGTAGTGTCCAGAGCATGGAGGCGCTACCAGGAGACAGGCCAGTACATCAGGAGACGTGGAGGAGGCCGTAGGAGGGCAACAACCCAGCAGCAGGACCGCTACCTCCGCCTTTGTGCAAGGAGGAGCAGGAGGAGCACTGCCAGAGCCCTGCAAAATGACCTCCAGCAGGCCACAAATGTGCATGTGTCTGCTCAAACGGTCAGAAACAGACTCCATGAGGGTGGTATGAGGGCCCGACGTCCACAGGTGGGGGTTGTGCTTACAGCCCAACACCGTGCAGGACGTTTGGCATTTGCCAGAGAACACCAAGATTGGCAAATTCGCCACTGGCGCCCTGTGCTCTTCACAGATGAAAGCAGGTTCACACTGAGCACATGTGACAGACGTGACAGAGTCTGGAGACGCCGTGGAGAACGTTCTGCTGCCTGCAACATCCTCCAGCATGACCGGTTTGGCGGTGGGTCAGTCATGGTGTGGGGTGGCATTTCTTTGGGGGGCCTCACAGCCCTCCATGTGCTCGCCAGAGGTAGCCTGACTGCCATTAGGTACCGAGATGAGATCCTCAGACCCCTTGTGAGACCATATGCTGGTGCGGTTGGCCCTGGGTTCCTCCTAATGCAAGACAATGCTAGACCTCATGTGGCTGGAGTGTGTCAGCAGTTCCTGCAAGAGGAAGGCATTGATGCTATGGACTGGCCCGCCCGTTCCCCAGACCTGAATCCAATTGAGCACATCTGGGACATCATGTCTCGCTCCATCCACCAACACCACGTTGCACAACAGACTGTCCAGGAGTTGGCGGATGCTTTAGTCCAGGTCTGGGAGAAGATCCCTCAGGATACCATCCACCACCTCATCAGGAGCATGCCCAGGCGTTGTAGGGAGGTCATACAGGCACGTGGAGGCCACACACACTACTGAGCCTCATTTTGACTTGTTTTAAGGACATTACATCAAAGTTAGATCAGCCTGTAGTGTGGTTTTCCACTTTAATTTTGAGTGTGACTCCAAATCCAGACCTCCATGGATTGATAAAATTGATAAATTTGATTTCCATTGATAATTTTTGTGTGATTTTGTTGTCTGCACATTCAACTATGTAAAGAAAAAAGTATTTAATAAGAATATTTCATTCATTCATTCATTCATGTTGTTTTAGTGTTCCCTTTATTTTTTTGAGCAGTGTATATCGACATATCCTGAAAGGCCGCTCAGCAAGGAAGGAGCCACTGTTCCAAAACTGCCATAAAAATGCCAGACTACGGTTTTCAACTGCACCTGGGGACAAAGATCGTACTTTTTGGAGAAATGTCCTCTGGTCTGATGAAACAAAAATATAACTGGTTGGCCATAATGACCATCATTATGTTTGGAGGAAAAAGGGGGAGGCTTGCAAGCCGAAGAGCACCATCCCAACCGTGAAGCACGGGGGTGGCAGCATCATGTTGTGGGGGTACTTTGCTGCAGGAGTGACTGGTGCACTTCACAAAATTGATGGCATCATGAGGTAGGAAAATTATATGGATATATTGAAGCAACATCTCAAGACATCAGTCAGGAAGTTAAAGCTTGGTTGCAAATGGGTCTTCCAAATGGACAATGACCCCAAGCATACTTCCAAAGTTGTGGAAAAATAGCTTAAGGACAACAAAGTCAAGGTCTTGGAGTGACCATCACAAAGCCCTGACCTCAATCCTATAGAAAATCTGTGGGCAGAACTGAAAAATTGTGTGCGAGCAAGGAGACCTACAAACCTGACTCACTTACACCAGCTCTGTCAGGAGGAATGGGCTAAAATTCACCCAACTTATGGGAATCTTGTGGAAGACTACCCGAAACGTTTGACCCATGTTAAACAATGTAAAGGCAATGCTACCAAATACTAATTGAGTGTATGTAAACTTCTGACCCACTGGGAATGTGATGAAAGAAATAAAAGCTGAAATAAATCATTCTCTATACTATTATTCTGACATTTCACATTCTTAAAATAAAGTGGTGATCCTAACTGACCTAAAACAGATTATTTTTTACTAGGATTAAATGTCAGGAATTGTGAAAAACTGAGTTTAAATGTATTTTGCTAAGGTGTATGTAAACTTCCGACTTCAACTGTAGATGAATTTGAAGTTGTTAATCCTCTTGGACCCAAAAAAGGAAAACACAGCTGTGTATTTCAAAATTTGCAATATTGAGTAGAAACACATATCCCAGCCTCAAAACATATACCTCTCCACCTTGATACAACACAAGATAATTCAGAAAGTAGTAACTTGTTACATTTACATTTACATTTAAGTCATTTAGCAGACGCTCTTATCCAGAGCGACTTACAAAGAAGTCTTCCAGCCTATGCTTGATGATATCAGGTTGTTGGAGACACCAGGTGTTTCTTTGGAGTACAACGGAGAAAGAAATGTATTTCGTGGCACCATTGCCACAATCTCCAATGACAACCTCTCTGCCCATGATGTTGCTGGTTTATCTAAGAACTTAAGTTCAGGAAGGACCTGTCGCTTTTGCACGGCAACCAAGGAAGGAATCTGTTCGAAGTTTACAGAGGGGAAGTTCACCATGCGTGACTCAACAAATTACAACTACCAACTGCAGGCAGCCAAAAAAAAAACAGAATTGTCCAGAGTCTATGATGTCAGAAGTCCATGCTGCTTCTCTGAGATGTCGTATGCACCTTTGCCCATTGTGTACTTATTTCCCCCTGATGTGATGCATGACTTCCTTGAGGGCATCATACCTGCAGTACTGAGGTTGGTGTTACATGAACTTTGGTGTTACAGGAACAAGAAAAAACAAATCACCATGGCCCGGCTAAATTATGGGATCAACAACTTCCCCTATGGCAACCACGGCAGATCATCCAGACCACCACCACTCTCGGAGCATGCTTTATGGACGAATGGGCATCTGAGAAATCCACCATCTTCAGATTACTTCCCCAAATCATTGGGACCCAAATAACCGCCTGTGATGCATGGGACGTGTACCTATTACGGAGAGAAATCGAGGACATTATCATGGCACCTACCATCAGGTCTTGGGTACCTTACCTGGAGGAGAAAATTGTGGCATTTCATGCTATTTTTCAAGGTCTTCCCAGACAAGCAAATACCAAAGATTTACTTTCTGATCCATTATCTCCGACTGCTGATAGCATATGGCCCACTTATTCATCTGTCGTGTATGCGCATTGAAGCAAAGCATCAGTATTTCAAGAGAATTGCACGTTATCTCCAATTACAAGAACATTGCAAAGACACTAGCCAAAAAACACCAGATGAGGCAATGCTGGGAGCAGTGAAACAACACATGCTTAGGAAGCACAGAGCCACTCTGCGAAGACACAAGAGATGTCCTAATTACATGCCATCCCGGTCTCTGACACTTGTGCTTTGCAGGCTAGATTTGGGGAGGATCTGATGCCTGACTGTCCATCACTGTAGATACCGTGTCATACAAAATTGGTGACTTTGAAGAACACTGGAATGCAATGGAGGCTCCTCAGAGGAGGAAGGGGAGGACCATCCTCAGTGAATTTCATAAAAATGGTAAAACATTTTAAAAGTTAGAATTTTTTGATAAAACTATACTAAATATAAATATAAATATAAGTCACCAAATAATTGATTAAACACACTATTTTGCAAAGAAGGTCTACAGTAGCCTCAACAGCACTTTGTAGGGTAGCATCATGGTGTAGCCGGAGGACAGCTAGCTTCCGTCCTCCTCTGGGTACATTGACTTCAATTCAAAACCTAGGAGGCTCATGGTTCTCACCCCCTTCCATAGACTTACACAATAATTATGACAACTTCCGGAGGATGTCCTCCAACCTATCAGAGCTCTTGCAGTGTGAACTGACATGTTGTCCGCCCAATCAAAGGATCAGATAATTAATCTAGTACTGAAGGCATAAGCTACAGCTAGCTAGCACTGCAGCGCATGTGGTGAGTAGTTGACCCAGAGAGAGAGAAAGACAATAGTTGAACCGTTTTGAACAAATACATTTTTTCCAAAATGAAGGAGAAGCAAGAAAAAATATTTATAGAGAGAGATTGTCATTTTTTTTCAGTTTCAATTACTTAGTCTAGCTAGTTGCACTTGCTAGCTATGACTATCCAACACAGCACTGGAACTCTTCCAACTCAAGGTAAGCTTTTGGTTTTACTAATTTATTGCCACCGGGGCCCACCGGTGTAACTGCTTACTGACTGTACATTGTAAAGTTACTGCATGATTGTAGCAGGTTTACTAACGCATTAGTTCTATTAGCTATGCGGACTATGACGTTACTTTAGCTAATATGGTGACAACATGTAGGCTGTGGGTAGTGGTTTGGCTTGGAAAGGTTTTTTCTCCAGGTCACATACAGCTGATGTGTTGTGCATTGAAGTCCACAAGCGAAGGGAAGAGGTGAGAGGAGGAGAGCGCATGGAGGCTAGAAGGAATAAAACGTGGCTGATTGTTTACTCGTGATCAGGGGTGTATTCATTCCACCGATTCTGTTGAAAAACGTTTCTTAAACGGAAGATAAACGTACTTGAATTTGTCCAATAGACACTCTCGTTTACAACTGTTGGACTAATGATTACATCCTATATCAGCTAGATGCCGGCAAGAGTGTGCAAGGCGGTATTGAATGTCACTGTCTGTCCATGTGTCACTGTCTGTCACCTCATATTTGTCTCTCGATCTGTGTGCACCTACGTTGTAAACTTTCATTCATAGGCTAGGTTGTATCAACCTCATGATGGGTATAGAGACATTTCTAGTATCATGTAGTAGCCTAAACCTATCGCTGTTACATTCAACTGGGTGAATGGAATATGAATGACAGTCATCCAATATACTGTAAAAGAAATAAGGCCATGCTCAATATTTTTTTTAAATCCTCCTTCACTGACCGCCACTACTGGAATGTTCTTCAAACATTGGGATGTGCACACTGGCAGAGATTCCAGTGTTCTTCAAAGTAAACCACATTTACGGAATCCTGAGCAGCTGGTATTTGTGTGGAAAGGTCATGACTCCCTCCAGTTTCAACAGCCATGCACATGCCTCAATCTCCAGTGCGCAGCAGTGGTGCCTGGGGAAGAAATGACATCCCATGGTCTGGACAGCTACCTTGGATCCCGAGAGTAGACTCACAATCCCTCTCCAGCATTGGATTTGCAGGTTATTGTCAACAAATTAGATGGAGTCTTAGTCTGGATACCCTGAGTCTGGGTTTAAAGAGGATAGGTCTTGTTTTGGGTTTCAAAGGGTCTAGTCTTGCTTTCAGTCTTGATGTTTGTTAGAAATTTGAGAACTTTTTGTACATAATCCCCCATTTTAGGGGACCAAAAGTATTGGGACAAATGCACTTATGTGTACTAAAGAAGTAAAAAGTTAAGTATTTGATTCCATATTCGTAGCGCGCAGTGACTCTACAAATTTTGGGGATGAATTTGCTGTTTGTTTTGGTTGCATTGTGTCATTTTGGAGTCACTTTTATTGTAAGTAAGAATATAATATGTTTCTAAACAATTACACATTAATGTGGATGCTACCATGATTACGGATAATCGTGAATTAATCGCGAATAATGATCAGTGAGAAAGATATTCTATTCTTATGGGACCAAATACTTAACTTGCTACTACCTCAATTAATACACATATAAGTGTTTTCGTCCCAATACTTTTGGTCCCCTAAAATGGGGGGACTATGTACAAAAAGTACTGTAATTTCTAACGGTTCACCCAGTATGGATGAAAATACCCTCAAATTAAAGCTGACAGTCTACACTTTAACCTCAGTCATTGTGTGTAAAATCATTGCTGGTTTGGTATAGGTGTTTTCGCCTCTGGCTGTCAGTCAGACCGCACTCTTACAAAAAAAGAATACAGTTTTAAAACTGCAGTAAAAATGTAGTTTTTTGGATGCAGAAATTGCAGAATAACTGCACTGTAACTGCAGTTACACTGCAAAATTACTGTAGTCAAAAAACAGTGTTATTTGGACACAGTATTTGCAGCCTACTGCAGATGTACTGCACTTAAACTGCAGTTATACTGTATTGTACTGTAGTTAAACTGCACTCTGACTACAATCTTTTTTCAAAAGGGCCTTGATGGGAAGACACAGTGAACGGTTGACTTGTAGTTTACTTGAAAAGATAGACAGTATATAACAGCACAGTATGAAGGCAGCACAGCATTTACAGAGCAATGGCTTGACACTGAGAAGGCTACTGCTTGTGTGTGGATGTGGTGTGTTTTTCCTATAGGAGGAAGCAGATAACAAAAGTGGCATCAATATCAGGAATAATATACAGCTATTATACAATTACATTGCGTGACACACTGACAATATAAACTATTAGGGCATCACTATAACACATTATATACATATAATATACATATAATAACCTGTACCCCCGCACATTGACCCCTGTATATAGCCTCGTTATTTTATTGTTACTTTTTTCTTTAGTTTATTTTGTAAATATTTTCTTAACTCTATTTCTTGAACTGCATTTTTGGTAAAGGGCTTGTAAGTAAGCATTTCACGGTATGGTCTACTCCCGTTATATTCAGCACGTGTAACAAATACAATTGAATTTGATTAAAGGCTTAAACTACATCACCACTAGGTGGCAGTAGTAACACAATGGGAACACCGTAATGTACTAAATGCCAGGAGGATGACTCCTTGCTATCCCCAGTCCACCGGGTCATGCTGCTGCTCCAGTTTCAACTGTTCTGCCTGCGGCTATGGAAACCGGTGTCTCCTCACCTTTGTCGCCGCATTTGGAGTACACAGATTGTACCCAAGCATATTTTTAAAAAAAAATTACGCATATTGACTCTGTACCGGTACCCCCTGTATATAGCCTCGCTATTGTGATCTTACTTCTGCTCTGTCAAATCAAATTAAATATAATTTGATTTGTCACATACACATGGTTGGCAGATGTTAATGCGAGTGTAGCGAAATGCTTGTGCTTCTAGTTCCGACCATGCAGTAATATCTAACAAGTAATCTAACCTAACAATTTCACAACAACTACCTTATATACACAAGTGTAAAGGAATGAATAAGAATATGTACATAAAAATATATGAATGAGCGATGGCCGAATGGCATAGGCAAGATGCAGTAGATGGTATAGAGTACAGTATATACATATGAGATGAGTATTGTAGGGTATGTAAACATTATATAAAGTGGCATTGTTTAAAGTGGTAATTATTTGTTACTTTTATTTCTTACTTTTTAATGTATTTTCTTAAAACTGCATTGTTGGTTAAGGGCTTGTAAGTGAGCATTTCACTGTAAGGTATTTGGTTGTATTCGGTCCATGTGACAAAATTTGATTTGATTTGAACCCTGACCTGTTCACCAGAGGTGTTGCATTGTCCCAGACCTGCTGTTTTCGACTCACTGTCTACCGCACCTGCTGTCTCTAACTCTGAATGCTCTGCTATGAAAAGCCAACTGACATTTACTCCTGAGGTGCTGACCTGTTGCATCCTCTACAACCACTGTGATTATTATTATTTGACCCTGCTGGTCGTCTATGAAAGTTTGAACATCTTGGCCATGTACTGTTGTAGTCTCCACCAGGCATAGCCAGAAGAGGACTGGCCAGCCCTCAGCCTGGTTCCTCTCTAGGTTTCTTCCAAGGTTCCTGCCTTTAGGGAGTTTTTCCTATCCACCGTGCTTCTACATCTGCATTGCTTGCTGTTTGGGGTTTTAGGCTGGGTTTCTGTATAGCACTTTGTGACATTGGCTGATGTAAAAAGGGCTTTACAAATACATTCGATTGATTGACTGAGAGCTGGTCCGGGCATACACCAGGAGCATGACCAGAAGGCGCTCGCGTGCGTACTTTGCAGGGAGTGACGTCACATCTAGAGAGCTTTTGCGTTCAAAACAACCCGGGACTCAGAAAAATACGAGGTCAAATCATGACGTCAGTGATCTTCAGTTCGAAAAATCGGAGCTCTAGAAAGAGGCCCAAGCACCCGAGTTGGTATTCCGAGTTGGGTTATCGTTTTTCCCCCTGAGTTCCCTTATTGTTTTGAACGCACTGGAGTCGGAAGTCGGAGATTTTGAACGCGGCATAAGAACAGGTCGAGAGAGGCACCCTTTCGTAAATGCACACTAATAATTCAATATTACACTGATTCATAGACCGAGTATGGCATTAAGCATCTAAACAGTTTATTTTTTATCTTAATCGGCATAATGTCGTAAACGACGTATGTATACACCGATTAAATCACCTGGTTGTCTGCCCAATCTTTCGAATTATTAGGACACGTAAACGCCTTAAATCAGAGTTACAGAGGTGTATTTGATCTGTGGATGTGGCGCGCTTCTTTTGCGGAGTGAGGTGAGTTCGGAAAAACT
The DNA here is from genome assembly GCF_045679555.1 of Salvelinus alpinus. NCBI lineage: Eukaryota > Metazoa > Chordata > Actinopteri > Salmoniformes > Salmonidae > Salvelinus > Salvelinus alpinus. Next base: position 50,479,992 of record NC_092104.1, on the reverse strand, counting down.
GAAAGTATGCATTTTAGAAATAGTTTTCATATACAAACTTTATATGTCCGAACTCAGAATCAAATCGTCTTCACAAAAATAACATGGTCACTTTGGTAGAACGTGTCTTTTGATTGGCGATTTTCTGCATATCAGACGTGTCCCATGTTAACAGAATTATTAGGGAAGTCGTTGCAAAGGATGTAATATAACCATAATCTGGACCCCAAATAATCATGTGCATGGAATATATGTTTGATTTTAGATGATCAAAATGAAATGAATGCAAATAACTACAGTTCATATAAAATACAACTGACTGAAATTACTGTCTTTTGACCATTTAGATCAGCTCTAAAAAAGATCTGATGTGATAAAATACCAATTAGTGTAAAAAAAGAATAGAATTGTCTAAACGTAGCCATGGAGCAATACAATTGTAAAGGTTCGGCATTAGGACCCCTACATGAACTGTGCGCGGTATGCTCTTCTACAAGCATGTGATCATGTGTCAGCAAGTCACTCATGCTCAAAGCAGTCAGAACCCCCTTAAAATCAGAACAGAGACCAGCTGAAAGGCTCCCCACCACCATAACAACATGGATTGCGGAATTATTACATCGAAAATAGTCGTTTTGCTTCTAAGTTTAATATTTTGGGTAAGTGTTTGGTCGACTTTCTGTTGCTCCTTTGATTTCTGTGTTCTTTCCACTGCTCTAAATTGCAACATTACTTCCTCTATGGTGAGCAGTTTTTGGTGAAACGAAACCACTGGTTGTGCAATGGACATGGTAGGTTGTTGATTGTTATGGCCTGTACGGTATCTAATATCGATTTCAAATCGTGATAAATAATGTGCATGACTTATTGAACATTACCAACAGGTTAGAGGAAGGAATTATTATTGGTTTGTATTTATGCTTACATTTCAACATCTCCTTATTCGCAGTATACTCATCTCAAACGTCTCTGAAGTGGGCCTACTTCCAGGTGCATATCAACACAGCCTGGTCTCATAGACGAGATATAGTAAACGTAAACCTAGAATTCATAACATATGATCTGTTTTGCAAATTCGTAGCATATTGTACCTTTTGCAAATGTGTAACATAATACGAATTGTAATTCAGGAAGTCATACGAAATGGGTGATGGACATTCCCAAATTAATACATACCAAACCAAACCTAACATTTCATACTAAATGTAGTGACTTGATTTACGTACAGAATATTACGAAATCCTCTGAGATGAGGTTGATCGACAATGCACATAAAAGTGACACCAACCACACCACATTTGTCAATTGGAGATTAAGCCAGGGACGGACTAGCTAGGCGAGTTCTGGCAAATGTCAGATGGGCAGGTCTATCTTTAGCCAAGTGGGCCTGTCTAAATTGTTTTTGTTATTTTAATGCAGAATTACCATTTCTGGGCCGGTATGGGGGCCTCAACGGTAAAAAATGGGCCTATGTGTTAAAAAATGTCCGGGATGTTTTCCGGTCCTTGTCCATCCCCTTTTCAAGGGACAACCCCTCCCCCCAGACCATGTTGAGTAAATTGTATATTCCTACTTCCTGCCTTTTCCTGTAAATGGTTCTCTCTCTTATGCGAGATGTTAGGTTGCAGCATGGCATAGATTCCTAGGTGGCGAACTCTCTCTAGTTGACAAACACATTTTAAATGAGGAGGAACAACCCTGTCTGTGTATTCACCAGGGAAAATAAACAGGTCTGCTTGTGTATCAGTGGTCAAAGCCACAGATATTTTCTCTCCCTCTCTGAACATATGCTCTGTTGTTCAAATCTAATTCTATACCATTTCTAAATCAAGCAATGCAGCCAGTACAGGAGGTAATCTGGTTGAATGTTAGACGTTAACAATTATTTTTATTTTATTTTACAAAAAAACAAGAAATCGAAACCTGCAGTCTGTTTGTGGTTCTTTTGAATTTTTTCACTCATCTGGGGCACATGTTCCTGGAAGGATTAGGAGGGGGTGGTGGAGTGTGTGCATTCTACTCGGGGTGGGCTGGTGGTGGATCTCAGGACTGAGGACTCATTGGGAGAGAAAACGGGTCATGTGCCCTGGAGCTTTGAATCTAAAGGAGTATTAGGCAATGAGCAGCTCACCACCTGATCACTACAATTTGGAGACAGTAGTCAGGTGAACAAAACCAAAGCATGGATTCCTGTCTTACCTTGTCCTGAGACTGCTTACAGGGTAAGGAAACCAATATGTGATGTGGATGAAATATTCATTTAAACTCTGAATAAACCTCCAGTGGGTTTGAGAGAAAGGAAGGTAAAGAGAACTGCTCAAGGCAGTCACCAAGGGCATTCTGAATCCTTTGTTTTTGACAAATCTATCTCTTTAGATACCTTGTGCAATAACCAGGTATTAAATGGTTTTAGAGAGATGACTTCTATATGACCTGAGAGTTGACTATATACACTGCAATTCGCAGGACAGTACTGCAGCTGTACGAGTTGGCCTCACCCATGCTGCGTCCCAATTTTCCACCCGTCCCCTGAAGAGTGCACTTTCATACTTTGTGAAATGGATTTAACAATGGTGGAAGCTCCCATCAACCAATGCTTACACCAATCCTATGCTTTTAAATCCATGATGGGGAGTGTGCAACACGGCCTTGATTAGCGGTATAAAGTGCTCATGTTGTTGTGTTCTTCACTCTAGGCTGCGGGGGGTTTCCTTGTCTATGTAGGCTCTTATATGATCAAGAGCTACAGCCACTTTGACAACTTCCTGCAGGATAAGTACACGTTCATCCCGGCAGGCATCATCATACCTGTGGGAGTGGTGATGATCATCATCGGGACTGTGGGCTGCTACGCCACCCTGAGAGAATCCAAAGTGGGCCTTAGCTTTGTGAGTATAAGCCTCAGACGCCTTGGTGGTGGGTGAAAGGAGAGACTGGTGGTGCCGCCAGCCAGGTCTTTCGTAATAACGTGTGTGTGTGTGTGTGTGTGTGTGTGTGTGTGTCCCAAATGGCACCCTATGTCCTACATATGGAATAGGGTGCCATTTGGGAGGCGCGCACTGCAGAGTTGGGGTCAATTCTATTACGATTGCGGTCAACTCAGGACGTACACTGTAATTCCAGGTCTCTTCGATGCTTTTCAATTCATTTTTTTGTAATTGTAATTGTGTTTACTTTTGGAATTGAAATAGAATTGACCCCAACCCTGATACATTGTACGCTCTGAGGATCTTTGTGTTTAAGTCCTGCTGCTGCGCCCCTTGTTCTCGTTCTCCTTGCTGATTTTTATCGTCTCTCCCTCTCCGTCCAGTTCCTGCTGGTTATCCTGGCCATCTTTGCAGCAGAGGTCGCTGCTCTAGTGTATGGGTTCATCTACCAAAGAAGGGTGCGTGAATTCCACATTTGTCTTACAGGTTACAATAGACGAATACACTACGTATTCAATTTGTGTAGGTGTATTACATGTGTAGTAGAGTATCAGTGCAATATTTGAATAGACATAGATTTAGTTTTGTATACCTCATCTTTACAGATTAAAGGGGACTTGGAGCGGTCAATGAGTGACACCTTCATGAAGTATAATGGCGAGAACTCTGACACCCAGGCTGTGGATTACTTGCAGTCTCAGGTCAGTATCATGCCATCTCTGAACGAGCAGGGGGCTTACTAGGATTGAAACCCGAGATTCTCAATGTGCGACTACTCCCTGTAAATAGGCCGACCTCGTGGAGAAATTTGCCACTCTCCCTTTGATGGTGGTCTGGGTCTTTGTTGCGGGCGTTTACAAGAAGAAATCGCATGTTCAGTCTCTCGATTTTTAAACCTCTCTGGCGCTAGCAAGCACTGGTTGGCACCAATAATGTATACACTAGATTGCTGATGCTATCTATGTATTGGCTAATGAGAGGGTTTTGACGACACCGGTCAACCGTGTTGGTACTCCTCAGAAGGGGCAGTCCCCCATAGGTATAAGCAGGTTGGCATTTATTGAGATGACTCATGTACTGGAGGCAGCTCTCCAGAGTGGTCACTAGCTGGCAGAGCCACAGTCATAACATCTGATTTTAACCTTAACCCTAAACTTAACCACACGGCTAATCCTAATGCCTTAACTTAAATTAAGATCAAAAAGTGAATTTTTACGATATAACCAATTCTCACTTTGCAGCTGGCCCATCTGTTCTGCATCCAGGGCAAGACTCATGACAATAAATGTCAACCCGGTAAAATTAGTACTCTCTAAAAATAAGGAAAATGCTTTAAAAATATATATATACTGTATACTTGTGTTTTTAGCTCTCATAATATAATTAAAAATGATGCATTAAGGTGCCTGTAATAGAATAAATGTGGCAAAAACGAATGTAGACATGAATAAAGGCATTTCTGTAGCTTTTTTACAATGGTGGAGGAGCACTAAATTGGAAGTATAGTGGCTTTAAAACCGTGACTATTGTGTGTGTGTGTGTGTGTGTGTGTATATACTGTATAAATAATTGGCTTGCACAAAGATTACATGATACAGGAAACTAGGCTTTTGCCACCTTGGAGCTGGTTTAGGACCTATAAATAAGCCTACACGTATTAAGTCGCTATGATATGAAACTACCAAGCATTCTTCCTCTCTCTGTATACAGTTGCAGTGCTGTGGAGTGCAGACCTACCTGAACTGGACCACCAACCCCTGGTTCAGCAGCACTAACAACGCTGTGCCCGTCTCCTGTTGTAAAGGGAACAACACTAAGTGTACAGGCAAACTGGACCATTTAGACCTGCTCAATACCCGGGTATGGATCAATTCAGTAAACGTCTAACTGATGCTACCTCTTAAGCTAACTAAACTCGCTGGGGAGACGTAGCCTTTAGGCAGAGATCTAGGATCAGTTTGCCCTCCCCATTAACCTTATTTTACTAAAATTAAAAGCATGACTGGCCTTTGATCCATTTTTGATAGTCTGTCTTATTCATATCAAATCAAATTGTATTTGTCACATGCGCCGAATACAACAGGTGTAGACCTTAAAGTGAAATGCTTACTTACAAGCCCTTAACCAACAATGCAGTTAAAAATTAAAAATACCTTTTAAAAAAAAAGTCATAAAAGTAACAAATAATTAAAGAGCAGCAGTAAAATAACAATAGCGAGGCTATATACAGGGGGTACCAGTACAGAGTCAATGTGCAGGGGCACTGGTGTCATGGTAATTGAGGTAATATGTACATGTAGGTAGTTATTAAAGTGACTATGCATAGATAATAACAGAGTAGCAGCAGTGTAAAAGGGGGGGGCTATGCAAATAGTCTGGGTAGTCATTTGTTTAGATGTTCAGGAGTCTTTTGGTTTGGGGGTAGAAGCTGTTTGGAAGCCTCTTGGACCTAGGCTTGGTGCTCCGGTACCTCTTGCCATGCGGTAGCAGAGAGAACAGTCTATGACTAGGGTGGCTGGAGTATTCAACAATTTTTCGGGCCTTCCTCTGACACCGCCTGGTATAGAGGTCCTGGATGGCAGGAAGCTTGGCCCCAGTGATGTACTGGGCCATACGCACTACCCTCTGTAGTGCCTTGCGGTCGGAGGCCAAGCAGTTGACATACCAGGCAGTGATGCAACCAGTCAGGATGCTTTCGATGGTGCAGCTGTAGAACCTTTTGAGGATCTGAGGACCCATGCCAAGTCTCCTGAGGGGGAATAGGTTTTGTCGTGCCCTCTTCACGACTGTCTTGGTGTGCTTGGACCATGTTAGTTTGTTGGTGATGTGGACACCAAGGAACTTGAAGCTCTCAACCTGCTCCACTACAGCCCCGTCCATGAGAATGGGGATGTGCTCAGTCCTCCTTTTCCTGTGATCCACAATAATTTCCTTAGTCTTGATCACATTGAGGGAGAGGTTGTTGTCCTGGCACCACATGGCCAGGTCTCTGACCTCCTCTCTATATGCTGTCTCGTTGTTGTTGGTGATCGGGCCTACCACTTGTGTCATTGGCAAACTTAATGATGGTTTTGGAATTGTGCCTGGCCTTGCAGTCATGAGTGAACAGGGAGTACAGGAGGGGACTGAGCACGCACCCCTCTGAGGGGCCCCCGTGTTGAGGATCAGTGTGGCTGATGTGTAGTTACCTCCCTTTACCACCTGGGGGCGGCCCGTCAGGAAGTCCAGGATCCAGTTGCAGAGGGAGGTGTTTAGTCCCAGGTTCCTTAGCTTAGTGATGAGCTTTGAGGGCACTATGGTATCGAACGCTGAGCTGTAGTCAATGAACATCATTCTCACATAGGTGTTCCTTTTGTCCAGGTGGGAAAGGGCAGTGTGGAGTGCAATAGAGATTGCATCATCTGGATCTGTTAGGGTGTTATGCAAATTGGAGTGGGTCTAGGGTTCCTGGGATAATGGTGTTGATGTGAGCCATGACCAGCCTGTCAAAGCGCCTCGTGTGTGCTACGAGTCGATTGTCATTTAGGCAGGTTACCTTACTGTTCTTGGGCACAGGGACTAGGGTGGTCTGCTTGGAACATGTTGGTATTAGACTCTGACAGGGAGAGATTGAAAATGTCAGTGAAGACACTTGCCAGCTGGTCAGCGCATGCTCAAAGTATGTGTAGTAATTCATCTGGCCCTGCGGCCTTGTGAATGTTGACCTGTTTAAAGGTCTTACTCACATCGGCTGCAGAGAGCGTGATCATTCCTACCATTTTTTTGTATTTATATTTGTTAGTCCTTACTCTGACTTGAAATTGTGTGTGTGTCACTCTAGGGTTGTGAGGGTTTGCTGGAGCTGCTCCTTCAGGATGTGATGAGTTATGCCATGCTGGTCATCCTTGGATTTGCCAACCTCAAGGTACTGTACCTGGTTGTCCTCTGACTTAACATTTCATTTATTATGTCGCATTTCCAAAATCAGACTTTGCACTGGTGTTTGGCCTAAAGCTGCATGCTTTTGTGTTTCCACCTCTGAGGCCAGGCACAACCCCCCCCCCCCCCCCCCCCCCTTTCCACCCCAAAATTCTTGGGCTGTGAATTTCTTGGGGCCAGAATGGGGATAGTGGGACTTTTCTGAGATGTGTGAACTTACTTTAATCTTTGGTGCCAGACAATTTACTCTGTACTGAATTTTACTGCATTTCTTTGTCCTTTCAGATTTTCGGGACGGTCAGTGTGTGCGTGATCACATGTAAAGTTGGCAGGCGACGTGGCTACCAGTCCCTGGATGCCTGATCCTGTTGGCTTGAAGGATACTTCTGAGGCTTGTCTTGCGCTATCTCCTGACTCCTCTCCCCTTTCTCCAGCACTGAGACTATAGAGCCTTAGGACTTATGTTCCCCACTCCAAGATTTTAGCATCCTTTCAGGAACATTCTTACAGTTTTCATTCAGCTTTCCTAGGTAGTTGTCTGCCCACCGAACGTTGGGGAAACCACTGTCAACATTTGAAGCGTTGGAAACCACAAGATGCCATGTTTTTCTTTTTAAGATAGTGTTGCAAATAGGAATTACCACTCAAACTTTTAAACAATGGAAGTTGGTTTTGTAATTTCCTGCTGTGCATACTGAAAAAAATAAGAAAGGGTTTGCTCAGTGACATATCAGTATATGGGGTACACTCTATTTTAAAGAGGCAATCTGGGACTCAAACGATAACAAAGTGGCTAACCCCGCAATTATTTTGGTAAACAGCTGATGGATGGTGCTGGAGAAATGTAACCATTCTCAAATTCATAGACGGGATCTATGGATACAAAGACTTACCATATATTAGATCAAAATTAATGTTTTCCTTTTTTTCAAAGTGGTACAGTGTTTTTTTTCTTCTCACAATTACATTGTTTACAAACAATGCAGTAAAAAGGCTTATATTTTGGGTTCTGATGGGGTAAGACAGTTTAACTAAATTCATGAGGCTTTTAAGTAATATTTTTCAATAACCAATTGCTATATATCATTAATTTATTGACCAAAAAAAGTATGTGCCACTCCCAGATTGCCCCTTTTTTTTAAGGATTGAAATGTTATGTTGAAACGGCCAAGGACTTTTTAAGACTTCAACACATCAGGGTAGTAGGCTCTGTTTAATCAAGACTGGATTGTTTAGGATATACAGTATTACGTTACGAAAGGACTGTCAAGATTATTTGGGGAAATTATTTGATAAAACTAAGGGACAGTTTGAAATGTACTAGAGGGTGGGGTGGTGTCATAAAGAAAATGCACCCCCCTCCCCAAAGTAAAAAATATTTTCAAATGACCTTCCTCTTGTACTGTAAAAAAAACATTGCACACTCTCCCCACTCAGAGTTAACTCAAAATAATGTTTATGACCACAAATAACTGTAGTGACCCTGTGTTTATATGCGTGGATATTGACGTTGCCACTTCAGCATGCTTTTGTGGCACTGTCTGCCACACAGGGCTACGGGCCTTGAAGGTTGAGTGTTTGTCGACCGCCACGGACTAGCTCCCTGCCTGTTTCATTAGGGTTTACACTATGATCCGCGTCGGCTGCAGACAACAACCAACAAGAGGAATCAGATTTTTTTTACATTTTGATGCCATATTTCTCATTATATAAAATATATGGAATGAATTTTCCACTGACAGGTTTCTGTGCCAATGCACCACGCAACCAATAAACAAAGCGTTCCGACTTCGGGCGTTTCAGTATCATGGTTTGCATTTTCAACACTACAATAAATACTGTCAATCTCGACAAACAGAAAGCATTTACATTACATTTAAGTCATTTAGCAGACGCTCTTATCCAGAGCGACTTACAAATTGGTGCATTCACCTTATGACATCCAGTGGAACAGCCACTTTACAATAGTGCATCTAAATCGAGTCTAAAACAGAGTCTAAAACAAATCCCTCCCTACCTTGTAGGCCTATGGAGTGTCAAGCCAAGTTTTTGATAATCTCAGAATGTCATTAAACATTTTGGTGTTTTGTAACATGTCTCTTTCCATTCATCAATTGGCTGTTGCATATTTTGGATTAATTGATTTTATTTGGCAGTAAAAAAATTGACCCGGGTTGCACAATAAAGTCAGGGACTTATTTCCAATGTGGTCCCTATTTTTACATAACTACATATACACTTACATAGATGCAGGCAAATGGTTATACTTTTCACACATTAGCCAGCTTTTGACATAATTTCTTTAGAAGTGTTTATGGTTGGTATGGCTTTGAGTTGCTGTGGTAGTTTGTTCCACTCAATAATGCCGTTATATAAAAATGTGTTCTTACCAGATGATAGACTTTTATATTTCAAACAATGAATATTAGAGTGTCCGGCTCTGGTATTATGGTGGTGGACATCTCTAACAAATGAAAAATGTGGTACCTGGGGGCAGAGTCTGTGCTAATTCTGTGGTCCAGACCAAGTAGGATTAATCCCCCCCAAAATAATCACAGATAGCCAGCCTGCTTAAAATGCTTGACCTCCAGATGAGTATGAAGGGGGGGAGTTTAAGTACAATTCTTACAAGGTTGTTTGACACTGGACTAGTGCACTTGCCAGAGTCTAGGGTGTCAATTCCTTCAAATTGGGGAAAGATTTTCATGCGAATATTCTAAAATCTGCATTAAAAAAATGTGCATTTTCCCATCAAGAGTTGTTTTTCTATCTAATTGACTTGTTGCCGATAAGTCTTTGCGTAAATACGTAGTGCACATAAAAAAATAAAGGTTTTGTTTAAATTCCCATGTACCAAAATAAAAAACTACAAGTTAAATGGGTTTCCATCGCATGTTTAACTCTAGGCCTTGTTTTGTCACAATTCTTTTGCATAGGTATAGCGAATGTGTCTACTCTGGTATCGCAGATACATTCAGGGTATAGCCTACATGATTATTATGGACGAAAGTGTGGGAATTGTTATTTGTCAAATGGCAGTCAAGCATCGATCATCATATTGTCACCAGAGAAAGACCTTTGATATTTATTGGAAAGGAGCATTAAACTCATCACCTTGCACTTTCACCACCCTGTGAAGTTCATCATTTATTTAAGCTGTAGCCTCATAAACTCCATGCTTTCCTGAGTCGTACTGGGAGACCACACAACATATTATCATGTGACTACAAGTTTACTTCAATATGACGGTTATTATATCAGTATTTGCGCATAAGAGTTTCTACCGCCATTTCTCGCATAATACATTTTACACACACAAGCAGATCCCACCTTGTTCAGTGAATTTTATTTTGTCTACATTTTTATCCAACATTTTTACTTGCATAAAAAGGTTGGATGAAAACCTGGTTAATGTTGAGGATGCTGGAATTATATTTTCCTACAGGAGACTTTTGAAGTAGCCTAATCAGATTCAAGCATTGTGACTGGTTGTGTTTATGCCACATATAAAAGGTAATACATTTGAAAAGTTAAATGACAAATATTTTGACTAGAATGAATCTTTAGGTTCTAGGTGAGCGAGGAATAGCCGCGTTAAGCTTTCCTGAATAACTGGGCCTGCCAGGAGCATATGAAACATTCAAGTCTCAGGGCCTTTTGCACTGTTATTCAAATGACATATTCACTGCAAAGTAGAATTTTGTACTCACCTGAAAACAATAATTGTATTGTCCCCAAACAAGATCAGTAGGGGAGTTCTTTCATGTACAATGATGGAGCTGGCCTCCCCGCTGCCATCAGCTATTCCTATTTGTTCTGAAAATTGATGCAGCGTTGAGTGCTTTTATGTGTGGTATGATTGCTAGTTAGACTATTGCAAATCCTGGACAAACGATCCACCTACCACTAGTGCCACTGAGTGGTGGCTAGAGGGCAGGATAGACAGTTAGACTAACTATATTGACCTGTGGTACAGTAAAAGTTAGCACCTGGAAAAGCGTAGTGCATTAGGGAAGTACCAAAACACTTTGATATAGGGTAGGCGCATGCAAGCAGATGAGGAAATTTGGCTAGGATGGAAGAAATCGTATAGGCTAGTAAGACCTGCAAAATAGTGAATGTAAACCATGGAAAAAATGCACTGTGCCCAAATTCTGAGAAGTTGTAGGCATTGAGCGTAGTGGTTATCTCTTGGTTAGGAACTTTTTTTTATTTTTAAATGTTTGTAAATGCACAAGATAGCATATTAATATTTCACAGGAATTCCAATTCTAATTGGAGCATATGCACTGAACAAAAATATAAATGCAAGATGTAAAGTGTTGTTCCCATGTTTCATGTTCTGAAATGAAATAAAAGGTCCCAGAAATGTTCCATAAGAACAAATCGGCCTCACAACCGCAGACCACTTGTAACCACGCAGCCCAGGATCTCCACATCCGGGCTTCTTCACCTGCGGGATTGTCTAAGACCAGCCACCCGGACAGCTGATGAAACAGGAGTATTTCTGTCTGTAATGAAGCCTTTTTGTGGGGGGAAAAATATTCTGATTGGCTGGGCCTGGATCCCCGGTGGTGGGCCAATGCCCTGCTCAAAAAAATACAGGGAACACTAAAATAACACATCCTAGATCTGAATGAATGAAATATTCTTATTAAATACTTTTTTCTTTACATAGTTGAATGTGCTGACAACAAAATCACACAAAAATTATCAATGGAAATCAAATTTATCAACCCATGGAGGTCTGGATTTGGATTCACACAAAATTAAAGTGGAAAACCACACTACAGGCTGATCCAACTTTGATGTAATGTCCTTAAAACAAGTCAAAATGAGGCTCAGTAGTGTGTGTGGCCTCCACGTGCCTGTATGACCTCCCTACAACGCCTGGGCATGCTCCTGATGAGGTGGCGGATGGTCTCCTGAGGGATCTCCTCCCAGACCTGGACTAAAGCATCCGCCAACTCCTGGACAGTCTGTGGTGCAACGTGGCGTTGGTGGATGGAGCGAGACATGATGTCCCAGATGTGCTCAATTGGATTCAGGTCTGGGGAACGGGCGGGCCAGTCCATAGCATCAATGCCTTCCTCTTGCAGGAACTGCTGACACACTCCAGCCACATGAGGTCTAGCATTGTCTTGCATTAGGAGGAACCCAGGGCCAACCGCACCAGCATATGATCTCACAAGGGGTCTGAGGATCTCATCTTGGTACCTAATGGCAGTCAGGCTACCTCTGGCGAGCCCATGGAGGGCTGTGCGGCCCCCCAAAGAAATGCCACCCCACACCATGACTGACCCACCGCCAAACCGGTCATGCTGGAGGATGTTGCAGGCAGCAGAACGTTCTCCACGGCGTCTCCAGACTGTCACGTCTGTCACGTGCTCAGTGTGAACCTGCTTTCATCTGTGAAGAGCACAGGGCGCCAGTGACGAATTTGCCAATCTTGGTGTTCTCTGGCAAATGCCAAACGTCCTGCACGGTGTTGGGCTGTAAGCACAACCCCCACATGTGGACGTCGGGCCCTCATACCACCCTCATGGAGTCTGTTTCTGACCGTTTGAGCAGACACATGCACATTTGTGGCCTGCTGGAGGTCATTTTGCAGGGCTCTGGCAGTGCTCCTCCTGCTACTCCTTGCACAAAGGCGGAGGTAGCGGTCCTGCTGCTGGGTTGTTGCCCTCCTACGGCCTCCTCCACGTCTCCTGATGTACTGGCCTGTCTCCTGGTAGCGCCTCCATGCTCTGGACACTACGCTGACAGACTCAGCAAACCTTCTTGCCACAGCTCGCATTGATGTGCCATCCTGGATGAGCTGCACTACCTGAGCCACTTGTGTGGGTTGTAGACTCCGTCTCATGCTACCACTAGAGTGAAAGCACCACCAGCATTCAAAAGTGACCAAAACATCAGCCAGGAAGCATAGGAACTGAAAAGTGGTCTGTGGTCACCACCTGCAGAACTACTCCTTTATTGGGGGTGTCTTGCTAATTGCCTATAATTTCCACCTGTTGTCTATTCCATTTGCACAACAGCATGTGAAATTTATTGTCAATCAGTGTTGCTTCCTATGTGGACAGTTTGATTTCACAGAAGTGTGATTGACTTGGAGTTACATTGTGTAGTTTAAGTGTTCCCTTTATTTTTTTGAGCAGTGTATATATATATATAATTATTTTTTTATAATGTATTTGGGCTTCCCATTCTAAATCAACTTATATGGCAGCTTAATGACTTTAAATAATTGTGTAGTAGTAACACCAATGACATCTTTTAGGTTACTGAGGATTATCTTAAATGGAGGCCACAGGTGCTCAATTCTAAGGTCATTAAAGCCTTTAAAGATAATTTACTAAAGGGATATGATTAACCACTTTGTTCACAATGTAAATTCCCGTCATTTAAATCGAGTAACACCAATGACACATTGGATTTAGACACACAAAATGATCAATGGAATCCTCAAATGTAGGTGTGAATAGCTAATCATTTATTTCTATAGAACCCTCCTGCGTTACGGTGCCACTGGAGGGAATGCTTAAGGTCCTTGTATTTCTTTGCAATTATTGATTTTCAAGGCGGTAACACCAACACATACAACTTAGCAAAACATAACATTTATTTGAATTTGAATAGCCTTCTTTGTTTTTATTTATCTATACTGTACATGAACTACTTTGGTTCACTTTCGAGTATTCAAAATAATAGATATTTCTAAATCCCCAAAATATCTCAATACAGCTCTACACGTCACTACTGGGACGTACTTTAAGTACTTTAAGCAATGCATAAAAATGACGTTTTGCAGTATAAAGGCATTATGTTGTATCATTGGTAAACAGTTCACTATAAACAAAACAATTCATGAACGACACAACATTTATAGCAATCCATACATTTTAATTGGGAATGAAAGCAGTATCACCCCCAATATTAGAATATCATGCAACATACGTTCTAGCAGAGCTGAACAGAGCTGATCAGCTGATATTAATGAAAAGGTCATCAATTACAATCAGAGACGGACTGGCAATTGGGCAGTTCTGGCAAATGCCAGATGGGCTGGTCCATCTTCAGCCCAGTGGACCTGTCTAAATGGGGGTAGTATCCATGCCCAAAAACGCCAAGGTAACCTACCTAAATGACTATTGCCCATAGCACTGACATCTATAGCCATGAAATGCTTTGAAAGGCTGGTCATGGCTCACATCAACACCATCATCCCAGTCACCCTGGGTCCACTCCAATTCGCATACCGCGCCAACAGATCCACAGATGATGCCATCTCTATTGCACTCCCCACTGCCCTCACCCACCTGGACAAAAGGAATGTAAGAATTCTGTTAATTGACTACAGGCTCAGCATTCAACACCATAGTCCCCTCCAAGCTTATCACCAAGCTCAGGACCCTGCGACTGAACACCTCAACGTTGGAAAGTCAATGGAGTTGATCATGGAATACAGGAAACGGAGGGGCGAGCATGCCCCCGTTCACATCTATGGGGCTGAAGTGGAGCGGGTCGAGAACTTCAAGTTCCTCGGTGTACACATCACTAAGGAATTAACATGGTCCACACACACTCACACAGTTGTGAAGACAGCGTCTCTTCCCCCTCAGAAGGCTGAAAATATTTGACATGGGCCCTCAGATCTTCAAAACGTTCTACAACTTCACCATTGAGAGCATCTTTACTGGCTGCATCACGGCTTGGTACGGCAACTGTAAGGCATCCGAATGCAAGGCGCTACAGAGGGTGGTGAGTACGGACCAGTACATCGCTGAGGCCGAGCTCCCTACCAGCCAGGACCTCAGTACTCAGCGGTGTTAGGGGAAGGCCCAAACAATTGTCAAAGACTTCAGCCAGCAAATTCCCTGCCAATGCATTGTTGTTCGGGCCATTTTTTTCCAATTTTTATTTTAATTAAAAGGAAGGCTATATGATCACACCTGTATTAGATCCGTTGTATTACTTGTGAAGCACAGCTGAGTGATGCATACATTTAAATAACTCACGTCTTATACCATTATTTCTGCTTCCTGCACAAACTCATGTTGTTACTCCTATGAATAGAGAAAGTGAAATATTCCTGATATTAAAAAAGACCCCGAGGGACAAAATGGCACCGTAGAGTAAACACCGTGTTTCAGCCAGCTCCCGTGGCATTCGTTCATTTCTCTTTACACATACATTTCTTGGCTTGAAAAAGTGGTCGAATTTGTGAAATAAGTTACCTTATAATGAGTCTTGATGGCTATTTCTCCGAAGTTTCCGACAACGTGCCCAGCAGAACTACTAAGAACTCGACCAAAACCACCACCCCTGTAGATGTGCAGGATGAGCTAACTAACGTTAGTGAAGCTTACACCATTGCGGATCCATGCACAATGGATCTGGTGATCCAAAAGATGACTGACAACATTACTAAAGTGATCGATTTCAAGATAGGAACGGTCTTGGAAGCAATAGCAGGCCATTCAGCTGAACTACAGAGGGTTGTTAAGCGTGTTGATGAGGCGGAAGGAAGAATAGCTACTGTGGAAACTTCAACTACATCAATGGACACTAAGATAAAGGCACTTGAGAAACAGGTGTGCGAAATGGCTGAGCTCATGAGGACTTGGATAATCGAGGACCCAGATGCAGTGTGGTAGGTCTCCCGGAAAATACTGAAGGGACATGCTCAGTAAAATTCTTCGAGGAATGGATTCCTGGCTACCTACAGATGGATACTAAGGCTGGATGTGGGAAGCTGGATAGAGCCCATCGCTCTCAAACATCATTACCCGGTCCCAACAAGTTTCCACGACCAGTGGTTATTAAGTTCCACAACTTCACCGAGATGCAGTGCATCACGGACGCGGCCTGATCTGACGGTATTCAGCGCCAAGGTCCAAGGGTCTTATTCTTCAATGACGACTCCACAGAGTACGAAGATGCAAGGCGTTTGATACGGTGACGGCTCGACTGAAGAGAATGAAGATGGACCTCGCACTGCTGTACCCAGCCACATTGAAGATTATTGTTAACGGAACGCCTAAGAAGCTTTACACACCTGAATAGGCTGCTGCGTTTATTGACTCTCTCAGGTAAATGAGTTTACGCTACGCTTTTGCAACATTAGATCACTTTATTCAAATCTGGTCACAAAGCAGTGATGTGAGTTCTCTAGTGCTCTTGTCCAGTAACATTTTGTATTTTTATATTTTTTCAGTAACTGCCACCATAGCTCAGACTGAGATCTGTGTGAATGTGTATTTGGTGCCCAGGCTTGGTCTTAGTTGGAGAGCCTCAATGTTATTTTATTCATTTTCATTTTCATATGTATACACGATGAGGCTTTATAGTGGTTATGTAGACTTAAGAGTCTACATTGGAGAGTTGAAATCCCCTGCATGTTAGCTAGCTAGTGGAACTTTTCATGTTTATTTTTCGAGTGTATAATAGTTTGTTTATGTTCGGTGAGAATGGGGAGAGTTCAACACATTGGGAAAGGTACCGCCCTATCTTCAGTCTGCATAGTGGTTGGTTGAAGTGCAATGGCAGGTAAGTGACTGTGTTTATGTGCATACAAGCACATGGAACATTAGAGGGAGTCATAATCCCATTGAAAGGAAAACAGATTATATATAAATTGATATTGCTCTGTTGAAAGAAACTCATTTGGATGACAAGGAGCATCTGAAATTGCAACAAGGGGGGTTTGGAAAAGTGTTTTCCTCAACATTTACATCCAGAAGTAGAGGTGTGGAAAATCTTGTGAAAAATAACCTACCACTTAAGGTGTTGAAATGTGTGAAAGATTAATTTGGTCATTTTGTTATAATTAAAGCTACTTTACAAAGGCAAAACATTTCCATAATGAATATTTACTTCCTCCCTGTCCACCCCCCTGATTTCCTCACTAAGGTATCTCTAGACTTCTCAGAATTGAACTCAGATAATGCTGTGGTTGGAGGAGATTTTAATTATTTATCAATGATTCAGTATCTCTCCCTTTGAAAGGCTTCCTAAGGCAAGTGCCTTGGGAGAGCAGTTAAAAGTACCCGGATCCAGCTGTTAAGTACTTTACACCACTGAATGCTATAGGGCCTTCAAACTCAACTCTGGACCTCGAAGCCAGTTCCACTGCTTGTTTTCATTGTTGCCCTCTAATCAGAAACTGATTTAGACCTGGGACAACAGGTGGGTACAAATAATTATCAGGTAGAACAGAAAACCAGCAGGCTCCGGACCTCGTTGGGTAAGAGTTGAATACCCCTGCTATAGGCTATTGGAACTGTGTGACTTTGGAAGAGTGGCTTCGTGAGCAATATTTTAATGTATTGCATTTTTTTACTTTATGGAATTGCTGTGAAGATTTGTTTCATGGTTGAATGCTTTGCATATTAGAACTTTCATTGTGGGGTAGATTGTGGTTTGAAAGCCGTGGAAAGTAGATTAATGTCGGGTAGGGATGAAACAGTCACCGGTTTCATGATAAACCACTGTAAATTTCCCGACTGTTAGTATTACTGTTTCAAATTTTAATAATCATTAAAACCGTGTTTGATTACCGTGGTTTGAAAACGTGCCTTAGGCATGCTGTAAGGAGGCATGATTACTGCAGATGTGGCCAGGGCAATAAATTGCAATGTCCATACTGTGAGACGCCTAAGACAGCGCTACAGGGAGGCAGGACAGCTGATCATCCTCGTAGTGGCAGACCACGTGTAACAACACCTGCATAGGATCGGTACATCCGAACATCACACCTGTGGAACAGGTACAGGATGGCAACAACAACTGCCCGAGTTACACCAGGAATGCACAATCTCTCCATCAGTGCTCACTGTCCGCAATAGGCTGAGAGAGGCTGGACTGAGGGCTTGTAGGTCTGTTGTAAGGCAGGTCCTCACCAGACATCACCGGCAACAACGTCGCCTATGGGCACAAACTCACCGTCGCTGGACCAGACAGGACTGGCAAAAAGTGCTCTTCACTGACGAGTCGCGGTTTTGTCTCACCAGGGGTGATGGTCGGATTCACGTTTACCGTCGAAGGAATGAGCGTTACACCGAGGCCAGTACTCTGGAGCGGGATCGATTTGGAGGTGGAGGGTCCATCATGGTCTGGGGCGGTGTGTCACAGCATCATCGGACTGAGCTTGTTGCAGGAAATCTCAATGCTGTGCGTTACAGGGAAGACATCCTCCTCCCTCATGTGGTACCCTTCCTGCAGGCTCATCCTGACATGACCCTCCAGCATGACAATGCCACCAGCCATACCGCTCATTCTGTGCCTGATTTCCTGCAAGACAGGAATGTCAGTTTTCTGCCATGGCCAGCGAAGAGCCCGGATCTCAATCTCATTGAGCACGTCTGGGAACTGTTGGATCGGAGGGTGAGGGCTAGGGCCATTCCCCCCAGAAATTTGCAGGTGCCTTGGTGGACGAGCGGGGTAACATCTCACAGCAAGAACTGGCAAATCTGGTGCAGCCCATGAGGAGGAGATGTACTGCAGTACTTAGCATCTGGTTTGGCCACCAGCTGCATTGACTGTTACTTTTGATTTTGACCCCACTCCCCTCCCTTGTTCACACATTAATTTATGTCTGTGGTACTTGTTCAGTTTGTCTCAGTTGTTGAATCTTATGTTCATACAAATATTTACACATATTACGTTTGCGAAAAACACAGTTGACTGAGAGGATGTTTATTTTTTGCTGAGTTTATATCTCAAATGTAAGCTGAAGCAAAAACACGCATTGGAAAAGGAGCAAGCCGAATTGCAAGCAAGGAAAGAAAAGTTGGCAATGGAACGGCAAAAAGGCCCGGTGACAGTCACACACACTCAAAGGGTTAAAACCTTAAACGTAAACACAGTTGTTCACACACACTTTTCATCATGCAGGAAGCTCTGACAGGGAGAAACCGTTTAGCAGCACCATTGACACTGGCCTAACACTCTGCAGAATGGAAGACGTGGTAAGGACAGAGATGTCCCTAGTGAACATAGGATGTAACAGCCAAACTGTATTGGCCTCCATTACTGAGACAGAAGGAACCAATGATGTATCCTTGGGCAAAGAACACCCTCCCGCTGACAGTGCCCTGGGAGTTCAAGGGTGCATTAAAAAGATGTGGGCAAGCAGTGTTGGTATCAGCAAAGAAATCTCTGATGTCAAGCAATGGAGTCAATGTAACAGAAGTCTGACAGACGCTGTTTTACTGAAACCCAAAGCTCAGAGCATTGGTCTAGTCTTCCTCACAGGAGAAGGAACGACCTAGACCTTCAGTCAAACTCAATTTCACCTCATTTCACACAGACATCCACGAAAACAAAAATAACCCACCTAAGCTGGTTAAGGAATGGGAAAATAACTCTGAACAAACCAGGACAAAGGAGTTCAATTGCTAAAGAGAAGCAGGAATGTGAATGTCAGAAGAGACAGCGCCACATACAAGTCAAACCCAAAGCAAAAACAAGGAAAGTCTTAGAATAAGAGAGAATGAAAGATGGAACAGGAAGTTAGAAGCAACCATCCTGTTACCAAAGAACACTTACTAGAACTAAGACTTGACTGGAAGACTTTAAGACACTGAACAACTACACGGCACACCAGTTTGTCTGTTCCTGTAAGAAACGACACTAGAGATGAGAAGCAGGTACGGGGAGTTGAACATTTAATGAACGGACATGGAACAAGACAGGAACAGCGTCAGAACAGGGGGAACAAAATGACATGACGACAATAATGCTGAAGCGGGGAAGAGAGCTGGGGAACAGACAGATATAGGGGAGGTAACAACACAGGTGATTGAGTCCAAGTGAGTCCAATGAATCGCTGATGCGTGTGACGAGCGAAGCAGGTGTGCGTAATGATGGTGGCAGGAGTACGTAATGATGGGTAGCTTGGCACCCTCGAGCGCCAGGGAGCAAGAGCGGGATCAGTCGTGACAGTACACCCCCCCCCCCGGGGCGCCACCCGGTGTCCCACCAGGGCGAGCTTGACGGACCGGCTGAGGTGTGGGCGCTGGACAAACCGGCCGGGGCGTAGGAGCCTGGCGAACCGTCCGGGGCGTGGGAGTCTGGCGAAATGGCTAAGGCACCCCCGGTTCCATCGGCAGCAGCCTCCGGATCCGACATCACCACCAACAGAAAAGCCAGCACTCCCCGATGCTTAATTTGGTGGCTTCAGCATTTTGTAACAACTGACACTGGAGATGAGAAGCAGGTACAGGGAGTTGAACAAGACAGGAACAGCGTCAGAACAGGGGGAACAAAACGACATGACGACAATAATGTTGAAGCGGGGAACAGAGCTGGGGAACAGACAGATATAGTGGAGGTAACAACACAGGTGATTGAGTCGCTGATCCACGTGACTAGGGAGGCAGGTGTGCGTAATGATGGAGGCAGGAGTGCGTAATGCTGAGTAGCCTGGCGCCCTTGAGCACCAGGAAGGGAGAGCGGGAGCAGGCATGACAGTTCCAGTCTTAACCTTTGTTTTTCCCTTTCCTTTCAGCTCAAGAACACACTTATACCGTGCACACGTTTTACATAAAGATCAATCATGCACATGTACACGAAGAGACACTCATGCACTCGTTCGTACATGAAGATCAATACATGCACTTGCATATGAAGAACTCACACAAACATTTTCTTTTGAGCTACTTATTAAAACTAAAGTTGTTTTATTGTTTAGCTTCATGCTGTCACAATGATGGGGTTGGTGTTTTAAGAGACATTTTGTATGTATAAAATAAAATATAGAATTGTTTGTTCTGGAGAAGCTGTTTATTTGCATGGAACATCCCTTTACTGCTGTTGTGACACCTGGTGGCCACCGTTTGGGTTTAGTTGTAGGACAGCATTTTAAGGGGTTATGGGTAAAGATGGTATCGTGGACCGAGCCGTACTGGAGTGGCCACTGTTCATAAAGATTGAGGCGAGGTGAAGGAAGCATGGAAATGTCAGAGATAGCCAGACTTGTAAATTGGGCCAAGGAACAGAAGTTGGGTTTTGGAGAAATGCCATCAGTGCATGCTCTGCAAGCAATGCAGTGGATGAAGGCGCGTCCAGAGCGGGGTGAACAGATAGACGTGGTTATGGACCGCGAGGAAGAAGAGTCTAGTGTAGTGGGAAGATGTGTGTTGAGGAAGAATGGCACCAGACATGATAAAGAAGAATCTGAACAAATAGGAGTGAAATCTTTGGAGAAAGTGGACCCTTGCCTTTTGATGGATCCATTTGTGGTTTCAGGGTGTGTGGGAAAGGAGTTTGGTGCAGTTGAATCAGTGACGGTAACTGTAGTGGACACGTGATGTTTGTTTCTTCTGACCTGAGGGAGCAGGCGTCATGTAACTTGGGTCAAGATCTGTTTCTTGCTTTGCTCTTAGGAACAGGGCACCATTGAATGGAGTGATTTCTAGGGTAGTGTGGAGGTGGAGTGATTGAAATGTAAAATTCCTGGTGTTTGTGACGCCCGCCGTTTGGTGCGACGCAGACCCGGGGGGGAGCGTGGTGAAACAGAGGTGTCACTGTTTTGTCTGGTAGAGTTTCTGACTCAAAAGGACTATGTCATGTTAGCATATATCAGTTATCCTGTTGGAGCTTTTGTGCAGACTCCACTGTTCTGTTTCAGGTGCAACGTTTATGCTCATGTTGCCGTAGTGTTTAGGGGGCAGATTCCAAGATGTGGGAAGTGTGCAGGAGGCCACTGGACAGAGGATTGTGTATAAAGTTGTGTGTGTCAACTGTAGGGGTGCCCATGTTGCTGGGGATTGAAAGTGTCCGGTGCAAGTGAGGCAGGTTGAAGTGGCCAGAGTCAGAGTTGTGCAGAAGGTGTCATATGCTGAGGCAGTTAAGAAAATAGAGGATGGATCAAGAGTGAAGGATCTTGAGAGGATTCCAGTGAGTAGTAGATTTGTGCCAGCACAGACGGATAGGGCAACGAGTGATTCAGTAAGGTTGGCTTCTTAGCGTGCATAGCAATGGTCATCAACTATACCGCAGAAATGGAATGTGTAATATAAAAAACTATACTGGATGAAATGTTGGGAACCATCAATTGTGCATGCACAATCCTGCTTTTGTCTATATGCTCATGAGCAGTTGGACATTTTTTTGGTGATTCATTTGGAGCAAGTGATTTCTCAGCCCCTTTTAGGCTCATACACACACCAGAAAAAAACAGTAATTGGACATCATTAGGAAGAGGAACCTGCTCAGAGACCAGGAGTGAGAGAGAGAGAGAGCACGACGTGGAAATGTTTCACTTTAATTCATTGTAAATACAAAAGCCCACAAAAAAGGCACACCACACTAGTAGGATACTGTTTTACAACAGGATCTGTGTACGTTTGGCAAAACTTAACATTACATAGGCATTACTCCAAGGTAGGGGAATAAGGTAACTGGGAAAAGTATGATTCCTGAAGAAAATGTGTCCTTGCTTTAGCTGTCTTAAAGAAATGTTATTGCCTTTAGAAAGCACACTAATTACATTGTAACATATGTAGCTATATAAAATGTTAAAGTTCTTACCAGTTTTTTCCAAGGAAAGTGGTATGTACTCAAAGTTAATTGCACTTTTGAAAAAATAAATCTTAAACTACATAGTTTAATTAACAACTCTTGTAGGCATAGTCTGGGTGCCCCTACAATCTAATAAGGAGTGTATCCTACAGGCCTATAACATATTATTCATATTTCCCAATATGACATACAGTGGGGAGAACAAGTATTTGATACACTGCCGATTTTGCAGGTTTTCCTACTTACAAAGCATGTAGACGTCTGTAATTTTTATCATAGGTACACTTCAACTGTGAGAGACGGAATCTAAAACAAAAATCCAGAAAATCACATTGTATGATTTTTAAGTAATTAATTTGCATTTTATTGCATGACATAAGTATTTGATCACCTACCAACCAGTAAGAATTCCGGCTCTTACAGACCTGTTAGTTTTTCTTTAAGAAGCCCTCCTGTTCTCCACTCATTACCTGTATTAACTGCACCTGTTTGAACTCGTTACCTGTATAAAAGACACCTGTCCACACACTCAATCAAACAGACTCCAACCTCTCCACAATGGCCAAGACCAGAGAGCTGTGTAAGTACATCAGGGATAAGATTGTAGACCTGCACAAGGCTGGGATGGGCTACAGGACAATAGGCAAGCAGCTTGGTGAGAAGGCAACAACTGTTGGCGCAATTATTAGAAAATGGAAGAAGTTCAAGATGACGGTCAATCACCCTCGGTCTGGGGCTCCATGCAAGATCTTACCTCGTGGGGCATCAATGATCATGAGGAAGGTGAGGGATCAGCCAAGAACTACACGGCAGGACCTGGTCAATGACCTGAAGAGAGCTGGGACCACAGCCTCAAAGAAAACCATTAGTAACACACTACGCCGTCATGGATTAAAATCCTGCAGCGCACGCAAGGTCCCCCTGCTCAAGCCAGCGCATGTCCAGGCCCGTCTGAAGTTTGCCAATGACCATCTGGATGATCCAGAGGAGGAATGGGAGAAGGTCATGTGGTCTGATGAGACAAAAATATAGCTTTTTGGTCTAAACTCCACTCGCCGTGTTTGGAGGAAGAAGAAGGATGAGTACAACCCCAAGAACACCATCCCAACCGTGAAGCATGGAGGTGGAAACATCATTCTTTGGGGATGCTTTTCTGCAAAGGGGACAGGACGACTGCACCGTATTGAGGGGAGGATGGATGGGGCCATGTATCGCGAGATCTTGGCCAACAACCTCCTTCCCTCAGTAAGAGCATTGAAGATGGGTCGTGGCTGGGTCTTCCAGCATGACAACAACCCAAAACACACAGCCAGGGCAACCAAGGAGTGGCTCCGTAAGAAGCATCTCAAGGTCCTGGAGTGGCCTAGCCAGTCTCCAGACCTGAACCCAATAGAAAATCTTTGGAGGGAACTGAAAGTCCGTATTGCCCAGCGACAGCCCCGAAACCTGAAGGATCTGGAGAAGGTCTGTATGGAGGAGTGGGCCAAAATCCCTGCTGCAGTGTGTGCAAACCTGGTCAAGAACTACAGGAAACGTATGATCTCTGTAATTGCAAACAAAGGTTTCTGTACCAAATATTAAGTTCTGCTTTTCTGATGTATCAAATACTTATGTCATACAATAAAATGCTAATTAATTACTTAAAAATCATACAATGTGATTTTCTGGATTTTTGTTTTAGATTCCGTCTCCCACAGTTGAAGTGTACCTATGATAAAAATTACAGACCTCTACATGCTTTGTAAGTAGGAAAACCTGCAAAATCAGCAGTGTATCAAATACTTGTTCTCCCCACTGTATATGTTTTAAGGGGAGCGAGATGTTCAGTGTCCGTGAAAACGGTAATAGCGCACTGACTGCTCTCAGGATTCCCCTCCGCTGAGATTGGATGACACCTCACCTCCCTGACGACTCCTTCCGTGAGAACTCCTCCCCACCCCATTGATAATCTGGGCTCCCAACATCCACTGTGAGGCAGCTGTTGAGGAGTTTCGGCAGCCCAAGGAACGGGTGTAGGGTGAAGTTGTCCTTTGACACCGATCTTGGGTCAGTTTAAGTGTTTTCTTGACTAATGTTTAGAGTAGGATTGGGGAGGGGAAGCCGATTCTAAATCTGTACCTAGGGAAACCCCCCCCCCCCCCCCAATCCACCCTTGACAGAGTGGACGAGGCTAGGGCCTCTATTTCTTGTCCTTATGAGACCAGTAGGTCACCCTCGTTGCTCAACTCGTGATGTTCTTAAGATGATATCCAGTGTACAAAACATTAGGAACACCTGCTCTTTCAATGAGACTGACCAGGTGAAAGCTATGATCCCACATTGATGTCTCTTGTTAAATCCACTTCAATCGGTGTAAATGAAGAGGAGGAGGCCGGTTAAAGAAGGATTCTGAAGCCGTGCTACATGGATTGTGTGTGTGCCATTCAGAGGGTTAATGGGGCAAGACAAAAGATGTAGGGGACAGGCGCACCGGCTTAAGTGTGTCAAGAACTGCAACGCTGCTGGTTTTCCCACGCTCAACAGTTTCCCATGTAAACTGTGTTAAGCGTTGGCGTCAACATGGGCCAGCATCCCTGTGGAATGCTTTCAACACTTTGTAGAGTCCATGCCCCAACGAATTGAGGCTGTTCTGAGAGCAAAAGGGGGTGCAACTCAATATTAGGAATGTTAAACAGTTACATTCTGGACTTGTGTTCCTTCCTGGTATAACTGAATGGTTGACTGAAGGGCTGTGGTCTAAGTGAGATCATATGAGAACCATGAGTGACACTTCTATTCTTGGTGGAACTGGTTTGGATGAAGGATTACACGTAGCCATTGTATTGCGTGCAAACATAGACCATTTCATAATTATATTTTGTTCGATATAGCTAGGCTATATCAGAGAATAGTTTTTTTCTTCCTGTTAGGGCTATGGGATGGCGCTTCAGCAGGTGTCAGAGACATTGATTGACAGCTGCGAACGTGACGTCATATCGGGGGGCGCCGTGGTGGAGTTTGTGTTTTAGAAGAGGTTACAACGCTCCGTGTGGGAAGTACCGAAAGAAAGAGAGCAGCACTCAATAATTCATAGTGCAGCCTATGCGCAGACTACCGGAACAGATATCCTCGTATCCTATTCTTAAATAAATAGTTTTATGCAATTAGCGGATACCTACAGTAACCACGATCTTGGTCACAGTCCCGCTGACTGATTCCATACTTTCTTTTTGACAGTCAAATAGACTAGGATAATTGTCGAAAACCTCCACAGATTTTTTTCTCCATCTCTTGCGACAGGCTGCGATGTTCATCCTAGCATATGCTATATGGTGAGTGCTCTCGCTGTGTTGTGATATCTTGCTTGTGCCTTTGTAGTTTTCAATGGATGGGCCGATAGATAACGCTACGCTCGCTGAGCAAAAGGCTGGCTACTGGCCCATGTTCATCAGAGGTTTTCACGTCCCAAGAAATTTGGGAATGACACTTTTTACCGCATCTTTTCTTTTTACCTTTAGAGGTTTTGAATGTTTCTTGTTGCTATCAAGGCGTTACAATGTAGCCACCACCACACACAATGATGCAGCCCGATGCATTGTGCTACAGTAGCCTAGCCTATAACCAACAAAAAACACTTCATGACCAAAAGTATGTGGACACCTGCTCGTCGAACATCTCATTCCAAAATGGGCATTGATAGGCAGTTGGTCCCCCATTTGCTGCCAACAGCTTCCACTCTTCTGGGAAGGCTTTCCACTAAATGTTGGATCATTGCTGCGGGGACTTGCTTCCGTTCAGCCACAAGAGCGTTGTGAGGTCGGGCACTGATGTTGGGCGATTAGGCCTGGCTCGCAGTCGGTTCCAATTCATCCCTAAAGGTGTTCGATGGAGTTGAGGTCATTTCTGGATGGACCTGGCATTGTGCACTGGGGCGTTGTCATGCTGAAACAGTAAAGGGTTCCCCAAACTGTTGCCATAAAGTTGGTAGCACAGAATCGTCTAAAATTAACTAAGGGGCTTAGCCCGAACCATGAAAAACTATTATTCCTCGTCCATCAAACTTTATAGTCAGCGCTATGCATTGGGGCAGGTAGCGTTCTCCTGGCATCCGGCAAACCAGATTTGTCCATCTGACTGCCAGATGGTGAAGCATGATTCATCACTCCAGAGAATGCGTTTCCACTGCTCCAGAGACCAATGGCTGCGAGCTTTCTACCACTCCAGCCGATGCTTGGCATTGCGCATGGTGATCTTAGGCTTGTGTGCAGCTGCTCGGCCATGGAAACATATTTCATGAAGCTCCCGACAAACAGTTCTTATGCTGATGTTGCTTCCAGAGGGAAGTTTGGAACTCGGTAGTGAGTTTTGCAACCCGAGGACAGACTATTTTTTTTACGTGCTTCAGCACCCGACGGTCCCATTTTGTGAGCTTGTGTGGCCCGTTGATGCTCCTAGATGTTTCCACTTCACAATAACAGCACTTACAGTTGACCGGGGCAGCTCTAGCAGGGCAGAAATTTGACAAACTCACTTGTTGGTAAGGTGGCATCCTATGACGGTGCCACGTTGAAAGTCACTGAGCTCTTCAGTAAAGCCATTCTACAGACAATGTTTGTCTATGGAGATTGCGTGGCTGTATGCTTGATTTTTACACCTATCAGTAACGGGTGTGGCTGAAATAGCTGAATCCACTAATTTGAAGGGGTGTCCACATACTTTTGTGTGTATATATAGTGTATATTTTTAATGACTGTAATATTAGCCTATAAAATGGCCATAATAAATAACATATAAAATAACAACAGGTAACTGAAAATGATCACATATTTTCTGTCATAGGTCTACTAGTGTGTCAACTTCTATTACTTGTGGATCTACAGGCTAGACTGGTTAATAAACATACAAATCAGTGGAGGCCACTGAGGGGAGGACGACTAATGGTAATGGATGTAATGGAGCTAATGGAATGGCATCAAACGATGTGTTTGATACCGTTCCACTGATTCCACTCCAGCCATTACCACAAGCCCATCCTCCCCAATTAAGATGCCACCAAACTCCTGTGATACAAATACCTTAATCAACTCGCGTCTGTTCACACTGCTATGCTTTATCTTGGCCAGGTCGCAGTTGCAAATGAGAACTTGTTCTCAACTAGCCTACCTGGTTAAATAAAGGTGAAATAAAAAATAAAATAAAAAACTATGTAATGTGCCTATAGACTTTATGCCTGTGTTGCAAAGAATGGGAAATAAAACGGACCGCAAGAAGCCCAAACAGATATAATATTTGACTTAAATGTAATAATTTCAAACAGATTTCCAAATGTTTAATAACTTGGAGCTGTTTTCCCAGTATTTTATGTCAACATTTTTACAAATATTATGTTTTGCTCAGAAAACTTGAGGGGCCAAATAAAATCACCCGCAGGCCAAATTTGGCCCACGGGCCGCCAGTTGGGGTACCCTGCTCTATACCTTTGACATAGATCCAGTGTCAATAGGCCTATCTTTGTCTCCATTGAGGGAAATGCCTATTTTAAAATAGAACAAGAGCATTGTATTTTCTACTGATGGGCTATGGCACAAAAATAATTATCTTGAGCACATTTGTCAGGTTTGAACTGAGTAGGTCTATATACAAAAATATCCAAATGGAGCACATTCATTTTATAAATGATCTGGGCTTCAGATGTCAATGAATTTAATAGGCCAAACATGATCTGTTATTGTGCTGTGATATTTGTACCCCAGTAATTGCCTACTACACCTTGTTATAATTATATAATATATCTAACCATTAAGTCATTTTAATGTTAAAAATAATCATTAGAATGTGGTGATGTCTAGATTGTTCTTCCACTAGACTATGCTTTGCAGTAGTTGGGCTCTGACATCCCATATAAACATCAGGTAGGCCTATACATAAGCTATGCTGTCTGTTCCTTGCATCTATTATATTAGGTAGGGATAACATGACACCAAGTATGAGTTCTGTGTGAATGAGAGGCATAAAAGTGAATTGTGCGTTATCACCATGCAGTCCACATTAAAATGCGGCACATAGGATATCATCTTTGTATTTCATGCATAACTTGCTTTATCTCCCCCCTCTGTCGCAGAAGCTTCAGGTGGTAATGGTGGCAAACAGCAGTATCCAGAAACCAGAGGGAGGCAGGGCCATGCTACAGCTCTAGCCACAGGCTGAGGAATTCCATCGACACTCATTAACTCAATGCCACAAAACCGGGATTGAGTGGGAAGTTTGGGAATATCGTCGGCCAGGGGAGGACTGAATGGGCGGGTCACTAACTGACTGATAGACTGCTATGGAAGGAGCGGGATCCACTAGAATCTCTGTGAATGTAACTCTCGGCTCATTTCCCCAGGGGGAGTTGAGCTGGGATCGCTCAGCTAGGATTAGAGACCAGTACCGAGTGTCTGCCTCTGCCATCCCATGCTTCTATCTGTAGCAGGCACAGTTGGGGCGTTGCTATGGCAACACTTGCCCTGCACCGGGGTGTAGAGTTGTCTCATCACTCGCTCTACACTCTCTGATATCTGAGGTAGATGGAACAAGCTTGACTACTGTACACGTTGTTATATTCACTTTGTTCAAGAGTGATACACTTGAAATTCTATGGAGCTTATTCCAGGAAAAGCAATCATAACCCATGCAATTATAAAACAATGACCATTTTACAGATGGGATTATTTACTTATGTGTATGTATGACTCCAGTTCCTTTTATTTGCTTTGTCAAATCATGTACCATCCTTTCAGATTTTTTTACCTTGTCATGCAATAACTGGTGGAGGTCACCTGAGCCATGGCCAAACAGGACTCCCCACTGTTCCTCCACGGCTTTGACCTGGGGGACGTCTTCATAGACCCCCGGCCCCTGGGCAGCGGGACCACTGGTCTGGTTCTGTCCGCTGTGGACAAGCGCAGCGGCCAACGGGTGGCTGTGAAGAAGCTGGCGATGCGTGACGTGGTCAGCGTGAAGCACGCCCTGCGGGAGGTCAAGATCACGCGCCGCCTGCAGCACGAGAACGTTGTACGCGTGCACGAGGTGTTGGGCCCCCACGGCCGCCCGCTTCATCGCGACCCAGCCCAGCTGAGCGCCCTGTACATCGTCCAGGAGTGCATGGAGATGGACCTAGCTCACCTGCTGGAGCAGGGGCCACTTCCTAGTGGGCACACCACTCTGCTCTTCTACCAGCTCCTTCGAGGCCTCAAGTTCATCCACTCAGCCAACGTGCTGCACCGCGACCTCAAACCAGCGAACATCTTCCTCAACACAGACCAGTTACTGCTCAAGATCGGTGACTTTGGCCTGGCCAGAATCGTTGACCCACACTACTCCCATAAGGTGAGACTATAGTTAAAGTGGGCTGCAGTTAGAAGGGAACAGCTAGCTCGGGGTCAGTATTCGTAAAGCCTCAGAGTAGGAGTTCTGGTCTAGGATCAGTTCTCAGCTGTCCATGTTGTATTCATTGTCTGAAATGCAAAATGTATCCTAGATCATCACTCTTAAGACGCTTCATGAATCAGGGCCCAGGAGTTTTTCCTAACCATGTGACCTGACCAGAAAAAGCTGGCCTTAGTCCTAGGGAAAAACTCCTGGCCCTACATGTAAGGCGGAGACATAAAAAAAAACGACAATTGTACTGCATTTCCAAACGACACAGCATTCTACCCATATTAAGATGCCTCTTTGTGCATGTTTCTGTGCGGTCGTGGTGCGTGTATGAATAGATCCTTGCACCAAGTCGCATGCATCAACTCTGTTGCCTTGTGTCGACTTTGATGATTCTCTGCTTTGCATAAATGGAAGTGACCGCATCATCATCCGTCTATAGCTAGTGCTAGAGACGCGCTTTCATAACCTAACCCGATTTTAAGTTACCTAGTAATCAAATGGAATGATTTCCCTGTCTGTTTGTTGAGGATAAGCTTCTGGGAGATTCATGTGACAATGTACTGGTCTATTGTACTGCTTTATTATTGTGGTGGAACACTGTGTAACACTAGTAGCCCAGCGAGGGCCCAGTGGAAGGGGAACTTTGTCCTGGCCCGGGCCCAGACCCAGAGATCTGATCTCGGGGCAGCACGGTGTAGACAGGGGAAAGAGATGGCTCAGGCTGTGAGCGGGAGTGTAGCCAAAATAACAAATGGGCAGTGCTGTGCTCTGCGTGAAGTCGAGAGAGAAAAAAGCATGGATGCTGCTCTTACACAGTGGATTGTGCATAGTTGGCCAGCTATAGAGTAGTCTGTGTATCAACTACACATCTGGCCTGGCCTCCCTTACCCATCATCAGAGTATGGGTGAAATGTGTTAGTTGCAACAGCTGATTTGGACATCAAACACTTACGCCTTTGTCAGGATAAAAATCAGGTTGTATGGATGCTAGAGTGAAAAGAAGGAATAACCTTTTTATGTCTCTCCTCTGAATGAACACAGGCCTGTCGGAGGAGTTCAGAGTAGCTATGTGAATAGACGTTGTTCGGACATGAGGGAACGAGGGGAGGCTGAATGGAACAGGAAGAGCAAGGTTGTGTTCCAAATGGCACCCTAATACCTACATAGTGCCTTTTGGATCCTGGTCCAAAGTAATGGAAGTATAGGGAATGGGGTGTCATTTGGGACACAACCTTGTTCTCCCTGTTCCATTCAGCCTGCCCTCGTTCCCTCATGTTCGAACAACGTCTATTCACGTACAGCGCATTCGGAAAGTATTTAGACCCTTTGCTTTGAGACTCGAAATTGAGCTCAGGTGCATCCTGTTTCCGTTGATCATCCTTGATGTTTCTACAACTTGGTTGGAGTCCACCTGTGGCAAATTCAATTGATTGGACATGATTTGGAAAGGCACACACCTGTCTATACAGTGCCTTGCGAAATTATTCACCCCGCTTGGCATTTTTCCTATTTTGTTGCCTTCCAACCTGGAATTAAAATATATTTTTGGGGGGTTTGTATCATTTGATTTACACAACATGCCTACCAATTTGAAGATGCTAAATATTTTTTATTGTGAAACAAACAAATAAGACAAAAAAAGTCCATACTTTGTAGAGCCACCTTTTGCAGCAATTACAGCTCTTGGGATATGTCTCTATAAGCTTGGCACATCTAGCCACTGGGATTTTTGCCCATTCTTCAAGGCAAAACTGCTCCAGCTCCTTCAAGTTGGATGGGTTCCTGCTGGTGTACAGCAGTCCTTAAGTCATACCACAGATTCTCAATTGGATTGAGGTCTGGGCTTTGTCTAGTCCATTCCAAGACATTTAAATGTTTGCCCTTAAACCACTCGAGTGTTGCTTTAGCAGTATGCTTAGGGACAGATTTGGGGAAGGGTACCAAAACATTTCTGCAGCATTGAAGGTCCCAAAAACACAGTGGCCTCAATCATTCTTAAATGTAAGCAGTTTGGAACCTGCAAGACTCTTCCTAGAGCTGGCAGCCCGCCCAAAATACGTAATTGGGGGAGGAGGGCCTTGGTCAGGGAGGTGACCAAGAACACAATTGGCACTCTGACAGAGCTCCAGAATTCCTCTGTGAAGTTGGGAGAACCTTCCAGAAGGACAACCATCTCTGCAGCACTCCACCAATCAGGCCTTTATGATAGAGTAGCCAGACGGAAGCCACCCTTCAGTAAAAGGCACATGACAGCCCACTTGGAATTTGCCAAAAGGCACAAAGACTCTCAGACCACGAGACACAAGATTCTCTGGTCTGATGAAACCAAGATTGAACTCTTTGGCCTGAATGCCAAGCAATACATCTAGAGGAAACCTGACACCATCCCTACGGTGAAGCATGGGGGTGGTGGTAGCATCATGCTGTGGGGATGTTTTTCAGCGGCAGGGACTGGGAGACTAGTCAGGATCGAGGGAAATATGAACGGAGCAAAGTACAGATCCTTGATCTGCTCCAGAGCGCTCAGGACCTCAGACGAAGGCGAAGGTTCACCTTCCAACAGGACAAGGACCCTATGCACACAGCCAAGACAACGCAGGAGTGGCTTCGGGACAAGTCTCTGAATGTCCCTGAGTGGCCCAGCCAGAGGCCGGACTTGAACCCGATCTAACATCTCTGGAGAGACCTGAAAATAGCTGTGCAGCGACGCTCCCCATCCAACCTGACAGAGCTTGAGAGGCTCTGCAGAGAAGAATGGGAGAAACTCCCCAAATACAGGTGTGCCAAGCTTGTAGCGTCATACACAAGAAGATTCTAGGCTGTAATCGCTGCCGAAGTTGCCTCAACAAAGTACTGAGTATGAATCCTGGTCTGAATCCTTATGTAAATGTGATTTCAAATTTTGCAAAGATTTCTAAAAAAGGGGTTGCTTTTTGCTTCATCATTATGGGGTATTGTGTGTAGATTGATGACGGGAAAACATTTTTTTCAAACATTTTAGAATAAGGCTGTAACGTAACAAAATGTGTAAAAAGTCAAGGGGTCAATACTTTGTGAATGCACTGTAGCTACTCCTCAGTCCAGGCAGCCATGTACATAATGTGTACCTAGCTACCGCTCTCTCTCTCTGAGTGGAACAGAATGTTCAGTACTGAACTCTACTGACAGGCCTGTGTTGATTCAGAGGAGAGAGAGATACAGGGTGTGTCCTAAATGGCACCCTATTCCCTTTGTTAGGTTCTAAACAAACAGTGTACAAATTCAAACAGATGACTAGGAATAGCTAAAAACCAAGTGTATTCCCCCACTGGGTCAAACAGCTGCAAATACAAAGACATGTTTACACAAACACATATATTTATACCCTCCTACGAGCCGGAGTCAACTCCTTGCACTTCTACACAGCCAATAGATCTCTGTTGCTAGTCAGGAACTTAATTGGTTCCTGTCATTGGTGTAGCCTCCTGCTAGAACATTCATGGGTGTGGAAATGTATGTGTGTGACAGGACTGACTGTTCCTCCTCACTGCATCTGTCCTGACTGTGGCCCAAATTCCTCACTCCTCCCTACTCCACGGTTGTCCTACATTATCAGTGGCTGAAACCAGGTTGTTGCCCTTTGCCTCCCTCTTTAGGAGCCATGAGATTTAACAATACCATGTTTAAACAGAATGTAAACTTTCTGCACTCCCCCTTCCTCACTCAGTAACTTTCCATACACCTACTTCTTATCCACCCTTCATTGACCCCAACAAATACCTTCATTATACATGTAAAATAATCAATAAGTTCTATTATGTTAACATGAATAAGTGTATTTCAAGCTAGACTCCCTTAGTTCTGAATAGTAACTCCATACTTTCAACATATAAACTTTGAAATGAAATCAACTAAGTTAATTTCTATGTTTATACCTCCGAGACTTACAGCCTCTGATTTATAATCACACTCTTATTCCCCCTCTTGTTGTTCAGCTGATAATGACATTTCAGCTGGAGCTTTTGACTTTCCATTTCCTCCTTCGGGTTCCTAAGAGAGTTATAGCAGAAGACTTGAAAAGTAAAGGAAAACTCAATATGACAGTTATTAGTAATGCGTTAAGCAATGCATAATGATATATGCAAACAAACCAACAAGTTTGATAACATGACGATTCCCACTCTGTCTTAGCCTGGCTTCTTCCAGGGTTCTAAAAAAACCTCCTCATGCTTTCACCTAGTCTTCCCCTGTTAGGCCACAGGTTACACACCATATCATCCTCACTTCAGCCCTCCCCCACCACTAACACTGCCCATGATGCATACTTCAAGATGCGCTGTAGTCCAGTTCCATGCTGTTACTATAGCATCCTTCGCCACTACTACAGCTCCTTCAGTTTACTGTCCCTACAGCGACTGCCATTTTAGAATAGCTATTACATTGAATCTGTTTCCTGCTCCTGATCTCCTGTTGCCTTTGTGGTTCACCGATAGATCTAGAACTAAATCTTTCAGATACCCCTTACCGGTTTCCCAACTCCTACCAGGTTTTCTAGCCACCACCATCTCCGACGACATCCAATGTTCTGCTACAGTCGGTATCTGTAGATAATACTTCTGTGCTCAGGTGAGGTACACGTCTCTCATCCCAAGGCCGATCTACACCGCACCCCTTTGTGAACACCCTCGTTACGGTGTAAACTTTGGGGCCCAACGGTTGATAAGCAGCATCCTTCTAACACTTTCCTGTTACCGTCACTCGGGTCCCACTGCTGGCGGTTAGGAACGGTAGAGAGATTAGTGGCGTATAAAAACTTTCAAAAAACGTTTTACCCCTTTCTCACCCCAATTTCGTGGTATCCAATTGTCTCATTGCTGCAACTCCCGCACGGACTCGTGAGAGGCCAAGGTCGAGAGCCGTGCGTCCCCCGAAAAACAACCCAACCAAGCCGCACTGCTTCTTGACACAATGCCCACTTAACCCGGAAGCCAGCCACACCAATGTGTCGGAGGAAACCCCGTGCACCTGGCGACCGTGTTAGCGTGCACTGCGCCCGGCCCGCCACAGGAATCGCTAGTGCGTGATGGGACAAGGACATCCCTGAAGGCCAAACCCTCCCCTAACCCGGACGACGCTGGGCCAATTGTGCGCCGCCCCGTGGGTCTCCCGGTCACGGCCGGCTGCGACATAGCCTGGACTCGAAACCATGAGTCACATGTTTCTTAATCACACTGCAGGAGATGCTATTATCACAGGGAAACTCCC
This sequence comes from Salvelinus alpinus, assembly GCF_045679555.1. Lineage (NCBI taxonomy): Eukaryota > Metazoa > Chordata > Actinopteri > Salmoniformes > Salmonidae > Salvelinus > Salvelinus alpinus. The sequence goes on along the minus strand of NC_092104.1, from coordinate 50,444,998 downwards.
TTCTGGTTAGGTGGCTTCCTGTATACAGGGATCTGTAGCTAGTCTTTCAAGAGTTGAACCCCTCACTAAAAGTTGACAAGAGTCTGAAATGATACCACTATCTCTGCTACTCCTACCATGATCTGGGTATGCGTGACGTTCAACTTGTCTTCATAGTAGTCTCTAAATTGTGCACAGTTAGATTTCCTTCCATCTACTACAAGCTATCCCCTGTATCACCATACACAGAGGAGTGGTATCGTTCCCCAGAGACTCTATTACCCACTTCCTTAATTTATGAGCCTCACAAATCTCCGTCCCAGTCATATTAAATTCTGCTTTCCCAATTCCCTATAATGTTAACGCCTTGGTTTTTGGGACTCAATAGAATGCACTGATATCGGTCCTGCCAGAATCTGCAACTAAAACCCTTATGGAAGCATTCTCAGACACGGGCCCCCTATAAACTACCAAGCAGTTTCCTCATGGATTGCAATGTAATCGGCCATAATTGGCGTCCAAAAAGGCCGAATACCGATTGTTTTGAAATTGGGCCAAAAAATTGGCCATGCCGATTAATCGGTCGCCCTCTAGTTAAACCACTGTTAGTGGTGTAGCCTCCTGGTGTCATTGGTGTAGCCTCCTGCTAGAACCTTCATGGGCGTAAAAATATGTTTGTGACAGGACTGACTTCCTCTGACCTTGGGCTGAATTCCTCACTCCTCCCTACTCTACGGCTGTCCTACCTTATCAGTGACTGAAACCAAACTGTTGCCCTTTGCCCCCCTCCTTAGGAGCCATGAGATTTAACAATACCATGTTTTAACAGAATGTAAACTTTCTGCACTCCCCCTTCCTCACTCAGTAACTTTCCATACACCTACTTCTTATCCACCCTCCATTGACCCCAACATAAACAGTTGAAGTTAGAAGTTAAATTAACATACACTTAGGTTGGAGTCATTAAAACTTGTTTTTCAACCACTCCACAAATTTCTTGTTAACAAACTATAGTTTTGGCATGTCGGTTAGGACATCTACTTTGTGCATGACACAAGTCATTTTCCAACAATTGTTTACAGACATATTATTTCACTTATAATTCACACTGTATCACAATTCCAGTGGGTCAGAAGTTTACATACACTAAGTTGACTGTGCCTTTAAACAGCTTGGAAAATTCCAGAAAATGATGTCATGGCTTTAGAAGCTTCTGATAGGCTAATTGACATAATTTGAGACAATTGGAGGTGTACCTGTGGATATATTTCAACGCCTACCTTCAAACTCAGTGCCTCTTTGCTTGACATCATCGGAAAATCTAAAGAAATCAGCGAAGACCTTTAGAAAAAAATTGCGGACCTCCACAAGTCTGGTTCATCATTGGGAGAAATTTCCAAGTGCCTGAAGGTACCATGTTCATCTGTACAAACAATTGTACGCAAGTTTAAACACCATGGGACCACACAGCCGTCACACTGCTCAGGAAGGAGACGCGTTCTGTCTCCTAGAGATGAACGTACTTTGGTGAGAATCAATCCCAGAACAACAGCAAAGGACCTTGTGAAGATGCTGGAGGAAACAGATACAAAAATATTTATATCCACAGTAAAACGAGTCCTATATCGACATAACCTGAAAGGCCTCTCAGCAAGGAAGAAGCCACTGCTCCAAAACCACCATTACAAAAGCCAGACTACGGTTTGCAGCTGCTCATGAGGACAAAGATCGTACTTTTTGGAGAAATGTCCTCTGGTCTGATGAAACAAAAATGTGACTGTTTGGCCATAATGACCATCGCTATGTTTGGAAGAAAAAGGGGGAGGCTTGCAAGCCGAAGAGCACCATCCCAACCGTGAAGCACGGGGGTGGCAGCATCATGTTGTGGGGGTGCTTTGCTGCAGGAGGGACTGGTGCACTTCACAAAATAGAATGCATCATGAGGTAGGACAATTATGTGGATATATTGAAGCAACATCTCAAGACATCAGTCAGGAAGTTAAAGCTTGGTCGCAAATAGGTCTTCCAAATGGACAATGACCCCAAGCATACTTCCAAAGTTATGGCTTAAGGACAACAAAGTCAAGGTATTGGAGTGGCCATCACAAAGCCCTGACCTCAATCCTATAGAACATTTCTGGGCAGAACTGAAAAACCGTGTGCGAGCAAGGAGGCCTACAAACCTGACCCAGTTACAGCAGCTCTGTCAGGAGGAAAATTCACCCAACTTATTGTGGGAAGCTTGTGGAATGCTACCCCAAAAGTTTGACCCAAGTTAAACAATGTAAAGGCAATGCTACCAAATACAAATTGAGTGTATAAACTTCTGACCCACTGGGAATGTGATGAAAGAAATAAAAGCTACTATTATTCTGACATTTCACATTCTTAAAATAAAGTGGTGATTCTACAGTTAGTTTTCATCACATTCCCAGTGGGTCAGAAGTTTACATACACTCAATTTGTATTTGGTAGCATTGCCTTTACATTGTTTAAGACAGAATGTTTACTAGGATTAAATGTCAGGAATTGTGAAAAACTGAGTTTAAAAGTATTTGGGGTATGTAAACTTCCGACTTCAACTGTACATTCATTATACATGTAAAGGAATCAATAAGTTATATTATGTTAACATGAATAAGTGTATTTCAAACTAGACTTCAACACCTTTATAGTGTACTAGTGCAGCACAACTATTCCCTATAGTGCATTACTTATGACTAGAGCCTATGTGGCTCTGGTCAAAAGTAGTGCGCTATATAGGGAATAGGGTGTCATTTTCGCAACCGTAGCGTCTCCGGTTCAGCTGCTGGGATAGTCCTTGCATGATAGTACCACCATTTTAAGAATATTTCATCCTAAATGTAACGTTGCAAAGACCTTAGCAGCAGACGCAACAGAGAAAAGACGTCAGGGATCTGTCGTCAGCCTCCGACGTGGAGAGGAAGCTGACGGGCTGTTTGAATTGTTCCTATCGTTTCAATTGACCCGTGAGTGTGCCGCTGCGCTCGTGAAAGTAAGCATGTCAGCCTGTGACAGAGGGTTGGCAGGTTTCCTTAAGCATTACGTTGTCATTATTAGTGCCAATCTCTCCTCAATGGTGCTATACCATTTTTTTTATTTTGTTGCCGAATTTGTCATAATGACAGATGCTTTGATTTGAAGTGCTAACAACGCCTAACAACATTTCGTTACTGTCAAATATAGACATAGGATGTGTCCCAAATGGCATCGTATTCCCTATTAAGTGGACTACTTTTGACCAGGGCCCATAGTAACGCAACAATGCACCTAAAATGGTACATCTGACTTTTGGAACCATCAGTGACTGACTAAACTGTGCTTTTGGACAATAAGCAGAGATTTGACAGATTGCTTAGTCACAGAAGAGGGGCTGCAGCAAAGGTGATAGGAGGAGGCCTAACTGAATCTCTCCGCCTGCTGAGCTAACCCTATTTAATTATTAATCACCTGGAGAGTGGGAGAAGGTGAGAAAGGAGAGAAGGATGGAGGGAGAAGTGAAACGAAGGAGAGTTGGAGAGGGGGAGGTTGTGTGGTCCTAAGGCTGTCTCAGCTGCTTCTCATCAAACATTGAACAGTGCTCCGTTAACCATTGGCAGAGAGTGGAGTGGAGGGGAGGGACAGAGAGGACAGGGGATGCTTACCTTGCACTGGGGTTGTGTAATGCAATAATCAAATTCAATTCAAGATCCTGCAGAGGTTGGTCGCAGTGAATGTTGGTCTCAGTCCAGTGGCTGTGTGTTTCATAATCTCATCTCTACGTCTATCAGGTGTGTGTGTGTGTTTGGGGGGGGGGGGGGGGGGTACCGGAAAAAGTCCCCACAAGGATTGTAAAACAAGGAAAATTCTCCCTCATGGGGACATTTCCCTGGTCGCCATGAAGACGAAGGCTATTTTAGGCTTAGGGGTTAGGGTTAGGGTGACAATTATGGTTAGGGGTTAGCGAAGATAGGATTTTGAATGGAAATCAATTTTTTGTCCCCACAATGATAGCAAAGCAAATGATTTGTCTGGGTGTAATGGATGTTCTAAATAAAAAAGAGGAGATAAAGTGGTCAAGTCGTGCTGCTCTGACGAGATGAAGCCGGTGTGTCATTAGGCAGAATAGTGAAAGAGGGACACTTCAAAGGAGGTAGGTGCAGTAATACATTTTCACAAATGCTTTTTCTCTGACACTCTGTTCCACCATACTTAGATATATATTCTCAACTTTGTAACTGACATGAAGAAGAATACCGCCTTCTATAGCCTACCCGTAAAGTGTGAGCGTAAAGAATTGGGGGCAGCTGTAAAAACGCCCTCCAAATATCTTAGCAAAAGAGCTATTAAAACATTTACAAAGTTAGAGAACATTCTACGTATAAATGTACTTGTTACGCTTACCCTGTGTGTGCTGTTGTCTGTGTGTATTGGCCAGGGCTACCTGTCAGAGGGCTTGGTGACTAAATGGTACCGGTCTCCACGCCTGTTGCTCTCTCCCAACAACTACACCAAGGCCATCGATATGTGGGCAGCTGGCTGCATCCTGGCAGAGATGCTAACAGGCCGCATGCTCTTTGCAGGTAAGAGGTCTATTGAGGTGGAGAGGTGTGGATATGAATATGATCTGAGAGATTTAATGATTCAGATAAACTGGGTAGTGCCCATTTTGTTTTTATGCTGTTGGGCAGTACTATCTATTTGTCTGTCCAGGATCTTTTTGATGTTGTGAAGAGATAGTATACTTTGTTTACGGGGATGTAATAATACAGAAATGTCCATTTGCATGTCTGTTCTCTATCCGACCTGCTTAACAGTGTCAACAAGAGTAATTATTAGAAGCAAAATGTTCCAGGATATGTGTGTCTCCCAAATGGCACCCTACTTCCTATGTAGTGCACATATGTTTTTTTACCAGGGTTAAAAGTAGTGCACTATAGGAAATAGGGTGCCATTTGGGACAGAGCTGAGCTTTTATGTTGTCTCGCAGTGACAGTGTCATTATAGCTCCCACTGCTGTTACGATTACACTGGCTGAAGTCGAAAGAAAAACAGATCATTTGGAGACTTGAACAGAAACCAAACAGAAAAAAAGGCTTTTTGTGCTCACATTATATAATAATCATTTTAAGACAGTTTCGTTAGGCTTTTGGTGTCATTGTTTAATATTAATTTGGTCATGTACAGATACTGAATAATTGGGTCTGGATAAAAGTATGTGGTCCATGACCGTGTCAGTAGCTCGTTAGTCATGAGGGTGCAGCTGTTCTTTTCCCAGTAGCCTGCTCCAACCATTTTAATACCAGTCTTTAAAAATACTTCTACTTCTAAGTTAACCTCAATTTCAACACTAGCCTTTAACAATTTCTTAACTTCTACCACAGAAATACTTTTGGACAGTTAAACAAGGCACCTAATTTTTCTTCATGAAAATGACCTTTTCTAGTTTTGGAATCATGATTTGATTGATATAGTTCTTTACTCCTGGTACTCTGTCTTCCTGCCTGATTCCTCCTGGCTGCTCTGCAGGAGCCCATGAACTGGAACAGATGCAGCTGATCCTGGACACGGTGCCTGTGTTGAGGGAAGAGGACCGCCTGGATCTTCTGCAGGTCATGCCCACTTATGTCAGCCATGGCTGGAAGGTCAAGAGGTCATTTAGGGAGCTGATCCCTGAGGTGGAGGTGGAGGCGGATGGTGAGCAGGATGGAGGGTGGAGAATTAGATGGAGCCTTTGTTCTCCCTTAAACGATAACTGTTTTATGCTAAAAATCATGAACACACGTCTAACTTGTTGCCTACTATTCCTAGAGAAAAAAATATTTATTCCTGATGCGATATGGCATTACTTGCAGCCACGTATGCACATCATTTGAAACCATTTTCTATTCTCTGTTCACGTCTCTTTCTCCACTAGCCATTGATTTTCTGGAGCGTATCTTGACCTTTAACCCCATGGACCGGCTGACGGCAGAAGCGGCCCTGTCCCATCCCTTCCTGCAGCAGTACTCATTTCCTCAGGACGAGCCCATGTCTCCCCAGCCCTTCCGCATAGAGGACGAGCTGGATGATAGCCTAATCACGGAGCCTGGTCACAGCCAGGCCTTTAGCTCTCACTGGGACAGGTGTGTGTCTAGCCTGGTCCCAGATCTGTTTGTGCTGTCATGTCAACTAGTGACAAGGAGTTGACATGATAGCACAAACAGATCTGGGACCAGGCTAGTGTGTGTCACCCATAGAGATACATCTAAACTCTGCAGAAAAAGAAACGTCCCTTTTTCAGGACCCTGTCTTTCAAAGATAATTCGTAAAAATCCAAATAACTTCAGAGATCTTCATGGTAAAGGGTTTAAACACTGTTTCCGATGCTTGTTCAATGAACCATAAACAATTAATGAACATGCACCTGTGGAACGGTCGTTAAGACACTAACAGCTTACAGACGGTAGGCAATTAAGGTCACAGTTATGAAACCTTAGGACACTAAAAAGGCCTTTCTACTGACTCTGAAAAACACCAAAAGAAAGATGCCCAGGGTCCCAACTCATCTGCTTGAACGTGCCTTAGGCATGCTGTAAGGAGGCATGAGGACTGCAGATGTGGCCAGGGCAATACATTGCAATGTCTGTACTGTGAGACGCCTAAGACAGCGCTACAGGGAGGCAGGACAGCTGATCATCCTCGTAGTGGCAGACCACATGTAACAACACCTGCATAGGATCGGTACATCCGAACATCACACCTGTGGAACAGGTACAGGATGGCAACAGCAACTGCCCGAGTTACACCAGGAATGCACAATCTCTCCATCAGTGCTCAGACTGTCCGCAATAGGCTGAGAGAAGCTGGACTGAGGGTTTGTAGGTCTGTTGTAAGGCAGGTCCTCACCAGAGATCACCGGCAACAACGTCGCCTATGGGCACAAACCCACCGTTGCTGGACCAGACAGGACTGGCAAAAAGTGCTCTTCACTGACGAGCCGCGGTTTTGTCTCACCAGGGGTGATAGCCGGATTCGCGTTTATCGTCGAAGGAATGAGCGTTACACTGAGGCTTGTATTCTGGAGCGGGATCGATTTGGAGGTGGAGGGTCCGTCATGGTCTGGGGCGATGTGTCACAGCATCATCGGACTGAGCTTGTTGTCATTGCAGGCAATCTCAATGCTGTGCGTTACAGGGAAGACTTCCTCCTCCCTCATGTGGTACCTTTCCTGCAGGCTCATCCTGACATGACCCTCCAGCATGACAATGCCACCAGCCATACTGCTCGTTCTGTGCGTGATTTCCTGCAAGATAGGAATGTCAGTAATCTGCCATGGCCAGCGAAGAGCCCGGATCTCAATCCCATTGAGCACGTCTGGGACCTGTTGGATTGCTGAGTGAGGGCTAGGGCCATTCCCCCCCAGAAATGTCCTGGAACTTACAGGTGCCTTGGTGGAAGAGTGGGGTAACGTCTCAAAGCAAGAACTAGCAAATCTGGTGCAGTCCATGAGGAGGAGATGCACTGCAGTACTTAATGCAGCTGGTGGCCACACCAGATACTGACTGTTACTTTTGATTTTGACCCCCCCCCCCCTTTGTTCAGGGACACATTATTCAATTTCTGTTAAACTGAACAAGTTCCACAGACTTTTCACTATGTCTTAGATGTTGAATCTTGTTATGTTCATACAAATATTTACACATGTTAAGTTTGCCGAAAATAAACAAGGTTGGCAGTGAGAGGAGAGGTTTCTTTTTTGCTGAGTTCATATAGTACTATGTCATTCATTTCTATTTAATTCTATGGTCTCAGCTTAACTTCACACAGAGACACATAGCAGCAGACGGACTTAGTGAAAAATAACACAGCAAAGCAACATAAAGAGATTATGAAAGGAACTGTGACATGGCTGTGCACAATGAATACACCAAAGAAAAGTATAAATAAAGTTGAGTAAGATGTAGCCGAATAAAATGTTGCATGGATGTTATATATATATATACAAGCTAATTCATTCTACTCTTAATTAAATCTCCTGGCAGACACTTCACCTGCATGCCGCTGTTGCCCTCTTAAAAGCCAGTACATAAATTTTTTTTAAACGCAACCTGCAACAATTTCAACGATTTTACTGAGTTACAGTTAATATAAGAAAATCAGTCAATTTAAATACATTCAGTAGGCCCTAATCTATGGATTTCACATGACTGTGATTGGTCACAGATACCTTAAAAAAAAAAAATCTGATCCACGCCCCTGTCAGTATCTGGTGTGGCCACCATTGCCTCTTGCAGTGCGACACATCTCCTTTGCATAGATTTGATCCGGCTGTTGATTTTGGCCTGTGGAACGTCCCACTCCTCTTCAATGGCTGTGTGAAGTTGCTGGATATTAGCGGGAACTGCAACACGCTGTCGTACACGTCGATCCAAAGCGTCCCAAACATGCTCAATGGATGAAATGTCTGAGTATGCAGGCCATGGAAGAACTGCTCGCCCACACGACGCCATACACGGTCTGCCATCTGCCCGGTACAGTTGAATCTGGTATTCAGCCGTGAAGAGCACACTTGTCCAACATGCCAATGGTCATCGAAGGTGCGCATTTGCATTTACATGTGGTTGAGGCCGGTTGGACGCACTGCCAAATTCGCTAAAACGATGGAGGCGGCTCATGGTAGAGAAATAAATTCAATTATCTTGCAACAGCTCTGGTAGACATTCCTGCAGTCAGCATGCCAATTGCACATCTGTGGCATTGTGTTGTGACAAAACTGCACATTTTAGAGTGGCCTTTTATTGTCCCCAGGACAAGGTGCACCTTTGTAATGATCATGCTGTTTAATCCGCTTCTTGATATGCCACACCTGTCAAGTGGATGGATTATCTTGGCAAAGGAGAAATGCTCACTAACAGGGATGTAAATAAAATTGTGCACAAAATGAGAGAGAAGCTTTTTATGCATATGGAACATTTCTGGGATCTTTTATTTCAGCTCATGAAACATGGGACCAGCACTTTACATGTTGCGTTTTATATTTTTGTTCAATATATGTTGTAGTGTCTACCAGGTGATTTCAGTTTCGTATTCATTTATCTTTCATTGTGTGTGTGTGTAGACAAATTAGGAGAAAATGTAACGGGTATAAAGACAACAAATATTTTCTTCACAACAATAGATCGAAATGGCTACTTTAGATATTTCATTGACAAGCACTTTGTTTCCACTGTGCAGGTATGAGACCAGCCTCTCATCAGACTTCTGCTGGCAGCAGCAGGGTGGGTGTCAGTGCTTGCCTGGGGTCTTGGAGGTGGGTGACCCAGAGGAGGAGGAGGTCCTGAGGGATCCCAAGGCAGGCTCTAACCCCTTGTTGGAGGAGGCCCAGGTGGACCCTCGCAAGTATTCCAACAGCAGCTCTGCCGAGCGCTTCCTGGACCACTCCCACTCCTCTCTGGAGCGTGCTTGTGGGGGCGCGGCCTATACTGAGCTGGACTGTGACCGTTCCTGTGACTACAAAGTGGGCTCTCCTTCCTATCTAGATAAGATTGCGTGGAGGGAAGACAAACCGCAGCACTACTCCGAGCCCAAGCTGATCCTGGACCTGTCTCACTGGAAGAGGAACAGACAGCTGCCGGTGCCTGAGCCTAGAGGGGCCAGTGTGGAGGAGCTGCCTGTGGAGGAGCCGCCTGGGGACCTGTTCCAGGAGATATCTCGGTGGGTGGAGAGCACTCAGTCTCGCCTCCACTCCCCCAGCCTGCCCCAGGAACCCCTGCCTTACTCCAGTTCACCCCCACTGCCCCTCTCTCCCATTCCCCTCCCCGCCCCCCTCTTCCACTGCTGTTCGCCGGTCCTACGGCCCTCAGCTGGGCTGGACGAGGACGACACACTCAGCCCACCTGCCTCATCCCGCTCCCCTCCCTCTCTGTTGCCCTCTTCTCCTCCGTCAATGTCACCTCCGATTCCTTCGGCGATCCATGAGCGCCTCCAGATGCTTCCCTCCAGGGGGCAAGAGGGCCCGTTTGACCTGGATGTGTTCATCACAGCCCTGAAGCTGTGTGGTCAGAGTGAGGACCTCGGTGGAAACCCAGACGGGGCCAAACAGGCCAACATCAATGGCGTATCCAGGCTTCCAGAGCGCAGACCACCCCCACGTCAGACTCCCAACTCCTGAAAGGAGCTGGGGTCCAAGGCGAACGCAGAGAGCACTGGTAGACTGAATAGTGAACGCATGTAGAAGGGGAAAAAATGAAGTTGCAGAAGATTTCATGGGTACATTTGTTTTTTTCTTTACCCATAAATCATTGGGGTGTGCGACTTTCTTTTCTTTTTTTCATAAGTAAGCGTTGCCTTGACACTAACCCTGCTCACTTAAACCAGTGGTGCTGCTACTTTGTTCAGAGCTACTTTTACTGTATGTTACAAGAATAAGAGGAGAGTGAGGTGTGGATCAAGTTCCATTTGGTACTGTTCGAACAACATAAGCTTCTGGTGGTTTTGCTACTGCATACAGTATGTCAGTGTGGTCACTGCTGTAAATGAATGTACGTTGTACAGCCTATGTTGCATCAACACAGCGGTGTGTACGCATTACAAGAATGCCTGCAAAGGATCAACATTTGGTTGGAGAGAGGAACTCCCGGGTATTCCGTCGCAGAATAGGTTGAAGAGAAAGCAATCGGCTATTTTTGGTTTACATTTTTGTTGAAATGACTCTTTTAAACATAACCCTTTTGTGTTAAGATATCTTCCCGAATGAGAGTAGCTATACAGTAGGTCTTCCTGCCGCAAATAGCTATTTAGAATTATACGAATATCTTCCATTTTAGTGGGAAGTATTTCCTATAAAGACCTACTGTCTTTAAAGGTCTGAATGTATTTACAGGTTCACGTCTTTGCATAACAACAGTAATCTCTGGTCCAGGGAGTGTTCCTCCAATAAGGAAAGTGTTAGTGGAGGAACGCTCACTAATGACCTGGACCAGAGTTAAAGAACAGATAAAGGGAGATGACCCCTGGGAATCCTATGATGTTGATACATTTGAACGTTTTACTGTTGACAATTGTATACATTGAACTACTGTTTCTTAAAGCATCTTCCAGATGCCTGTAATTGTTTGTCGACAGTTTAAGGTACAGCTTTTGTGGATTCTTTGTGTGTTCATTATTTATCTGAAAAGGAGTGCTCTCACAGTAATACAGTAAGATATCTGTCTAGCTTTTGCACACCCATGTTCTCACGGCAGGGAGATCTAAACGGAACAGTGACAACACTGTAGTCAGCCTGTAGCTGATTGTCATCACCAGGCTGACGTCAGAAAGCCTTCGGAATAGTCATGCACAAGGAGCAGCAGCTAAAAGGTCACACACTCATCAAGCACTCTAAACTCCTTGGCAGTGTCCCAAACGACACCCTATTATTCCCTTTTGACCAAAGCCCTTTGAGGATTAAAGGCTCAGTATGGTGAAAAACGTGAATTGCCTGTGTTTTTATATATATTTCTGCAATATGAGGTTGGAATAATACTGTGAAATGGTGACCATTATGTCGATGCCCTTTTAGTGTAAGAGCAGTTTGAAAAGACCGCCTGGAAGAGTTTCAAACCTCTCTGCCAATAACAGCTAGTTTCCAGTTTTCCCCTCCCCACTACCAGACAGTCTAGCACAATTCTTGCTAAGAAGCTATCTTTGTTTATTTTTTGACAATTTTTAATTGAAAACAATCACAGTAAGGTACTTAATTGTTACCCGTAAATGATTTGATATTGAGATAAACATGGCTGCATTGGACCTTTTTTAAGGTTCCATTTGGGACACACCCTTGTCTCCTGCTTTTACCATTGTTCCTACTAGTCAATGACAGCGAACGTTACAAAGTGGTTGGATTTCATAATGATATTATACTCTCGAGTCGTGAGCAATTAATCTCATTGCACAATATCACCTGGCATTCTAAAGGGGACACAATAAGCGAGCATAGTCAATTCTGGAAATTGCAGGGTGCAAACTGTTTTCAGAGCAGTGCGTTGTCATTTTAACATACAAAAAAAGCACATTGGACAGACACTGCCAGGGACCAGGTTCATAAAGGCCAATTAGGCTTCATGTGCAGTGTCAGATGCTATCTGGGCAAGTCCATGTTATTTTATTGGTAAAATAGGAGTCCGCAATAATATCAGAAATATCTTATTAGATCCGATGTGCTTGTTGAGACAGAATTATGTTCCTTTTAGTCTGGGAGTCGGGTTATGAATGTGCCTCAGAATAGGCCTACAGGCTTTTGCACACCCAAATAGGCCTATGCTTCCAGCTCGCTGAATGTAATAGTTTTGCATGGCTTGAGCCTTGATGAAAACTATCAAATGATTTTAACTATATAAATTGTGGACCATCTTTATTTGAGGATGTCCTGGTTGTATCACATATGGTAAAATCTGCAGCTTTTCACAGCTGAAATCAATTTACATTATCCCTTTTGCAGTTCCTCTTTTTGCTGATCAACTAAAAATAAAAGTTTACTAAACATTTTGTGTAGGGTGTTTTTTTAATTCCCCTTCCCTCTGACTGCTGATATCAACATAAATCCTCTATTATGTGCTCCGGCACACCTGGGGATGCAAATATTGGACTGTGACTCAAAGTCAAACCTCAACTCTCAGACCGTGTCCTTAAATGACAGTTTCGCAGAATTTCATCAGCTCTGGACTGAAGGTTCCCCAATCCTAGTGGGTGAAATGCAAAACTGACCCAAGGCCCTCATCTAGGGGTAACTTTATTCACGACACGCAGGTTGAAATATGAAACTCTGAACCAATAATATTCATTTGGGGACAGGTAGAAAAGCATTAAACATTTATGGCAATTTAGCTAGCTAGCTAATTTGTGTGGGTGCAATAATTGAATAACATGTATGTTTACATTTATTTTGGGGTGCAATAATTGAATAACATGTATGTTTACATTTATTTTGCAACGCTCGCGTGTAGTCAGCATGTAAGGGAGGACACAGAGAGGGAATGAACACGCCAAGGCTCATGACTCTCTCTCATACACAAACATCCTCTTCAAGTAACACCTATCTGATACAAAACAAGTGCTTTCCTGACTAGGGGCTGGATTTAATCCATAACGCAGAAGATCAGTGTTGTAGCGTGATTGAAATTTAAAAGCAATGTTTCTTTGCTTGCAGAGACCGCATTCACGGTAAATGCTGCAAAGGCTATGTCGGCTCAATCGAAAATTACCTTTACATTTCAACCGCTCTACAACGCTGATCTTAGGCTTTACTGATTGAATCTGAACTTCAGCATTATGGATTTAACCGAGCCCTGAGATCCCTGCTCCAGTTTCACATGTACTTCAATGGCTCCTGAATTTTCAATTTTCTCTCTAGGCAGAAGAGAGTTTAGTCAACAGTGCCCCCCCTCCAGTGGTGGACAGAGCACATTGTTTTTGTCACAGGCCAGGTGCACTCTAGGCAGTTTCAGCGATACACACAATTAATAGCCTTAATCTCAATTCAACTTGATATGGAAAGATATGAAACATTTGATAGGGTTTGGAAAGAAAACACTTAATCCTCCCATATGTAGGCCTAACCTACCTAAACCCTGTTCACTTGTGAAATAGGGTGCGGTTGCCCAGGACCATGGCTATGAGAGTCAGCCACCTCCCATTGTATATATGTCATATACATATTAGTCTTAGCAAGCTCTTGTGGCAGAAAGCTAAGCTTTTTATAATAGCCAGTGGTGGATAAAGTACCCATTGTCATACTTGACTTAAAGTAAAAGATACCTTAATAGAAAATGACTAAAGTTAAAGTGAGTCACACAGTAAAATACTACTTGAGTAAAAGTCTAAAAGTATTTGGTTTTAAATATACTTTGTCAAAAGTAAATTTAATTTCTAAAATATATTTAACCTTCGTATTAATGTAACCTTCGTATATATTTAACCTTCATTTAACATTTAACCCCCTCTTTTACGCTGCTGCTACTCTCTGGTTATTATCTATGCATATGTAACGGATGTGAAATGGCTAGCTAGTTAGCGGTGGTGCGCGCTAATGGCCTTTCAATCGGTGACGTCACTTGCTCTGAGACCTTGAAGTAGTGGTTCCCCTTGCTCTGCAAGGGCCGTGGCTTTTGTGGAGCGATGGGTAACGATGCTTCGTGGGTGACTGTTGCTGATGTGTGCAGAGGGTCCCTGGTTCGTGCCCGGGTCGGGGCGAGGGGATGGATTAAAGTTAAACTGTTACATTGATGCTGTTGACCCGGATCACTGGTTGCTGCGGAAAAGGAGGAGGTCGAAAGGGGGGTGAGTGTAACGGATGTGAAATGGCTAGCTAGTTAGCGGTGGTGCGCGCTAATGGCCTTTCAATCGGTGACGTCACTTGCTCTGGGACCTTGAAGTAGTGGTTCCCCTTGCTCTGCAAGGGCCGTGGCTTTTGTGGAGCGATGGGTAATAATGCTTCGTGGGTGACTGTTGTTGATGTGTGCAGAGGGTCCCTTGTTCGCGCCCGGGTCGGGGCGAGGGGACGGACTAAAGTTAAACTGTTACACATAGTCACCTTAACTCTACCTACATGTACATATTACCTCAATTACCTCGACTAACCTGTGCCCCCATGTAACGGATGTGAAATGGCTAGCTAGTTAGTGGGTACGCGCTAGTAGCGTTTCAATCAGTTACGTCACTTGCTCTGAAACCTATTAGTAGTGTTGCCCCTTGCTCTGCAAGGGCCGTGGCCTTTGTGGAGCGATGGGTAACGATGCTTCGTGGGCGACCGTTGTTGATGTGTGCAGAGGGTCCCTGGTTCGCGCCCGTGTTGGGGCGAGGGGACGGTTTAAAGTTATACTGTTACACCCACACATTGACTCTGTACCGGTACCCTCCATATAGCCTCGCTACTGTTATTTTACTGCTGCTCTTTAACTATTTGTTATTTCAATTTTTTACATAACACTTATTTTTCTTAAAACTGCATTGTTGGTTAAGGGCTTGTAAGTAAGCATTTCACTGTAAGGTCTACACCTTTTGTATTCGGCACATGTGACAAATTAAATTTGATCCGATTTGATTTGGTAAGCATGTTAGAGCTTGGTGAGAGCGTGGTTGTCTTAGTTGTTTTGCATACAACCTTCCCACAACTTTATGGGAATGGCCCTTACGAAAAAAGATTGCAGTCAGAGTGCAGTATAACTGCAGTACACTGTAGTATAACTGTAGTTAGAATGCAGTATAACTGCAGTAGGCTGCAAATACTCCGTCCAAAATAACACACATTTATTACTGCAGTATTTTGCAGTGTAATAACTGCTGTTATTCTGTAATCACTGTGTCCATAATACCACAGTCGACTGCAGTTACTGCACTTTTACTGCAGTTTCAAAACTGCAATCTTTTGTTGCAAGGATAATTGTTGCTACCAATGCTTTTTTTAAATATATTTCGCTAGCCATGGAGAACTGCAAAAGTGTTGCTACTGCTCTCAACAACAATTATGTTTGTATTGCTAGTAGTATGGGTTGGGATTATGGTTCATTGTTTAGCTAACTAGCGGGAAGGTTCCTGGCTTTTTCAGTGGCTAAATCAACTAGGCTCGTAATTTAACAATTTTATTGGCATACACGTTTGTTATTAAGGCACATGAAAGTTCACATGTTCTAGAAAGCATTTCTACACCAAAAAAAAACACGTATTTCTATTAAAAACAAAATTACGTTCAATGCCTCTCCTGTGAAGTAGTGACGTGTGACATATGCCTAGCTTCCTGAAACGGGTCACATATATGCCATTTAGCAGACGCTTTTAAGGAGGGGATGGTGTGGGTGACTGACTGGTGTCTGCTGGGGGTGGGTATTATGTGTGAAGGTTAGTATATATGCTCTATTGACATGAGGGGGTGGGTGGATACACAGTGCATTCTGAAAGTATTCAGACCCCTTCCCTTTTTCCTAATTTTGTTACATTACAGCCTTATTCTAAATTTGATTAAAAAAAAAAAAAATCCTGATCAATCTAAAAACAATACCCCAAATGACAAAAAAAAACAGAAATCCCTTATTTACATAAGTATTCAGACGCTTTGCTATGAGACTCAAAATTGTTTCATTTGATCCTCCTTGAGATGACTTGATAGGAGTCCACCTGTGGTAAATTCAATTGATCGGACATGATTTGGAAAGGCACACACCTGTCAATATAAGGTCCCACAGTTGACAGTGCATGTCCGAGCAAAAACCAAGCCATGAGGTTGAAGGAATTGTCCGTAGAGCTCCAAGACAGGATTGTATCGAGGCACAGATCTGGGGAAGGGTACCAAAACAGATTGTTCTGAAATCGTTTCTGTAGTTATAAACAGTTAAGATTAGCATTCCTGAAACATTATTTTGTTGAAATATAATTTGATCTCTGAGAAATTAAGCTAATTGATTGCACCTAAATTGGCCATGTTCATTTATAGGATTCATATAATCTTCAATAAATATACTACCTAACATCTGATTTTAACCATAATTCTTCCTAACAATAAGTAAACATGAGGAATCCAATAAAATGACCACAGACACCCCACGACAATCTCACCTTAACAACCAGTATATGTTCTCGATCTTTGACAAGTAGTATGGAGTTGTATTTCCTATGTATCTGGTGATGTTTTTTTTAGTGTGAACGTACCCAGTTTTGCTGTTCCTGCTCCTGCCACCACATTATTTTATCAATTTTGCTGGTCTCGTGTGTTTATTAAATGGATCACAACATTTTCAGTAACACTTTACTTGACACCCAGTGTCATAACACTTTGTCATAATATGTCATAACAGCTGACATAACTTGTCATAACCTGTCCTAATATGGTCATAGCACAGCCATGACCCATTTAGTTACACCTTGTGACATATATTGCATTATTGTATGGCTGGTTATGACACCTACATAAGTGTCAAAACCAAAATGTATTCAAATGTATTTTTTCCAGACCAAGAAGTTAACTTTTGTTTCAAAGTTTGTCTCTTAAAGCCTTTGTTGTTGTTATTAATTCTTTACAGTCCTGTTTTTTTCATCATATTTGAAATAACTTGTAGAAAATACACTTCATGACACTGTCAAGAAGCATTATGACCATCATTATCATATAAGCTAGATAAGCCCAGTGGCGACCCGTCATTCTATTTTTGTGTTGTTGCCTGTTTTGCACATTTTGGCATTAATTCGTGTCACATATCAGTTTGCAAACAATGTAGAAAATGTCCTTCCCTTGAGTTAGTAAAGACATACAAACATGGTTTCTTTCTTGAGTAAGGCAGCACTAAAATGCAGGTGTTTCAGCCTAGCTCAGTGCTTTCTGTGGTGGAGGGGCAGCCAGAGAAAAAAACAGAGTAGAAGTTGGTCATCTTCTCTAGTTACTTATCCTACATTTCTGACTTGGTGCACAGGGAGAATACAGTAAGAACAGCCCATGTTCTGAATTCGTTCTCTGTACATTTATAAAGTGCTGAACAAATAGTTAGACTACTCACTCTTTGTCTTAATTGAAATTATGGCTTGCCTCTTGTCCGCTCATCGTTCCCTTATGCCATAGTTTGTACATCTCCATTGTTATATTGCTTATATAGGTCTACCTCATTAGTACCTTATTCAACATTGTAGGCAATGATTTGATTTCTGTCACACCCTGATGTTTCACCTGTCTTTGTGCTTGTCTCCACCCCCCCCACCAGGTGCCTCCCATCTCCCCTCATTATCCCGTGTGTTCTGTCTGTCTGTTGCCAGTTTGTCTTGTCCCGTCAAGTCCTACCAGCGTGTTCCCTATGCTCTAGTTTTTCCTAATCTTCCCAGTTCTTACCTTTCTGCTTGTACTGATCCTGCCTGCCGTCCTGTACCTGCCTGACTCCGATTTGGATTATGACCCTTTGTCTGCCTCTTATTTTTATTAACCCATCCCCCTCTTCAGAGGACAAATATACATGATTTTTTGCAGCTTTTCTGTACATATACATACATTTTGCATACACATTTTACATACAGCAGTCACATAACAATAACACATGACCAAACATAAGCTCTTCAATCCCAACCCTCAGCCACTCTCAGCCCATCCCACCCATCACCATAGACCACCCTCGTTTGGTTTCCATGTGCCATATCATTTTCAATTGTGATATTTTACATTATTTATCTTTCTAATCGTATAGTATCCACAGATTGTGAGCTTAAGATGAAAACCTTTCCTACGAGTATCATTTATTGACTGACTATGGCTCTCCCAATTCGCCCAACACTGCTATTTGTAAGGTTCATTTTAAGTGCATGTTGTGACTTTTTTTTACCATTCCTGAACCTGTGACCAGAAACAAGCTACATAGGGGCAATACCAAAATAAATGATCTATTGATTCCGTCTCTTCGCTGAAAATCTACAGAGCTGAGATTGATGTATGCTCCATATACAGTTGAAGTCGGAAGTTTACATACACTTAGGTTGGAGTCATTAAAACTCGTTTTTCAACCACTCCACAAATGTCTTGTCGACAAACTATAGTTTTGGCAAGTCGGTTAGGACATCTACTTTGTGCATAACAAGTAGTTTTTCCAACAATTGTTTACAGACAGATTATTTCACTTATAATTCACTATATCACAATTCTAGTGGGTCAGAAGTTTACATACACTAAGTTGACTGTACCTTTAAACAGCTTGGAGAATTTCAGAAAATGATGTCATGGCTTTAGAAGCTTCTGATAGGCTAATTGACATCATTTGAGTCAATTGGAGGTGTACCTGTGGATGTATTTCAAGGCCTACCTTCAAACTCAGTGCCTCTTTGCTTGACATCATGGGAAAATCAAAAGAAAATCAGCCAAGACCTCATAAAAAAAATTGTAGACCTACACAAGTCCGGTTAATACTTGGGAGCAATTTCCAAATGCCTGAAGGGATCACGTTAATCTGTACAAACAATAGTACGCAAGTATAAACACCATGCAAATCAATCCCAGAACAACAGCAAAGGACCTTGTGAAGATGCTGGAGGAAACGGGTACAAAAGCCACAAAAAAGCCAGACTACGGTTTGCAACTGCACATGGGGACAAAGATCGTACGTTTTGGAGAAATGTCCTCTGGTCTGATGAAACAAAAATAGAACTGTTTGGCCATAATGACCATTATGTTTGGAGGAAAAAGGGGGAGGCTTGCAAGCTGAAGAACACCATCCCAACCGTGAAGCATGGGGGTGGCAGCATCATGTTGTGGGGGTGCTTTGCTGCAGGAGGGACTGGTGCACTTCACAAAATAGATGGCATCATGAGGTAGGAAATTATGTGGATATATTGAAGCAACATCTCAAGACATCAGTCAGGAAGTTAAAGCTTGGTCGCAAATGGGTCTTCCAAATGGACAATGACCCCAAGCATACTTCCAAAGTTGTGGCAAAATGGCTTTAGGACAACAAAGGCAAGGTATTGGAGTGGCCATCACATTTTGTTATAGGATTGAGGTCAGGGCTTTGTATGGGCAGAACTGAAAAAGCATGTGCGAGCATGGAGGCCTACATACCTGACTCAGTTACACCAGCTCTGTCAGGACGAATGGGCCAAAATTCACCCAGTTTATTGTGGGAAGCTTGTGGAAGGCTACCCGAAACATTTGACCCATGTTAAACAATTTTAAGGCAATGCTACCAAATACTAATTGAGTGTATGGTAACGTCTGACCCACTGGGAATGTGATGAAAGAAATAAAAGCTGAAATAAATCATAATTCTCTACTATTATTCTGACATTTCACATTCTTAAAATAAAGTGGTGATCCTAACTGACCTAAAACAGATTATTTTTGCTAGGATTAAATGTCAGGAATTGTGAAAAACTGAGTTTAAATGTATTTGGCTAAGGTGTATGTAAACTTCCGACTTCAACTGTATGTGATTTGTCATAAGTGATGAGCACCAAAAACTGTTTTACATCTTTTGTGTACCATTAGCACATAGTAATATCACAAAAGGAGACATTATTTTACACTGAAAAAGTAGTTTATTTAACTTGCAGTGAAAAGAAAAATAATTAATAATCACACCTGTCATTTGGCATCTCCCCAGAGAAGGCGGGGAGCAGACCAGAACAATAAAGCTCCATACCAGAACAAAAAGAGGAGCTGTGATGTCAGTCAACATATCTTTAAATCAGAACAGCCTTCATTACAAGCCTTTTAATAACTTCTGCAGTGCGGCACATCCAGGCGTTGGTGTGTGTGTTATACAAGGCATGCATAGTGCATGAAGACAGAGAGTAGAGAGTAACCATACAAACAAATAGACCCTGAAGAATAGGAGTGCTTTGCTTCGTTGTATTTTGCAGTCAATGTTCTTCCCTCTGCGGTCTTCATAGATCAGACTCTGAACCCTTTTTCCCCTTCCTGTTTCCCTGCCAATCAGAGGAGACCAGGAAGTATGGAGTGAGTACAGAAATGTTCTTACATTGTTAGTTTGGTGGTCCGCTTGTCTGGGGCTTAGAGCTTAAATCACTTCTCTATTTCATCACCGCATGGAACCTTTCAAGAGCACGTGTTATCCGTACTGCCCCTTTTAAGAGCAGAACACAACACGGAACACATCTAGGTTACAGTCCAAACACACACCCTATCCCCTCAGCCCTCAAATTAAGTAGACCCTTCTGATGACAAGTATACACTTGCAGGGAAAGTGGCGAGAATGATTTTAAAAATGGACCGCCCTTGCCCGGAAATTCGTCACTCGTTCATCCCGCGATGATTGTGTTTTCAGCCACCGGTAGCTTGTGGGTACTTTAAATGCACTACAGTCAATTATGAGTGCATGTCTACTTATTTTAAATATATAATGATTAATATACGCCTACTGTATGATAGCTAGAAATATTAATTAGCTGACTAACGTTAGCCTGCCTAGCTGGAACTTCTGAAGAAGGAAAATGCTTTATTTCTACAATTTCCAAAAGATAACCAAACACAAACATATTTACTTTTTATGAGACGTGTTTGTGCCGTCATGTGCATTATTTGCATTAGTTTGTACTTACACTTGTATGTTGACTTCTCCATTGATGTTACTTTTAAGTTTTCGCTGACTTCTTAGCGGATATACAATCGTCGCAATTTGAATTAAGGGGAGTTTCAGGCCCCGGCGTGAACATAATTGTACACT
This sequence comes from Salvelinus alpinus, assembly GCF_045679555.1. Taxonomy (NCBI): domain Eukaryota; kingdom Metazoa; phylum Chordata; class Actinopteri; order Salmoniformes; family Salmonidae; genus Salvelinus; species Salvelinus alpinus. Next base: position 50,423,855 of record NC_092104.1, on the reverse strand, counting down.
CGCAAACTCGACTAAAAACGAGGGTTGAGGGGCTTACGTTGCAAACTTCCCTTGCTTGGCTAATCAGTGGGACCGCCCGCCAAGATGGCGATGGGGATTCCCCCAAGGGCATAAGTCGAGGGTGTGTCTTTTATGAGTTTGGACAGCAGCCCTACTGGTCAATGCTTGCGCCTTTAACATCACTAAAGACCATGTGTCATTCTACAAAATAATACAAAAATGATGCCCAATATTCCCAAAGCTATTTTTTTTGTGCATGTCGCGGGTCGTTTTAAACTACTCTGGAGTCAGTATGTATTGGTCTTATAACAAACTACATTGTTTAGCTAGTCATGTTACCCAGCAACATGATAACTTGACCATTGACTATGCACACATTTTGATTGCAAGAAGTGAAAAGGAATAGGCTACTGCTTCAAAGTACTATAGGCTGTATATGTAAGAGTGGGGTGTGTATGATTGTGTGTGTGTTAGAGCAGTGATTCTCAACTGGGGGGGGGGGTCGCGGGAGGATTTAAAAAAAGGTAAACCTTCGCACCGAAACTTATTTTGAAAGGATACCGCGGCACCACTTATTGTTGCTGACTTTACAAGGGCAAAAACTTTAAGGTTGTCATGATAATTGATGATTAAGAATTCCTAATGATTGAAAAAACAACAATTTTAAAACACTGGTACGTGTTACTGTTCATTAACATTATTGGACTGGTGTTGATGTTATGTTCGGAGTCTGATCATTTATTACACCCCACTCCTGAACTGGTCTCCTAATTAAAATGGCTTATTCTCCTGAATTGATCATAAATGTTTTCTCAGTTAAAATGGCTGTGTAATGACTTTATTTAATACCATAATTGAGACAGTCTATTTTGCAAGGGAAACCTGCCAAAGAAGGCAGCTGCAGCACAATATTATAAAATGTAACAGTCCATAATATTGGGTCGCGACTCAATTGTCATTGTCAAATTTGGGTCCCCAGGCAAAACCAGTTGAGAACAACTTTGTTAAAGGATGTGTGAGAGAGCAGCTGTAAAACTCCAATAGTGTGCAACTGCAGCCCGCAAAATTCCATCCCCCCCTAACGTTGAAGCCCCTGCCTCTTCTTCTGTGGGGTTTATTGGCGGTTGGCATCCAACGTTATGGTGCATTACTACCATCTACTGTAGTAGATCGCCCGTGCCTCACACCTATGTACTGGAGTCATAGCTTAAAAATGGACCAATGGAAGTATAAAGAGGGGTTTATGCAGATGCAGGAATGTTCACATACAGTAACGCCCCGAATTGTGGGCTGCAGTTACACCCTTCTCAAAAACTCACCATAAGCGTTGGGCGGAGCAAGCAGAGTGAGGCGGGTGGCAAAGACGGGACAGGCAGAACAGTATGCTAGCAGAATAGTCCATATCTCCAATAATGTTTGCTCATCGCGATGTCGTTTCCATTAGTGGATGAATTGGTCTAATTTAGCATGTGTGGTAAAGCCTCAACCCTTACCTACCGTTCCAATTCAAATGAGCTTGAAAAGAAAGTGAATCATGACAACATTTTTATTGTTTTGTATGACTACAGCGATAAAACGCAAAAATAGAGACACGTTCTAATTAAGTGATGCATCAAAGATGACAACCCGCCCACCCGGCTTCGGTTGGGTCATTATAATTCAAAACAATGCATTCTAAAACGCACGCCTTGCACGCTTGTCTTTTGTGAGTTTAGGTCATAAGTGAGAGAGAGAGAGAGAGAGAGGGTGTGAGGAGGGAGGGAGAGTGTGTAGGCTTGTGTATAAGGTTCTCTGAACTGTACAGATGGTTTAAAATCTCTTTGTATCAATAGAGCCAGTCATTTTTCCCCCTGTAGTCACACTCATTTAGAATGGCTGAAGCTTTAACAGTACTTAAAGCTCTGTGTGTGTGTGTGAGCAAGTGTTAAACTTCAAGAACATTGATAAGCGGGAGTAGGCCTACTTAAACATTGGTAGCATTAATAGCTAGCTGTATGTTACAGTGACTTTTGTGTTGTTTATAGTGAAAACGCTATTAAAACATTCCGATGTAGCCTAGATAATTCTGTGTTTCCGTCCCTTACAATCAAATCAAAGTATGCCTGTAACTCAATGCATTACTTTTTAAATTGAAAAATCTTTCTTTGGGGCCAAATTTGAGCAAATTAACTAATGCCATCAGCGCGATTAATTATTTGAAACGTTTGACAGCCCTAAACATAATATACTGGGTCGGTATATCAACATTCCAGAGTGGGAAATCTGCTACTTTTAAAGATTTGGCCCATACTTCACAGCGAAATTGGTAGGCAATGTAACCAATCACATTCCTCCTTTTACTTGTATAATTGCACATCCTGCAAATCACCAGCAGAGGGCGACCATTTTCAATCTATTTTCACATTCACTCGGTTGGTAACGCTTACAAATTGGATCACAACTCTAAAAGTAGCAGAAATCCCACTCTAACTTTGATATGACCACATTATGTTCAACAATATATAGAAAACATTTCCAAATCTAAAATGGTGGTTTGTTTTCAATATTCATGATTCGATTTGTCAATATTCATACATTAAGTAAAAAACAAAATGTTTTGGAATCACTCATATAGTAATGAGCTGGACAGAGTAAATGGTTCTGTTTTGTGTACTATTCTGGAGAGTGAGGACTACTGCTGCTGCACTGTTACCTTGGTAATCTTCCTAGAGGTGACTTCCTGCCTGATCTAAGAGTGGGTCACACACATACGCACGCACGCACGCCTTAGATTTAAAAGACAACCCATTCGACTCACAGCTTTACACAGGTTGAACAGCACAACAGACAAACTGGGGTCATTCTACACTGCAGCCTTTATCCCTCTCTCTGAACCAGGCGTGAGCTGTTGGTTTGATTTTAGACAGGGACACTTGATGAGATACACTAAATGTGTGTTGCATTGTATTGAGTTTTACTTGCAAGTGCGACGAGTATCTATGTGACGTCTTACCTGATGGTGTTTTGGCTGATCCGTTTGCAAACCTTTCACTTTCGACTTCTCTTGTTCAAGTGAGGCATGTAGTGATGTCACCTGGAGAGAGAAATAAATGTCATTCAACCAGGACGACAGCTTTGCACACGATTAATGGTTTGAGACACACGCACAGCACACACACACACCTGTGAAGACAGCTCCTCTTTGATATTTAGAAGCTCTTCCACCTGCAGTAGGATCTCTGCTTTATCTTTCACTGTGGAGAGAGGAAGAGAATGAATGAGAACAAGTAGGCCTACCTAATGCATCAGTAATGGATTACTGTATAGTCTCAGATTGAATTAGGAGTGCAGTAGCTGTACTCTCTCCCTGCTGCAACATCTTCAGCAGCTGGGAGTTTCTGGCTTTCACTTCTTTGTATTTCACCTGAGGATCGAGAACAATAGCACGTTCACACCAACTGTAAATGCCAGATGGCGCTATTCTGTCTTCTTGACATGCTCCATCCAAAGCCCAGTACAGTATCCATCCAACGACTCACCTCCCATTGTGAAATGACCTTCTTTAACTTCTCGATTTCTTGGTCTTTCTTCTCCAAGTCGTCCTTTAGCTGCTCAGTTCGGGGGTCCTGGCAGGTGTGATGGGAGTCACAGTTAGGCTCTGAGAAATAGAGTTACCATGTCCTCGATGGTCTCATCAGCAGTCACTCAATGGTCGAATATAATCCGAACACAAAACCATTACACTTGGAATGAACTGATTTGCAGTCGGTCTCACCGGTTCATGCTCTGTTGAAGTCGTGACCTCGGCGTCAGTGCCGTTAGAAAACTGCTCCCGTCTTTTCTCCTTCTGTACGATTTTGCTAACGTCATCCTCAAGCTTGTTGAAGAACTTGTCTTCTGGAGGTGCGGGCAGTTTGGGCTCCTGGAGAGTGGATTCAGCATTTTAATTATTAAAATCACTCACACACAACCTACACAATTTGCGTTAGTTCACGTCATATCACCACCTGTTCATTACATTCATCCTTACATTACAGGGTTTAAAACCCTCAACCGAAGCCAAACACCGAATACAACAATGATGCCATACCTCACCTCTTTCTCCTGCTTCTTACTCAGCTGATCTGTAAAGGAGAATTATGGTTTTTACGGGGGATTCAACAAGTCAAGTGAATGTCGTCAAAAAACTGAATAATAACACAAGTGAGGCCACTGAGAAAACAGAGACAATTATTGCATATTATACGCACGCAGCGCCTGCTCAAAGTTGATTGCTAAACAAGTAGTCCTAGTGTTACTGCTATGCTGGTATTGTATTTATGAAATGCGGCAGTGCTCAATATTAAAGACCCAATGCAGCCTTTTTTTCCTGAAAGTTAAATTGTTTCTGGGTAACAATTTAGTACCTTACTGTGATGGTTTTCAATTGAAATGGTAAAAAAAGAGACAAAAATAGTTTCTTCCAAGCGTAATTTCTTAAGCAAGAATTTAGGTAGGACTGTCTGGTAAGGGTCTGAGTGGGGAGTGGAAAACTGAAAACTAGCGGTTATTGGGGCGGCAGGTAGCCTAGCAGTTAGCGCGTTGGGCCATGAACCGAAGGTGAAAAAACAGTGCCCTTGAGCAAGGCACTTAACCCTAATTGCTCCAAAGTCGCCATTGATAACGACAGACCCTGGCCGTGACCCCACTCTCAAAAGGCTGTCTCAGGGAGAGTTGTAATATGTAAAAACATTTTTTTTTTTTATCCAATTCACAGACACACACTTGTACATGTCTGAAATAGGACAAATCTAAGCACTCACACAATTATTTCTTACTAGAATGTATTATTATTACTGGCAGAGGTTTTCAAACTCTTTCTTATTGGTCTTGTTGGGTTCTAACTTGAATTATACTTATTACTGTCACTATATAATCATTTATTGATTAAGGGGAACAGGAAATATGTGTATGGAAAGTTACTGAGACAGACGAGGGGGTACAGAATGTTCACTGATTGTTCAAACACGTTATTGTTATATACACTGCTCAAAAAAATAAAGGGAACACTTAAACAACACAATGTAACTCCAAGTCAATCACACTTCTGTGAAATCAAACTGTCCACTTAGGAAGCAACACTAATTGACAATAAATTTCACATGCTGTTGTGCAAATGGAATAGACAAAAGGTGGAAATTATAGGCAATTAGCAAGACACCCCCAAAAAAGGAGTGATTCTGCAGGTGGTGACCACAGACAACTTCTCAGTTCCTATGCTTCCTGGCTGATGTTTTGGTCACTTTTGAATGCTGGCGGTGCTCTCACTCTAGTGGTAGCATGAGACGGAGTCTACAACCCACACAAGTGGCTCAGGTAGTGCAGTTCATCCAGGATGGCACATCAATGCGAGCTGTGGCAAAAAGGTTTGCTGTGTCTGTCAGCGTAGTGTCCAGAGCATGGAGGCGCTACCAGGAGACAGGCCAGTACATCAGGAGACGTGGAGGAGGCCGTAGGAGGGCAACAACCCAGCAGCAGGACCGCTACCTCCGCCTTTGTGCAAGGAGGTGCACTGCCAGAGCCCTGCAAAATGACCTCCAGCAGGCCACAAATGTGCATGTGTCTGCTCAAACGGTCAGAAACAGACTCCATGAGGGTGGTATGAGGGCCCGACGTCCACAGGTGGGGGTTGTGCTTACAGCCCAGCACCGTGCAGAACGTTTGGCATTTGCCAGAGAACACCAAGATTGGCAAATTCGCCACTGGCGCCCTGTGCTCTTCACAGATGAAAGCAGGTTCACACTGAGCACATGTGACAGACGTGACAGAGTCTGGAGACGCCGTGGAGAACGTTCTGCTGCCTGCAACATCCTCCAGCATGACCGGTTTGGCGGTGGGTCAGTCATGGTGTGGGGTGGCATTTCTTTGTGGGGCCGCACAGCCCTCCATGTGCTCGCCAGAGGTAGCCTGACTGCCATTAGGTACTGGGATGAGATCCTCAGACCCCTTGTGAGACCATATGCTGACACATGCACATTTGTGGCCTGCTGGAGGTCATTTTGCAGGGCTCTGGCAGTGCACCTCCTTGCACAAAGGCGGAGGTAGCGGTCCTGCTGCTGGGTTGTTGCCCTCCTACGGCCTCCTCCACGTCTCCTGATGTACTGGCCTGTCTCCTGGTAGCGCCTCCATGCTCTGGACACTACGCTGACAGACACAGCAAACCTTTTTGCCACAGCTCGCATTGATGTGCCATCCTGGATGAACTGCACTACCTGAGCCACTTGTGTGGGTTGTAGACTCCGTCTCATGCTACCACTGGAGTGAGAGCACCGCCAGCATTCAAAAGTGACCAAAACATCAGCCAGGAAGCATAGGAACTGAGAAGTGGTCTGTGGTCACCACCTGCAGAATCACTCCTTTTTTGGGGGTGTCTTGCTAATTGCCTATAATTTCCACCTTTTGTCTATTCCATTTGCACAACAGCATGTGAAATTTATTGTCAATCAGTGTTGCTTCCTAAGTGGACAGTTTGATTTCATAGAAGTGTGATTGACTTGGAGTTACATTGTGTTGTTTAAGTGTTCCCTTTATTTTTTTGAGCAGTGTATTAACAAATGTACCACCTGATGTCACCAGGCAGGCCAAAACTCCATCCCACCAAAACAGGCTGAAATTTCAGGCAGTCTTTTCAAACGGCTCTTACACTAAGATGGCATTATTATAATTTTCACAATTTCACAGTATTATTCCAACCGCATAGTGTGGAAATATATATAAAACACAGGAAAATCAGTCATTTTTTGACTGCACTGGGCCTTTAACATAAGTATAGCTCTAGCCACTGCTGGTCTCACCCCCCTCTGCCTGGAAGTCCTTCAGAGACACGGTCATCTTCTTGTCTTTTCCCTGCTGGCTCTTCTTCTTGTCTTTCTTCCCTGCCGCTGCTCCTCCTCGGGACTTGGGAGAGGGAGTATCTGTTCCGTCATCATCCTGACGGGAGGCAATTTAAAAGAACAGCTTCTGCTTTAATGGAACACTCATTTCCTCATCAAAAAATAAACATTTTGGTTCCGAGCCATATGTGTGTAGTTCTCCCTTTATGGTTCTGATTTCTGTTAATCGTTTAACGATAGATCTTTTGTGACAGGGTGCTGTATACCCATGCCCACGGCGTTCAGGCCCTACTCATGCCTGATTGCTACTGACAAATTTAAGGACCGGCCCTGGCCGAACCCAGAAATAACTTCCTCTGCTAGTATCCATTAGCTGCTCGTCTGTCTGTCCCTTGCATCCTCCACTGCATGCTGCGTTCTGTGCATATCTCTGCTAGTGTGAGTATCTATAGAAACGCCCCTGCTTGCTGTTCTGCTCAATGACGAGACAGAGAACAGTTAGTGACAAACTAGTTACCTTTCTTCACTCTAAACCGACAAAACTCAAGGAACATTATTATTTTCATTCAAATAATCTCTCCTGTGGACTCTGACCATATTCTGGTCTTATATTTGACACGGTTGAAGAACTTCTGACACCATGATATGTACTGCGCAGCAGAGCACAACCAAATGGCTAAGCTTCAAAATGTTAATGATCAATTTAGTGATACCAGTAACCTAGCTATTGATGAAAAAAAAAAAACAGGCACTATCCCTGCCCTAACACGATGTATAATGTCGGGGTCCATCGGGCTCGGGTAGCAGAGCTCTAGTGCTGCATTGGGGCAGTATGGTACCTGTTTGTGCTCCTCAAACTCCAGTTTACTTATAATCAGTGCCTTCTCCAGGTCTGCCTCATACAGCTCACTCGTTAACTGCATTGGGCAGAAACAAAGACGAAGATTAAGGATGGGATTAGCTGGGGGGGATATCAGGTAAAGGTAACATCCATAAGAAATTGTAATGCCCATTCATGCCCACCATGTCAGGTGTTACCATGAGCCCTGCTCAGAAACAACCCCTAAGCAATCATGTAGATATGAAGAAAATAAATGAAATTGTAGGACCATATTTCACCATATCTCTAAAACCTATTTGATCCTCTCAGATCGGGAGGGGGGGGGGGGGGGGGGGGTCTGTCAGGTTCTACCTGGTAGTCCCTCTGTTTCCATTGCTGCCAGCCTTCCGGGGGCATGGCTTGGTCCCCTGCCACGGGATGGAGTAGCTCATTGGCCACACCCTGCAGAGAAAGGGAGGGGGGCGGGGCAGAGGACTTCTGAGGGAGCTTCTTAAAGGCAAGACTCCTTAACTGGGGACAGGAGACAGGAGTCATCATCAGTCCACAAGCTCAGGTGAAATAGTCGAACTGAAACCTTTGAGACCTGATGTTGGGAACACCAGAAATCGGTGTTCAGCGAGGAGGTTAAATGCCTCTGCCAGTCACCTCATTGGCCTCGCTCTGTTGCTGCTCTCGCTTCTTCTTCCTCTTCTCCTTCTTGCCGTTGCTCGCGGTGGATTTCCCCTCGGTTGCCTTCCCAGGCCGACCCTTTCCAGAGTCCCGACCACCTCTGGTCTTTCCTGACTCCGAATCGGAGTCCGAATCAGAGTCAACCTGAAGCAAGGCAAAGCGAGAAGCTGTGGTGTGGACGGAGATCATTGCTGATGTCATCTGTTGACCTATGCACAACAAACACAAGATAGACGCAGAAAGAAAACACATCAAATTAGGCAATGCGTAACAAAACCTTTCTAATCTGAACCTCTCCAGTGCAACCCTAACAATAAACAAAAAGAAAGCCATAAAAACAGACCCAATACCATAGAGATCCTATTAAATTACTAGAGGACTATGTAATGAAGCCTCAAACTTCCAGAATGGGATGAAAATTGCAGCCATATTGGTCAGGAAGAAATCCAAACCAGTCTAATTGGAAAGAAAGACAGTAGAGGCATAATCCTGATTTTACTAATGTAGGAAAATAAAAAGGCAGGCATGTGGTGCAACATATATTGTAAATTACAATTATTGTCAACCTATAATATTGTCAAATACAGAGCGTTCAGAAAGTATTTATACCCCTCGACTTAATCTACATTGTGTTGTAGCCCGAATACAATACCCCATAATGACAAAGCAAAAACATGTTTTTAGAAATTGTTGCACTTTTTAAATTTTTTATTAAATATAGGAATACCTCATTTACATAAGTATTTACACCCCTGAGTCAATACGTTAGAATCACCTTTGGCAGCGATTACAGCTGCGAGTCTTTCTGGGTAAGTCTCTTAAGGGCTTTGCACAACAATATTTGCACATTCTTCAAGCTGTCAAGTTGGTTGTTGATCCTTGCTAGACAGCCATTCCAAGTCTTGCCATAGATTTTCAAGCCGATTTAAGTCAAAACTGTAACTGGGCCACTCAGGAACATTCGATGTCGTCTTGGTAAACAACTCCAGCGTATATCTGTCCCTGAGTTTAATGTAGTTATCCTGCTGAAAGGTGAATTTGTCTCCCAATGCCTGTTGGAAAGCAGTCTGATTTTACCTGCGCTTAGCTCTATTCCATTTATTTTTATCTTAAAAAACTCCCTAGTCCTTGCCGATGACAAACACACCCATTACATATGCAGCCACCACCATGCCTGAAAATATGAAGTGTGGTTCTCAGTGATGTGTAGTGTTTGCCCCAAACATAACACTTTGTATTCAAGACAAAGTTAATTTCCTTGACACCTTTTTTGCAGTTTTACTTTTGTGCCTTATTGCAAACAGGATGCATATTTTGGAATATTTTTAGTCTGTACTGGCTTCCTTCTTTTCACTTCGTCATTTAGGTTAGTATTGTGGAGTAACTACAATGTTGTTGATCTATCCTCAGTTTTTTGTCCAGTTTTAGTCACCCTTGGCCTCATGGTGAAATCCCTGAGCAGTTTCCTTCCTCTCCGGCAACTGAGTTAGGAAGAACACATGTATCTTTGTAGTGACTGAGTGTGCTGATACACCACCCAAAGTGTAATTAGTAACTTAACCATGCTCAAAGGGATATTCAATGTCTGCTTTATATTTTTACCCATGTACCAATAGGTGCCCTTCTTTGCGAGGCATTGGAAAAGCTCCCTGGTCTTTGGTTGAAATTCACTGCTCGACTGAGGGACCTTACAGATAATTGTATGTGTGGGATACAGAGATGGGGTACTCATTCAAAGATCATGTTAAAAACTATTATTGCACACAGAGTGAGTGCATGCAACTTAGGTAACTTGTTGAGCTAATTTTTACTACTGAACTTGAGGCTTACCATAAAAGGAGTTGAATACTATACTTATTGACTCCAGACATTTCAGCTTTTCATTTTAAATTAATTAGTAAAAATGTCTAAAAACATAATTCCACTGACATTATGGATTATTGTGTAGGCCAGTGACAATCAACTTCAAATTCAGACTAACAAAAATGTAAAGAGGTGTGAAAACTTTGAAGGCACTGTACTTATAAATACAAATTATACAGGGGGGTGTTCTGTGTAAATAGCCTCTAAAATATATCTTAACAGACCAGAAATGTCTCCATTTTGGTTCTTAGAAAGCTGTGAATACTATGATAAAATACCAGTTCTTGTTGCATTTACAACTTGTCTAAGTCCTATCATCAACTGAATGCATTGTTTGAATGGATTGTTTGGCATACAGTGCATTCGGAAAGTATTCAGACCCATTGACTTTTTCCACATTTTGTTATGTTACAGCCTTATTCTAAAACTGATATTTACTTTTTCTCAATCGACACACAATACCCCATAATGACAAACCCAAAAAGTTTTTGAAATTTTTGCAAAAGGTATATACAGTGGGGAGAACAAGTATTTGATACACTGCCGATTTTGCAGGTTTTCCTACTTACAAAGCACGTAGAGGTCTGTCATTTTTATCATAGGTACACTTCTACTGTGAGAGTCGGAATCTAAAACAAAAATCCAGAAAATCACATTGTATGATTTTTAAGTAATTAATTTGCATTTTATTGCATGACATAAGTATTTGATACATCAGAAAAGCAGAACTTAATATTTGGTACAGAAACCTTTGTTTGCAATTACAGAGATCATACGTTTCCTGTAGTTCTTGACCAGGTTTGCACACACTGCAGCAGGGATTTTGGCCCACTCCTCCATACAGACCTTCTCCAGATCTTTCAGGTTTCGGGGCTGTCGCTGGGCAATACGGACTTTCAGCTCCCTCCAAAGATTTTCTATTGGGTTCAGGTCTGGAGACTGGCTAGGCCACTCCAGGACCTTGAGATGCTTCTTACGGAGGCACTCCTTAGTTGCCCTGGCTGTCTGTTTCGAGTCGTTGTCATGCTGGAAGACCCAGCCACGACCCATCTTCAATGCTCTTACTGAGGGAAGGAGGTTGTTGGCCAAGATCTCGCGATACATGGCCCCATCCATCCTCCCCTCAATACGGTAGAGTCGTCCTGTCCCCTTTGCAGAAAAGCATCCCCAAAGAATGATGTTTCCACCTCCATGCTTCACGGTTGGGATGGTGTTCTTGGGGTTGTACTCATCCTTCTTCTTCCTCCAAACACGGCGAGTGGAGTTTAGACCAAAAAGCTCTATTTTTGTCTCATCAGACCACATGACCTTCTTCCATTCCTCCTCTGGATCATCCAGATGGTCATTGGCAAACTTCAGACGGACCTGGACATGCGCTGGCTTGAGCAGGGGGACCTTGCGTGCGCTGCAGGATTTTAATCCATGACGGCGTAGTGTGTTACTAATGGTTTTCTTTGAGACTGTGGTCCCAGCTCTCTTCCGGTCAATGACCAGGTCCTGCCGTGTAGTTCTGGGCTGATCCCTCACCTTCCTCATGATCATTGATGCCCCACGAGGTGAGATCTTGCATGGAGCCCCAGACCGAGGGTGATTGACCGTCATCTTGAACTTCTTCCATTTTCTAATAATTGCACCAACAGTTGTTGCCTTCTCACCAAGCTGCTTGCCTATTGTCCTGTAGCCCATCCCAGCCTTGTGTAGGTCTACAATTTTATCCCTGATGTCCTTACACAGCTCTCTGGTCTTGGCCATTGTGGAGAGGTTGGAGTCTGTTTGATTGAGTGTGTGGACAGGTGTCTTTTATACAGGTAACGAGTTCAAACAGTTGCAGTTAATACAGGTAATGAGTGGAGAACAGGAGGGCTTCTTAAAGAAAAACTAACAGGTCTGTGAGAGCCGGAATTCTTACTGGTTGGTAGGTGATCAAATACTTATGTCATGCAATAAAATGCAAATTAATTACTTAAAAATCATACAATGTGATTTTCTGGATTTTTGTTTTAGATTCCGTCTCTCACAGTTAAAGTGTACCTATGATAAAAATTACAGACCTCTACATGCTTTGTAAGTAGGAAAACCTGCAAAATCGGCAGTGTATCAAATACTTGTTCTTCCCACTGTATATATATAAAAAAAAACTGAAATATCACATTTACATAACTATTCAGACCCGTTACGCAGTACTTTGTTGAAGCGCCTTTGGCAGCGATTAGAGTCTCTCTCTCTCATTGTCCTGTTGGAAGGTGAACCTTCACACCAGTCTGAGGTTCTGAGCGCTCTGGAGCAGGTTTTCATCAAAGATTTCTGTACTTTGTCCGTTCATCTTTCCCTCGATCCGGACTAGTCTCCCAGTCCCTGCCACTGAAAAACATCCCCACAGCATAATGCTACCACCACCATGCTTCACCGTAGGGATGGTGCCAGGTTTCCTCCAGATGTGATGCTTGGCATTCAGGCCAAAGACTTCAATCTGGGTTTCATCAGACCAGAGAATCTTGTTCCTCATGGTCTGAGAGTCCTTTAGGTGCCTTTTGGCAAACTCCAAGTGGGCTGTCATGTGCCTTTTACTGAGGAGTGGCTTCCGTCTGGCCACTCTACCATAAGGGTCTGATTGGAGGAGTGCTGCAGAGATGGTTGTCCTTCTGTAAGTTTCTCCCATCTCCACAGAGGAATTCTGGAGCTCTGTCAGTGACCACTCCCAGACCATGGCCATTCTCCCCCGATTGCTCAGTTTGGCTGAGCGGCCAGCTCTAGGAAGAGTCTTGGTGGTTCCAAACTTCTTCCATTAAAGAATGATGGAGGCCACTGTGTTCTTGGGGACATTCAATGCTGCCAAAATGTATTAGTACCCATTCCCAGATCTATGCCTCGACACAATCCTGTCTCGGAGCTCTATGGACAATTCCTTCGACCTCATGGCTTGGTTTTTGCTCTGACATGGACTGTCAACTGTGGGACCTTATATAGACAGGTGTGTGCCTTGTCCAATCAAATTGTAGAAACATCTCAAGGATGATCAATGGAAACAGGATGGACCTGAGCTTAATTTCGAATCTCATAGCAAAGGGTCTGAATTAGGGTTGCAAAATTTGGACAACTTTCAATACTTCCTGAAATCCCTGTTGGGAGGATTCCCAGAATAAGAAGGGAATAAGCAGGAAATCCATAAATCTCCAACCAGGAATGCAGGGAATTTATTGAAAGTTCCTGGAATTTTGCAACCCTAGTCTGAATACTTGTGTAAATAAGGTCTTTCTGTTTTTCATTTTTAATACATTTGCTAAAATTTCTAAACCTGTTTTCGTTTTATCATTATGGTGTATTGTTTGTAGATTGATGGGTATTTATTTATTTTTCATCCATTTTAGAATAAGGCTGTAACTAGGAATACACGATATAGTCGGTGAACATATAGGAATTGGCCGAAATTAGCGAAAAATGCCAAGATCGGTATCGGCCCAATGTCAAGTTTAACGCTGATGTGAAAAACTGATGTCAAAGCTGACGTGCATACCTATATAACGTAGGTACATGATGTGATGACGCCACATAAAATGTTGCACTACACCTGCGACACAGCATTCCTAACCTAGCCACAATGTCTGCTGTGTGGATCAAGCAGACAACAAGTCGAGCAGTCATTTGAATGAGCAAGAAAATTTCAGCGAGAGAACTAAAATGCAAACTCCATTAACGCCAAGATAATGGCATTCATTGCCCTTGTCAATCAACCGTTCTCTGTTGTGGGTGATGTTGGCAACTGATCGAGCGCCAGTACATACAGTACAAACGTTACCAAGTGCGCTATTGTTCAGATGTTACCCTACCGGAGTTACAGAGTAATAGCGTCACTGCTATTAGCTTCACAACATACTATGGAACGCTATTTGGGTCTTTGCATGTCAAAAAAGATACACGTCAAATAACATAATTTGACAATAAGACTATTTGACGCGTTAAATAAGCTTTTCATTTGACAAGTCAAATAACACAGTTCTATTATAGCATGTTGTGTGTTCTGAATTTGCACGTGCAAGCCAAGTGCCACCCCTACTATCAGTAGCCCAGTCAAAGCTGTACAAAAAAAGTCTGCAAACAAGCAAACACCGGCAACAAACGATGTGTTTACAATACCGCGTTGGTAATAAAGCCTTATTTGTTCGACTGCAACTTCTGGGGTAGCTAGCTAGCTTTAGCTTGGTACCTAGCTAGCACCAATACAACCAGCCTGAAAACAATGACCAGTAGAAACTGCAGTCATTTTCACTATTCTTAGCAATGATTTAGGAATGCTTGTGAGTAAATATTAGCTAGGTAGCCACTTGTTGTTTGCCTATTGAAATTGAACAGCTAGCCAGCTACTTAACCCTGTTGCCCAAAGCTAACGTTATAAGCAGCCAGCTAGCTTCATCTGGCTAGTGAGTCTCGACCTGCCTGGTTTGTGTTGTAAAGCTAGCCACAATAAGGATTAGGCCCAATAGTGGTATTTGCGGTTTGCCTTCAAAATAAAAGTACCTATTTGAAAGTGACGCAGAAAGTTACAATTGGTGGAATAATGCCATATTTAGACTAGATAATGTTAAACAAGGTTGTAATGTGAAGCAATGAAATGGGGTATCAGTCTACTCAGTGACACCCACAGAGCACAACTGTTTAGAGTATACGCAAATATTAGCGTTGTAGCTCTTATCGCGGGACTGCGAATGTGGGAAATCACCTCCCCAGACAGCCTATTGTGTGTATTGACATTCATATTGCACTGTACAAATTTACCTAAGGATTGGTGATCAATGAAATGGAGTAACAGTTTACTCAATACCCAAGATATTCAGAGTTATCAGACTCCAAAACATCGACCGATTATGATTCTAACACCGATACCGATTATTGGAGGACCAAAAACAGCCAATCTGTGTGTGTGTGTATATACACTGCTCAAAAAAATAAAGGGAACACTTAAACAACACAATGTAACTCCAAGTCAATCACACTTCTATGAAATCAAACTGTCCACTTAGGAAGCAACACTGATTGACAATAAATTTCACATGCTGTTGTGCAAATGGAATAGACAAAAGGTGGAAATTATAGGCAATTAGCAAGACACCCCCAATAAAGGAGTGATTCTGCAGGTGGTGACCACAGACCACTTCTCAGTTCCTATGCTTCCTGGCTGATGTTTTGGTCACTTTTGAATGCTGGCGGTGCTCTCACTCTAGTGGTAGCATGAGACGGAGTCTACAACCCACACAAGTGGCTCAGGTAGTGCAGCTCATCCAGGATGGCACATCAATGCGAGCTGTGGCAAGAAGGTTTGCTGTGTCTGTCAGCGTAGTGTCCAGAGCATGGAGGCGCTACCAGGAGACAGACCAGTACATCAGGAGACGTGGAGGAGGCCGTAGGAGGGCAACAACCCAGCAGCAGGACCGCTACCTCCGCCTTTGTGCAAGGAGGAGTACTGCCAGAGCCCTGCAAAATGACCTCCAGCAGGCCACAAATGTATGCTGCCTGCAACTTAATTATAACATAATAAACACACAGAAATACGAGCCTTAGGTCATTAATATGGTCAAATCCAGAAACAATCAATTCGAAAACAAAACGTTTATTCTTTCAGTGAAATATGGAACCGTTACGTATTTTATAGAACGGGTGGCAACCCTAAGTCTAAATATTGCTGTTACATTGCACAACCTTCAATGTTGTCATAATTCTGGAAAATTCTGGAAAATTAATTAGTCTTTACACAGTTCGCAACGAGCCAGGCGGCCCAAACTGCTGCATATACCCTGACTCTGCTTGTACTGAACGCAAGAGAAGTGGCACAATTTCCCTAGTTAATATTGCCTGCTAACATGAATTTCTTTTAACTACATATGCAGGTTTAAAACATTATACTTGTGTATTGATTTTAAGAAAGGCATTGATGTTTATGGTTAGGTACATTTGTGCAACGAAAGTGCTTTTTCCACGAATGCGCTTTTGTTAAATCATTAACCGTTTGGCAAAGTTGAAGTAGGCTGTGATTCGATGATAAATTAACAGGTACCGCATTGATTATATGCAACGCAAAACAAGCTAGTTAACCTAGTAATATCATCAACCATGTGTAGTTAACTAGTGATTATGTGAAGATTGTTTTTTCATAAGTTTAATGCTAGCTAGCAACTTACCTTGGCTCGTTGCAGCCACAAGGTCCTTTTGATGCTGCACTCGCGCAACAGGTGGTCAGCCTGCCACACAGTCTCCTCGTGGATTGCAATGTAATCGGTGTCCAAAAAGGCAGATGAAATCGGCCCTAATTAATCGGCAATGCCGATTAATCGGTCGACCTCTAATCCACGCAGTATTGTTTTCCCTCTGGAAAAGTGTGCAATACACATAGGTTGACATTAAATGTGGCTCAATTCACAGTTGTTTCAGAGTCCTGCAATAAGAGCAACGATGCTAATGTTCTCTGGGTGTCACTGAGTAGACTGATACACCATGTCATTGATCCACAATCCATAGGTAAGACTGTACAGTGATCCCTCGCCACTTCGCGGTTCACTTATCGCGGATTCGCTATTTCGCGGATTTTCATAATGCATTTTTTATTTTTTTTTGGTGCATTGTGCTCTGCATTCTGATTCGCTAAAAACTCACTCCCGCTTCTTGTATCAAAACATGCTACGAATTGTGCTATCATTTTGTCGTCTCGTGCAGTTATGTGTACGTACATAAAACAGCTTGGCAAATTTACATTAAGTTGGCCAGGAAGGAAGGAAGGACTAACGCTTGGTCGCTTAGCAACCATGGTGCGAATGGCCACTGAACTTAAGCGAGTAGCTGAGGAATGGGACCCTTTGATGAGCCGTTCATTACAGTTCTCCAACGTAATCGATGGTGGCATGTCGGTGTACAAGGATCTTTTTGCAAAGAAGAAAAAAGAGCGACAACAGCTGCCTATCACTATGCTCTTCTCCCGAACAAACACACCTGCACCGCAGGCTTCAGAAGAAGAGAACACTGCAGAGCGCAGTCAGGATGCAGCGGCCCAGTCTGAAGAGCAGTGAAACGGCCTACACGTGAGTCACTGTATTTGTATACATGTAATAGTTGCTAATTGTAAAAAAAAAAGAAGTTTTCTATTTCGCGGATTTCACTTATCGCGGGTCATTTTCGGAACGTAACCCCCGCGATAAACGAGGGATTACTGTACACTAAAATAAGTATGGCCCCAATACAATTCTGAAGTATAATACATCCAGTGTGATTTCAACAGATTTTTGTCAAATTAACAAATTATTGTCTTTTGTTGATGGTATACAACAACAATCCAACCTCGTTTAGCATGATCTATTCAATTATGGAATAATTCTACTATTTGTATGCATTTGCATCACTGTCAATGACATTTGTATTTTGAAGGCTAACTGCAAAGTCCACTATTGTGGCTAATCCTTATTGTGGCTAGCTTCACAGATGGGTCCAACCACCATTAGTCAAATAAGAACTGTCTTATAAAATTAGGGTTATTTTAGATGACACCTAGCTATATAGTTAGCTAGCTAACTATAGCTACTGAAACAGATTGTCGTTTTGCTATGTTTTTGGGGAAGAATATTGTTTGCATCCATGAGCTAGCTAGCTTTTTTTAAATGACCAGCACCGTAGGTGCGCGAGACAACTTTACCAGCATCATAGCATACGTATCGATGAATCATTGTGACATATGAAATACGAGTGATAGTGTAATCAATGTATAATAACTACGTAAAAAATTATGTGACGTGCTGATTGGGTCCAATCAGGTCCTGATTGGTCAACAAGATTATTTGACACGTCAAATAGTGTTATTTGACGTATCTTTTTTGACAAAGACCCAAACGGCGTTCCTTAGAAATCCTAGTTGAGAATGAAATGACTGAACAAAGAAACAGCAAATAAGTGAAAGAAATAGGTTTTGATTATGTTTTACTGGTAATGGGGACATACGTAAATGCCAACAAAATTACTTTTTGGTCTGTGTGGTGTGTGTAACCTTTATTTTACTAGGCAAGTCAGTTAAGAACAAATTTTTATTTACAATGACGGCCTACCCCGGCTAAATCCAGACGATGCTGGGCCAATTGTGCGCCGCCCTATGGGACTCCCAAACATGGCTGGATCTTACACTTAGATGCAGTGCCTTAGACCACTGAATCCATGTGTGTGTTAACTATTTAACTGTACTAGAATGCTTAAAAGGCCGCTAAAATTGTAAATATCGGTATTGTTATTTTTGGCAAGGAAAATATCGGATATCAATATCTGCCAAAAAATGTCATATCGGTGCATCACTAGCTGTAACGTAACAAAATGTGGAAAAATGGAAGTGGTCTGAATACTTTCCGCACTGTATTTGCAGTTAATACAAATGTAAAAACAAATGAATCATTCTTCTAAAACTGGCTAGCTAGCTAACAAACATACAGTGCAGATAAATTGTTTAAATTCATTAGAAATAAGCTTTTTGTGTGTATGGAACATTTCTGGGATCATATTTCAGCTCATGAAACACAGGACCAACACTTTACATGTTGCATTTATATTTTTGTTCAGTATAGTATTCTAGTTCCTAATTATATGCCCAATACAATGTGAATGCCTGGTTTTACAATTAGCTAGCCTGCCTACTTCTGATCTTCAACTAAAAGACAACTTTTGTTATGTAGCCTATGAGCCTACGTTATAGCGAGCAATCAAAGTAGTAAACACTTGCTGGCTAGCTAGCTGGATGGATGGAGATTCGTTTTACATATCACTTGATGCTGCTGCACTTGCCCAATGGACTAAAGGTGCCTAACGTTACTCCTTATAGTCCAAGGACTTTACATGTTCTGTTTGAAGGTGAATTGGCTCTAGAAGCCAAAACAGACAAATACTTCATCTAAACTTGAATCGATTCTGTTCTAAAAACAAAAAGATCACATCAGAATAATTTCACAAATGATAAATACACACTTATGCACACAGTTTTAACACAGTGGAAGCCGACAGTATTTTTGTGTAATCATTTTTGTGTCATCTGTCTTCAGTTTACACACAGGTATTCGGAGCAACCTGGTCTCAGAGCATTTTGAATTTTTCTGTATGAAAATCTGTGACACCCCATTTAGTATCATGTTACCAACACTTTAAAATGCATCTAAATGTATGATATGGTATGTATTAAATTTGGGGATTTCTATCACCATTTCGTATGATAAATTACAAAATTACAATTCGTATATGTTACAAATTTGAAAAATGTATGTTTGCTAAATGTATGATATGTTACATTCTATTTTGTTGTGGCTAATGTTAGCTAGTTGGCTAACGCTAACATACGCTAGCTTAACGTCTGCTAGCCTAGGGGTTAGGGTTAAGTTTGGGAATTAGGTTAAAGGGTTAGCTAAAAGAGTTAAGGTTAGCTAACATGCTAAGTAGTTGAAAAAAAATTAGGTAGTTGAAAAGTTGCTAATTTGCTCTAAATGCAAATGTTGTCCGTGATGAGATTCGAACGTGAAACCATTGGGTTGCTAGAAGTTCACGTTAGGGTTTGCTAAAAATGATAAGATTAGGGTTAGCTAACATGCTAAGTAGTTGCAAAGTATCTAAAAAGTAGGTAGAAAATGTGACAATTTGCTAAAATTGTCCATGATGAGATTCGAACGTTTGTGTTATACGCCTTTCGCCTTAAGTAACCATACCAAACATAACACACCAGATTTACGTTGACCACGTTACGTCTAGTCTATGAGATCAGGCTGTTCCGGGAGACAGGTAGCTAATTAGCACAGGTAGTCAGTCCACTGTCGTCTGCTTTCCGTAAACAAGCGCTGTAACATGGGAATAAGACCGTGTGGGAACCCTAACCCGATAAAGGTGTGTAACGTTTTTAGTGAAAATTATTTCTCGCTGATATTAAATAAGGTATTTATGCCTCCAAAAACCGTACCGCAAATGGTGTTAATGTTCAGAGAACGTCGGGGCGATTAAAAAAACTCCCCCGTACAGCAGAAGACGACTTCGTTGTCCAATGAATTGGCTATGTGGAATGGAACTGAGAGTCACGATGAAGGGCTACTACTGGTCTTCCTGTCCCGCAATGGCATTTCACTTATTTAGCTAACTGGGGGGTTGCCTGGGGGGTTGCCTTTAGTCGGTTGACACTTTCAAACTAAATTTACAACTCGGCGCAGAGGGGAGTGGGCATTCGGTAATTGGATAACTTATCTAGCTAAAGTAACGTCATCTAGTTAACTTATGCTACTGAAAGAAACCGTGTCCGATTAGCTTGGTTCAAAGAAAGCATCGGTATTCAACGAAAGCATCGAATGTCGTTGCCTAACTAGCTAAATCATTCTTCTAAAACTGGCTAGCTAGCTAACAAACATACAGTGCAGATAAATTGTTTAAATTCATTAGAAATAAGCTTTTTGTGTGTATGGAACATTTCTGGGATCATATTTCAGCTCATGAAACACAGGACCAACACTTTACATGTTGCATTTATATTTTTGTTCAGTATAGTATTCTAGTTCCTAATTATATGCCCAATACAATGTGAATGCCTGGTTTTACAATTAGCTAGCCTGCCTACTTCTGATCTTCAACTAAAAGACAACTTTTGTTATGTAGCCTATGAGCCTACGTTATAGCGAGCAATCAAAGTAGTAAACACTTGCTGGCTAGCTAGCTGGATGGAGATTCGTTTTACATATCACTTGATGCTGCTGCACTTGCCCAATGGACTAAAGGTGCCTAACGTTACTCCTTATAGTCCAAGGACTTTACATGTTCTGTTTGAAGGTGAATTGGCTCTAGAAGCCAAAACAGACAAATACTTCATCTAAACTTGAATCGATTCTGTTCTAAAAACAAAAAGATCACATCAGAATAATTTCACAAATGATAAATACACACTTATGCACACAGTTTTAACACAGTGGAAGCCGACAGTATTTTTGTGTAATCATTTTTGTGTCATCTGTCTTCAGTTTACACACAGGTATTCGGAGCAACCTGGTCTCAGAGCATTTTGAATTTTTCTGTATGAAAATCTGTGACACCCCATTTAGTATCATGTTACCAACACTTTAAAATGCATCTAAATGTATGATATGGTATGTATTAAATTTGGGGATTTCTATCACCATTTCGTATGATAAATTACAAAATTACAATTCGTATATGTTACAAATTTGAAAAATGTATGTTTGCTAAATGTATGATATGTTACATTCTATTTTGTTGTGGCTAATGTTAGCTAGTTGGCTAACGCTAACATACGCTAGCTTAACGTCTGCTAGCCTAGGGGTTAGGGTTAAGTTTGGGAATTAGGTTAAAGGGTTAGCTAAAAGAGTTAAGGTTAGCTAACATGCTAAGTAGTTGAAAAAAAATTAGGTAGTTGAAAAGTTGCTAATTTGCTCTAAATGCAAATGTTGTCCGTGATGAGATTCGAACGTGAAACCATTGGGTTGCTAGAAGTTCACGTTAGGGTTTGCTAAAAATGATAAGATTAGGGTTAGCTAACATGCTAAGTAGTTGCAAAGTATCTAAAAAGTAGGTAGAAAATGTGACAATTTGCTAAAATTGTCCATGATGAGATTCGAACGTTTGTGTTATACGCCTTTCGCCTTAAGTAACCATACCAAACATAACACACCAGATTTACGTTGACCACGTTACGTCTAGTCTATGAGATCAGGCTGTTCCGGGAGACAGGTAGCTAATTAGCACAGGTAGTCAGTCCACTGTCGTCTGCTTTCCGTAAACAAGCGCTGTAACATGGGAATAAGACCGTGTGGGAACCCTAACCCGATAAAGGTGTGTAACGTTTTTAGTGAAAATTATTTCTCGCTGATATTAAATAAGGTATTTATGCTTCCAAAAACCGTACCGCAAATGGTGTTAATGTTCAGAGAACGTCGGGGCGATTAAAAAAACTCCCCCGTACAGCAGAAGACGACTTCGTCGTCCAATGAATTGGCTATGTGGAATGGAACTGAGAGTCACGATGAAGGGCTACTACTGGTCTTCCTGTCCCGCAATGGCATTTCACTTATTTAGCTAACTGGGGGGTTGCCTGGGGGGTTGCCTTTAGTCGGTTGACACTTTCAAACTAAATTTACAACTCGGCGCAGAGGGGAGTGGGCATTCGGTAATTGGATAACTTATCTAGCTAAAGTAACGTCATCTAGTTAACTTATGCTACTGAAAGAAACCGTGTCCGATTAGCTTGGTTCAAAGAAAGCATCGGTATTCAACGAAAGCATCGAATGTCGTTGCCTAACTAGCTAAATCAGATAAAACAGCTCTAGCTAAATTGCTAGCTACATATTGCAGCCATATCCATATGTGTTGCAGCTGTTAACTAACGACGCTAAGTAGCTAGCTCGTATTATGGTTCGTTTACATGAAACTCATGCTTTTATAATTTGGAAATCAAATCAGTTCATTAAATATATGTTTGAAGGGAAAATATTAATAAATAAAACATGTAATTCAAAACATACTTTCACCTGTTCAAGTAGTTAGTTAGCTAGCTAGATACCACACGTTCACCACTTTCCGTCGGCAAAGTAACTACGGTGGCCCAGTTGCCTAAAGTATTCTACAAGACAAAACGGGGCCGTGATGGCGAACTCTGGTCCCGGGAAGGAATATGCAAATAGCTTCACGTCAGTAGAGGGAGACAGAGGTCTACTTTTGCAACACTGTATTAATGACTGCCTTTCCAGACCCAACTGCCTCAACTTATTTATTTTATTTAACTAGGCAAGTCAGTTAAGAACAAATTATTATTTACAATGATGGCCTACCCTGACCAAACCAGGACAACGCTGGGCCAATTGTGCGCCACACTATGGGACTCCAAATCACGGCCGGATGTACAGCCTGGAATCGAACCAGGGTCTGTAGTGACGCCTCTAGCACTGAGATGCCGTGCCTTAGACCACTGCACCACTCGGGAGCCCTTCATCCGAAGAGACTACATCATTTAATAGTAATTTTTTGTTGTTGTTGTCCCCCACAATTAAATCCGAGGGAGACTATGGATCTATCTCCATACGTTCTTATGTTAGTCACGCAATATTTCAGACACCACTGCCCCGATTTTGCACAAACTTGGTTGAAAGAAGCGTATTTACACAATTACACTTGTTGGCCCAAGGGTGGCGCTATAGTAATCAACTGCAATTTCAAAATTTGAACAAGCATATATCCTGTCCCATTTGAGCTACAGTCATGAGATTTTGTGCAGATATGCAGCTCCTCGTGTGCAGTATGTTTCCCATAAGGACCTATTACATTTTCTGCAAATTAGACTGAAAAATTTGAATACTTGTCACTAATTAGCACGGGGGGGAGCTACATCATTCGTGCGAGGTGACATGTTTACTGTTGCCTTTGTTGTTTGACTTTTTATGCGCTTTGAGATTCTTTGAAAAGGGCTATACAAGTAACAATGTATGTATGACTGCTGGTCTGACCAATCGGAATCCACACTTTAGGATTGTTTTGATCACGCGGACTGGGAAATGTTCCGGGCAGCCTCAGAGAATAACATCGATCTTTACGCTGACTCGGTGAGTGACTTTATAAGGAAGTGCATTGGAGATGTTGTACCCACTGTAACTATTAAAACCTACCCTAACCAGAAACCATGGATGGATGGCGACATTAGCGCAAAACTGAAAGCGCGAATCACTGCAATTAACCATGGAAAGAGGACTGGGAATATGGCTGAATATAAACACTGTAGTTATTCCCTCCGCAAGGTAATCAAACAAGCCAAATGTTGGTATAGGGACAAAGTGGAGTCGCAATTCAACAGCTCAGACACGAGACGTATGTGGCAGGGTCTACAGGCAATTACAACAAAAAAATGACTAAAATAAAACCAGCCATGTCACGGACACCGACATATTGCTTCCAGACAAACTAAACACCTTCTTTGCCCGCTTTGAGGATAATACAGTGCCAACGACGCGGTCCGCTAACAAGGACTGTGGGCGCCCCCTCTCCTTCTCCGTGGCCGACGTGAGAAAGACATTTAAACGTGTTAACCCCCTCAAGGCTGCTGGTCCAGACGGCATCCCTAGCCGCGTCCTCAGAGCATGCGAAGACCAGCTGGCTGGTGTGTTTACGGACATATTCAATCGCTCACTATCCCAGTCTGCTGTCCCCACATGCTTCAAGATGGCCTCCATTGTTCCTGTACCCAAGAAGGCAAAGATAACTGAACTAAATGACTATCGTTACTAGCACTCACTTCTGTCGTCATAAAGTGCTTTGAGAGACTAGTCAAGGATCATATCACCTCCACCCTACCTGACACCCTAGACCCAATTCAGTTTGCATACCGCCCCAACAGGGCCACTGACAATGCAATCGCCATCACACTGCCCTATCCCATCTGGACAAGAGGAATACCTATGTAAGAATACTGTTCATTGACTACAGCTCAGCATTCAACACCATAGTACCATCCAAGCTCATCATTAAGCTGGAGGCCCTGGGACTCAACCCCAGCCTGTGCAATTGGATCCTGGACTTTCTGACGGGCTGCCCCCAGGTGGTGAAGGTAGGAAACAACATCTCCACTTCGCTGATCCTCAACACAGGGGCCCCACAAGGGTGCGTGCTCAGCCCCCTCCTGTACTCCTTGTTCACCCATGACTACATGGCCATGCACACCTCCAACTCAATCATCAAGTTTTCAGACAACACAACAGTAGTGGGCTTGATTACCAACAACGACGAGGCAGCCTACAGGGAGGTGATGAGGGCACTCGGAGTGTGGTGTCAGGAAAATAACCTCTCACTCAACGTCAACAAAACAAAGGAGATGATCGTGGACTTCAGGAAACAGCAGAGGGAGCACCCCCCATCCACATCGAAGGGACAGTAGTGGAGAAGGTGGAGAGTTGTTTTTTTTAAAGTTCCTCTGCGTACACATCACAGACAAACTGAAATGGTTCACCCACACAGACAGTGTGGTGAAGGAGCAACAGCGCCTCTTCAACCTCAGGAGGCTGAAGAAATTTGTCTTGTCACCTAAAACCCCGACAAACTTTTACAGATGCACCATTGAGAGCATCCTGTCGGGCTGTATCGCCGCCTGGTACGGCAACTGTACCGCCCTCAACAGCAAGGCTTTCCAGAGGGTGGTTTGCCCCCAGTGCATCACTGGCAAACTACCTGCCCTCCAGGACACCTACAGCATCCGATGTCACAGGAAGGCCAAAAAGATCATCAAGGACAACAACCACCCGAGCCACTGCCTGTTCACCCCGCTATCATCCAGAAAGCAAGGTCGGTACAGGTGCATCAAAGCTGGGACCGAGAGACTGAAAAACAGCTTCTATCTCAAGGCCATCAGACTGCTAAACGGCAATCACTAATTCAGAGAGGCTGCTGCCTACATAAAAACTCACTAGTCACTTTAAACAATGTCACTTTAATAATGTTTACATATCTTACATTACTCATGTCATATGTAAAGTATATACTGTATCTTATGCCATCTATTGCATCTTGCCTATGGCGCTCAGCTGTCGCTCATCCATATATTTATATGTACATATTCTTATTCCATCCCTTTAGATTTGTGTGTATTAGGTAGTTGTTAGTGCAATAATATCTAACAATTCCCCGTCGGAACATTTCGCTACACTTGCTAACCATGTGTATGTGACCAATAAGATTTGATTTGCAACATTGAATCATGATCATTAGTGGTGCTTGGAGAAGTGAGTATAGGGGAGTCCATTTTACTTCTGTCACTTTCGGTTGAATTGTAAACGACTGGTATGTCCTAGAAACATTGTTACAGTGTGTAATGGTGGCTAAGATGTGCATGTTGTTTGTATAAAAATATTTTCAATCTACCACAGTCTTCTAAATCTAAAATTGTTACTTTGTGCGCCGATCTCCCCTTCTCTAATTTTGACCAAAATTTCCCAAACAGCGCCCTGTTTTCCCATACATTTTTTATGACTTTTCCCATAATTTTTTTCTTCAGGTTTTCACTCTGAAAACCACACCTTTCTTTTATAGAAAGACAAAAAAAATGTTCTAAGTACACAACAATATTTAAACCACGTAACATTATTATGCATTATTTCTATAGGGGGAATTCGGAATAAGTGGGGCAGATATTGCATTTCCGTCTTCTGTGATCTCTATCAACATCTGTCCAACATATTAGCCCAACACGATACATTTCTGAAATCCTCAAGATGTTTCATAATCAAACACATTTTTTTATTTTTTTTATCATATTCACAGGAGTCATGACTCAACCATATTTTCAGTTTGCATTTTGTAGACTGGGACAGCAGGTTAGATAAACTGGGACACCATTATTATAGTCCTAATTGTGCCCCAATGACAATTCAACTTTGTGTGATTTAGGAAACATCGGAGAATTTTTCATAAATGTATCATGTTGGGCTAATATGTTGGACACGATGTCTGAAGAGGTTACAGAAGACAGAAATGCAATAAGTGTCCCACTTTTTCTGAATTCACTCAAATAACAGAACTAATAACAGTACTACAATACAAAAAAATACAGGATATAGTACTACAAGAACCAGAGCCCTATGGATCTATTTTCTCCATTGGAGGGGGTCCCTAATGTAAACTGGATCTCTTTCCTCCATTGGAAAAGCCTATAAGACTGTCCCACTTTAGCTACTCCATGCTGTCCTACTTTAGCTAGCTATAGTCGGTAAAGCGGAAACAAATGACTAAATTACAAAATTGAAACATAATATTGTCAACTTTTTAATGTATTTTAATGCACCAGTACATAGTATGCACATTTACATCACAATTTGGCACAGTGCATTATTTGACAGTTTTATAACCTTATCATCAAAACAGAAAAAAGCTATGATCTTGCAGTGTTCTTCACAGGGTGAGCTTCCTATTTGAAGCTTGCTCTGCCCCCTCTGATGTCACACCAATGAAGTGATGTGATTTTGATCATGTGGTTTCTCTGCAAGGGCTTAGTAACAATCGTTTTAGATGTTCTCTTGTCAGAACAATAAATAAACGCATCAGGATTAAGCTGTGTCAATTTATATGATATCCCACTCTTTCTGAATTCACCCTACTGTACAATGTAGGCTACATGTGATGGCAGAGTTTGCAAAACAAATGCCCTCCAATTGTTAGGCTTCAAATCATCACGATATCATTCTGCCAGGTAGGACTACTTTGCAGTCAACATTTAATTTGGACCGTGTTTTTGGGGAAGCCCAAAAAAACGTTCATTAAAACAGCGCATGATGACTGAATTGCGCATTGAAAAGATTTAACCAAGACTTCAGACAAAACTTTTTCAATACCAGGTTTGCATACCCATTGTTGTCTTAGTTGGAATTTACTGGTAGATATCATGAGTTGAAATCTCTTTCCTACCCTACCGGCTACGGATGTCATTCAATTCTATGAGCTTCTCCCATGCGACAACCAGTCGAGAGCTGCACACTCTTGCTGCCTGATATTCCGCTGAAACTAGCTCCACTACATGACCAAAAGTACACTATGGGTCAAACGTTTTAGAACACCTACACATTCACCTACACAAGGGTTTTATTCGATTTTTTTTAGATTTTTTTTACTGTTTTCTACATTGTAGAATAATAGTGAAGACATCAAAACTGTGAAATGACACATGGCATCATGTAGTAACCAAAAAAGTGTCAATACAAATCAAAATATTTTTTATTTGAGATTCTTCAAATAGCCACCCTTTGCCTTGATGACAGCTTTGCACACTCTTGGCATTCTCTCAACCAGCTTCATGAGGTAGTGACTTGGAATATATTTAAATTAATAGGTGTGCCTTCTTAAAAGTTAATTTGTGGAATTTACTTCCTTAATGCGTTTGAGCCAATCAGTTGTGTTGTGACAAGGTAGGGGGGTATACAGAAGATAGCCCTATTTGGTAAAAGACCAAGTCCATATAATGGCAAGAACAGCTCAAATAAGCAAAGAGAAACAACAGTCCAATCAAGGATTCTAATATTTTAGCTAGGCAAGAAAGTTTAGAAATAGGCTGATTTTTTAAAATTATTTAGGTCACAAGAGTCCCCACCACTGTGAAGGGGGAGTACATGGACTGCCTTCCAAAACTTGGGTATAGTACCAGAGATAATCAGGTAAAAAATATGGGTTAATGATTCAGCAGTCAGGGGGGCAGAGAGCTGCAGCAAAATGGATCAAGCGTATAAACTCTAGTGGATTTTTTTTACATGCATTTAGTACATCACAGATAGTAAAATGATACTGCATATACCTCCACTATACTACTTTGATACGCATCAGTGAGGATTAAGAAGTGAGTATAGCCTACATAATGCCCACTAAAGAAAAAGTGGGTTTATGGCGTATACCAGCAAATAGCTCCCACTACACCACTGATCATACATTGTATCGGGATTGAAGATTTACAAGAAGTCTAATCGTACATTGCTTTGTGGAAGTATGTTTGTTGCCTCCATCAGTTGGCATTTTACTTAAATTATCCATTCTTATCTTATTTATTAAATAGGGATTTTCAAAATATGCCTTGTGCCACTTCTATCTCTCCTTGAAATTGGTGTGAAGTCTACATGCAACAGGTGTCATGCTCACTTGCACCCATTGACAACATTATCCAAGATAGCCACGAGATGGCGACCCGAGCCTCAAAGTCTGCAATGCCAGATCACATTTGTTTGACTCAAACCAAGCATCTATGGCTGTATTTACACAGGCAGCCCAATTCTGATATTTTTTCCCCACTAATTGGTATTTTGATCAATCAGATCAGCTGTGAACAAGATATGATGTGAAAATACAAATTAGTGGGAAAAAATTATCAGAATTGGACAACCTGTGTAAACACAGCCTTTGTGTATTATTTAGATTTTAATCAGGATTTTATGTCCACCAGCAATGGGTTTAGGCCTATTCATAGTTGTGCACAGGTGTGTAGGCCCTACTATAGCCATAAATACATAATAGCGTAAATTTAACAGTGGATTTTCACAGGAGACGACAAGAGGCGATTACATTTCAGAAGACATTCATTTTCATTAGAGGGAAGCGAGGTGGGCCTGGTTCATTCGGCAATGCTATAGCATAGGCGAGGGAGCGTGAACAGGGAGGGACAAAAGTTGGGGAAACCGAATTTATGCAAAAGCACTGCGATATCGCGGCGTTATTGACCAATCGAAGCCCACTATAGCTTCCAACCGTGGAAAAAGTACCCAATTGTCATATTTTGTAAAAGTAAAGATATCTTAATAGAAAATTACTCAAGTAACAGTAATTCAGTAAAATACTACTTGAGTAAGTCTAAAACAATTTAGTTTTGAATATGCTTAAGTATCAAACGTTTTAAATATGCTTGAGTATCAAAAGTAAATGTACTTGCAAAAAATACTTCAGTATCAAAAGTAAAAGTATATAAATAATTTCAAATTCCTTATATTGAGCAAACCAGACGGCACTTTTTTTTTCTTTACGGATAGCCAGAGGCATGCTCCAACACTCAGACATAATTTACAAACTAAGCATTTGTGTTTAGTGAGTCCGCCAGATCAGAGGCAGTAGGGGTGACCAGGGATAATCTCTGGACGAGGAATTTGACCATTTTACTGTCCTGCTAAGCATTCAAAATGTAACAAGTACTTTTGGGCGTCAGAGAAAATGTACTGAGTAAAATGTACATTATTTTCTTTAAGAATGTAGTGGAGTAAAAGTAAACGTAAAAAAAAAAAAAATAGTAAAATACAGACCCTAAAAAAACGACTTAAGTAAAATATTTTTAAGTACGAGTGGGTTGGCTGTTGATACCTAGCATGCTGTCTGGGCGAAGTCAGTGTGGCTTTGTGATGCATCATCAAATGTGGAAATCCACTGTAAGATGTAGGCTATACTGTATGCCTACCAACATGATATAGGCCTGTAGTGACAGGTTTGTTTTACTCATTTGACTTTGAGTATTGTTTTGTAGGGTGAACACCGTAAATAATTCGAGTTTAATGGATGCACGCCTGCTTTTGTAATACCATCAGCTGTTTAACCAAACTTGTTATTTGGCTGACTGCCACTCTCTACCTTGTTCCATAAGGCGGAAGGAGGGGGCTGATAAAGTTCTGCGCATGCTCTATGGGTTGTTTTTCACAAAATCATCGCTTAAAGTGAGCTGAGCGACGAAAGTTCCTTGTCTTTGACCAGAGACCAACGCGCAGACGGGCGGACGATAACAGCATCCACTGCTGTTATTAAGCCTTTACATCTAAATGAACTTTTGTCAAAGAAAGCCCTGATCATGCCCACTGCTTTTGCAGGGCAAAGATATTGATCGGCGTTAAAATACAGATTTTGTTTCTTATGAGATTATTTTTCATATACTTTCATTTTTCGGTAGGCTACCTGTGTTTTTTTTCACCATGGTGCTAGGAAAGGTGAAGAGCTTCACCGTCAGCTACGACTGTCTCAATGACAGCAATGTCCCCGTTTTCGCAAGTGGGGACTCGGTCTCAGGGAGGGTGATCATCGAAGTCACTGGAGAAATCCGTGTGAAATCTCTTAAAATTCATGCAAAAGGATTTGCGAAAGTTCGTTGGACTGAATCGCGAAATGCTGGCTCCAACACTGCCTATACGCAAAATTACACTGAAGAAGTAGAATATCTAAACCATAGAGACATCCTAATTGGACATGAAAGAGGTAAGAATATACAACCTTATTTGTATCTAAAGAAATAACTTTGTTATTGACGTGCTCTGTGTAGGCTAGTCATGGTGGCTCTTGAGGTTCCATACATAGAATGCTGTTGTGATGTCAACCTATACTATAGGCTAACAATGAACACAATTTAATGTATAACAGAGACAGATATGGGGACGATCTATGAAGCAGCTCACAACAGTACATTTTATTTGGTTTAATACTGACTATACAGCCGTCTATAACACATTATGTAGGCTATGTCTTGAGACATGTCAACTACAGTATTCTTCAATTAATTTTTATATTTAACATATGGGAATTTATTTAAGCATGATACTTCATAATCATGTAGACATATAGCCTACATAATTCTAAAGTGTATCTTTAGGCTATCAAGGTGGCTGTCGGTTGCTTGGTGAATGGGAGTCTTCTCTAGCCTTCCTTCATTTTAGCCTATATAACAATTATATGAACTACAATATTTTCTCAAACGCAGTACATGAAGGTGCATAGCAGTCTGTTTTACATATGTGCAGTTTGATCAAAAAAATTGTTATCGAGCGATCATGTAAAGTTTAACGTTGTAGCTATTCTTAAGTTTCCACCATTGTTCAAAGCTGGTTCAATCCTGTTCAGAAACTGGTTGTGTGGGGTGAAGGGACTGGGCTTTCTCTCCGTTGATTGGCTGAAGTGCTCATGTGTCTTCAAATGACCTCATGCTTTTGCAGAAAATGACAGAAAAAAGTCGGCAACTTTGTATCCGACCTGTCAGCACAATGTTACAAAGTCGCATGAAAATACATTTCATTCGTTCCATTTAGCCTATTCTATTGTGCTTTTATCTAGTGATTAATGCTAGCCTACTGTGTGTAGCATAATGAATAGTACATAACAAGGCCTGAAATTGGCTATGAACTAGAAATTGGAATATGATTATCTGAAGGCATAACAATTTAGCCTATTTGCGGATAATAAATGTAGGATATTACTTTTTGTTCACTTCAGAATTACACATCACTGAAATTTGGTAGTCCTAGTCGCTAGAACAGGTTTGTTAGCTTGTTCCTGAGGTAGTTTATCTTTCAGCTGATTGGATAGAAAGGTCCGTCCGAGAATTGAAGTAGCTTCATTTAATGTGGGGTGGGAATTTATGCCATCAAGTATTTTGTACAGTGTTGCCCAATTTATAACTTAGTTACCTTTTCCTTGTTACTGGCTGTGATTGAATGTTTCTTGATGGTGAAAATAATGTATTTAATCTGTCTATGTATGGGGGATAATGTATGCATGTTGCTAATGTTTTTATATCAATTGTTGAATAGTTTTAAGTTTCTTGAAATGGTCAAAGCCTTACTATGTGTATCTATTGCAATCATGTATGCAGTTAAGGGTATCAGTGGCATTTAATAAAGGTTTAAGTAATATAATTTGCTTCTTTGTCTGTCCTCTTTTTCAATAACTGTGTGTGTTCCTCTATTCTATCCGTTACAATATTTTCTGACGTGTAATATTGAGTGGGTGAAATTTCTCTGGTACATGGTGCAGTACACGCGTCAGGTCTTGAGAGGGCTGTGCCTGATAGTGAGCACGTTCGGTTGTGCCACTGACTGAATGCCGCACACAGTGAATGCGTTATGAGAGAGCCGGCTTGGGGAAGCTGCTCGCTCCGGTTTAGGCCAGTCCTCTCCTGCTCCAGTCTGCTTTTGAGTGACAGTTCGGCAGTTGTTTACCACGACTCTGCCGCTGCTTAAGGCTGGGAGGGAGCGCTGAGCTGGCAGAAACGGAGCTCCCGCTCCATAACGCGTAACTTTTAAATAATACACAGCAGGGTAGACATTATGTAAAGAAAAAAAAATCGACAATTTCTTACAAATCATATAATGCTTAATAACGCAACGCCCCCCCCCCCCCCCTCCGCCTATTACACAAGAATAATACATAATGTGAGAAATAATTATTAGATTCTCTATTTTACAGTTATTCATTGATTGGGACAGATTATATCACTTATGTGCTTTCATAAAAACAATATTTTAATTGTAATACTGATTTAAACAATGTGTCAAAGGATTCTTGTTCAACACTTAAAGTTTTATTTTTTAAATACATGGGTAAATATGTGTTTCCAGAATGGTCAAAGGGATCTTTAATCACAGAGATCATAATTTCACATTTTCATTTTTTTCTTCTTCTCATCATTGTCATTACAAGCTGTGCCTTCCTGGTGTCCAAGAAATGAAAATTATAATAATTATGACGTGAAGTTCTATTGTGCTCTGTTCCCTTCTGTTGTGGCGGTGTTGTTTTACATCTGTGTTCTTATACGTAGGTGACATCGTACTGTATATTTTCCAGGTATGGTATACGTGTTGGAATATTGTCCCTCCTCTTGTTTCAGACGATGACAACTCAGAAGAAGGACTCACCACCATCCATTCAGGAAGACATGAGTATGCATTCAGCCTTGAGCTTCCACAGATGTAAGTATCTCCTCTTTACCTATCAAAATAAATAAAAAAAATTTAAGGACAAATACTTATATTAATATCCGTATGTCTGTCCTTAGTTGAAGATTGAAATAGCGTCTGGCTTTGTTCTCCTGAAATGACCTGTTTTTGCCCCCCCTTGTCTCTCTTTGTCCCCTCTCTTATCCCTCTCAGACCCCTGGCTACCTCGTTCGAAGGGAAACATGGCAGTGTGCGCTACTGGGTGAAGGCCGAGCTACACAGGCCATGGCTCCTGCCCATGAAGACCAAGAAAGAATTCACAGTCTTCGAACACATCGACATCAACACTCCCTTACTGCTGGTGAGCTTAAGGATCTTTCTCCTGTACAGTGTTTGTATGTGTAGTAGACTATAGGCACTTAATTGGTTACCCCTAATCTCTTCAGGGTCTTTAGAATTGTTCAATGGTTCATTTGGCAACGGCGATCGAGTTTCATTGGCAGCCAAGAGAGTGACTTAAAGGCAGATTACTAATTTCTAGCCACAATTGTTGCCTAAATATAGAAAGAATTAGCCAGTACCAGCACTCAGGCCCCTTACTTTTAATTCGTTGTAATCTGATTTGGCGTAGTGGCTGCCAGTGCCTATTATTGTGGTCGCAGAATGTGCTTGTCCCACATGTTGATGTTGTCGTACCAACTGACACAAAGCACAGAGGACACGAGTGGACATAGGTTGTGAAAAACACGGTTTCCCCATACCTAACAGATTATTTCCTGATCAGTTGGTATTGTAGAGAAATTATGACATACAGCACATGGTTAAAATGAAGTGATGATGTTGAGTTTATGTGTGTGTGTGAAATTACTGCTGAGTGAGAAATTATTTTAAATATTGGGTTGTCTGTGACAGCCACTTGCTGTCTAAACATGCCTTCCGGGTATATGGAAAGAGAAACTGGTACCTCCCTGTATTTGAATGACAGGCCTCAGGCGCTGTATGTCATTTCTGTCAGGGGGCCAATAACATGTATTTTCCCCCTAGGGAGGATTGAGTAGAGGAATAAAGAATTTTCCAAACGCTTACGTTTCCTCTCTGTTTCAGTCACCCCAGGCAGGCACGAAAGACAAGACTTTATGCTGCTGGTTCTGCACCTCAGGTCCAATCTCCTTAAGTGCCAAAATCGAAAGGAAGGGTTATACCCCAGGTAAGAGGAACACCCCGACTCTGTCACCCTTATTGATTAGTCATTTGGCACTCTTGAAGATAGATGACTGCCTTATTATGTTTGATGCCATCTCAATCAAATGATCCTTTAACCGATTTAACTAAACCCCTTCTCTCTTGTCTTTGCAGGAGAGTCTATTCAGATCTTCGCCGAGATTGAGAATTGCTCGTCTCGCATGGTCGTGCCAAAGGCAGCCATTTACCAAACACAGACCTTCTACGCCAAAGGGAAAATGAAGGAGGTCAAACAGCTGGTGGCCAACCTCCGAGGAGAGTCGTTGTCCTCGGGCAAGACGGAGACGTGGAGTGGCAAAATGCTGAAGATCCCCCCCATCTCTCCCTCCATCTTGGACTGCAGCATCATCCGAGTGGAGTATTCTCTCATGGTTAGTACAGCTACTGCCCCGGAGAGACCATCTCTTTCTCGCTCTGACCATTGATAACCAATTCAAACAGGTTGAGAGAGATCTGTAGCTATCATCCATATAAATATGGAGTATAGTGTGCTGTCAAATGAGAATGTGCGTCATCAGGATGCACATTGGTACTAGGCACTTTTGAATAGGTTTCTTGAGTGGTTCCTAGAAAGCTCTCTATGGTTCCCGTAAAGGCCTGTGACCTAGGCAGTCATGGCAAAGACACTCCCATTATACCTTGTGTTCTCTCCATACGCAGTTAAGAGGATCAGTCTAGAATATTAGTGGCGACACCTGTCTTAGAGGTGCTAATGACCTCTTTACCCTGTCATCGGACTACCCCTTGCCTAAGTCTTAACACTGTTGAACACACAGGTTTGTTGTTCAGTGAAGGTGGGCCTTCAGTTCTAACCCTCAGTTGTGTGCTGCTTACCCTCTCCAGGTGTACGTGGACATCCCCGGAGCTATGAACCTGTCTCTGAACCTGCCACTGGTCATCGGCACTATCCCACTGCACCCCTTCGGCAGCCGCACCTCCAGTGTCAGCAGCCAGTGCAGCATGACCATGAGCTGGCTAGGCATGGCCCTGCCAGAGCGCCCTGAAGCCCCACCAAGCTATTCAGAGATCGTGACAGAGGAGCAGAGACAGAGCCTGGAGGTGACCTCGGCCAGGGATGAGTTCGAGGGACCACTCTTTGCCTATATCCAGGAGTTCCGCTTCCAGCCCCCTCCGCTCTACTCTGAGGTATGCATCAGCACAGCGTGCACCCTCGACTTTTACACACTGCAGTAAGTGATCATACTAAAGTCTGGTAGCCGAGAGGTCTTGGTCTTTTCGTTAAAGCAGCGTTTCCTCCTCTTCCTCTAGGTTGATCCCAATCCTGATCAAGCCAGCCGGACGGAGGAGCGGAGACCTGACACTTGTCCGTCACGTTGAAGGAAACACAGAGCCCTGCCCGGAGAAGTTTTGGGCGTTTCTAGTCAACTCTGTTTTTGTATTTTTTTCCCCCGGTGACAGCGTTCGCACTCCGCCGTCAATGTCGAGAGGGGAAAAAAACAAATACCACAGGTGAACAAAGCCCTGCCCCCTCTCACAGAGAAAGGCACAGGAAGTCTGCCTTCCTGTCAGCCTGCCTGGCCGGGGAAAGGCCGGTCGAACATCCACCTAACCTGTGAGGGGGAAGAAAAAAACACTTTTAGTGGAGACAGCCTTGGTGGAGTGAGTGATGACACGCCAGGGCCATGTCTGCCTATGGCTCTTAATCGCCTGCTTTTTTTCTGTAACCACTGCACTTGCGGACATGGCTTTCACATAGAGCAGAACTATCATGTCGAGACCTGAGCAGAAAAAAAGAAACAGGAAGAAGAGAATACAATATAACCACCACTGTCTGAAACGCTCAGCAGCAGTCAGCAACGGAGCAAAGACTAGCCTCCTCCTGCCTCATTTGGGATTTTTGCACATGTTATTCTTTGCTTGAGTTGTGTGGCTCCATTTTAAGAAGAAAAAAGAATCACTAATAGTTTTTTTCTGCCTAGTAACACGCTGGACTAAAGAGACTGCAGGCTTAACTCATAAACTTCTTATCCGCACAACGTCGAACAACGCAGAGAACATATTTGGACAAAAACAATGCACTGACCTTGTTTAAGCTGTTTTAAGATGTTATTTTTCCTTATTACATTTCCTTAATGATTTGTAGACTGGACTTGAATGCAGTAGCACACTCTCTCCATCCAAAAG
Source organism: Salvelinus alpinus (assembly GCF_045679555.1). Classification (NCBI taxonomy): domain Eukaryota; kingdom Metazoa; phylum Chordata; class Actinopteri; order Salmoniformes; family Salmonidae; genus Salvelinus; species Salvelinus alpinus. Next base: position 50,387,052 of record NC_092104.1, on the reverse strand, counting down.
CTCTTTTTCTATATTGCCTCCTCAGTTTGGTTCAAAGTGTTGCATCACTTTTGTCTGGTTCTGTACTATGTTCTGTCCTTTTGATTTAGTTCCAAACTTAGAATGCCTTTTCATGCCAAGCATCGTTTGCTTCGTGTTTATGTTGTGCTTGTTCTGGTGTAGAGGAGCCGCAGGCTAGAGCTTGCCACTCAAGTATAGCATGAAACACAGAGAATTGTGTGTGTGTGTGTGTGAGATGGAAAGAGTGGGACATATCAGAATTCGCACACTCTGTGTCTGCAGCCCCTCTACTCATAGCACAGAGGCGTACAATACTGCCTAAAAAAAGCACTGTCTCAGGTGATCTTCTCACTCGCCAAACGGTTGAAAAAAAAAAAAAGTTTTGTTTTAATTGTACTGTTTGAAATAGCGAAAGGAGGATTTCTTAAAAAAAAATATGAAAAAGTATATTACCATAACAAGAGAGAAGAGACATACACACAGAGCAGCAATGCTGCTTTCCAAAATGAACGACATTCCCCTTTTTGCCATCGCTGCACTTGCCGACTTCATTCACCAATTGTTTTATTTTCCAGACCAGTGAAGCCTGAAATGCTAGAATTATATATCATTTAAAAAAGTAAGACTACATGGTTTGATCTGCTTCAAATAACGGGGCAGACGCAAACCCAGCCCGGCTAAATGCTGGGGAAGAATTGGACGTTGCTAAAGCTCCACTCAAACTGGCCAGAACAAGTAGTGGTAGGTTGAAATGAGTAATACATTGGTTTTCAAACTCATTCAACACCTAGACCAGTAATAGTGGAGATTTGGCATCGTCTTAAACATGAGGCACTTTTTGATAAGGACAACATTTTTAAAATTGCATTGACGGTGAAGGTCTGTGAAGAGTTGGGGATCCACATCATTTCCTGATGAGACATTTAGTCAAGCAGTGTTGTGTTGGACATAAATGCATTATTTCATCTTCTAAGACGTTTTTTGAAAGTTTACAGTTATAATTAGTTGACAAGTTTGTATGTGTGTGTGTGCTCTGTTTAGATCTAGCTAGCAACTATAAGAATACTGCTTACAGTGACAGACAAACTACAAATGAAAGTGATCTTATCTTAGTGGCCTTGACACAGAACTGACATAATTATGATGCTTCATTATCAAGTGTCGATATAATTTACAACCTTTACTCTTTTAGCTATTTTCTTTTCTTTGTATGTGTGATTATGCAGTCCTTTCATGCTTTTCAAAGGGACAAAAAGGGATTTTTTTTTATTTTTTTTTTTAATGAAATTATTATTTTATTTTTAAAATGACGATCCCTGGACAAGCCTCATTGTGTGTTTTTTCTGAACGCGTTTAGTGATGACTGGGCTAGTTTATGTACTTGGGCATTGATGGTTAGTTATCCAGTCAGACAACCCCATTTCTACTCACCTATCAGCTTCAGGGAACAGCTGTGGATCAGCAACCCTCCCTTCCCACTGAGAACGAATTAGCTTACAAATGGAATAGACCGCTATTCTAAGATAAAATCACTTTTGTTTGTTTTTTTGTTTTGATTTTTATCTTGGGGAATATGTATCAAGCTAAAATACAAATGAATAAGCTTAAATCTGTTTCAGGTTGGTCAATTCTATAGTCCATTGTTCGGGCCTCAGTGTAGTCCAGTTTTTAAAGGCTAAATTCCTGACTAACTAAAGTGAGGAATCAAAACGTTAGAAATGGGAGAGTGCATCCGAAGTGTTTTAGAAACAAAGTGCAATATTACTCATTTGAATTAGTTTCATTCACTATTTGTATGTTCAAATTACTCCTTTTTGTCTTTTTATAGTTTCTTAATCACGATCATATATAGATATTGTATGAATGTCCTGAATGATTGTAACCTTCTGTCTTAGTATTTCTTTTGAGTTTAATAAACTTTTGTTAAAAATGTACATTGTTGTGGGAATCAGTCATTTCTTCTTGATGAGACCTAATGAAACTTTCAGCATATGGGTTTTAAAAAATCTGATAACTTAGATCAGGTAAGTTATCTGAAATCAATTTAGTTAGGCTCATCCAACCATAGACTATATAAAGATCTTCATCTTTATATAGTTTATGGTTGGTTGAGCCTGACTAAATTAATATCAATATCGGTACAGCAGTCCCACATTTTGAAAGAAAGCAAGGCATCACTAACTTGGTCACTACACACGCAGCCCAAGCTTCCATAACTAGTGCAACAGCGCCTCTGCTGGTTGTTCCTAAAAACAGACATCATTACACTGGATCCACTATTCCAATCTTATAGTGTGAGCCTGACACAAGACTTGGGGCTCGATTCAATCCGTATGTTGAAGTTCAGCGCTATAGCGCAATTTGAAATGTAAAGGCAATTTCCGATTGAGCCGACATATGCAACGTTTACCGCCAATGCGGGAACATTGCCTTTAAATTTCAATCGCTGTTCAGCGCTACGGATTGAATAGAGCCCTTGGTAGTGGTTTCCTAGAAAGAAATGACAAGCAAGTAGCTATAAACAATCAAAACTAAGTAAGGAATGCCAATACAGGCATGACCGTTATATCCACATGTACATGGTTTTACTTGTCTTGGTCAAAGTTGTGTATGTTACTGTAAAAGTGAGCTTGTTGTAAGGCCTCCCAACCCAAAACAGAAGTTTATATCCACCCAACTTATCTCCACGTTATAGAGCTGAACAGCTGACAAGGCGCCTTTTAATGGCATTTTTCTTGATGTTCGCATTCACTGTAAATGCCGCAAGTGTAAATTACCTTTAAAAGTCAAATTCGAAGCGTGGCTTTATGTGCCTTGGATTGAATCCCGGCTTTACTCTAGTCTAATACAATGTGTTTACTTATAGAGATGTGAAATGTTGACGTGGGCTGTATCTTCTAGAGAGACCATGGATGTGTTCCTCTGGTAGGGTATTAGGGTTCAGGGGTCATGCCAAAGCTGATGTCTGAGGTGCTGGACACAGACACCAGGGACACTGACTCCAGTTACTCAATGACCTTTCCTCTCAGGGAGCTCCAGGGGTCATGACCTATGTGAAGGTCATAGGTCACTCACAGTGGGTTGAGTACAGAAATTGGACAGGTACAATATGACTGAAAAGTCACGGTGACCCCCCTCTCCAGGAACAGCCGCTGACACCCAACACGGCTACAGCAGCATGGAGACACAGAAGAACATAAAGTGCCTTCAGAAAGTATTCAAACCCCTTGACTTATTCCACGTTTTGTTGTGTTATAGCCTGAATTCAAATTGGAGTAAATCTCCCAAAAATTCTCACCCATTGACACACAATAAATACCCCATAATGACAAAGTGAAAACATGTTTTAGACATTTTTGCACATTTCCTGAAAAGGAAATACAGAAATATCTAATTTACATACACTACTGTTCAAAAGTTTGGTGTAATTTACAGTGGATATTTCATTGTTTTTGAAAGAAAAGCACATTTTTCGTCCATTAAAATAACATCAAAATGATCAGAAACACAGTGTAGACATTGTTAATGTTGTGAATGACTATTGTAGCTGGAAACGGCAGATTTTTTTATGGAATATCTACATAGGCGTACAGAGGCCCATTATCAGCAACCATCACTCTTGTGTTCCCAAGGCGCGTTGTGTTAGCTAATCCAAGTTTATCATTTTAAAAGGCTAATTGATCATTAGAAAACCCTTTTTGCAATTATGTTTGCACAGCTGAAAACTGTTGTTCTGATTAAAGAAGCAATACAACTGGCCTTCTTTAGACTAGTTGAGTATCTGGAGCAGCAGCATTTGTGGGTTCGATTACAGGCTCAAAATGGCCAGAAACAAATAACTTTCTTCTGAAACTCATCAGTCTATTCTTGTTCTGAGAAATGAAGGCTATTCCATGCGAGAAATTGCCAAGAAACAAACATTAAAATCTGACACAGCGGTTGCATTAAGGAGAAGTGGATCTAAAATCCCATGCATAACAGTTGTATCTTTTAGCAATGTTTATTCTGAGTATTTCTGTAAATTGATGTGGCTCTCTGCAAAATCACCGGATGTTTTGGAACTACAGAAAATAACGCGCCAATGTAAACTGAGATTTTTGGATATGAACTTTACCGAACAAAACATATACAGTGGGGAGAACAAGTATTTGATACACTGCCGATTTTGCAGGTTTTCCTACTTACAAAGCATGTAGAGGTCTGTCATTTTTATCATAGGTACACTTCAACTGTGAGAGACGGAATCTAAAACAAAAATCCAGAAAATCACATTGTATGATTTTTAAATAATTAATTTGCATTTTATTGCATGACATAAGTATTTGATCACCTACCAACCAGTAAGAATTCCGGCTCTCACAGACCTGTTAGTTTTTCTTTAAGAAGCCCTCCTGTTCTCCACTCATTACCTGTATTAACTGCACCTGTTTGAACTCGTTACCTGTATAAAAGACACCTGTCCACACACTCAATCAAACAGATTCCAACCTCTCCACAATGGCCAAGACCAGAGAGCTGTGTAAGGACATCAGGGATAAAATTGTAGACCTGCACAAGGCTGGGATGGGCTACAGGACAATAGGCAAGCAGCTTGGTGAGAAGGAAACAACTGTTGGCGCAATTATTAGAAAATGGAAGAAGTTCAAGATGACGGTCAATCACCCTCGGTCTGGGGCTCCATGCAAGATTTCACCTCGTGGGGCATCAATGATCATGAGGAAGGTGAGGGATCAGCCCAGAACTACACGGCAGGACCTGGTCAATGACCTGAAGAGAGCTGGGACCACAGTCTCAAAGAAAACCATTAGTAACACACTACGCCGTCATGGATTAAAATCCTGCAGCGCACGCAAGGTCCCCCTGCTTAAGCCAGTGCATGTCCAGGCCCGTCTGAAGTTTGCCAATGACCATCTGGATGATCCAGAGGAGGAATGGGAGAAGGTCATGTGGTCTGATGAGACAAAAATAGAGCTTTTTGGTCTAACTCCACTCGCCGTGTTTGGAGGAAGAAGAAGTATGAGTACAACCCCAAGAACACCATCCCAACCGTGAAGCATGGAGGTGGAAACATCATTCTTTGGGGATGCTTTTCTGCAAAGGGGACAGGACGACTGCACCGTATTGAGGGGAGGATGGATAGGGCCATGTATCGCGAGATCTTGGCCAACAACCTCCTTCCCTCAGTAAGAGCATTGAAGATGGGTCGTGGCTGGGTCTTCCAGCATGACAACGACACGAAGCACACAGCCATGGCAACTAAGGAGTGGCTCCGTAAGAAGCATCTCAAGGTCCTGGAGTGGCCTAGCCAGTCTCCAGACCTGAACCCAATAGAAAATCTTTGGAGGGAGCTGAAAGTCCGTATTGCCCAGCGACAGCCCCGAAACCTGAAGGATCTGGAGAAGATCTGTAGGGAAGAGTGGGCCAAAATCCCTGCTGCAGTGTGTGCAAACCTAGTCAAGAACTACAGGAAACGTATGATCTCTGTAATTGCAAACAAAGGTTTCTGTACCAAATATTAAGTTCTGCTTTTCTGATGTATCAAATACTTATGTCATGCAATAAAATGCAAATTAATTACTTAAAAATCATACAATGTGATTTTCTGGATTTTTGTTTTAGATTCCGTCTCTCATAGTTGAAGTGTACCTATGATAAAAATGACAGACCTCTACATGCTTTGTAAGTAGGAAAACCTGCAAAATCGGCAGTGTATCAAATACTTGTTCTCCCCACTGTATGTATTGTGTAACATGAAGTCCTATGAGTGTTATCTGATGAAGATCATCAAAGTTTAGTGATTAATTCTATCTCTATTTCTGATTTTTGTGACTCCTCTCTTTGGCTGGAAAAATGGCTGTGTTTTTCTGTGACTTGGCTCTGACCTAACATAATCGTTTGTGGTGCTTTCGCCGTAAAGCCTATTTGAAATCGGACACTGTGGTGAGATTAACAAGAAGTGTATCTTTAAAATGGTGTGAAATACTTGTATGTTTGAGGAATTTTAATTATGGGATTTCTGTTGTTTTGAATTTGGCGCCCTGCACTTTCACTGGCTGTTGTCATATCGATCCCGTTAGCGGGATCTCAGCCATAAGAAGTTTTTAATCAGGACAACAGTTTTCAGCTGTGCTATCATAATTGCAAAAGGGTTTTCTAATGATCAATTAGCCTTTTAAAATGATAAATTTGGATTACCTAACACAACGTGCCATTGGAACACAGGAGTGATGGTTGCTGATAATGGGCCTCTGTACGCCTATGTAGATATTCAATAATAAAACTGCCGTTTCCAGCTACAATAGTCATTTACAACATGAACAATGTCTACACTGTGTTTCTGATCGATTTGATGTTATTTAATGGACAAAAAATGTGCTTTTCTTTCAAAAACAAGGACATTTCTAAGTGACCCCAAACTTTTGAACAGTAGTGTAACTATACAGTTTGGCAGCGATTACAGCTGTGAGTCTTTCTGGGTATGTCTTTTAAGAGCTTTGCACACCTGGATTGTACAATATTTGCACATTATTCTTTTTAAACTTCTTAAAGCTCTGTCAAGTTGGTTGTTGATCATTGCTAGACAGTCATTTTCAAGTATTTTCTTAAATTGTCAAGCCGATTTAAGTCAAAACTGTATCTAGGCCACTCAGGAACATTCAGTGTTGTATCAGTAAGGTACTCCAGTGTGTATTTGGCTTTGTGTTTTAGGTTATTGTCCTGCTGAAAGGTGAATTTGTCTCCCAGTGAAAGCAGACTGAACCAGGTTTTCCTCTAGGATTTTGCCTGTGCTTAGCTCTATACCCCAAAAACTCCCTAGTCCTTGCCGATGACAATCATAACCATAACATGATGTAGTCACCACCATGTTTGAAAATATGAAGAGTGATACTCTGTGATGTGTTCTGTTGGATTTACAACAAATGCTTTGTATTCAGGACAAAATCAAAATGTAATCAATTTTAAATTCAGGCTGCAACACAACAAAAGGTCAATGGGTGTGAATACTTTCTGAAGGCACTGTACAATGCCACGGATGATACAGTATATTGATTCACACTGAATGCTGAACCATTACTAACTTTCCTCATCAAGGGGATAGGACGTTAGGTTGAGATTCACCTGGTTGTCGCTGACCATGTTTGATCAGAACAAACTGGGTTGTATTGGGCTTTGAACATGATTTCTTCCAATCAGGCATTGATATCAAAGGATGGCCATAAGATGAAATACAATGGAGGGTTGTTTCTATTCCAATAGACATTGTACTAACTAACTGTACACATTGTTCATTTCATTCAAACTGTCTTGTACTGCGCAAAATGAAGAAAGACAAAATCGATACATTTATTTTGTAATAGTTCAGAAGAAACAATGCAAGTTTTGATCAATTTATTAGTATTTTCAATTTGAAGTTGTGTTTCAAATGCCTTCATGGTTGGCATGGGTGAGAGATACATGACCTGTGAGGTAACAAAACGATCAGTGTAATACGTAGACAATCCATTGCGTTACGTCAGCTATGTTTTGTAATAATTGATTACAAAGCAAGAAGAGGAGTGTAGAATATTACCCACAATGATGGGAACATTCTGAGAAATGAAAAATGCACTATACTCAAGCAAGGCTATTGGCTCTACTCGAGCCTGAGTCAAGTTAACTGATTATGGCAGTATTTTTTATTACACCCAGCTGCACATAAATCTGGCCTCCAGCAGAACATTTCAAATGATTTTCTGCTCTTCAAAGTATGGATGCTAACCATATTTGACGCATCACTGTCATAGAAGTGCCAGGTAATCGTTCCACGCACATTTCTTTTCCATGATGAGTCAGCGGCCTGCTCAGCTTTGACCTAGCACTTTTGTGTCCCTTTGTTTCCCCCCCTCCCACCCCCACGGGCCCCACTCCCCCTGGGCTGGTCTCTTTGACACTTGTGGGTCTGGCCCTTTGTGCCTGGCTGACCCCTGGAACAGGGATAAAGGAGGGTGGGATTATTGGGGGGAGCAGCACGCTGATTAGCTAGTGCTGACGCTACGCAGGCCTCAGCTGTTTCCTCTCACAGGCTAATCCAGACACCGCAACCACTGCTCCAGTCAGCCCATAGAGACCTGTGACCAGGCACGTCCAAGGCCTCGGTGGGAGAGACTTAGCTGCCTCATCATCACTGTGACATAACCACAGTTAGATGCACATATACATTTCTGCATACAACCAGAGTGAAGAACCCACTGGCCCCAGCATTCTAGCCTGGTCCCAAACCATAGAACAAGGAGTTGACATGACAAACAGATGTGGGATCAGGTTACCAGCATTCCCCTCCCCAGGTGTTGCTATATAGCGGTTTTATAGTGTGAAACTTGATCTACAGCACTTGCGAATGTAATGTTTAGCCAATAGAACAATTGAGGTGATAAAAGCTCACGCAAATGGAGGCAATGAAGGTATTGAATTTCTTACTTGAATTGGCTGTATAATCCCCCCAAAATGTCAGCCAATTCTCATACGGACGTCTGCAGCCCACATGGAGAGATAAGTGTTAAGATCGTGAATAAAGTCTAATAGCTTAGTTGCCATAATAGAAGCACAATACACATTAATATGATACTGAATTGTCTGGCATTAGAGGATAATGAAGCCATTAAATGAAGTTACAAAAAAATGTAGTTGTTTGGAGAAAATGACCATTCACAATAGTTATGCGAGGTAAATTCTTCAACAAAGACTATCTGAATATCTTAAGTGCCTGTCTGCCCTTATAGGAATGCTCAACAGAACAGAGCAAAAAGCAACAACAAAGTTGACTCCTCTTACCCTACTGACTGCTCACTACTGATTTGGTTTCAATGACCAGTTTTCAAAGTCTGGGTTTACATGTCTCTCTCTGTATTTGCTTACTTTGTAAATTACTTTCACGTCTATTGGCGTCTCCTGTTTCAGCCAGCTGAGACGTAACGAAGTGAATTACGTTTCAGAAGGAAAAGTCAACACTATTGTTGAAAGTGTGTCACAGTCGAAGGTTAAGTTAAAAGTTAACATTGGCGAGAGGTTTTGTTATGATTTTAATGGGCAGACTGCCACGAGGTTACAGTTCCCATGCTCACTTTGTTCTTTTTAATCCTGTTTTCTAGTGAAATGATGTCGTCATTGTGATTCCCTGTAAAGTTAATAGTAAAGGTCACTGTCAAATGGTCGTTTCGTCTTGAGCCTTGAGCCTTGAGCCTTGACCTATTTGCCTCAAGCTCTAAGTCGTCTGTCATCAGGCCTATTGGGCCTAACGACTGGATTCAATCGGTAGGGTGGAAGTACCGCGGAAGACCCGCATAAACATTTGAAGGTCATTTCTGATTAAGCCGACATATGCAGCTTTTTCCGTGAATACAGTCTCTGCGAACATGGAAACATTGCCTTTAAATTTGAATAGAGCTCTAACGCGGATCTTCTGCGATACCTCCGCGACAGGGATTGAATCCAACCCTTAACATCATATTACTCCAATACCCAGCGGCATGTCCCTATTGAAAACGTTAAAAGGGCCTCATCTATGATAGGGAACATTGAGTGACCACATTTTTGTTGCCGACCTAGAGAAAACACAAAGTGCTTTATAAAATCAAATTCCCCCAAGTATTTCTTCCATCAAATACATTTCTTGCACAATGTAGCGTCTCAGAGCCTGATGGACTGGGAGCATAGGGACCAGAAGGCAACATTATGACAAGGATATGGATGCCTGATGAAGACCTTAGGGTCGAAACCTAGCATCATGAGCAGCAGCGTTTTCCTTTCTGTTTAACATTATGACAAGGGCCAGGAGTTTTTCCTGCTTAGGTCACATGCCCCTAGTCACGACGGATAAATCCAGTCTGATCAAGTCTCTCCTTGTTAGAAGACTGCAGGCATACAGAGTCTATGACAATGAATCATTGTGTTTAGATGCATTTTAGCAGAGCTGTTAATTTCTGCCAGCCGTACTGCACACACCTCAGCTCAAACACTCTCCTTCAAAAACCAGGCTAGCAGTCTGCTATTCATATCTGACATAAATACAGATGTTTTTCTGCTCCGTTTTGTTTGTTAGACAGCGAGGCCATAATGTTCCCGAACCTTTTAGAGAGTAAGAGCTCTTCATCATCTTCCACAACAAAGAGAAGACTGGCTCATTCCAGTTTGAAGCCCTTTGACTCTCTCTGCCAAGTCACAAAGAGTGCGATTATTACAACAGACGTCACTTGTGACAAGTACTCTGCAAGGGATTTTCAACAACCTTGCGAAGGACAAGTTGTTTACCTTCGCGATGCAATATGCTGAAGTGAACAGACCGGCGTAGGACAGGAGAAAGAGCAGAAGCCTAGTGCACCATGTCAGCTTTGATGTGGCGTAGGCATTGAGGAAGAACAGGCGCAGGAAAACAGTCAAACACTGAAACAGTGTTGTACCTTGGTGAGACACTGCTCCTCTGCTGCCACATCATCAACACCTGTCACCATGGCAATGCGTGAGAAAAACACATTAAGGAAGAGGTGACAGCTGCAAGCGGAGAAATGGACACCTGCTGATGCCTGCCCTGACCACACTGAGCCTATGTGTGCTATGGGGGAACCTGATAGCCCGAGTCACAAAGCCACGTACCCATGCTGGGGCGCTATACTCTACAGTCAAGACCAGCATGTTCAGCATTCCTTCACACATATAGACCTGTCGGCACCACTGCCAAAGCAGTACAAGTTCAAGTCCCTTCTCACTAACACAGGCAATAGGCATAGTATTAGGGTTGTGTGTGTTTGCACCTCACTGCCCCCCCCCCCCCCCCTCTCCCCTCCAAAGAAAAAAGAACAAGCTCAAAGGCAAGCATAAAACTGTGCAAGCCCAGCAACCTGGTCTCAGAGCGTTTCGTATTAGTCTCTACGTAAATCTGAGCTACGCCTTTTATGATATGTTATGTTTTGTATGGTATGTATTAATCTGTGGATGTCCATCACCCCTTTCGTATGATATGATACGAATTACAATTCATATGAAATGTTATGAAATTGCAAAACGTAATATATGTTATGAATTTGCTGAATGTATGATTTGTTAAGAAGTCTAGCTACCTGGCTAACGTTAGCTAGGCCAGGGTTTAGGGTTAGGGGTTAGGGTTAAGGTTGGGGTTAAGTTTAGGAGTTAGGTTAAAGGGTTAGGGGAAGGGTTAGCTAAAGGGTTAAGGTTAGGGTTAGGGGACGGGTTAGCTAACATGCTAAGAAGTTGCAAAGTAGCAAAACATGTGTAAGTACTTATCTTGCCAATTAGCTAAAATTCTAAAGTTTCCCATAATGAGATTTGAACTCACAACCTTTGGGTTGCTAGACATTCATGTTATACATCCATCCGTCCACCTAACTTTCGGTTTTGCCTTAAGTAACCATCTGTCTTATGTAACCATACCAAACTTAACATATCATATTAATTTGAGTGTCCCGGATTTACATTTACGATGTTACGTATTGTCTATGAGACCTGGCTGAGCCTAGTGGAGGAAGGCATAGTGCATAGCCTACTGATCTTACTAAGTGACAACTGAGAAACTCTGAGAAACTGTCTTCTCACTGTCAACTGCATTTATTTTCAGCAAATTGAACATGTGTAAATATTTGTATGAATATAAGATTCAACAACCGAGACATAAACTTAACAAGTTCCACAAACATGTGACTAACAGAAATGGAATAATGTGTCCCTGAACAAAGGGGGGGGTAAAAATCAAAAGTAACAGTCCGTATCTGGTGTGGCCACCAGCTGCATTAAGTACTGCAGTGCATCTCCTCCTCATGGACTGCACCAGATTTGCCAGTTCTTGCTGTGAGATGTTACCCCACTCTTCCACCAAGGCACCTGCAAGTTCCCGGACATTTCTGGGGGCAACGGCCCTAGCCCTCACCCTCTGATCCAACAGGTCCCAGACGTGCTCAATGGGATTGAGATCCGGGCTCTTCGCTGGCCATGGCAGAACACTGACATTCCTGTCTTACGGAAAATCACGCACAGAACGATCAGTATGGCTGGTGGCGTTGTCATTCTGGAGGGTCAAGTCAGTCCTGTCTGGTCCAGCGACGGAGGGTTTGTGCCCATAGGCCCAAGTGATCTCTGGTGAGGACCTGCCTTACAACAGGCCTACATGTACCACAGGATTGGTTCGGATGTACCAATCCTGTGCAGGTGTTGTTACATGTGGTCTGCCGCTGCGAGGACGATCAGCTGTCTGTCCTGTCTCCCTGTAGCGCTGTCTTAGGCGTCTCAGAGTATGAACATTGCAATTTATTGCCCTGGCCACATCTGCAGTCCTCATGCCTCATTGAAGCATGCCTAAGGCACGTTCACGCAGATGAGCAGGGACCCTGGGCATCTTTCTTTTGGTGTTTTTCAGAGTCAGTAGAAAGGCCTCTTTAGTGTCCTAAATTTTCATAACTGTGACCATAATTGCCTACCGTCTGTAAGCTGTAAGTGTCTGTCACGGCCGTCGAAGGAAGTGGACCAAAGTGCAGCGTGGTAAGCGTACATTTCCTTTTATTTTAGAATGTCGCCAACAAAACAAGAAACAAAAGAAACGACCGTGAAGCTTCCAAGGGCTATAGTGCCACTATAAGGGTAAGTATGATTCCCAATCAGAGACAACGATAGACAGCTGTCCCTGATTGAGAACCATACCCGGCCAAAACATAGAAACACAAATCATAGAAATAAAGGACATAGAATGCCCACCCAAATCACACCCTGACCAAACCAAAAAGAGACATAAAAAAGGCTCTCTAAGGTCAGGGTGTGACAGTGTCTTAACACCATTCCACAGGTGCATGTTCATTCACTGTTTATGGTTCATTGAACAAGCATGGGAAACAGTGTTTATATCTGGTTTAGTTTATCAAAATGTTCCAGTCTGAAATGCATTTAGTAAATATTTTCTCCTCCTTGGTTCACTGTGACAACTCACTACAACAACTGTCATGATGTTCCTTTACATAACAGCTCTAACAACAATTTCTCCATTCCTGTCTGTAGTTTCGTAATCATGCCCTCAGACTTTCACACGTATATGTGCATGCACACAAACGCACACACACACACACACACACACACACACACACACACACACACACACACACACACACACACACACACACACACACACACACACACACACACACACACACACACACACACACACACACACACACACACACACACACACACCATAATGTAGCAGAGATTAATATGGTATGACGTTTGTTGTTAGTGGATTAGCCGTGTGTTAATTTCAGTAGTTTTGCAGGCAGGGATTATACGTGTGGGTTGCCAGTGGCGGGCGCAGGATGGCTTGGAGGTAAACAAAAGGCTTTGTCAGGCCTGATTAAATATCCCTAATGGGAGGCCACCATTTAAAAGTCACCCAGAATTAATTTTTGACTTGAACAGATTGCATTTTGGACAGATGCCTCCCCTTCCTTTGCACCTTGTGCGATACCTTCTCTGAAGGGTTTCTCTTTTAACATTCCTTCCAGAGCAGCTGTGTTCCACACACTCTGCAGGTCCATTGAGGACTTCTGATGTCTCAGAAACAACTCTTCCTAGGTAGAGTGATGTGTTCTTCAACATAACGGAGTCGAACAGAGCGAGTTATTAACAGGCAGAACCAGCACTCTCTGATGTTGGTTCAGAGAGCAACACAAAGTCACTGTCAGTGTGACACAAAGCTGACATAGCTGCTGTATGTGGGAATATGTGGTGCAGCACGCTGTACCCTTTCAGTCTGCCCAACTCATGTTTTAGCGTACCCTAACTTCTCCACGGTGGGTCAAGTCTATTCTGATCCGGGTAGAGGGAGACATTGCGGTTTACCCAACTGTACTATGGTTGTTAGGTTAATGAGGATTTGCACCGTAACATAGAGATTGCTCGGGAGTGTTTCTTGGCATACCATTGTGACTAAAACAAATAACAATCTTGGAATCAACCTTTCAAAAATAGTTCCCTGTGAAGGCCTTTGGGAGCAAAGGTAAAAGCTGTGCCAAGGAATGTGTCTACTACCTTCCTTGTAATTTTGAGTGTGATACGTTGCTCTGTTTCAAATCTGTGCATTTTGGGATGGACGACACACAAACGATTACACTGGGCAGGCATTAAGTTGCTCATGCTGTGCTTTCATTAGGCCCCAAATGTTAGCATGGTGTCACTTAATACTGACGACTGCTCAAAGAGTCTAGGGTAAGGAGACTGGGGAGTACTTCACTTCTTTTTTTAACTTCCTCCCTCCGGGGGAGTGAGCTTCCTTTTTTAGACATGGCTGACTCAGTGCCCAGCCTCCCCTCTAGGCTCGAGCCCTCTCCACCCGATCAGTTTCTCCTGAGTCACAACAAACCACCACCCCCCCCCCCCCCCACCACCACCCCCACCCGTGGCTGAGTACAGCAAAACAGCAGGTGCAGCAGGTGCCTGCCAGTCCCAGACGAGAACATCCCCCCCATTTCTCTCTCCTCGCCCCACCGCACCGCACAGGCATTCGGCAGCATAAATGTTTATCTCCAGAAGCTTGAGGTGGGAATATGATTTATGCACACCATTTTTTTGTATTTAAAAAAAAAATCTCTCTTCTTGCCCATATGTCAAATCCTAACAGCAAGCATGGTACTTCCATTTTCTGTATTCCCTTGTTCTATAATTGAGTCAATAGGGGAGAAAAAGATAGGGAGGCGGAGAAAATTGGGGCAAACTGCAGCTCTTCTTGTACTTGGCTGTACTTGCCAGGCTCTTGGGCTCTTGCTGTCACACTGTGAAACAAGTGAGAGCTACCTCATGTAGAGAAAAAGGGTGAGTTAGGGAGAGAGACATGGGAGTTTTGACTGCCAGCATTGCTGTACTGAAGCCACCGACTCCCACTCTCTCACCTTCTTTCTATCTTTCTTCTCACAGCCCTGCCTTTCACTTTCTCTCTTAAGCCTCTCTCTATTCTGTCCCCCTCTTTCCCTCCCTCGCTCTCTTATCGGGCTCCCGAGTGGCGCAGCGGTCTAAGGCACTGAATCTCAATGCTAGAGGTGTCACTAATGACACCCTGGTTCAAATCTAGGCTGTATCACAACTTGCCGTGATTGGGAGTCCCATAGGGTGGTGTGCAATTGATCCAGGTTTGGCTGGTGTAGGCTGTCACTGTAAATAAGAATTTACGCTTAACTGACTTGCCTAGTTAAATATCATGTTTCCACTCCCTCTCTCTTCTGTGCAATGATTCAGCCCTGACTCATGAAATCTCCATTGGAGGGGTGTACCCAATTACTTTAGCTGATTCAGCCAAGCCAATGACCAGCGAGAGGCTTGGCCACACACACCCTTACAGCTCCACCCCTCTGCATACTCACACATGTACACGTCCCCTAACCCAACACACACACACACACACACACACACACACGAGGACATGTGCAGGAAACCTTTAACAAGGGTTTCAAATTTGGGGAAATGACACTCTCTAATGGTTTTATATTTTTAACATTTTGCTCGGAAATGTTGTCTCTATTTGCAGCACTTTTCTTGTGGCAACAGGTCACAGATCTTGCTTCTGTTGTAGCACTGTGGTATTTCACATAATATATATGGGAGTTTGTCAACATTGGATTTGTTTTAATCTGAGGGAAATATGTGTCTCTAATATGGTCATACATTTGGCAGGAGGTTAGGAAGTGCAGCTTCTCTTGAGAGCCAGGTCTGCATATGGGGGCCTCTCTCGACAGCAAGGCCATGCTCACTGAGTCTATACATAGTCAAAGCTTTTCTTAATCTTAGTGCAGAGGATTTCCCCAAGGTTGCTGTTGACGCATATCCCATGGTATTTATTGGGGTCGAATTTGTCTCCAATTTTGTGGATCGGGGTGATCAGTCCTTGGTTCCAAGTCCTGGAGAAGATGCCAGAGTTGAGGATGATGTTAAAGAGTTTAAGTATAGCCAATTGGAATTTGTGGTCTGAATATTTTATTATTGCATTTAGGAAACCATAAATACCACAGGCCTTTTTGGGTTGAAGGGTTTGTATTTTGTCCTGTAGTTCATTCAATGTAATTGGAGAATCCAGTGGGTTCTGGAAGTCTTTAACAGCAGACTCTAAGATTTTTAATTGATCATGTATAGGTTTTTTCTGTTTGTTCTAGCTTGTTGTTATAGAGCCAGAATCAACGGAGAAGTTATCCATACATCTCCATGTTGGATAGATGTATATGGATAGCTCTTCATGTTGTTGTTTGTTTAGTGTGTTCCAATTTCCCCAGAAGTGGTTCGATTCTGTGGATTCTTCAATCCCGTTGAGCTGATTTCTGATGTGCTGTTCTTTCTTTTTTTCCTTCGTGCATTTCTGTACTGTTTTAGTGTTTCACCATAGTGAAGGCGTAGGCTGCGGTTTTCTGAGTCTCTGTGTTTTTGGTTGGATTAGGTTCCTCGATTTCTTTCTTAAGTTTTTGCATTCTTCATTTTTCATTGTTGTACATTTTTTACAGGTTGAAATGTTGAAACGTTTAGATTTGATAGGGAAGCTGAGAGATATACTGTTTAGGCTTTCTACCGCCAGGTTTACACCATCACTATTGCAGGGAAACGTTTTGTCCAGGAAGTAGTCTAAAAGGGATTGAATTTGTTGTTGGCTAATTGTTTTCTGTTGGGTTTCTACACAACCCTCCTTCAATCTATAGCATTTTTTAATAGTAGGCCGTTTGTTCGCCATTGATGCCTCATGATTGCTCTGTTCAGGTAGGCTGTGACTGCTGTGATCTGATTGGGGTGTCAGTGGGCTGACTGCGAACGCTCTGAGAGACTTTCGGTTTAGGTCGGTCTTAAAGTAGTCAGTAGTACTGCTGCCAAGAGATGGAAGTTATTGATCTCCCACTCTAGGATTGAGAAACTGTCTTCATTAAAGTATGGGGATACTAGTGAGGGGATATAGGTAGCACACAGGAGGAACTTTTTCTCTGTTGAGATTATTTCCTGACTTGTTTCTAACCAAATGTAAAATGTTCCTGTTTTGATTAATTGAGTAGATAGGGTTTAGGTCTGCTCTATACCAAATTAGCATACCCCTGAGTCTCTTTCCTGTTTCACACCTGGTAGTTTGGTGGATGGGACTACAGGCTCTCTGTAACCTAGAGGACAATCAGTTACCATGTTTCTTGTAGGATGACAATGTCAAGAGGTAGATGACCTCAGACCTTGTAAATACAAAGCTGAGATAGTAAAAGCTTTGAGTTCCATAGTGTCCAGTGCTGTTATTTGTGTGGTTTAGGCCCGAACCATTAGGTATGTGCAGAGCATGCTGAGCATCTGGTACATGATGCCTCTTAGGTCACAGGATGGGGCTTGTGCAGGTGTATTAGTGGGAGTTGGGCCTGTTGCTCTGCTCATACCCTGGCCATATGTGTGGCAGGGGTGGGGGACATGGGGGGGGGGGGGCAGAAGGGGCATAGGCCTGATCTAGGGGGGGGCTATATAGGGTGTGGCTAGGGTTTGTTTGGGGGGGGGTCGACTGGTTGGGGTGGGGATGTGGCTGGTGGAGCTGTGGTCTGGGTGTAGGTACTCTTGGTGTGCATCCACTTGGTGCAGGTCCTCTGGGAGGGTGTCTCGCTGGTGTTGGCGAGGTGTCCATTTCTCTGTTGCTCCTGTGTGAGGTGCTGGGGCTCCAGTTGAGGCTGATGTCCTTCAGGGTCCTGGCAAAGGTGGGGACTGTTGCCTTGTATAGTAGGTGTGACTGGTTGTAGAGGCATTTCAAGTCCAGGGTGGGGTGGTGGGCCAGGTAGACGTTAGGTTTTGAGGCACAGTCCTGGGAAATTCTTTCATTCACCCTCTGTATGGTGGCAGGATGAATGTATTTTCGTGGTAGCAGGGTGGAGATGACTACATAATGAGGAAGAAGCTTTTTCAATCACTTCCTTGAGCGCTGTGGCCACCCTTTCCTGCTGGGCTGTCATGTCGTTTGTGCTTGTGTGAATTATGATGTGGCTGGGGAACTCTAGTCTGTCTCCTGACAGAAGCTCCATGGCACGCCATTGAGACCAGAGTTTAGCCTATAATTCTCTCTCTCTCTCTCAGGGCCCCCCTCTATGTAATACATGTCTTTGTTGTTACGTACGTCTCTTGGAGGAGGGAACGCAACACCCTGCTGCATCTCAACTCCCTGTGGAGTGAAAAAAGTATGTGATCGTAGGTGCGGGTGAGAACGACAGAGGCAGAGAAAAATACAATTTACAGGGAATGTATTATTCCTTAACACAGTAATGTGGGGAAAAGGATCTGGACGGAACCAAATCAAGTAAAAGTAACAGTTACTGAGTCCCCTCTCCTACCTTACCTGCCTTCCCACTTCTTACCTAACCTTAACAATTTCAATATCCAAAAACACTAAGTCCTATTGGCATACACATACCTCCGAATGAGCGGCTACAAAATAGTATCCACAAAACTTTTACTGACCACCACAACAATCAACACAGGACATAAAACAAGCTCTCTTCCCTGACGAAGGAACACTGGCTTTTATCAAGCTGGAGGAGTTGGTAATGAAGAGACAGCTGTATCCCTGACGAGACGGAGGGGTCAGAGCTCCAATCAGCGATGGGGCCGACCAATCAGCTGCTTCAGGATTCCAGGAAGCCATTTCCTGAAATACACACACATACAAACCCACAACAACACAGAAACTGGGGAACGTAACATTTGTCCATCTGTGAACCCATCTGTCTCTCTTTCTCCTATGGTCCTTATCCATCCCCCACACAGTGAGAAGTGAAAGTTAGAGTCATTTTGGGACAAGGGCAGTCCAGTTTACTCCAGTTCCGTGACTCACTGTGATCACTGGGACGAGGTGCCAAATAAAAAAAGCCTCTCATCTGACTCAGTTTTTGGCAGCCAGTTTCAGGAGACCACAATAGAAAGACAAAAGACTTTGGCAGGCTTGCTCAACATCATCGCTTGCTGAGTTGCTTGTGAGGAATGTATTACACATACCAGTGCAATCCTCTCCAGACACCTTCAATCTGTCCATGTGCCAGTCCAGACCACGTTTCACGCTACTGACTGAGTGCACTCAGGGTAGTGTGGACGGGTGAACTGTGAATGACTGTACTGGGGATTCTGAGAAAAGCGTTTCTCATCCTACCCATTTACTTAACACAGTTAATCAGATGGGTGATGATGTGTGAAACTATTTGCTGTGTCAAGAACTGTATATGGATAATACATGGATTGATGCACGTTATAGTCAGTGTAATATACTTGAAAAAGTTTTCTGGTTTATTTAGAGCAGGTTTTTTAATAATGGCTGGCCTGGTGTCTAGTGTAAATGGTGTCCCAAAAAGCACGCAATTTCTTATATAGTGCACTACGTTTGACCAGAGCCCTATGGCCCTGATCAAAAGTAAGAAATATTTTTCCATTTGGGACTCGCCCTTGTCTTAATTACACTCTTGAGGGGAGGATTTCCCTGAAAAAGATTATGTAATTCTACAAGAGGCAGGGTGGGACTTTGAAATCAATTTCAAGGCCATTCGTTCTAATGCAGCAGCACCAAAGCAGAACAATCCAGTTGGAACCTAAACCTATTCTGTTCAGAATGTGAATATGTCATAGAGAGTACAACTGGACACCATACTGGTCCTCAGAGCCAGCATGATGGGAGGGCCTAGTGGACTACTAGAAGTAGGTCACTGCAAAATCTGGTTTTCTCAAGCCTACCCTAAACTTTTGTGTCCCGGTTATTTGAGCATTTCCTCTGCCACGTTTCTAGCTGAGCTTTGAGGCCTTTCGTGATTCATTTCAGATTTACTGCAGCAATCCTGCAGGTCAGTGTGTGATTGCTTGTGGAGACAATAACAACAACCTAAGTCAATGCTGAGACAGCTTTCAAATAACCATATGTTAAGGTGACTGATCTTAGTCTATTGGCTTGGACCCGAGCCATAAACGCCTTTTTCTGGATCTCAGACATCATCAGAATAGCCAGATAGCTAACTGCTAACTATCTCAAAGCTAAAGCATGTCCCACTGGGCAAAGACGTCAATTCAGTCTATTCCAAGTTGGTTCAAAGTCATTTAATTGAAATGATGTGGACACAGCGATTCAACCAGTGCGCGCCCAGTAGGGTAGCTGTTCCCTTTCTTTTTCCACCGCTGCTGCAATGTCACTACAGGTGGTGCGTTACAAACAGTTTGACCTAAGAAGTATGCAGAGTATAAAAAGGTCACATTAGCATAGAAAAACACTTCCTGGTAAAGACTTCTGTGGTGCTCAAGTCAAGCTGAGCAACAGTAACAAGCAGTGATGTGTAATGAAACCAAATGTCTTTAGGGATGCCGGGAACTAGACAAACACCTCCAGACAAAAACCTACTTGAACACATTAACGTTCTAACCACGTCCCAAGAAATGTGACTAGAACATGAATAACTTCTATTCAGAGAACATGGCAATCATGTTCTGCGTATGTTTGGTGTCACATTGATGGAAAATTCTCCTCACCCTCAGAAAACTGGACATTGGAATATTCTTGCAACATTCCAATGAAACATGTCGAGAACCTTAATTAACATGGAATATTCTGAGAACATGGTAACCACGTTCTGGGTAAGTTCTGTTTGAAATTAAGGGAAATTGTTTCTTGGAAACAGTCCTTGGATATCACTGGAACATTCCTATGGTAATGACCTAATGAGACTCTTAAAGGAACATTCTCTAAAGTTGTGGGCTCTTTCGTTGTTAGCTGGATTGTTATTGGAGAAGCAGGGTTATGTTCACTGCGCAAAACTTTATTTTTCAACAGGCAGTTAAGGATGACCAATAATGACCTGATATGCAAACTCAATAATAAGACCGAGTGTTTGAGACTTGTGAAACAAAGATTATTCAAACCAGCACTGTTACCCTGGATAAACTGTACTAAACTTGTCTATAGTATGACCTGGAGGTGATTGTGTGCACTCCTTAAAACATTTAGGTGACTCTCAGGAGCCTGGCATTGCAGCTCTTATGTCAGGAGGCCTCTAACTCCGTATTTCATGTTACTTCTCCTTGTTAACTTCACATTGGCTTCTTTGTTCTCAGTCAACAACCCACCCTAAGGCCCGAGATGGGATATGCTTTTTGTGTTTAAAAGAAATGTTGTGGGCCGACCTGCAGAAAAAAACTTGACTGGACCGGTTTCTGAGACAGTTGCAGCCGCTGGATCTAATCCGGGTAAGACCGGTTGTGTCTGGCACACAGGGGAGTCATTGTGACCGTGGCTCTTTGATGTGTCACATCCTGTTGCACATGACCTCTCACTGTGGTCACTGCTGATTTTTCCCACTATCATGCAAACCACTACTGTCTGTTCCTTTCACCCAGAGGAAAGGCTATACTAACTCTACATCGAAGTCCAACCAAGCAGCAAACTAGATATGTGAAAGATATTCAGCCTCTGTCCCCATCCCTGCCTGTCCCAGTGCCCCTCTCTGAGATGGCCCTGCAAGCACTCACCTATTTACAGTGGACCAGGGTGATGCAAACCCAGTGCAGTCTGCTCAGGGTCTCTCCTCCCTCATATCAATAGCTCTGTTCCTTAAGGCGTGTCTCTCCTTGTCGCGGGCAGCAGAAGTGGCGAATGATAAACCAAACTGGTTGAGACCGGCTCGATGACCACGCTTAGAGGCCACTTTGTGACTCGGTGTTCTCCTTGGCACAGATAGCTGTTGGGGCTGGAATGCTTTATCAGGGCCCTGCATGTCATCTGCTACTTTGCGACTGCACACACACCCACACACGCACGCAAACACGCACGCACGCACGCACACACGAGCAGTACACAATTATACAAGAGGGCCAGGGGTAAAGCCAGTACAGTCCTCTATGATAGCAGTGAGACATACATATACTGCCACATTGAAAATATCTATTCATTATGATTCCTCATAACCTAAAGCAGTGCTGGATTAAACACAACTGCTTATAGACTGAGCCATGTGTGGTAGTAGTAAGTTGAACCGCTTCAGGTGAAGAGCTAAGGTCAACAGCTATAGCAATACAACTCATACTATAGGCCCGCCAAAACTAGTATCTATTCCCAGCCCGCGGACGGGTTCAACGTAAAATCCAAGCTGTCCAGTCCCTGTCACAGACCGCTGTGGGTTTCTGCCAACCAGACGGTAGGTTTCGCACGCCATATGTTCCAGTGACTTCGGCTAGATTCCGACCCCCCCCCACCCCCTCCAATTAGGCCAATGTTGGAGAGGGTTGTGTTTCAACATGGCTCAAGACGTTCACGGGCGTCTGTGCGTTTTGGCCCTCACCAAGGCATGTCAAACATAAAGCCCTTTGACATCGGGGTGGTACGGAAAGTTCCAAATTGTCATGTTATCAGACTGAGGTGTCAGTGGTTTGATATAAAAACTGGGTCAACTGTCTGGCCACTCAGGAAATTCGATCTGCTCAGGTGGTACTCATTTATCTTAATAGCATGTTTGTTTTTAGCTATCACTTTACCCTGACCTTAGATAGCCTCCGGTCTACAAAACGTGTTCAATTCATTTTAAGTCAAAGAAGTTATTTAGTCCTCTCCTCAATGGCCTCTTCACTGGCCGGTCTTATTTAGTTCAATAAAAACTGGGTCAAACATTACACTTCTTCGACAGGACCTATAGGCTACCCCTGAATACATACTGTATGTTATTGTCTGACTGTAAATACATTGGCCACTACACACCTCATAAAAATGCAGATGCCTGTACTGAACCATCTAATCATAGCCTGATCTATATCCTATCCTCTATCACCTGTTTTATTCTCTCCTCATCCAACCTGCTATCAAACCTACCCCCTCCAATACTGCACCCCCCTCTCTTTGTAAGCACTGGATAGCAGTCGTCCCCCCCCGTCTCCTCTGAAAACCCTCGCTGGACTACCCTCGTCTTCCAGTGCTCACTGAGATCCCTCTGCTGCTCAGCCATCCTCGCCCTCCCATAATGACCAACATTCCTATTACTGCCCCCCCCCCCCACCATTCTGGGCATGACTATGTTGACTTGGCTGACCTGGTATCTAGTTAATAGGACCTAGTGGATCACTGCGACAACCAGAGTCCTTCAGGGCCCATGAGATCGACCTCAGGACCAGAACTAGACGACATGCAAAAGAGAAGATTCTAGTGATGATGTCAGTGTACGGGACATCGTGATAGAACAGTACTGTCACGCCCTGGCCTTAGTTATCTTTGTTTTCTTTATTATTTTAGTTAGGTCAGGGTGTGACATGGGGGATGTATGTGTTTTGTATTGTCTAGGGTTTTTTGTATGTTTATGGGGCAGTGTCTAGTCTAGGTGTTTGTATGTCTATGGCTGCCTAGATTGGTTCTCAATTAGAGGCAGCTGTTGATCATTGTCTCTGATTGGGAACCATATTTAGGCAGCCATATTCATTGGGTATTTCGTGGGTTATTGTCTATGTGTAGTGTTTAGTGTCAGCACTATTTGTTATATAGCTTCATGTTCGTTTGTTGTTTTGTATAGTTTGTCAAGTGTTCTTCGTCTTCGTTAATTAAATATGTATTCATTTCACGCTGCGCCTTGGTCCTCCTCTCTTCAATGTTACGACGAACGTGACAAGTACTCTACACAGCACAGTCCTTTCACATTTGTATGCTCTTCATTTTGACATGCATTTTGACTAATGCTTCCCCCTCACATCCTCCACCGCCCCTCCAACCTGCTCTTTCAACAGCTTTCAAAGCCACTGGCATGTGACTGTGCGGTAAGGAATGCTTTGGTAGTACAGCCTGTGATCGTATAGCCTTAATGAGGCCCTGCTTGCTTTCAGAACACATCACCCAGGGAGAGCAGACACACAGGCACGTTGCAGACTTAGAGAGCCACTCATCTCCGACCAACCTGTGGGTTCTCATCCTGCGCCGGTCCCTTCCCATCACAGAGGGGTTGTAAAAGCTCTAAGTTGACATAAATTCACACAGCACGGCTCTGTGGCCCCAGCGAATTTTGCTTTGGGGTCCCTTTTCTGAGAAAGATGTTCCCGAGACACAGGGATCCTTTTGCTGTCAAAGGGCCCGTTTGTAATATGCGGGGTCACACGAGCTTTACAGAAGCACAAATCATAGACGTTTTACAGACTACTTTCTTAAGAGCAGAGCATGTCGTAAACTTAAGTGCTTATCCCAATAATTTCTCTGAAAGAGCCTGATTCTACAGTATATGCTGGTTGTATTGTCATCAAGATACTATGAAATTAGCTCTGGTCCGCACTGGATTAGCGCTACCGTGACATGTCCCTTGGCAACTGAACATCCATGCCTCTATAGGGTTTCCTGTAGCGTTTCGATATGATATAACATTTATTTTCACGTCAACTGACGTGAATGACCTGTTAACCTCAGAAATCAGGTGCAGGCAGTGGCAATAGAATCCTCAATGGCAATGTGAAAGGATTAAGAAGTACGGTAACACTGTACATGTTTAGTCTTTAGATTCCGGTTCATTTAATCAAGTGATGGATGCTAAACCTTGCTCTCCATCTCTTGCATCTGCTTCTTCCGTCAGAAGATCGTCCACGAACTGCAAATGACCCTGAACAAGCCATTGGCTGTTCAACAAACATCAGCAGGAGGTGATTTGTTAAGGAATTGACTTATGCCTATGTAGAGTAGTAACACAGGAGTTATTGTGAGTTAAGGGAAAAACCTTTTGCACAAGCTCACACATGCCTAATAGCCTACAGAGCCATATACATTACTGTCTAACTGTGTAAACTATTAACCTATTTAGCTCATAGTCAATTCACTGCCATGTAGTCAATCATTTCTAGGGTATGAATGTCTTCAAAGACCAGGCATTAATTGTGGTATAGAAAAACATCAAGTCCTTTATGAGTTATCTTAATGACAGTAGAATCCATGACCTTCTAATGTCTTGTCTGGTCACATCAACGTGGTTGACAAAGAGTGTTTTCAGACACATTATTTGAAACCAGGTCACACTATTGTGACGAATGAGAGGCGGTGTGTGTTCACATAAAAAGCCCTGAATAGCCCATTCAAACACAGGTGTCTTGAAGAATGCTAACTGGGCTGAATAGATATCTATCTTGAAGGTGCGGTGCTGAAAAAGATATGGAGAAAGGAAAGGCAATACAAAATGGTGAAACGCTGACATGATCAAATTTCATACGATACCATCCCAGGCAAACAAAAAGGAACATATCAACCATGTAAAGACATTGTCATAACATGATCCATCCATCGAGTCAAGTGAACTCAAAAGCAATTTAATGAACAAATATTGAAACGTTGGTAATACATTTTACAATCCTATTCACCTGGTATGCATTGCGAACTTATACTGAACAAAAATATAAACGCAACAGGCAACAATTTCATAGATTTGACTAGTTACAGTTCATATAAGGAAATCAGTCTATTGAAATAAATGAATTAGGCCCTAATCTATGGATTTCACATGACTGGGAATACAGATATGCATCTGTTGGTCACAGACACCTTAAAAAAAGGTAGAGGTGTGGATCAGAAAACCAGTCAGTATCTGGTGTGACAACCATTTGCCTCATGCAGCGTGACACATCTCCTTCACATAGAGTTGATCAGGCTGTTGATTGTGGCCTGTGAACTGTTGTCCCACTCCTCTTCTGTGCGAAGTTGCTGGATATTGGTGCGAACTGGAACACGCTGTCGTACATGTCGATCCAGAACATCCCAAAAATACTCAATGGGTGACATGTCTGGTGAGTATGCAGGCCAGGGAAGAACTGGGACATTTTCAGCTTCCAGGAATTGTGTACAGATCCTTGCGACATGGTGCCGTGCATTATCATGCTGAAACATGAGGTGATGACGGCGGATGAATGGCATGAACAGGATCTCGTCACGGTACTCTGCGCATTCAAATTGCCATTGATAAAATGCAATTGTGTTCGTAGTCTGTAACTTATGCCTGCCCATACCATATCCCCACCGCCCCCATCGGGCACTCTGTTCAAAGTTGACATCAGCAAACTGCTCTCCCACACGATGCCATACATGTGGTCTGCGGTTGTGAGGCCAGTTGGGCGTTGGAGGCAGCTTATAGTAGAGAAATTAAATTATCTGGCAACAGCTCGGGTGAACATTCCTGCAGTCAGCATGCCAATTGCACGGTCCCCTCAACTTGAGACATCCACTTGAAAACTGTACATTTTCAAGTGGCCCTTTTATTGTCCCCAGCACAAGGCGCACTTGTGTAATGATCATGCTGTTTAATCAGCTTCTTGTTCTGCCACACCTGTCAGGTGGATGGATTATCTTGGCAAAGGAGAAATGCTCACTAACAGGAATGTAAACAAATTTGTGCACAACATTTGAGAGTAATAAGCTTTTTTTTTGCATACGGAATATTTATGGGATCTTTTATTTCAGCTCATGAAACATAAACAACACACAGTGGATTTATAATAATTCTGTTCTGGTTTCTTTGGGATTAACTGAAACAAGCACCACTATTCTATACCAGACAGTTACCGTATATACACTGAACAAACATATAAGCACAACATGTAAAGTGTGTAACTGAAACATGCACCACTATTCTATACCAGACAGTTACCCTATATACACTGAACAAACAAATAAGCACAACATGTAAAGTGTTGGTCTCATAAATCAAGCCTGAGGCTGTGCACATGGCTCCTGTATATTTGTGTGTGCATTTTGTGAAAAAGGGAGCACAGGCTTAGAAAAGAACAGGGGATTCTTCTCGGAGAGAGAGCAAAAGTGTTCTGGTGGGAAAGTGCTGAATCACTGAGAGGAGGGCTGGTGACTGGGAGATAGGATGAGTCACCAGGCACCAGGCGCTAGACATTGGAGGAGAGAGCTGAGTTATAGGCCTGTCACATTCAAGACCTGGGACATGAACTGTCCCATTGCCCTTACAGCCTGTCGTTTCAAACTTGTTTACACTTGAGACAATACATTAACCTTATAGATACATTCGTTCTAAATGCAGGATACAAACTATACATTTCCCTAAACCCATGTGCCTCATTCACTCACAGCCATATCAGATGAGCCTTCTCAGAGCCAATGGTAAACACATTTCCACACAGCAAAGGACTTTTTGAGAATGGAAAGAGTCCAAAGATCTATTTCTGCTGCAGCTCCCCTCATAACTCCTGACCTAAGTGGCTGATGACAAGTGTTCGCCGGTGGTTGTGCTACGCTACTGGACACCGGCCAGGACCCACAGACCGCAAACAGTCAAATCTGTGGTAGGACCCCCTGCATAAATTACACCAGGCCACAGAGTGATAACAATTACAGTATGTCACCCAAACGCAATATAAATACTGCACATTTAAATGCTGAAGCGTTTCATCAAAAGAGTTCGGATTGTTACCCAGGTTACTTCCTCAAGAGGGAGAGAGCAAACATTGGCTTTTGAAAGTTTAAAAGGACAAAGTTGATCTGAAACCTTATGTTGGATGAACAAAACAGATTGTTACACTACAAGGGCTGCATAGTTTAAGAGACAAAACAACATCCTAACCTTCTCATCTCATCACATCAAAGTATGCTGAACAAAAATATAAACGTAACATGTAAAGTTTTGGGGTCCGTCGCATCTTTCATGAGCTGAAATTAAAGAGCCCTCTCAACTTTTGTGCATGATAACGCATGGCCCCATGTCGCAAGGATCTGGACACAATTCCTTGAAGTTGAAAATATCCCAATCCTTCCATGGCCTGCACACGCACTAGACATGTCACCCATTGAGCATGTTTGGGATGCTCTGGACCAACGTGTACGACAGCATGTTCCAGCTCCTACCAATATGAAGCAACTTCGCACATCCATTGAAGAGCAGTGAGACAACATTTCACAGGCCTCAATCAACAACCTGATCAACTCTACGCGAATGACATGTGTCGTGCTGCATGAGGCAAATGGTGGTCACACCAGATACTGACTGGTTTTCTGATCCATGCCCCTACCTTTATTTAAGGCATCTGTGATCAACAGATCTGTATATTCATGTGAAATCCATAGATTAGGGCCTAATTCATTTATTTAAATTGACTGATTCCCGAATATGAACTGTAACTCAGTTCAATCTTTGAAATAGTTTCATGTTGCGTAATTTTATTGTTCAGTTCTGCTGAAATGAGTCCAGTACAAGCTGGGGATGAGCTGGTGTGGTGTGGACAGTGTAAATGGGAGAAAGCCTAGCTTACTGCTGAGTTACAAGATACAGTAAAAGCTTTTTGTCAACTAAATGTAGCCTGTTATGCAGTTGTCTTTTCAGAGTGTTTAGTGTTTGAAAACAGTAACAGACATTTCAGGACTAGATTTGGGGCGCCGTCAGCATCTCTGCCAGTAGACAACTCATCACACAAAATCAAGGTTGCTCTTAGTACGGAGTAAGAATGGCTTCGATACTTCTCCACCCTCCATTATAGATACATACGCCATTTGTTTTCCTCAGGGCGTCATATACAGTTGAAGTTACAGATTATATTAGGTTGGAGTCATTAATATGGCTGCGATCCCGTTAACGGGATCGATATGACAACAGCCAGTGAAAGTGCAGGGCGACAAATTCAAACAACAGAAATCTCATAATTAAAATTCCTCAAACATACAAGTATCTTAAACCATTTTAAAGGTAATCTTGTTGTTAATCCCACCATAGTGTTCGATTTCAAAAAGGCTTTACAGCGAAAGCACCACAAACGATTATGTTAAGTCACCGCCAAATCACAGAAAAACACAGCCATTTTTCCAGCCAAAGACACGAGTCACAAAAAGCAGAAATAGAGATAAAATTAATCACTAACCTTTGATGATCTTCATCAGATGACACTCATAGGACTTCATGTTACACAATACATGTATGTTTTGTTTGGTAAAGTTCATATTTATATCAAAAAATCTCAGTATACATTGGCGCGTTATGTTCAGTAGTTCCAAAAACATCCGGTGATTTTGCAGAGACATCAATTTTGTGACATCAATTTCCAGAAATACTCATAATAAACATTGATCAAAGATACAAGTGTTAAACATGGAATTTTAGATCCACTTCTCCTTAATGCAACCGCTGTGTCAGATTTCAAAAAAAGCTTTACGGAAAAAGCAAACCATGCAATAATCTGAGGTCAGCGCTCAGAGACCAATCAAGACAAAAAGATATCCGCCATATTGTGCAGTCAACAGAAGTCAGAAATAACATTACAAATATTCACTTACCTTTGATGATCTTCATCAGAATGCACTCCCAGGAATCCCAGTTCCACAATAAATGTTTGATTTGTTCGATAATGTCCATCATTTATGTCCAAATAGCTACTTTTGTTAGCGCGTTTGGTAAACAAATCAAAACTCACGAAGCGCGTTCACTAGTTGCAGACGAAATATCAAAAAGTTCCATTACAGTCCGTAGAAACATGGCAAATGATGTATAGAATCAATCTTTAGGATGCTTTTAACATAAATCTTCAATAATGTTCTAACCGGAGAATTCCTTTGTCTTCAGAAAAAGCAAATGGAACGGGCTCCTGGCAACCTGCCAGACCTCTGACTCAATCCCCTCTCATTCAGCCCCCCTTTACAGTAGAAGCCTCAAACACGTTTCTAAAGACGGTTGACATCTAGTGGAAGCCTTGGGAAGTGCAGCATGACCAATATACCACTGTATCTTCAATAGGGGCTGAGTTGAAAATCAACCAACCTCAAATTTCCCACTTCCTGGTTGGATTTTTTCTCAGATCATTCAAACAGTTTTAGAAACTTCAGAGTGTTTTCTATCCAAATATACTAATAATATGCATATATTAGCAACTGGGACTGAGGAGCAGGCAGTTTACTCTGGGCACCTTATTCATCCAAGCTACTCAATACTGCCCCCAGCCATAAGAAGTTAAAACTTGTTTTTCAACCACTCCACACATTTCTTGTTAACAAACTTTAGTTTTGGCAAGTCGGTTAGGACATCTCCTTTGTGCATGACACAAGTAATTTTTTCAACAATTGTTTACAGACAGGTTATTTAACTTATAATTGACTGTATCACAATTCCAGTGGGTAAGAAGTTTACATACACTAAGTTGACTGTGCCTTTAAACAGCTTGGAAAATTCCAGAAAATTACGTCATGGCTTTAGAAGCTTCTGATAGGCAAATTGACATCATTGAGTCATTTGGAGGTGTACCTGTGGATGTATTTCAAGGCCTGCCTTCAAACTCAGTGCCTCTTTGCTTGACATCACGGGAAAATCAAAAGAAATAAGCCCCAAAAAATTGTAGACCTCCACAAGTCTGGTTCATCCTTGGGTGCAATTTCCAAACGCCTGAAGGTACCACGTTCATTTGTACAAACAATTGTACACAAATAAACACCATGGGACCACGCAGCCGTCATACCGCTCAGGAAGGAGACGCGTTCTGTCTCCATTAGATGAACGTACTTTGGTGTCAAAGTGCAAATCAATCCCAGAACAACAGCAAAGGACATTGAGAAGATGCTGGAGGAAACCGGTACAACAATATCTATATCCACAGTAAAACGAGTCCTATATTGACATAGCCTGAAAGGCCACTCAGCAAGGAAGAAGCCACTGCTCCAAAATCGGCATAAAAAAAGCCAGACTACGGTTTGCAACTGCACATGGGGACAAAGATCGTACTTTTTGGAGAAATATCCTCTGGTCTGATGAAACAAAAATATAACTGTTTGGCCATAATGACCATCGTTATGTTTGGAGGAAAAAGAGGGAGGCTTGCAAGCCGAAGAACACCATCCCAACCGTGAAGCACGGGGGTGGCAGCATCATGTTGTGGGGGTGCTTTGCTGCAGGAGGGACTGGTGCACTTCACAAAATAGAATGCATCATGATGTAGGACAATTATGTGGATATATTGAAGCAACATCTCAAGACATCAGTCAGGAAGTTAAAGCTTGGTCGCAAATGGGTCTTCCAAATGGACAATGACCAAGCATACTTCCAAAGTTGTGGCAAAATGGCTTAAGGACAACAAAGGCAAGGTATTGGAGTGGCCACCACAAAGCCCTGACCTCAATCCTATAGAAAATTTGTGGGCAGAACTGAAAAAGCGTGTGCGAGCAAGGAGGCCTACAAACCTGACTCAGTTACACCAGCTCTGTCAGGAGGAATGGGCTAAAATTCACCCAATTTATTGTGGGAAGCTTGTGGAAGGCTACCCAAAATGTTTGACCCAAGTTAAACAATTTAAAGGCAATGCTACCAAATACTAATTGAGTGTATGTAAACTTTTGACCCACTGGGAATGTGATGAAAGAATGATTTATTTCAGCTTTTATTTCTATCTACTATTATTCTGACATTGCACATTCTTAAAATAAAGTGGTGATCCTAACTGACCTGTAACAGTGAATTTCTACTAGGATTAAATGTCAGGAATTGTGAAAAACTGAGTTTAAATGTATTTGGCCAAGGTGTATGTAAACTTCCGACTTCAGCTGTAAGTGTCCACTAGGTGCGTAAAGGAACCACCAGGGTGAGACCAGGAGGTGAGGCTCGAATAAGGCAGAAACAAAATATCCCAATGTGCTCTATTCTCCGTTACGTCTGCTAAGAAAGCCAGCGAAACCAGACACTTACCCACAGTTGAGACGCATCCAGGGACCCTCTTTGTTTCCTACAAATATGAACAGAGTGGCAGATGAATAGGTCTTAGCTTTCAATGTGTGGACTGTGGAGCCTCCAACCTTGTTGCCCTTCATACATAAATTACCTCAGCAGCATAGAGGGAGTTTAGACGCCACAACCCTTTTGTAATGCATTTCCATTAGAGCTCCTGACCTGAACTACTGGTAACCACTAGTCACTGGTTATGGCTTGTTTTTCCTGTACTGTAATAGCAGCAGTAGTAGTAGCATCATATCAGGCAGGCTACAGTCCTTCCAATGTTTGTCTGGAACTGGAAGCTCATTAACTAAATTAATAAGGGGTAGGGCATCTCCGGAGAGCATATTAGCTGCTGTTCTCAGTGTCAAATAATGAAAATTGACTACATTCATATTATGTTAGTAATTCTCCCTCTGGCTCTCAGCTTTGTCCCCCCAAAAACTAGTTTCTATTCTATCCATTAACCAAGTCTAGCAATTTTTGAGGTCAGAGGTTAGGGGTCAGGGTCAAGTAACCACTGAGTTTACAGTTCCAAGCTGAACACACTCATTAGGCTCCCGAGTGGCGCAGCGGTCTAAGGCACTGCATCTCAGTGCAAGAGCTGTCACTATAGTCCCTGGTTCAAATCCAGGCTGTGTCATATCTGACACCAATTGGGAGTCCAACAGGGCTGTGCACAATTGGCCCAACATCGTCTGGGGTAGGCTGTCATTGTAAATAAGAATTAGTTCTTGACTGACTTGCCTAGATAAATGCACACACTGCTGGCTCTCACTTTGCAGATGAAACAGGCTCCTTATTTTGACATTTTAGTTTGGATAATTGAATTTGTTATCTGATTTGTACTGTCAGTTGTCATAGAACTTTTGAAGTGATGTAACGTGTAACCCATGAATAGTCTATTGTCTGACAAATGCTTCAGTATCCTGATCGTGTACATGCAGTACATTTACAGGTTTGACACACTTCATGATGATCATCAGGTATTAGATTTCATCTCCAGGCTCAATATGAACTTTCATACTCCCCATCCATACTCCATATTTCTACCTCCCGCCGCTTTTGCAGACCCAAGCAGAAATGTTCAGACCTGATCTCCCAGGACCAGATTACTCAGACTGTGTAGAACAAGTTTGTGAAATTCCCCCAGGAGACTGCATGCATTCACAGTGTCCTCTAGTCTGACCCAACAGCGACTCAGCAATTCCACATCCTGCGTTACGCAGCTCGCACACAAGCTCTCCTCTCTTTATGTCCAACTGTTGACAGACCATAGACTGCTGCCAGCCGCTCCAAACGCAATCACAGGCAGACAAATTGAATCAAGACAGCCCAATGTAAAATAGCTGTTGAATTATTTATTAACAATGTTACACAAACCTTAGCAACAGGTTTGAGGGTGCTGGCTCGTGTCCTAAAAACTTTACAAAATGTTTACATCCAAGGAGAGATAAAATCAGCTTCAAAAACACCATCAAAGACTTTCACAAATTAATTTAGTAAAACATTTATATATTCATATATAAAAACAGACATAAAAACATCACCGGGTTTCATGATATGAAACAGCTAACGAAAAAACTACAACTTTTCTATTTAAAAAAATCGGGATGTTTTAGTGCAAAGGCAGTAGAAATATAAAAATACTGTTGTGTTTTTCTCTGTGGTATAAAAACGTGGGAGGTTAAAGGTGTGTGTCGGCGATAGGAACGCGTCTGAGTTCAACGATCTGGGATGGGGCCGTACTCCCACCATCATGGCTCCCGTGGATCGACTCGTTGTCGCTCAGGTTAAGGCCAGATCCTAACAGGGAGAGAAAGACAGCACACATGTCAATCATCACTTATTGATCATGTTAACTCTGGTCCAGTGCTTAGTGCACAGTGAG
Source organism: Salvelinus alpinus (assembly GCF_045679555.1). NCBI lineage: Eukaryota > Metazoa > Chordata > Actinopteri > Salmoniformes > Salmonidae > Salvelinus > Salvelinus alpinus. The sequence continues at coordinate 50,353,470 of NC_092104.1, read as the reverse complement.
CGTAGTGGAAGAATGCGCACTACGCTGTGGACCGGAGCTATGATAATGCATGACATCATTCAGTGTTAACTTACTGATTCCTTAACAGAAAATCTCGAATTTTGTTTGTGGTTAAAGACATTTCTACATCAACAACTACTGTAGTGTTCTGAGTGAAAGGTGAGTGAGAATGATAATCAACAACCAAAACAGCACGTAACTTATCACATTTGAACATTATCGATACACTTCAACCACAGTCAACGTGTCCAAATTGACAGGTAGAAGGGAGTGTTTCATGACCAGTGGTCCCAAAGGTAAAGGCATGAACAATAGGGTGTATCAAATGGCACCCTATTCCCTAGTGCACTACTTTTGACCAGGACCCACTAAGAAGTACACTATTAAAGATGCAGTCCAGGATGTTAAGCACAACAAATTTGTAACATATTGTTTGAATTGGATTCGTAACATATCATATAAATTCCGGGGGTATCATCGGATGGGGCCTCAGTGTCTCCTGACCCCTCCTGTCTCAGCCTGCAGTATTTATGCTGCAGTAGTTTATGTGTCGGGGGGCTAGGGTCAGTCTGTTATATCTGGAGTATTTCTCCTGTCTTATCCGGTGTCCTGTGTGAATTTAAGTATGCTATCTCTAATTCTCTCTTTCTCTCTTTCTCTCTTTCTCTCTCTCGGAGGACCTGAGCCCTAGGACCATGCCTCATGACTACCTGGCATGATGACTCCTTGCTGTTCCCAGTCCACCTGGCCGTGCTGCTGCTCCAGTTTCAACTGTTCTGCCTGCAGCTATGGAACCCTGACCTGTTCACAGGACGTGCTACCTGTCCCAGACCTGCTGTTTTCAACTCTCTAGAGACAGCAGGAGCGGTAGAGACACTCTAAATGATCGGCTATGAAAAGCCAACTGACATTTACTCCTGAGGTGCTGACCTGTTGCACCCTCGACAACTACTGTGATTATTATTATTTGACCATGCTGGTCATTTATGAACATTTAAACATCTTTTTCCTAGCCACCGTGCTTCTACACCTGCATTGCTTGCTGTTTGGGGTTTTAGGCTGGGTTTCTGTACAGCACTTTGAGATATCAGCTGATGTAAGAAGGGCTATATAAATACATTTGATTTGATGTAGTACACAAAAAACAGGGACCTGTTTTGTCTCGTGAGCACCACTTTCAAAACTACTGGCTGAAATTATACAAAAGTTCTGGACCATCACTTTAAGGGAATAATAGGGTGACATTTGAGAGGAACACAATGTGATGTGATCCAAAGAACAGAACGACGTCTAGATTACCTACGCAGTTATTTCAATAATACTTTTGATGACGGTCAATTACAGTGCATTCGGGAAGAATTCAGAACCCCTTCCATTTTTTCACATTTTGTTACGTTAAAGCCTTATTCTAAAATGTTGTAAATAAAAACAAATATTTCTCAATCTACACACAATAACCCATAATGACAAAGCAAAAACTTTTTTGCAAATGTGTTAAAAATCAAAACCCGAAATACCTTATTTACATAAGTATTCAGACCCTTTACTCAGTACTTTTGGCCGTGCTGCTGCTCCAGTTTCAACTGTTCTGCCTGCGGCTATGGAACCCTGACCTGTTCACCGGATGTGCTACCTGTCCCAGACCTTCAATTTTGGCAGCAATTACAGCATTGAGTCTTCTTTGGTATGATGCTTTCAGGTCTCTCCAGAGATGTTCGATCGGGTTCAAGTCCGGGCTCTGGCTGGGCCACTCATCTTCCTATAGGAAGATGAACCTTCGCCCCAATCTGAGGTCCTGAGTGCTCTGGAGCAGGTTTTCATCAAGGATCTCTCTGTACATTGCTCCGTTCATCTTTCCCTCGATCCTGACTAGTCTCCCAGTCCCTGCTGCTGAAAAACATCGCCACAGCATGATGCTGCCACCACCATCCTTCACCATAGAGATGGTGGCAGGTTTCCTCCAGACGTGACGCTTGGCATTCAGGCCAAAGAGTTCAATCTTTGCTTCATCAGACCAGAGAATCTTTAGGTGCCTTTTGGCAAACTCCAAGCGGGTTATCATGTGCTTTTTACTGAGGAGTGGCTTCCGTCTGGCCACTCTACAATAAAAGCCTGATTGGTGGAGGGCTGCAGAGATGGCTGTCCTTCTAGAAGGTTCTCCCATCTCCACAGAGGAACTCTAGAGCTCTGTCAGAGTGACCATTGGGTTCTTGCTCACCTCCCTGACCAAGGCCCTTCTCCCCGGATTGCTCAGTTTGGCCAGGTGGCCAGCTCTAGGAAGAGTCTTGGTGGTTCCAAACTTCTTCTATTTAAAAAAAAATGATGGAGGCCCCTGTGTTCTTGGGGACCTTCAATGCTGCAGAAATATTTTGGTTCTCTTCCCCAGATCTGTGCCTCGACACAATCCTGTCTCAGAGCTCTACGGACAACTCCTTCATAGCTTGGTTTTTGCTCTGACATGCACTGTCAACTGTGGGACCTTATATAGACAGGTGTGCCTTTCCAAATCATGTCCAATCAATTGAATTTACCATAGGTGGACTCCAATCAAGTTGTAGAAACATCTCAAGGATGATCAATGGAAACAGCTCAATTTTGAGTCTCATAGCAAAAGGTCTGAATACTCTTGTAAATAAGCTATTTCTGTTTTTGATTTTTAATACATTTGCAAAAACTTCTAAAAACCTGTTTCGGCTTTGTCATTATGGGGTATTGTGTATAGATTGCTGAGATGTATTTATTTTTGTAAGGTAACAAAATGTGGAAAAGTCAAGGGGTCTGAATACTTTCCGAAGGGACTGTACAGTAAAAGCAGGGCATTAAGGACAACCAGTGGGATGGTAAGTTAACGATTCACCCTCTAACGGACTGTGAAGAGCCTAATGAGTGTGCTGCTACTGACTTGACTGACTGACTGACTGACTGGTCTATTACGCAAAACCTCATTCTAGACTTCCCTTCTATCTCCCTGACCTCTGCCTGCGTCTGAGAGAGGTCTAGGGTAGATATGAAGGAGGTTGAGTGTGGCAACATATGGCCGGCCACGTAGAGAGGTAGAGGTCAGCAATACACGCCAAGAGGGAGGCAGGAAGGGGGACGGTTACAACACAGGCCAGGAGAAACGTTCTACCACAGCTTTTCTTTCTCCAAGTCCTTGTTTTGGATGTATTTAGGATTAAACATCTTGTTCAACCTTCAAGAAAAGAAGTAGCAGGAGCGCTTCAAGTATTCCACAACAACCCCAGGTGATAGACTTAGCAGATATGTGTGGTTATAATTGTTCCTTTGTGCTTTTCAATCTCGTTCACCTGTAGAATTCATCTTCCCCGATGTTGTTATAACAATAAGAGTGCCGTGAATGCCGCCCCATTCGTATGCGTGTTCAACTTGCGGCTGAATGATGGGGTGTACAGTTGGGCGATAGAGGAGTCAAGGCAAGGCCAGTGAAATGCTGAATCATCTTCCAACTATAGCTCACGCAGGCACGCACGTGTGCGCACACACATCGTACACAAACGCACACACTACACGTTAAAGACGGCTGAAGAAGAGTTAGTGCTCTCCTCTCCCCGAGGCTTGTATTTACGGTAACATTACCCTCTCTAGCCAATCCACTCTCATTAACACCTCTGACTAACTCCAAGTCCGCTGCCGCCAGGGACTTTTAATTGAGCTCGGCCACGGCGATAGACATGTGTTTTCCGGAGAGTGGATACTGGCGTGTATTCACTGACCTCGCCCAGGGGCCCGGTTAGCTCTGAGATGCCAGATTAACCTCTGTGTTGCACGGGGCCCTTCAGAGGCCACTCAATCAAGGGCCCGGCGGGGCCACCACGAGGTGGGGTCAAAGCCCAGATGGAGTTCTTTCCATGATATGGACACCTTGGTTATCAGGCCTGACTGGGAAATAAGGTAAGACGCATGACACATCTCTCCCCCATGGGGTGTGTTTCTATAAACAGAAATCTTCACGGGTGAGAGAAGGTTCATGGAAATAACACGTGTCCTCTCTAAAGAATCCAACTACAGTGAACGTAGTAGCTATGTACAGTGAAGAGACATATCACATCTAAACGGTATGATGATGTTATGCTGTGACAATAACAATAATAATAATAATAGCAAATATGACATGACGCTCTCACAGCACTGCCATCTTGGTCCACTTCAAGGTTACAAAAGAACGTGACATCACTATGCGATGTGCACTACTTTTGACCAGGGCCCATGGGGCTCTTGTCAAAAGTAGTGCACCATATTGGGAATAGGGTGCCATTTGGGGCGCGCCCTATATTTCCTAGAGAAACAGACAAAACAAAGTCCTGAACACTCCTTGGCATGTTTTCAGCTGGGTCCCTGCCACTTGTTATTCAGGCAGCGTAGATCGATTCCTCTGTGATTTGAGAATGGGAGTGTGGAGCATTGATATATCAGCCGGCAGTAAGACCCCATATCTCATTAAACATTGATGACTGAGGAAAAATGGCTCCTACAGCCGCAAGACAGGGTTCGCTGAGGACTGACCGAGCAGGGCCAGCAGTAATGGCTGCCATGGGCCCACGAACGAACGCACGTGCGCGTACACGCACATACACACCAACTCCAGGCCTCCTTACACACCCATGCGTATGCACATGCACACATTCAAATGCGCACACACCAAATCACACAAAGGTTATAAAACCATATGTGAATCCCTGTAAGCGGTGCGTAACTGGCTGCAGGGAAGTCAGGCGCAGGAGAGCAGAAATGGGTAACAACTGGAGCACTATAATAATGCAAAAAACAAGCTGCACCCAGAACAACAAAATACGGGTAAAATAACCCGTCGCAAAACCAGTCAGAAGTGCACATACACTTTACAACAAACAATTCCACACACAGAGGTTTATATACACAACAAGTAATGAGGGAATATAAACCAGGTGTGTGGGAAAATAAGACAAAACAAATGGAAAATGAAAGGTGGATTGGCGATGGCTAGAAGACCGGTGACGTCGACCGCCGAACACCGCCTAAACAAGGAAAGGAACCGACTTCGGCGGAAGTCGTGACAGTCCCCCATATTCGAGATCAGGTACATGTATGCTCAAGTACAAATTGGAACTCTAACTGGATCGAATCCCCGAGCTGACAAGGTAAAAATCTGTCGTCCTGCCCCCTGACCAAGGAAGTTAAATAAAAAAAACAATATATATATATATATATTTTTTTAACTTTAAGAGGGAATAAGATGTGATTTGTATGTATACTGACTCATCGCAGTATCCACTTCTCCCTCGACACCATTATGGTGTTGATGAGTAGAACACAGAGTTTCTTCTGACCGTATGACCTGATTAGGAAAAATAATATGTCTGCAGGATAAGTGATAGGCTTTGCTCCCTATTACCTACAAAGTGCAATTCTAAAGTAGTGCACTACAGGGAATAGGGCAGCATTTGGGACGCAGGCCAAAGTGATTCTTACCAGTCTTTAAGGCAAATATGAGGTCGTCAAACTCCTGGGACTCCTCGTCGGCCACTAGGTTGTCGTTGGTGAAGCCTCCTCCGTCGGTGGTGTAGGTCCCACTCTGAGGGCTCTGCTTAAACACACTGCTGGGCTGACTGCCCGGACGCAGGGACGCACGCTCCCAGTCCGCGGACACCTGCCACACACACACACACACACACACACACACAGCATATCTTTACAGACTGTATACGGCATTAACAAAGACAGCCACAGTCCAACACGTTGAAATGACACTGATCAGAGGGCATGCATGATGTCAGGGTTACATTTCTAGAGTGTTTTTTATGAGCTAACATTTACAGTATTTGAAGTGCACAGTGGGTATCCTTATGTGTTTGCATAAACAACACAAACCAGAGACGGGCACGTAAAGGGGGGAACTAAACCTCTGTGATTAATGCAATGACAAAAACCAGTCCCATTCTGGCAGGGAGTCAGCTTAGGACAGCAGAGAATGGGCCTGTCAGCCGTGTAATCACGTCTTAGACGTGGAGGGTCACGCAGAGTTTATGGGGTTAACGCAGGCTCATGTGGGGGTTAAGGGGTGAGAGGGAGGTCGCTGGCTCTGGGTCTCATACAAAATCAGTCTCAAATACGCAAATATTGCACTGAACCTGCTGCACTGGTGAATCCTTTCTCTTGAGAGAGAGAGACAGAGACAGAGACAGAGACAGAGACAGAGACAGAGACAGAGACAGAGACAGAGACAGAGACAGAGAGAGAGAGAGAGAGAGAGAGAGAGAGAGAGAGAGAGAGAGAGAGAGAGAGAGAGAGAGAGAGAGAGAGAGAGAGAGAGAGAGAGAGAGAGAGAGAGAGAGAGAGAGAGAGAGAGAGAGAGAGAGAGAGAGAGAGAGAGAGAGAGAGAGAGAGAGAGAGATAGTTCCCAGGGCCAATCACTGGATGTCTGGATGAGTGGTGATGGGAAGAGAGAGTTCAGCACCATCACAGACAACCAGCCAGCCATGAGAACTGGCACATTGTGTACATAGCTAAGATATTTCACTTGGCTAAGCAATCTTGTGTGGTTTCCACTAAAAGAGACTGGATGTCTTTCAGCACACAGTATGTGTCCAGGTAGTAATATAACCCATCACTGGACAACTATCCCTGTCCTCTCATACATACCAAATGACGCCATCCAAGGCACAGACAGGGAATTATTGCATTGTGGAAAGAATCCTTGTGGAGTCTAATTTTCTCTTAGTCTGAGTTTTCCAGGAAACCCAGTTTCACCAGCCTCCCTCACTCTCTCCCCAGTGACAGACAGACAGGTGTAATAGCCTATCTCAGTGTTTCTTAATCCTGGTCCTAAAGGGGTGCACATTTTAGTTTTTGCCCTAGCACTACACAGCTGATTCAAAAGATCAACATATCATCAACAGCCAGCCAGACAGACAGACAGACAGGTGTAATAACCTATCTGAACAGGCCTGTAATGACAGACAGACAGACAGGTGTAATAGCCTATCTGAACAAGCCTGTAATGACAGACAGACAGTCAGACAGGTGTAATAGCCTATCTGAACAGGCATGTAATGACAGACAGACAGACAGACAGACAGACAGACAGACAGACAGACAGACAGACAGACAGGTGTAATAGCCTATCTGAACAGGCCTGTAATGACAGACAGACAGACAGACAGGTGTAATAGCCTATCTGAACAGGCCTGTAATGACAGACAGACAGGTGTAATAGCCTACTCTGAACAGGCCTGTAATGACAGACAGACAGGTGTAATAGCCTAATCTGAACAGGCCTGCAATGACAGACAGACAGACAGGTGTAATAGCCTATCTGAACAAGCCTGTAATGACAGACAGACAGTCAGACAGGTGTAATAGCCTATCTGAACAGGCATGTAATGACAGACAGACAGACAGACAGACAGACAGACAGACAGACAGACAGACAGGTGTAATAGCCTATCTGAACAGGCCTGTAATGACAGACAGACAGACAGACAGGTGTAATAGCCTATCTGAACAGGCCTGTAATGACAGACAGACAGGTGTAATAGCCTACTCTGAACAGGCCTGTAATGACAGACAGACAGGTGTAATAGCCTAATCTGAACAGGCCTGCAATGACAGACAGACAGCGTGGTGTAATAGCCTGTAATTGGTACAGTGTCTAGAGCTGTGGTACAGTGTCCAGCCACCATTTACCATATCCACTCTGAAGGGGGCTGACACCTCCCATGTACCAATCCCCTCCGCACCCCTTCCTCCTCCCCTCTCCATTTTCTCTCTAACTGTCCCCCCCCCATCTCCTCTTCAGTGTAACTCCTTATAGGGTGTCCAGCAGAGCTGTGACCTAGCAGGGGATGAATGGACTGGGCCTGTGGAGCATGTAGGCTGACAGGTCATATTGACAGGGCTTAGTTGTAGGGTAAAGTGGGCTACTAGTTGAGGAGAGGAGAACACTTCTCCGCATAGCAGCTCTCACACACGCACGTTAGTGTGAGCGTAATTGCGGGACAGCTGACTCAAGCCACTGTGAACAAACAGAAAGTGCGGAGGGACACGCTGTGTTTCCCTGAGGATCCGCTGACAAGGGTGTGAGTAAGGAGAGGACTGGTCAAACCGAGCCCTGGGAATGAGGGCATGGGAGAGAGAGAGAGAGGGGAGAGGAGAGAGAGGGATGGGACTGGGGAAGGGGTTGAGGTAAGGGCTTTAGAGTAAGGGCACCGGGCAGGGGAGAGAGCGGTATGGGGGGTAAGGGTGACGCAGTCAGTCAGTCAGTCAGTAAGTTGGGGACTTGGGGTTTAGAACAGGACTCCTCACCATTTTCTATTGCTTTTTCTCCATAGTTTCGTGCAGTGAGGGAGGGAAAGATGGCAGGGTGTGTGTGTGTGTGTGTGTGAGGGGGGGGGGTGTTACCTCCTCCATGGCGCTGATGAGGTTCTGGGTGGACTTGTTGATCTCCGCCTCTATGGTGGCGGCACTCCCTACCCCGCTGTGGTAGGTGGAGTCTGGGCTGCCGTGGCTGTTCATCTCCACCGTGTAGCTGGCCTTGGATGGCCAACACAGCTGGTTGTGCATCAGGAAGTACACCGCAAACACGTACAGGCCCTGGGGAACAGAGGGTAAAGATCAAAAAAACGTGGCACCTCCATCGCAATTCAAAATGATTCGACCCAGGCACATCACGAATTGAACGTACACAGAAACCGGCTCCACACAACGCAGAGCAGCACGTCCCGTATGGGGAAAGTTTGGCTTGATTGAGAATGGTACAAGTGGCAAGGCGTCGTCCCTTGGACATGACATCACTGTCAGTCAGCAGCATCCTGATCTAGTATCTCTATCACATCCTCTGTGTCATCAGACAGGCCAGTGTGAATTACTCCAGCACGTTCCTCTGTGAAATACCACAGTCCCGGCAGACATCTCACAACACCAGGCGGGCAGGAGGGGATGACGGCAACCATAGACAGAGAGATGCACTGCACTGCAAATACAGTATTACCGCACACACACACAAACTTTTTGTTCGTTTACTATTCTTGTAGGGACTTCTGGTCCCCACAAGAATAGTTAAACACACACACACACACACACACACACACACACACACACACACACACACACACACACACACACACACACACACACACACACACACACACACACACACACACACACACACACACACACACACACACACACACCCAGGAGAACAGGACATCACCAAGCGATCTAGACCAGGAAGTTCATCAAAACTGGGACTTAAATTAAACCAATTGCAATCTCGCCATGTCAGCAAAGCCCTGTTTCACCAGTGGCCTATTGATCTTAACAGCCAGGCAGTTTAGTCCGGCTCAGGGAGAGGAGAGCCACTCAACACTGATAGAGAGACAAAAGCTCCCTAAGTAGATACAAATGTGTGGGAATCATTACACTTTCCTTGGAACCCTGACATTGAAAGGGAAAAATAAATGCGTGGCTTTTAATGGATACGAGATGCGAGGAGACGAAAGGGAACAGGCTTAGTACACTACCTGTTTATTGGTGCACTGTAAATAGGGAACATGAGCTTCTATCTGGGGAAAAAGCACACATATGGGAATGGACACAGTACACCCACAACAATCACTCAGAGTGCCTTTATAGCCTGAGCGGAGCGTGTGTGTATGTGGTGTGTGTGTGTGTGTGTATATGAGTGTGTGTGTGTGTGAGAGTGTGGTGTGTGTGTGTATATGAGTGTGTGTGTGTGTGTGTGTGGAGCAGCCACTATCAGTAGTCTCTGATAGAGTGAGAGCGGCCCCATCCTGACAATCTTCAGGGCGATTAGCACACGCCGTTTAAGGACCAGCCTGAGCCAGCGCGGCCCAAGGAACACGCTTTATTACCCACAGGCTGTTATGTAAGTGTTCCCTGCTCTGGGCACTTGACGTGTGTGTGTGTGTGTGTGTGTGTGTGTGCTTGTGTGTGTGTGTGTGTGTGTGTGTGTGAGACAAAGAGAGCGAGAGTGTTACTACAGGAGGTTAGGTCACGGCCCCTACACCACCATGGGAACCAGGGAGGGAGGAGAGAGGAGGGAGAACACAAGAGGTACAGAGAGGCACAGCGCTAACCAGCTAGCTAGCTAGGGAGAGAATGCTTTCAGTAGAAAACGAACAAGAGAGACAGAAATCAATTGAAAGGAGAGAAAACAGAGAAAAAGCAAAGGAGAAACAGAGAGGTACTGAGATGGGCAACAGAAAGAGATCAAAAGATAACACATGGACATCATAGCGCTTAGACCACCGAGCCTATCCCTTCTATGTCTCCTAGCAACGTGTGCTGGGTTGAATCGCCGAATGAGGCTGCTACTTCTGCATTATCAACTCATCTCCAGCGACAGGGCTCGTGACAGGATCTGCGCTGCAATGAAGAGAAGTCTATTTATAGTCCGCTGTGTGGCCCGATCAGGAAGTGCGGGGGTAAATGTAATTTTGTGGCGGGTGCCTGGCGTCTTTCATTGTTCAAAGAAAGGGGGGCTGTTTGTTTGTGAGCTAATAATGTCCAAGCCCATTTACTGGCAGAGGGGCGGACACAAATCAAATCAAATTAAAGTTTACAGCAGCACACAAACAGTGCTGTGATTGGATTATTCTTCTATAATTCTAATGCAGATGCTGCCCTAGACAACCCCTCGACAAGCGATATGAGAGAGAGAGAGAGAGAGAGAGGCAAAAAAGCCTTGGATACGCCAGTTCTGGGTACCATCTATATTGATAGACTCCAACAGTAATGTCCCTGTCTGTCCGTGTGGAGCGTTGAGAAGAAACCAACTAAATCTGTGGTTGTCCTGAATAACGTGCTGAGGCACAGAGGTTGCTCTCACTCTAAAAACACTGAAACCAATACTTGGCAACTAGTAGTATATGTCTACGTTCCAAATGGCACCCTATGGGTCCTGGTCAAAATTAGTGCACTATATAGTGCCATTTTGGAAACAGCCTGTGTTTTATAGACACAGACGAAGTTAAGTACTTGTTATGTAATTTGTAAGTCACTGAAATTGACATCAAGGGAAATGTCTCTGTTGGTCCTTGCCGGCGTCCCAAATGGCACCCTTTCCCCAATATAGGGCACTACTACTTCCCTATATAGGGCACTACATCTTATGGGCTCTGATCAAGTAGAGCACTATATAGGGAATAGGTTGTCATTTGGTACACGGCCCGTATAGGGAGAGCGAACAGCTTGGAGACGTGACACATCCTTTCCTCCCCGAGTCATAATACACACACAGCGACTGCTCGGTACTGTAAGATGGTGGCCCATCCAAGTTGACAGCTGGAGCTAGGTGCTGGATATAGCCGATGATATTACACTAGACGCGATAGGATGCGTCGGAGGATGTCTGCCCATGGAAGGCAAGATATCCGAGAACGTACATGGCTGAAAAGCAACCAGGAATACATCTAGGATCACACTGTAAACATTGGCTATCTTGACCCTTAGGATCCAGACTTACAATTCTGTAGTGCCAAAAAATAATCATGCTGGATCCACCCAGTTAGCAGTTCCACTTCCATAAATTGAATACGGTACAAAGTCTTCTCTGTAATAGGCTGTGTGCCAAGCACCTTACTCCCTATGTAGTGCAATACTTGGTCCTGCAGAAATACAGTACTTTGTGACACAGACATTTTACTGTACATCCCCTGATGGCTGCCTTCATGTACAGCTGTCCTTTGAGGTTGCCTTGAAGCTCCAGAGCAGCGCTAACTAACCACTAAGCAGGATGTATAAAATATAGCCAAGCACACTGGAGCCAGCTGGTTGACGGCTGCTTACTGGAGGACATGTACCGGGGCTGCTGTGGTTCAGAGCTGTTAGCCTAAATCATAAAGTAAATAGCATTGAGAGAGTCTATATAGTTGAAATGAATGCATAGAATCGACCCTTCTGTGCGTGGGGCGCATACGTGCTGGTGCATGTGCACACAAGCGCGAGCGCACCCACCTATGCGCAGGCGCGCACGCGCACGCTCTAACATCTGCACTTGTTTAACGATTTTCAGCAATTAGCCGAAGTGAGCAGAACCATTAAACAGCCTTTTACAGTCAGAGCAACAGCCACACTAACAACAATAACAACATGGAAAATTCTCCTCATGGAAAATGTACCGCATGAGCGAGATAATACAAAACAACCTGAAAGAGCATCCAACCGCAAACTGTGCAACAGAATGGAGGCACATAAGCAACTTGAGTAACAAATAGCCACAGAACAGCAGAAAGTGACATAATGTACTCAGATATTATGCCAACTCAATGGCTAGCTAGAAAGTAAATGAATTGAAATGTAGCCTTTAAGAGATTTCTTAGACGGTCTGAGGTGGTTTGAGACACAGAAAACCTTAATCTGAAGATTTGTTATCTAGCCATACACGTATAATATCAAATCAAATCAAGTTTATTTTATATAGCCCTTCGTACATCAGCTAATATCTCGAAGTGCTGTACAGAAACCCAGCCTAAAACCCCAAACAGCAAGCAATGCAGGTGTAAACTTCACTCCATGCAACGTAGGCGAATGTGACTATATTATAAATCCTAATCATATGAATTGAACTACATTCCACGAAGCCAAATATAAAAACCTGATACATGACGATGCATTATGGTTCGCAACATTTACGGTCGTCTCTATTAATGTTCATTAGCGTTGGCGACGACGTGGTACTAACGGCCGAGTCACGACACAAATGTCAGCGCTCTCATCTCCACGTTCCTCGTCTACCCACTAAAGTAATTGGTTTTGCTCCATAAAAGCAGACTCTCAAGGCAGAACAATTGTCCCTTAATCGTGTTAGGGCCGAAAGAGGCGGCAAGAGCTTCAAAAACAGCCTGGTGCAGGCGTCAATGGCAGAGAGCAGCAGCCGAAACAGCAGCGCTCGGGAAATCTAGGTCAGATGTGTTTGTTTAGAGCTAATCGATGGTCTCGGATGCAGCTCTCCTTGGAAGCTCATTACCTGTAGAAAAGGGTACTGTCTGTTCCAGCTCATTTCTTCCTGTCTTACAGAGAACTCTCCCTAGAGACAACTGCTTATAGACTGCTTTTGTCTTTACATCTGAGCCCAGGGCAATTGGAGGCTGTGGAGATTCTCTGGTTGAAACAAAATAACTTTTCAACTGTGTTTTGCTCTTTCTCCCTAGGGATGATAGAGCTGATTATTTTAGAATTGTGATGTGTGTGTGGGGGGGGGGGGGGGGGGCAGTGGAAGTGGCTAGGGAGAGGGAGGTCTGTGAAAGGGGCTCGGGAGAGTCAAGGGAGAGAGATTCGCTCATGAAAGACACTTCAGAGGCAACCAAAGGCCTTTTAGTTGGACTTTCTCTACACTTTCAGGGGATTCATCCTGTTTTGGAACTTATAGTGGCAGGGGAATTCGTAAAAATACACCACATGACCAAAAGCATGTGCACACCTGCTCGTCGAACATCTCATTCCAAAATCATGGGCATTAATATGGAGTTGATCCCCCCCTTTGCTGCTATAACAGCCTCCCCTCTTCTGGGAAAGCTTTCCACTAGAGGTTGGAATATTGATGCGGCGACTTGCTTCCATTCAGCCACAAGAGCATTAGTGAGGTTGGGCACTGATGTTGGGCAATTAGGCCTGGCTCGCAGTCGGCGGTCCAATTCATCCCAAAGGTGTTCGATGGAGTTGAGGTCAGGGCTCTGTGCAGGCCAGTCAAGTTCTTCCACACTGATTTCAACAAACCATTTCTGTATGGACCTCGCTTTGTGCACGGGGGCATTGTTATGCTGAAACAGGAAAGGGCCTTCCCCAAACTGTTGCCACAGAATTGTCTAGAATGTCATTGTATGCTGTAGCGTTAAGATTTTCCTTCAATGGAACTAAGGGGCCTAGCCCGAACCATGAAAAACCATCCCAGACCATTATTTCTCCTCCACCAAACTTTACAGTTGGCACTATGCTTTCGGGCAGGAATCTTTCTCCTGGCATCCGCCAAACCCAGATTAGTCTGTCGGACTTCCAGATGGTGAAGCATGATTCATCACTCCAGAAAACGCATTTCCACTGCTTCAAAGTCCAATGGCGGCGAGCTTTACATCACTCCAGCTGACGCTTGGCTGCTTGGTCTTGGAAACCCATTTCATTAAGCTCCTATCAAACAATTCTTGTGCTGACGTTGCTTCCAGATGCAGTTCGTAACTCGGTAGTTAGTATTGCAACCGAGGACAGATGATTTTTACGTACTACGTGCTTCAGCACTCGACGGTCTCGTTCTGTGAGCTTGTGTGGCCTACCACTTCGTGGCCTAGACGTTTTCACTTCACAATAACTTACAGTTGACCGGGGCCGCTCTAGCAGGGCAAAAAGTTTACAAACTGACTGGTTGGAAAGGTGGCATCCTATGATGGTGCCACGTTGAAAGTTACTGAGTTCTTCAGTTCAGGCCATACTACTGCCAATGTTTGTCTATGGAGATTGCATGGCTGTGTACTCAATTTTACAGACCTGTAAGCAACGGGTATGGCTGAAATAGCCGAATCGACAAATTTGAAGGGGTGTCAACATACTTTTGTATATATAATATATATATATATATAGCCAAACAAAGCCATGTCTTAGAAAGATACTTTTGATATGGATAATGTTGGACAAAATAGGCCATACTGTTCGTCCATTGGACAGCTGATCAGATTACCTCATATTGGGGTATTTGTACATGGCATGGGCTTATAGGTGTTGCGTTACCTCAGCTATTGTCAAAATGACATCATGTCTGCACTCATTAAAGCCACGGGTTGACTTTAGTGCGCTTCTGTCGTCTTTCACGTGCAGACGCTACATATCACTAGGGTCCTGTGTGACACACTTAATGGACAGATGACGTCTAGAAGAAAGTGACAGCTAGCAGAGACATTCACCAGGACTGGCCTGAAACAACAATTATTCCACTGTCCAGTCCACCGCCTAACTAACTCAACAATTTGAATACTTTTATAATATGTCCTTTTCAAATGATACGGTTGCTTTAGGAGTGAGGAATCTACCCTCAAAGAGCAAGTAACACCCCTTCAGAGTTCAGGCAATGAAGTGGGGTTGAACAGTTCAAACATCTTCAACACATTGTCAGTTACGCAACCGTTACAAAACGAGATATTAATGCTATTGGCTGTAGACTATACAGTCGTACAGAAATATCTGATGATAAAGTTATCTCTCCTCTCTCTCACGCTCTCTGATATGCATTCCCACACTGTACTGAGAGTACTGAGAGAGTGGTCTGGCCTGGGCGATGTCACTCTCCGGAGATATGGTATCTATGATAGCCCTCAAGAAGAGCTTTTCCTACCCTGCCCGGGCCAGACATCAAAGGATGGCTTCAAAGTCCTCGAATACCCTTCATCACACACACACTCATGCGAGCACACACATCAAGACATGCACGCACACGTCAAGACGCAAACACACATGCGCAAGCACACACACATCAAGGCACGCACACACACACACTCACGTAATCATACAGACTCACGAATCACACACACACACACACACACACACACACACACACACACACACACACACACACACACACACACACACACACACACACACACACACACACACACACACACACACACACACACACACACACACACACACACACACAAGGGGCCAAACAGTGCAGTGGTTTAAGGGATCAATATATAATACAAGTGTGCTGACCGCCAAGGCCTCCAGAGACTGAGCAACGATAGAGGGAGGCTGTTCTGAACTCACACACACTGACAAACAGAAACCGTAGGAGAGTTATTACGTCAATGTCTACATTGGGCTCTTAAAGTATCCAGGAAGTAGTTGGTGCTCTGTTGTAACATTTACAAAATTAAATCAGGTTTCCCTCCAGTTTTGACGGCAATCAAGAGATTCAAGACACTAGACAGTAAATCAAGGTTAGTGGAAATCACAGTGTTATGAACATTAGGGTTAAATTGACTCTACCAGGCGTTATCTTAACCCTCAAGAGAGTGATAAGATGCCTGGAGTCAGTGTTGATAACTGGAGTTGATTGGGACAGAGTACTTCGAACACCATTAAGTGTAACCAGAGACAGAGTTCAATCTATGGAGTTATGCATAGATGTGGGAGGGGACTCATTGTCAACATTTCCCAGCATGCTCTGTTGCAGGTTGATTTTTTTACAACTGTTTGTTTCAATATCTGTGTTTTCGCACGTGCATTGAATGTTTTTTGATCTTACGCTACACAAAGAAAAAAAGAAAATAATCTAAACTAACCCAATAAATGTTTTATCTTACGCTACACAAAGAAAAAATAATAATAATCTAAACTAACCCAATCTGTAAGGGGTTGGATTTATAGCAACCGTTAATGAGACAGTTGTTCCAGTTTACATGGTGTAGTTCAGGGATGTTTTAAGAACTCAGTCGGGGTCTCAACTTACTGTTGCGAGTTAGAATAGTAGAATACACAAGGTGCAATTTAGAAATGTGGTTGTGCCTCAGCAGTTTTTCTCTTGTATTGTCAGTCACTGACAGTCCGTCAATTAGCCCATGTCAGCAAACATTTTTCCCGATTGCTAAGTTAGTTCAGCGGCCAGCTAACTCCCTGTGAGTAGGATATTTACTCCATTTAATGTTGTTTTAACTCCAAGAATATCAACACCATGACCAGAGTAGTTTCAACATAAAATGGGAGTGGGACCATATAAACCCCCCAAAATAACATTACATTTGACTCCATAGGAGTTCAATTAAGCCTTGTGATTTTACTGTGCAAAACATGTCTGGATGACACACACAAAGACGATGAAGATAACGACAAAAAGGTCTTACCAGCAGGCAGTTGAAGATGACGTAGAGGATGAGCATCCACAGGTATCTGTAGCCCAGGTGTAGTCCTGCCCACAGCCACACCAGGGACACCAGGGCAAACAGGTACAGCACCATGGGCACCTCTGCAGCACACACAACGGGGAACACTTAATACACAGTTAAAACGCACAGGCACTCAAGACAGACACACACGCACGCACGCACATACACGCAGACAGATCATTCTTAGAATGAAAGAAATGACATAACCTATTTCACAATCAGAAATTGGGAGCTTCCCCAAAGTTCAGAGTGTCCTGATCCCTGCTCTCTCTCCATGTCCTGGCTCTGGTCCATCATCCCAGTGCTCTGGTCCAGTATAGAGTAGTGAGCTGGATCTGGGGCAGCAGACCAGGCCCTTGAGGTTGATTAATGAGGCCTCTCTTAATCAGTACACTTTATACTGTAGGTCACAGATCCTGGCACCGGGCTGCCTAGTACAGTACACCCGTCTGCACCGACACACTCCTACGCGCGCACTCTTACGCGCGCACGAACGCACACACACAATCTGTGCCAACTGCTCAGCTAACTCACTCTCGCTAAAGGGCGCATCGATAGATGAGAGCGAGAGATGGCGAGAGATAGAGAGAGATGGAGAGAGAGAGAGAGAGAGAGAGAGAGAGAGAGAGCGGTAAGCACAAATACGGTCTACACAATGACAGGGCTGTTGAGCAGAGCCCAGAAAGCAGCCTCTCTTGTCCAAATTGCATCTGGTCCCAAAAAGTACTCCATAAAGCTAACCTCCGAACTACACTCTAAACCAGGGATGGGAAATGTTTTAGTTTTAGTGTTAATTTCGTGCAATTGAAAATGAGCATGTTTTACAGCTAATTTCCTGCAACTCTTTACATTTTGCCATAGGATGGAGAGAAATATTTTCATTTTTTAATGTGATATCTAAGTGACTGACTAACAAAATCAATGGGGGCCCCCGGGCTCAAATTCAACCTTGATTACAACAAGTTTAGATAGCTGGCGCCGAGTCCCCCCACTAAAAAATTTA
Organism: Salvelinus alpinus; assembly: GCF_045679555.1. Taxonomy (NCBI): domain Eukaryota; kingdom Metazoa; phylum Chordata; class Actinopteri; order Salmoniformes; family Salmonidae; genus Salvelinus; species Salvelinus alpinus. The sequence goes on along the minus strand of NC_092104.1, from coordinate 50,335,581 downwards.
TATATATATAATACATTTTAAAAAGTAAAAACAATGTTGGCAATATTTTTTGTCAGACTGTCCTGCACCTGAGTGTGTGTGAGAGTCTGTGTGTATGTAAAGTACATGTATGTGTGGGTTAAGGTGGGTTAAGTCCTGGGGGGTTCACTAGAGACTTGAAACAGATCTATGGTGAAACTAAAAGCCTTGATTTCAGCATGTTGGAGCAGAGGGACTTTAGTCCATCTCTTAACCTACTAAAGCATGTGCACTGACCTTGAACCACTCTCAGTTGATGCTGAGAGGTACAGATCTAGGATCAGCTTCCCCTCCCCCAATCCTAACCTTAACTAGGACAATGGTTGCCAACCTTTTCCCTTCCAAATCACCCTCAAAAGCTCTTGAGAACCACCATTCACAGAGTCACAGATTTTCTTTTTATATACATAACATAAAATACATTCGGTCAAATGTTGTCCATTTAGCAGTGAATGTAACTAATTAAAGGCCTATTAAAATTAGAAACAGTTTGCATTTAGATTTTTGTATGTACTTTTTATCCTCCCCCCAAAAATCATACAGTATGTTCATGTTATGTGCTCCAGCATTCATGACTCTCTCTTTTAGCTCAGCGTTGAACAATGAAGACATAGCGACTGGACACAATGCGCACATACAGAAGGTGAAGAGAGAGAGAGATCTGACATTTACATGAGCACGTTCCCATTAGTGTGTGTTCTTGCCTGTTGAGAACAGAGTGTTCCATGTTCCCTAGCCAGACCCGGGATAATAAATCTCTATTACCGTTCGTTTTGAACAGCAATGCAGATGTGGTCCTTTGATCCCCACTCTCAGTCTGTGTGTTGGCTGTGGGTGGATATTGACCAGTGCACTCCGTTTTATCCTGACTGTTACTGGGGAGACTCTCTGCCGGCTGGGGTGGAGTGTGTTGTGTGGAGCTTAGTGATATCGAAAGGTGATGAGGGGAAGGAGCAAGGAGCAAGTGGTGACTGGAAGACTCAAACTAGTGCAGGGTAACACAGTGCAGCATAACACAAGCAGTCAGTGCGTTCCATTGGGTGCTGGTTAAATGTAGGGCACACTGTTCAGTCCACTTCACAACTGGGCAGGAAACACAGGGCACGGGCCCAGGCCTAAGCAAATAGCCTACACATAGGTGCCACATCCACCACCTTGTCGGCTCTCTCCCTCTTCTTCTTCCACCTCTGTGTGCCAGTTTGCCATAATTCTATCACTCCGTGCGATCCTTTTTTCCACTTTTCCCCCCGATCTCACGCTATCATAAACTCACACTTCCTTCACGCTCTCTCTCTGCCTCTCTCACACATCTGCATCCCTCTTCACTCGTCCCTCCTTGTTTTTTCCACCAGTGTAAGCACATTCCTGGCTGTGGTCTGGGTAGGAGTCCCACAGTGGGAGCAAGTTCCAAATGCCTGCTGGGAGGGAATGGCTGGTCTGCTGGGTCCACAGGGATGGGAGAGAGGAGCGGCGGGGTGCTTTCCATCACTTCCCCATGGAGATAATAAAGTCATTATCTTATCTTACTGTACAACCTTGAATGCAGAAAGGGCCTTAATAGACAACCTGCCAAACCCATAATCCTTCCCAATTTTTCTCAACACAATGGTGCCCACTTTTATCCAAAAAAGCCTGTTTAAACTTTTTTCCCACAGTTTCCACTGGAAAAGGAGAGATCCCTTTTCTTGCCAAGATCAGAAGAGGAGAGGATAGGGCTACAGTGCATTCGGAAAGTAGTCAGACCACTTCCCCTTTCAGACATTTTGTTACCTACCGGTTTATTCTAAAAATGGATTTAAAAACAAATATCCTCATTAATCTACACACAATACCCAATAATGACAAAACAAAAACATGGTTTTAGAATTTTTGCAAATAGATTAAAAATAAAAACACTAACACCTTATTTACATAAGTATTCAGACCTTTTGCTATGAGACTCGAAATTGAGCTCAGGTGCATCCTGTTTCCATTGATCATCCTTGAGATACTTCTACAACTTCATTGGAGTCCACCTGTGGTAAATTCAACTGATTGGACTTGATTTGGAAAGGCACACAACTGTCTATATAAGGTCCCACAGTTGACAGTGCATGTCAGAGCGAAAACCAAGCCATGAGGTTGAAGGAATTATCCGTAGAGCTCCGAGACAGGATTCTGATGAGGCACAGATCTGGGGAAGGGTACCAACATATTTCTGCAGCATTGAAGGTCCCCAAGAACACAGTGGCCTCCATCATTCTTACATGGAAGACATTTGGAACCACTAAGACTCTTCCTAGAGCTGGTCGCCTGGCCAAACTGAGCAATCCGGGGAGAAGGGCCTTGGTCAGGGAGGTGAGCAAGAACCCAATGGTCACTCTGACAGAGCTCTAGAGTACCTCTGAGGGGATGGGAGAACCTTCCAGAAGGATAACCATCTCTGCAGCACTCCACCAATCAGGCCAGTAGAGTGGCCAGACGGAAGCCACTCCTCAGTAAAAGGCACATGACAGCCTGCTTGGAGTTTGCCAAAAGGCACCTAAAGGACTGTCAGACCATGAGAAACAAAATTCTCTGGTCTGATGAAACCAAGATTAAACTCTTTGGCCTGAATGCCAAGCGTCACGTCTGGAAGAAACCTTGCACCATCCCTAAGGTGAAGCATGTTGGAGGCAGCATCATGCTGTGGGGATGTTTTTCAGCGGCAGGGAATGGGAGACTAGTCAGGAGCGAGGGGAAGCAATGTACAGAGTTCCTTGATGAAAACCTGCTCCAGAGTGCTCAGGACCTCAGACTGTGGCGAAGGTTCACCTTCCAACAGGACAACGACCCGAAGCACACAGCCAAGACAACGCAGGAGTGGCTTCGGGACAAGTCTCTGAATGTCCTTGAGTGACCCAGCCAGAGCCCGGACTTGAACCCGATCAAACATCTTTGGGAATAGCTGTGCAGCGACGCTTCCTATCCAAACTGACAGAGCTTGAGAGGATTTGTAGAGAAGTATGGGAGAAACTCCCCAAATACAAGTGTGCCAAGCTTGTAGCATCATACCCATGAATACTCAAGGCTGTAATCGCTGCCAAGGTGCTTCAACAAAGTACTGAGGAAAGGGTTTGAATACTTATGTTAATGTGATATTTCAGTTTTATATTTGTTATACATTTCCATATAAAAATCAGTTTTGTTTTGTCATTATGGGGTATTGTGTGTAGATTGATGAGGGAAAAAAAAGAATTCAATACATTTTAGAAATAAGGCTGTAACGTAACAAAATGTGGAAAAAGTCAAGGGGTCGGAATACTCCGAATGCACTGTATGCCCCCTGTATATTTGGACTGACAGGCTTCTCAGTGTGAGAAGACAAACTGTGTGGAGGTTCAACACAAACAAGCGAGCCGAAACCCAAGATGGTGCTGACGATACTGTCACAGAGGGGTTATCAGCTGTAACAACACACACAACACAACACAGCATACCCCTACACTGGCCCCTAGGCTTGGGTTCAATTAAGTTCACTAGCAACACAGGAATAATTGAATAATACTGTGTGTGTGTGTGTGTGTGTGTGTGTGTGTGTGTGTGTGTGTGTGTGTGTGTGTGTGTGTGTGTGTGTGTGTGTGTGTGTGTGTGTGTGTGTGTGTGTGTGTGTGTGTGTGTGTGTGTGTGTGCGCGCATGCGCGTGCGCATGCGCGCGCGTATGCTTGTGTTTGTGTGCACGTACGTGCGCTCGTTGCTGTGCATTTGTGTGGTCTTGCAAAACTCTTTCCCCAAGCCCTCTTCTGTGAGTCCTGTGGCTGGGCAGCCCAATAGGTCTGGCTACAGGCCTGCTCTGGGCTGCTGTGTTAACATGGAAGAGTCAGCTAGGAGGGAAATGTAACTTGTCATCACACCTAAATGGCAGACCCACAAGATCCACCGTGGACTTCTTCTACAAGTCAAGGGGAACTTCAAGTACTGCTACGGTATGTTTGCCGTTTTGCTTTTCTTTTTTCTTCACCATCAGTCTTCCTAACATGTATAATAATGGAAATAATGAATAGAACGAATGAAGAAAAGATAAGAACATCGGCCTAATTAAACGGCGTCGTAATATCCGTCTGTTGACCAGACTCTGTTGACTCTAAAGATAACTGTTTAAAACACATGATCAAGCGAGCCTGGCAATATTTGTATCGTCTTGTGATGTATAAACGCCGTGCGTTGATAGAGTCAATGGGTTTGATACACAACCATCACCATGGTTTTATGACCGGGTATCGGCTTATGCTATCGAACTGTCAGTCAGATCCATTCTGTGTGAAGCAGCAAGAAAAGGACTTTACATAATGATAACATTGTGTGGGTGCTACCCATCCAACCCAATAGCATGGTTGTTAAGTATTGTTAACAGTGCAATGATAAGAATGGGGGGGCAATACACATTAGATAACAACATTATACTCAACACTGTACTTAAGAAAAGGCTATCAACGGTTGTGCAGGCTGTAAAGGCCTCGTACTCTTGGAAAGTCGGACAGTGGCCTAATAAAATACGTGTCGTAAAAATAACGTGAGCTGAAAATCGTGGCCAACAGTACGACATCTCAGGGCCAAAGTAAGTGGTGGATAGACAGATTTGATCCGTCCTTTCCCTTAGAATAGACAGAGTGTGTAACCATTGGCTGTAATTTGGGATTAGGAGGTGGTCAGCTGTTTGTAGGACCACTCCCATGGCTGGTGACAGCCTGTCTAGGGTCAGTGATTGCATCGTGACTCCTCTAATTACTGTGGTATATATACAATAAGTACAGTAGGAGGTCTCGTGTGTAGTGACGTCACAATTGCACCCAGTATCAAGCTCAAAATGGCATCCTGTCAAGTTTTTGCCTGCCTGTCTGACCGAGCCTCTCAATAATTTGCCCGTAAAATTGTAAATCTGTCTGTATGTCTAACTCTAACCCCTGTGACACTCATATTTTCCCATTGAATGCAATGTACTGACAAAAACGTCAACCATGTCACAGTCATATTCTCCCTTTGAAAGCAATGTATTGACAAAAACGTCAACCATTGAAACGTCTTTTCCCATTGAAAAAAACGTCATATATTGTGACGTTTTTCATAAATGGTGATGTGACAGGATGACGTTTTCCTATGATATCATGTTGGTACTGCACCTCAGTCTGTACAACACAACCAACACTGGAAACGCAGAATCATGCACACGCCTTGATCAAGGTGATCTGTGTGACTGAAAAGCTGCATTTTCTAATAAACGTTTAGTATACACAGGGAAGGGGGGGGGGGGTCCCTTGGACTATTCTACTCCAGTCTTTTGTTTTTCCACACATGTAATCTAAGACGTTTCTTTATCCATCCGCTAAATGCACCACATCTTGTCCTACTGCAAGGTAACGAGCCTGACACTGACGCTGCATTTCACACCTGGCTGTAGAGTAGAGTACGTCTGCAGACTCACACACGGCATCGAATGTGAGTGACGTCAGAGGCCGTGGCATATCTCACAGCACTTTCAGAGCTGTACCTGCAGGTCAGGGCCAGACAGATGTGAAATAAGTGGAGGCCTGTGCTTATCTCAGCAGCAGTCCGGTCCTGGTAAAGGAGCAGAGGAAATGGTGTCCGTCGCCTCCTCTCGTCTCACAATGATTACGTCAGCATTCCAACAGGCTCCTCTGTCCTCTGTTGTTGTCTCTCTCTCCCACCGTCAATAGCAATGGTTATCAGAGGGGAGTGAGCCCACTACATGAGCCAGAGAAACTGAAATCATTCTGTGAATCATTAGAGAAACAGAAACGACGATGGACGGTAGTTTTATACACTATATGTCTTGCAAATAAATGTCATTTAAAAATATCGAATACAGCACAAAGGTTGCAGAGTTAAAATCTGTCAGAAAAACAGTGCCAGTGAATGAGACTATGAGTCTGGAAGCTAATATGAAGAGACAGGTTCAGGGATCTGTCCTGTAAGTCCCACTCATCAATAACAGCATTTGCCAAGAGGCTTGGCATCTCTACACAGTAACTCCTGTCATCCATGACACCCAACAGTTCTGGTTCCCAAGGCTCTCATCCCTGATTGGCTGAAACATTAGAAACGTTCAGCCGTACCTCCATGCCGACCATTAGAGTAGCATTAATCTGCATGTGGCACCCAGGGGCATCATAATGCAATTCCACTGGAGAGGGCCCTTTAGTGTGCTCTCTGGCCACTGATAAAAACATTCTCTATCTCTACTACAGTAGCCATGTCTGCACATCAAGCCTATCCGAGCCCAAATGAGAATCAGTCTTGGCCTTCTCGCCAGCTTCTCATCCTACAACCTTGAGTTCTATAAACTCCAGACAGAGAGACCTCTGAAACCAACGGATATTACTGTGACTGCTTCCCAAATGGCACCCTACTCCCTACATAGTGCATTACTTTTGACCAGAGCCCTATGTGCCCTATAGGGAATAGGGTGCCATTTGAGACGTGCCCTGTATCTGTTTGTAGTGGAGCCTGCAGCTATTTTAGTTACATCAATTCTCAATGACCAAATCCAAGCCAAGAGAATCAGCCTCATATTGAAATGAACCAGTCATTTCCGAAAAAGAAGAGTTGGACCTACTGAAGAAAGTCTGTAGCCTAGAACACGGTTTCTAAAACTCAATTTCCTGACTAAATGTAAAAAAAAAAAAAAAAACCTTCAAAGTGTCATTCCCCCCAATTTTGAAACCCTTATTCAAGGCTTCAAAGACCTCTCTGATGAGAGTAGGCTACCCGTCCTGTTGGATGAGGATGCAGAGAGCTGTGAGAAAGTCAAGTGCCTTTTGTTGTGTCCCCAGTGTTGTGTCTCTGGTACAAAGAGTATGTGATGACTGTGGTCCTCCAGGACCTGTTTGAACAGGCCTGTATTTGCATGGTGTTTGCAAATGAAAAGAGGGCCTTTTTTCACCACAGTCTCAGGCGGAAATCATGGTAATATGATAACAGTTGAGTGCCATTGCTTCAGGGTGCACTGACAGGCAATTCTCTACTGCAGGAATCATCAACTAGATTCAGCCAAGGGTTGATTTTTTCTTGAGCGGATAGTCTGGGTGCCTTCATGTCTTAAAGTAATGACGGACTGTCGTTTCTCTTTGCTTATTTGAGCTGGTCTTGCCATAATATGGACTTGGTCTTTTACCAAATAGGACTATCTTCTGTATACCCCCCCTACCTTGTCACAGCACAACTGATTGGCTCGAACGCATTAAGAAGGAAAGAAATTCCACAAATTAACTTTTAAGAAGGCACACCTGTTAATTGAAATGCATTCCAGGTGACTACCTCATGAAGCTGGTTGAGAGAATGCCAAGAGTGTGCAAAGCTGCCATCGAGGCAAAGGGTGGCTTTTTAAAGAATATGAAATATAATATATTTTTTGTTTAACACTTTTTTGGTTACTACATGATTCCATATGTGTTATTCCATAGTTTTGATGTCTTCACTATTACAAATAATGAAAAACCATTGAAGGAGCAGGTGTTCTAAAACGTTTGACCGGTAGTGTATATAAAAAGGCCTAGGCAGCCTAGCCACCCTAAATGTGAATATAAACCACATTTATCACATTCACATTTTCTCAGAACACAAATAAATTGCATTTCTCGTCCAACCAGTGTAAATAAGGAGTTTTAGAGGCTGTTGAAAACCTGTTTATGGACCTCATGGTACTGCTACCCCTCTCGTTGAGTGTGTGTGTGTTTGTGGGCGAGGCTGCTTTAGTGTGCCCCTCAGGGTGTTGGGCACAGGCAGGTACATGGGCTCTAAGGCTGAGGAACAGACGCCCGCAGTGTCAGAGGCATGCCGAGTCAGCCATTACAGCACGACGTGACTGTGTGTGAGTCTGTGTGTGTTTGTTAGGCCCGGTGGCTCTGCCTTCTCCACAGCGGACACACAAACACACTCCAGGGAGGGGTAGAGAGGTGCGCAGGGCTGCCTTAATCGACGTCTACGTCATCGGCGCCCGGGGGAGCAGGTGTTGTGGGGGTTAACTGGAGAACGGCAGATTTGTCCACCTTGCCGGCTCGGGGATTCGAACCAGCAACCTTTCGGTTACTGGCCGAATGCGCTTAACCGTTAGGTAGCTGTTTGTTCACCCGCACCCACCTGCAGTTGCTAATAACCCATCCGCAACCACCCGACTATATGAGATAAAGTGAAGATTTGAGGCCTGCACCAGACCCCATAGAAAATGTGTTGTAGGCTACAGTCAGACAGACACACTATTGTTTGACAAGGGGTACAGGATTTTTTGGTTTCCGCTTATAATTTCCAACATTTTAGTAAACTATATGTGGTCAACTTGTCTATAATTAGATACATGCAGTTTATCTTATACAGTGGGGCAAAAAAGTATTTAGTCAGCCACCAATTGTGCAAGTTCTCCCACTTAAAAAGATGAGAGAGGCCTGTAATTTTCATCATAGGTACACTTCAACCATGACAGACAAAATGAGAAAGAAAAATCCAGAAAATCACATTGTAGGATTTTTTATGAATTTATTTGCAAATTATGGTGGAAAATAAGTATTTGGTCAATAACAAACGTTTATCTCAATACTTTGTTATATACCCTTTGTTGGCAATGACAGAGGTCAAACGTTTTCTGTATGTCTTCACAAGGTTTTCACACACTGTTGCTGGTATTTTGGCCCATTCCTCCATGCAGATCTCCTCTAGAGCAGTGATGTTTTGGGGCTGTTGCTGGGAAACAGGGACTTTCAACTCCCTCCAAAGATTTTCTATGGTGTTGAGATCTGGAGACTGGCTAGGCCACTCCAGGACCTTGAAATGCTTCTTACGAAGCCACTCCTTCGTTGCCCGGGCGGTGTGTTTGGGATCATTGTCATGCTGAAAGACCCAGGCACATTTCATCTTCAATGCCCTTGCTGATGGAAGGAGGTTTTCACTCAAAATCTCACGATACATGGCCCCATTCATTCTTTCCTTTACACGGATCAGTCGTCCTGGTACCTTTGCAGAAAAACAGCCCCAAAGCATGATGTTTCCACCCCCATGCTTCACAGTAGGTATGGTGTTCTTTGGATGCAACTTAGCATTCTTTGTCCTCCAAACACGACGAGTTGAGTTTTTACCAAAAAGTTCTATTTTGGTTTCATCTGACCATATGACATTCTCCCAATCTTCTTCTGGATCATCCAAATGCTCTCTAGCAAACTTCAGACGGGCCTGGACATGTACTGGCTTAAGCAGGGGGACACATCTGGCACTGCAGGATTTGAGTCCCTGGCGGCGTAGTGTGTTACTGATGGTAGGCTTTGTTACTTTGGTCCCAGCTCTCTGCAGGTCATTCACTAGGTCCCCCCGTGTGGTTCTGGGATTTTTGCTCACCGTTCTTGTGATCATGTTGACCCCACGGGGTGAGATCTTGCGTGGAGCCCCAGATCGAGGGAGATTATCACTGGTCTTGTATGTCTTCCATTTCCTAATAATTGCTCCCACAGTTGATTTCTTCAAACCAAGCTGCTTACCTATTGCAGATTCAGTCTTCCCAGCCTGGTGCAGGTCTACAATTTTGTTTCTGGTGTCCTTTGACAGCTCTTTGGTCTTGGCCATAGTGGAGTTTGGAGTGTGACTGTTTGAGTTTGTGGACAGGTGTCTTTTATACTGATAACAAGTTCAAACAGGTGCCATTAATACAGGTAACGAGTGGAGGACAGAGGAGCCTCTTAAAGAAGAAGTTACAGGTCTGTGAGAGCCAGAAATCTTGCTTGTTTGTAGGTGACCAAATACTTATTTTCCACCATAATTTGCAAATAAATTCATTAAAAATCCTACAATGTGATTTTCTGGATTTATTTTCTCATTTTGTCTGTCATGGTTGAAGTGTACCTATGATGAAAATTACAGGCCTCTCTCATCTTTTTAAGTGGGAGAACTTGCACAATTGGTGGCTGACTAAATACTTTTTTGCCCCACTGTATGTTGCCCTGGAGGACTAAATAAACCATTGCTCACCAGAATAATGTCATAAATGACAGAATGAATGGTTCAATCTAAGCTGACATTCTTCAACGTTCTCTCTGTCGTCTCTGCATCTATCGCAGAGCAAAGACATTCAGGGACCGGGGATATGAGTAAAACCCCCGCATCACTAACACACACAACGTAGCACAGACCACACACGGTGTTGTGGGGTGGCTATGAGCAGCTTGCCAACCGAAGGACTCGCACTAATTCAGGCTTTGCTTTGTCATTGGAGGGAGCGACCAAAACACTGATACTTAGCAACAATGGAGAGGGATTTGATTCACGATACCGAAGGACCAAAACAAAAGCCAGGGATAATGTGTGTGTGTGTGTGTGTGTGTGTGTGTATTGAATATCTTCTGTTTGCAAGGAACTGTTTCCACCCACTCTGCATAAATCCAAGTGACGTGCACATTGCACACTGCAGTGCACGTTGCATAAAGCTTTAATCAAGGCTGCCCTATTGTGCCTGATCAGATGCGTGCTTGCTTCGTATGTGATATGAGTGTGCGTGTGTTGGGGTGGTTTCGCAGGCCATTGTAAAAATAGTCCAACAGCCTGGGTTGGGGATTAGATGTGTGTTGTAATAAGCAAGCTCCACAGGCTTTTCAGGGAACCTACCACAGAGTGTTGGAACAAGGACATCCTACCCACCATCTGTGGATGGGCCAGCCATGGGGGCTGTGGTGGGGGTTGCTAGGGGTTGTTGGAGATGGGTGAGACGGAAAAATAGAGGTATCTCTGTGGATGATGTATTCGCTATAGAGGCTGTCACCTCCTGGTCCTGTTGGTCTATCTGGGAAGCCCTTGTAGCCAGACTCTGTTGTTGCTTTTGTTGCCGTTGTTATTGCTATTGTTACAGTATGAGAAGCCAATGTCCTGTTGAGATGTCCCCTCCGAGGCTGGAGAGTAGAGCCATCATAATGAGGCTGTTCTGGACGGTATAGGACAGGGCAGTATGAACCAGTTCTGACCAGGTTGAACACATTTTAGTCAAATGTATCTGGCAGCTTCATAACCCTGATTGACTACTACATGGACCACAGAGCAGGTCATCCAGTAGAGCAGTAGGCCTACAGACAGGCAGAAGCAGTCTGTTAGCCGTTCAGACATCGGGGCCGACTTGGTCCGGTTGCTCGGGACATGGAGGTGGCTAGATGCTCCAACCCATGCCATAAGTCCCATAGTGGGCAGACTGTGTGTGAATTCCCACTTGTATTCTTGCATGTATGTGTGTGTGTGTGTTTTGTGTGTGTGTGGGGGGGGGGGTAATATACCTGAGCTGTTGGTGCGTCCGCGGTACACGTCATCGTAGGCCTTCCACTGCTGTGTGACCTGGTAGGCATGGATGAAAACCACTAGTACCCCGACCAGGCAGATGAGAGGCACCAGGGCTGCTGTACACAGAGCAGCATAGATATTAGGAATGAAACACCTGCAGAGAGAGAGAAAGAAAGAAAGAAAGAAAGAAAGAAAGAAAGAAGAGGGAAAGAGAAAGAGAGAGAGAGGGTGCAGGAGAGAGAGAGAGGGGAGGGAGAAAGGGAGGGAGAGAGAGAGAAGGGGAGGGAGAAAGAGAGCGAGAGAGAGAGAGAGAAGAGGGGTGTTATTACACAAAACTTGCAGTAAACAGCCAAGGAGAGGAGTAAAATGAAGCCCTGGCTATGTTCCTTTATTGCGCTGTATTAGTTAAAGACATTCTTGCTACAACATCCATAAACAGGATCCAGGGCCTGATACCTCTGATCCTTCATAAGACTCTCAGCCATCCCAGTGAAGAACAAGCTTCAAAGACATTGCCTTTCTGCACAAACATCTACTTCAACCTCCCTCTCACAACCAGGGCAGCCCTGAAGCAACCCGGGCATAATATCTAAAGACGCTTAAAGTATTTTTCTATTTAAGGCTTTTCTCCTTTTGAAAACAGCGTCTTATTTATCGAAGGTTTATCGTCGATATATCTGCTGTTTTGGTCTTCGGAGTGCGCCAAAGTGACAGAGAGGTGGCGAGCGTGCAAGGAGGAGAGGGCTGCTATAGTCTACAAGCTCTGCTGTTGGTCAGGGAGCAAACATTATCCTGCAGGGATCAAATCCACCTCTATCACTGACCACTTCAAATAAAATAAAAAAATCGAACAGTTCTCTTCCAATCTCTGGTGAAATACTGATCCTGGATTCTGTCATATTTGATCTTGGTGTAGCTTTTTAACCCATCATTATTATAAGGGGATAAGCTGAAGTACTGCGCAGTTACTTTGGCACGCGCGTGTGTGTGTTTAAGGTCACACTCAGTGTTGTTGTGTCCTTGCGGCAGCACATTCCACCATGGTTGGGGAGGGCAAAATATTCAGCACCACAGTGGGCCAATTGGCACAGTCAGACATGGCTCCCAACTCAGTCTCACACAACAAACACACTCCCCAGGGAGTGCAGCAAAGACACTGTGTTCTTTCTGAAGGGGTATTCCTGCTCCGACGGCCCTCACACCACCCTCCCAGTGTTAAGCCTAGCTACGGTGTCCACTAGGTTCAACTGTTCCCCTATGCCCAGACACAGTCACACCCCAATGGTCCCTTAATGACCACTGACACTTGTTATGGATCTAAAAATAGAGCAGGAACAATATTCATTTATAGTACTGCTTTTCCCTGGAGCATGTCTGTCTGTCTGTCTGTCTGTCTGTCTGTCTGTCTGTCTGTCTGTCTGTCTGTCTGTCTGTCTGTCTGTCTGTCTGCTTTTCTGTCTGTCTGTCTGTCTGCTTTTCTGTCTGTCTGTCTGTCTGCTTTTCTGTCTGTCTGTCTGTCTGTCTGTCTGTCTGTCTGCTTTACTGTCTGTCTGCTTTTCTGTCTGTCTGTCTGCTTTACTGTCTGTCTGCTTTTCTGTCTGTCTGTCTGCTTTTCTGTCTGTCTGTCTGTCTGCTTTTCTGTCTGTCTGTCTGTCTGTCTGTCTGCTTTACTGTCTGTCTGCTTTTCTGTCTGTCTGTCAGTCTGCTTTTCTGTCTGTCTGTCTGTCTGTCTGTCTGTCTGTCTGTCTGTCTGTCTGTCTGTCTGTCTGTCTGTCTGTCTGTCTGTCTGTCTGTCTGTCTGTCTGTCTGTCTGTCACTCACTCTCACTCTACTCCGTTCTAACTCTGCCCCCCCCCCCCTACTCTCTCTCCCTCCCTCTGCTGCACCTCCTCTCTTTCCCTTTCTCACTCCCCCTCCTTCCAGGTAATCTATTCTGAGGAATTCACTCCCATCATCTGTCCAGTCCCTGTTGTGTTCTAGTCGTGTCATTTAGAAAGGTAGGGAGCCTGTGTTTGGCTCTGGGAAAAACAACCCAACCATCTTGTTATGGCGAGAGGTTTATCTCAATGAGCATGCCAACGGTGCCATCTCACAGGACTGCGCTAATGTGGCAGTGGAACAACGGACACAAATACAGCCCTACCCTACTTCACCAAGGTAAATAATTGGCTGTGGTGAACATAATAAAATGTGAGGTACTGCATGTCAAATAATAATAATAGACTATTGCATCATGTTTTTCCTGCGGGAGGGAATGTTCATGGAACTCCTGTGTTGCATCCTAATAATCTCGCCTTTCTCTCAAAGTGTGCACTTGTTCACTTGTTCAGGGAGAAGGAGAGATGGTTGGGACGCACCCTTGCAGAACATGTTAAATGATGGAAATGAACTTTGAACACATATGTAGCTAGAGGTGTGCTGATGTTTTGCGTGGGTATTTGCTGTTATTGTACATCAAAAGCTTCAGCAGGACATTGATCCAGCCCACACCATAGGACCAGGAAACTATCTTAAACGTTCAATGCAGCCGTTTTTTAATCTTCATTTGAAATCATTTCTGGGTAACAATTAAGTACCTTCCTGTGAATGTTTTCAATTCAAATTGTTAAAAAGAAACAACAATAGCTTCGAAGGAAAGTGCCATTTCTCAAGCAATACTTTTGCTAGGATGTCTGGGAGTGGTCTGAGTGGGGAGGGGAAAACTGAAAACCAGCTCTTATTGGCAGAGAGGTTTGGGAACTCTTTCTTATTGATCTATTAACTGGTGATGTCACCAGGCAGGCCAAAACTCCATGCCCCCCCAACAAGTGAACATTTCTGGTCGGTCTTTTCAAACAGCTCTTACACTAAAAGGGCATTATCATCATTTTCACAATTTCACAGTATTATTCACACCTCATAGTGTGGAAATATATATATAAAACACAGGCAAATCACGTTTTTGACTGCAGTGGCCCTTTAATGTAACTTGCAGCAAGTATTACACGCTTGACCTTAACGTTATCATCGAATCATAGTGATACCAATTTTCGGACTGCCTATGCACAACATGCAGAGTGATAACATGTCGTCCACCTGAATGGCGTAATCACGAGTAAACATTCTTTCACTGTAATAAAACCAAAGTACGGTGTTCAGAAGTTTAATCAAAATCTCCAATATTTTTCAGTTTGCACAGCTGTAACATAAACCATACTTTAAAAAAATAAACACGCTCCCACTTCCTCTCTGGTTGTCAGAATGTGAAACCTGGCAAATAATCTCACCCTTGTCAATGGGCCAGGCACGCCCGGGATAACATTGAAAAAAGGAGAGATGAAGAGGCGGAGGAAAGGAAAGGTTCAGCCAGGGTGAAGAATGGCATGAATGCCACAGACGGCCAGGAGGCAGGACTGGAGCAGAGGAGGAATGAACCAATAAGCCAGAAGAGAGCAAATCAGGACAAAGGGCCCGAGATACAACACAGCAGAGACGAGAGAGGAGAGAATAGAGATACAACAGCATCGCACAGAACTACATGCAGGGCTGTAAAGGTAGGCTGCAGGCTATATGTGATACATGGTCTTTGATTTATTAGGACCCCCCCCTCCCCCATTAGCCGATGCCAATGTACTCTTACAAGGCCTAACTGTGCCAAGAATTCTTATCTGCAGAGCGGTGTGAGACTGCAGCACCAGATATTCAATCTGGAGTTACTTTACAATGGCCAACACCTTCCTCACACGTACACAAATGTATGCATAGACACACATACAAACAAACGTATGCATAGACACACCTACACGCACCCACCTGGCTCCTTATCAGTTCAATGTGGAGTTAATCCCTCAGAAGTACAGCCTTTCAGTTGAATGCATTGAGTTGACTAGGTATCCCCCACTGGCTAGGTATCCCCCTTTCCTTTCCCTTTCCTTTACCTCCTACCCTCAATCATTACTGATGCACACTTCTCCCCCTGCACTGCTCTTAGACCCTCCACACTTCACCCCCTGCACTGCTGTTAGACCCTCCACACTTCACCCCCTGCACTGCTCTTAGACCCTCCACACTTCACCCCCTGCACTGCTCTTAGACCCTCCACACTTCACCCCCTGCACTGCTCTTAGACCCTCCACACTCCACACCTGCTGCTTAGACCCTCCACACTTCAACCCCTGCACTGCTCTTACACAATCCACACTTCACCCCCTGCACTGCTCTTAGACCCTCCACACTTCACCCCCTGCACTGCTCTTAGACCCTCCACACTTCACCCCATGCACTGCCCTTAGACCCTCCACACTTCTCCCCCTGCACTGCTCTTAGACCCTCCACACTTCTCCCCCTGCACTGCTCTTAGACCCTCCACACTTCAACCCCTGCACTGCTCTTAGACCCTCCACACTTCACCCCCTGCACTGCTCTTAGACCCTCCACACTTCAACCCCTGCACTGCTCTTAGACCCTCCACACTTCTCCCCCTGCACTGCTCTTAGACCCTCCACACTTCAACCCCTGCACTGCTCTTAGACCCTCCACACTTCACCCCCTGCACTGCTCTTAGACCCTCCACACTTCAACCCCTGCACTGCTCTTAGACCCTCCACACTTCTCCCCCTGCACTGCTCTTAGACCCTCCACACTTCTCCCCCTGTACTGCTCTTAGACCCTCCACACTTCTCCCCCTGCACTGCTCTTAGACCCTCCACACTTCTCCCCCTGCACTGCTCTTAGACCTTCCACACTTCTCCCCCTGCACTGCTCTTAGACCCTCCACACTTAAACCCCTGCACTGCTCTTAGACCCTCCACATTTCACCCCCTGCACTGCTCTTAGACCCTTCACACTCCACACTTCAACCCCTGCACTGCTCTTAGACCCTCCACACTTCCCCCCCTGCACTGCTCTTAGACCCTCCACACTTCAACCCCTGCACTGCTCTTAGACCCTCCACACTTCAACCCCTGCACTGCTCTTAGACCCTTCACACTCCACCCCTGCACTGCTCTTAGACCCTTCACACTTCTCCCCCTGCACTGCTCTTAGACCCTCCACACTTCAACCCCTGCACTGCTCTTAGACCCTCCACACTCCACCCCTGCACTGCTCTTAGACCCTTCACACTCCACCCCTGCACTGCTCTTAGACCCTCCACACTTCAACCCCTGCACTGCTCTTAGACCCTCCACACTTCAACCCCTGCACTGCTCTTAGACCCTCCACACTTCAACCCCTGCACTGCTCTTAGACCCTCCACACTTCACCCCCTGCACTGCTCTTAGACCCTCCACACTTCAACCCCTGCACTGCTCTTAGACCCTCCACACTTCACCCCCTGCACTGCTCTTAGACCCTCCACACTTCACCCCCTGCACTGCTCTTAGACCCTCCACACTTCAACCCCTGCACTGCTCTTAGACCCTCCACACTTCACCCCATACACTGCTCTTAGACCCTCCACACTTCACCCCCTGCACTGCTCTTAGACCCTCCACACTTCAACCCCTGCACTGCTCTTAGACCCTCCACACTTCACCCCCTGCACTGCTCTTACACAATCCACACTTCACCCCCTGCACTGCTCTTACACAATCCACACTTCACCCCCTGCACTGCTCTTACACAATCCACACTTCACCCCCTGCACTGCTCTTAGACCCTCCACACTTCACCCCCTGGACTGCTCTTAGACCCTTCACACTTCACCCCCTGCACTGCTCTTAGACCCTCCACACTTCACCCCCTGCACTGCTCTTAGACCCTCCACACTTCACCCCCTGCACTGCTCTTAGACCCTCCACACTTCAACCCCTGCACTGCTCTTAGACCCTCCACACTTCACCCCCTGCACTGCTCTTACACAATCCACACTTCACCCCCTGCACTGCTCTTACACAATCCACACTTCACCCCCTGCACTGCTCTTACACAATCCACACTTCACCCCCTGCACTGCTCTTAGACCCTCCACACTTCACCCCCTGGACTGCTCTTAGACCCTTCACACTTCACCCCCTGCACTGCTCTTAATCCCTCCACACTTCACCCCCTGCACTGCTCTTACACAATCCACACTTCACCCCCTGGACTGCTCTTAGACCCTCCACACTTCACCCCCTGCACTGCTCTTACACAATCCACACTTCACCCCCTGCACTGCTCTTAGACCCTCCACACTTCACCCCCTGCACTGCTCTTAGACCCTCCACACTTCACCCCCTGCACTGCTCTTACACAATCCACACTTCACCATCTGGCCAAAACACTTATTCTCTCCCTCCCTCTATTTACCTCTCTGAATATATAATTTATGTTATATAATAATATACACAAAGTTCTATATTATTATTATATTTATTATATAATTTCCCCTTTTTAACATCTTGTACCTTCACCTACAAATCACATACATAAGAATTATACTGTAATAATAATATAGAACTATGTCTATCTTTTCATTCCAACACTTCCAAAAAAGCTCCTCCTCTCTCATTCCTTCCTCCTCATCCTCTGTTGACTCAGGGTCAATGTTCTGCCCCTCCTTGCCAAACAGAGGGTAACACCCACCACCACCCCCACCACTCAACCCCACCATCGGACCACAGCCCAGCAGACCAATAGAAGACAAGGAGGGCAGTGAGAGAGGGCAGACTTCAGACCTACCCACAATCCCACCATGCCTGCCTGCCTCTCGAGTGACAGACAGACAGACAAACAGACAGACCCAGACTGTTTGCTGTGGGATTACCGTTCAAGCCTCTGGTCAGTCAAGAGGCATTCTAATGCCGCCACTCCAGCTTGAGACAACAGAGCTTCGCCAATAATTAGCTCTGTCGCATGAAAGAAGAGGCTCCCTGGGAGAGCAAACATCTATCCGACAAAGCGAGTAGCCATGTGGCTGTGTTGCCTGGCTAACGTGAGAGGAGAGGTCTTAAAATGTCAAGTCTCACATTTCTGTCACGAGAGCTCATGCACTCACCAATATGACCAATATGAACACAAGAAATACGCTTCGTCTTGGCATATTGAGATACTTCCATTTGACCTATTTATGGTGCGATGGGAGCTGATAAGACTAGAGCGTAAACACTGCGTCAACATAATACATCACGTATGTGTGTGAGAGAGAAGAACGTCCCTCTACTGACGCCAGTGTTTGTGGGTGAAACCAATGTCCACCTGAACAGAGAGGAACCCAGCTAGGTGAGG
The DNA here is from genome assembly GCF_045679555.1 of Salvelinus alpinus. NCBI lineage: Eukaryota > Metazoa > Chordata > Actinopteri > Salmoniformes > Salmonidae > Salvelinus > Salvelinus alpinus. The sequence goes on along the minus strand of NC_092104.1, from coordinate 50,317,095 downwards.
TCCTGTGTTGACCGTGTGATGGGTGACTCTTCAGGCCCTGATGAAATAGGGGCTACCGCCCAGAAGACTAAATAGACCTCTGTCTACCTCACTCACAAAAACACGAAAAGAGACACACCTACCCATGACCACAGGCTAATTTTAATCGCAAGAAACCTCCCTTCATGCTAAGACACACACACAGACAGAATCTTAGGGAGGGTAAGTCTGTGTAAGGACCTGTGTGTGCAGTTTGAGAGGATGACCTCACCAGCACAGCTCCTGGAGGTGTATAAATAGTACTGTGTGGGTTATTTAAAGCCTTACCTCTCCACCTCGGAAACTAGCGGAGGGACAGCCTCCCTCCACCTCCAATGTAAAGAGAGAATCGTTCATTTTATGATCCATTCAGTAGATCCACCTCTGAACCTGCTGACGACACTAGCTTGTTCTAACCATAGACCTGGGTGTTGACCATAGCCTTAAAAGTAAGTTGGACACACCTGGACTGGACTGGACCTCGGACCATGTCCACAAAGTACAGCGTCTGCAACTCATGTTGTTGCAACTGGGCACGCATAGGTGTATAATAGATGTGCTACTCACACATCCCTCATCTGACTATGAATAAGCGTGTGTGTGTGTGTGTGTGTTTGTTCGTGTATGAATGCGTAAGCATATTTGTGTTTGTGTTGTACAAAGTAAGCATGTGAGTATTTTCCTATTCACTCTCACCAAGTGTGTTTGCTCTGGTGTGTGTGTGTACTCCTTTGTGCTCCTGTACTTGATGTGTGTGTTTCCTTCACTCACACATCCCCGTGCACCAGGCCGTAAACACTGTGTATGGTCCAGCCGAAGCCCCCCAGCAGCACGATGACCAGGATGATAATGACCAGAGCAGGAAGTCCCCAGCCCAGCAGTAAGTAGACCAGGTAACGCCGCTCCGTGTGCTCGTCGTTCATCACCAACACCTGCCAAAAGTTCACTGCCTGGGAGAGTGGAGGGAAGGGGAGGTGGAGGGGAAGGGAGGGGAGAAAGGGAGGAGTGGGAAAGAGGAGAGGGGGGGGGGGCAGGGGGAGGGGAGGTGGAGGGGAAGGGAGGGGAGAAAGGGAGGAGTGGGAAAGAGGAGAGGGGGGGGGGGGGGGGAGGGGAGGTGGAGAGGGTGATGAGAGGAAGAGGAGTAGGGGGGAGGGGAAGGTTTGGGAGAAGTGGAGTGGGGAGGAGAGGGGATTCGAGGAGGATAGAGAGCAAAAGGGGGTTAGTGAGGGGTTATCAGCCAGAAGGGAGGAAGAAACTCCAGCCGAAGAGCCAAAGGATTGTTCAGGAACCACATGGCTCACTACTGTTTGCTTTGTAATCTAGCGGAGTAGCAGACTTGGATGATCTCCCTCGGTATTAGATGCTGTACACCTTGTCCTAGAGAGGATTACACTAAATACACTCCATAACTCTAGATTGTGATAATACCCGTAAAAGGCCTATCCCCAGCCAGGTCCTCATCTTTTTCTGTACAAGAAAGGATCGCATAATAAAAGGAGAACAGAACATTGCACATTTGATTCCATTACATTCATGAGCTGAACAGTTATCGGTGAATGGGTGGGTGTGGGGTCAAATGCAAGTCACACAAAACTCTCTGCTTCCATGATCAGTCTCCTACTCCGAGTGTTGCATCATCAGCAGCAGCAGAGAGCACGAGAGTAAGAGAGAAAGAGCACGAGAGAGAGGGAGAGAGAAACTGTTGTGTAATGCATCATATTGAACTGCTAATGGAGTGACACTTTGATTGAGCTCCATGTACATACTTCCTCAATTGGGCCGACCAACCAGTGCTCCCGCACAGTGGCTAACCGGGCTATCGGCATTGTGTCCCACCCACCACTCGCCAACCCTTCTTTTACGCTACTGATACTCTCTGTTCATCATATATGCATAGTCACTTTAACCATATCTACATGTACATACTACCTCAATCAGCCTGACTAACCGGTGTCTGTATGTAGCCTCACTACTTTTATAGCCTCGCTACTGTATATAGCCTGTCTTTTTACTGTTGTTTTATTTCTTTACCTACCTATTGTTCACCTAATACCTTTTTTGCACTATTGGTTAGAGCCTATAAGTAAGCATTTCACTGTAAGGTCTACTACACCTGTTGTATTCAGCGCACGTGACAAATAAACGTTGATTTGATTTGATCAGTGATAGCTGGGTGTGTGAATAAACAAATTAGGAGTTGGGTTTGTGCTGTTTCCTTCACCACTATCCCTGGCTCTGGATAGGCCGAAGAGGCTTTGGCAAGTATTGCCTTGCCGTTACATAATGTTGTGGAGCCCTATGGTAAGACAGTCCTAGCCGGGCCTCGTAGACTGGCTGATTCAATTAGGCACTGTTATGTTTTGGCTCTGGGCCAGCCTGTATTCCCCCATTGCACCGCTCAACTGGGCCATTGCAATCCAAAATGTAATTTTCCTGTGTTTTATATATATTTCCACACTATGAGGTTGGAGTAATATTGTGACATTTTGAAAATGATGATAATCCCCTTTTAGTGTAAGCTGTTTGAAAAGACCGCCTGAAATTTCAGCTTGTTTTGGTAGGATGACGTTTTGGCCTGCCTGGTGACATCAGTAGGTGAATTAGTTAATAGACCAATAAGAGAGAGAGTTCCAAACCTCTCTGCCAATAAGAGTTCGTTTTCAGTTTTCCCCTCCCCAGTTTTCCCCTCCCTACTCCCAGACTGTCCGGGCAAAATTCTTGCTTGAGAAATTGCTTTTGCTAAGAAGCTATTTTTTGTTTCTTGTAAGTAAGGTACTTAAATGTTACCCAGAAATGATTTGATATTGAGATAAAAATGGCTGCTTTGAACCTTTAATGCTGATTTAGTGCAACATGGATGGTCTGTGAAAGCCTCCCCCTGGCTGGCGTCCGCGCGTACGCCACTTAGCAAAAAACTGATACCTGACGACTCAAGGAGAGGGAGGGTAGTGGGTGGATACCCCAACCGATCAATATTATGGAGTAAAGGGAAGAGAGTAGGGATGTCGATGAAGCCAGGGATGTCAGCGATATTCTCATGAGCTACTACCGCAGAAAGAGAGAAGTGAAACCAATCTTGGTGGTTTTAAAGGGAAAGAGATGCAAAAAAAGACATGACAGAGAGAGAGAGAGAGAGAGACGGAGAGAGAGAAATATGTTACTTTGTCAATTTGACTGACTGACTCCAGGTCAGAGAGTTGAAAGGGGAAAAAAACGTAACGGCACCATCACACACCAACTCAGTGTCTTCCTACGGCTGTGTGAACACTTTCCAGTGTGTATTGCAGTTGACCTTTTCCACCACCAAATCAGGTCAACTAATACCGCGTGTTTCCATCACGCCAGGCTGCCAGCGTTCTGCAAACATTTAGCTGCGAGCCAGTCCAAACTGCACTGTTTCCTATTGACTTACGAAGAAATCTCAGAGTCAAACTTTATTCATTCAAACATCTCCCAGGTCATCTGGAAAGTATTTCAATCAGGCTTAAGAAACATAAATAATGCAGTTACGCGTACCGCACGGCGACTACTGTATGTCCCTGTCAGACTCCAAAGCTAAACTCCATTAGCTAATTAAATGCACTAATCTTTTATTTTTCAGAAAAATGACTTAGGTGCCGAGACAGATTACACCCAGTACATAAACAACTAAAGCTTTCCTCCGCGTCACAGAGAACAGAGGTGGAGCGTAGCAGGTGAAGATAACAGCCTGTTATTGCAAGCAGGGGGTGCAGTTCATTTGGGGTAAGACTCCGAGGTATGGTATATCAGCTTGTGTTGACCATGTGTAATTAACTAGGCCATGCTCACAGCATTCCTGTCCCTGCAAATAGGTCACAGGTCATCTATACACCATCTCTGGGATTAATTTAAGCTTAAATATCAAATATGAACCATTTGAAGACTACATGTGATCGTTTTTAGAGCTGAGTGTGTGTGTGTGTGTGTGTGTGTGTGTGTGTGTGTGTGTGTGTGTGTGTGTGTGTGTGTGTGTGTGTGTGTGTTTCGAAGCAGTTACGTGAGAATGGAAGAGGGTCAGAAGGAGGTGTGTTAATGTGGGGGTTGGGGGGGGGGGGGGTAAGAGAACTTGGAACCCCAATCTTATCACACAAGTACCAGCACAAATACACAAAATAAACGCTAACCTGGGATTCTGCCACACATGACATAAAAACGCACGTGTCAGGTAAAGAACAAAGGAAAGAATGGACATCTATTTCTGCCAAGTGAGAGAGTCACAAAAATCCTATTTGACATGGTAGAACTGTAATTGTATTAATGAAATCAAACTATCTATGGAAAGAAACAAACCAATTTCCCTTTCAAAGCCTCAAATCTGATCCGTTGACTTATCATTTCAAGAAGTGCCCCGCAATTAAATTCAGGAAGAGTTGACAAATAACAAATGGCAGCGCAAAGGATATGAGCATTAGAGGTGCAGTATATCAATTCTAGCGTCCACAATTGGTCTTTGATGACAGAAATGCTGCCACTCAACGCCGACTATCGCACGAGAGAGAGAGAGAGAGAGAGGGAGAGCACCCTGACTGAATGACCCTCATTGTCCACACAAGCGGAAATGGGCATACGTGGGCCTTGCGTGCCAACGTGTGTGCCAAGGCAGCATAGGACTATCAGAACAGCTTTCAACAGGTTGGCGCAGGTGTACAGATGGCCCGGAGAACAGTATGCCAGTCTTTCAGTGCCTGCTCTGTGCCATTGTTCAGGTCTACACTTCTTTAGACAACCCACCTGTCAACTGGTTGCATCTGACCTTAAATGAGGCTGATCATTCAATAGAAATTCTAAAGTGGGTTTTGAAAATACATACATGACCTCAGTGGCGAACCTTGACTATAGGACTCAGGCCTTCAGTGGAACAAAAAATAATCTAATATGTAGTGTATCAAACAAGAAAATAAAGAAAATAACGGAAACATAGCATCACTTAATGCGCTTTTGTATTCATATGACTATGATTGGACTCACAGATGGAGCATATTTGGAAATGTAATGAGACCAATATTGTCCTGGTTAGTTTAGGGTTCGAGTATGTACGAAATGTTTTAGAAAAGGAGTGCTGATTTAGTATCAGTTTTGCCTTTTATATAGATCAGAATGAACACGACTCAATGTACAAGTGGGACCTGATCCTAGATCAGCACTCTGACTCGAAGAAGCTTGACACATACAGGCCCAGGGGTCAGCAGCAGGCCTTACCTGGATAAGCATCCAGCTGAACTGGCTGAGGTGGAAGTAGTGGGAGGAGAGGCCCAGAACAGCACAGCTGTCCTCGGAGAAGACACGACCACGGAACGCCGACACCAGGAAACAGATCTACAACACACAGAGAGAGAGAGACAGAGCGATATAGAGGGACACAGAGAGAGAGAGAGAGACACAGAGAGGGGAGTCAGCTGAAATACACTAATGCACACAAACAAACACACACCAAAACGAATAATGCATAACATTTGCCTGTACACTATGCTCTTTACTACACAACATCCAGCCCCCTCAATCTCACACACACTAATACAGTTCATGCAAAATAACATTGGCACAAAAACACTTACACATTCCCATTTACAATTTCCCTCCGCGGTCTGAGCTCAGCCAGCTAGTATTAGGAACAGTTCGACATTTACTGGGGTGGGTGGGGTGGTCCAAAATAAGGGAGAGTTTTCTAACTTTTTGGGGGTTTGGGGAGAGTTGTGTGTTTTTTATTGAAGTGAATTTTTCCCCTGGTTTACATTCTCCATTTTGCAGGTTTTACTATATCATTTATTCCATCCTAGCCACATGTCCTCATTTGCTTGCATGCGCCAACCCTATATCAAGGTGTTTTGGTACTTCCCTTATGCACTACGCTTTTCCGTGCACTAACTATACCACAGGTAAATATAGTCGACCAGTCTAACTTTCTTTCCTGCCCTCTATTCACCATTCATAGTGACAATAGTGGTGGGTGGATCGTATGTCAGCATCTGCAATAAGCTAAGTAGCAATCATACCACACATAAAATCATTAAAAGCTGCATCAAGGTGCGTCATTGCGCATAAATAAAACTGTGAAGCCAGACACCACAGCTCAGAAAGCTCCCCTATTGATATTGTTTAGGGACAATAGATGTATCCTACCTAGACTAGCCTACAACACTACAATGCAATGAATAATTGCATTCATGTTTCCAAGTGAGCAATAAAAATGATACTCGGCGCAAAAAGCCCTGCGATTTGAATCAGTTGTGGATCTACTCTAGTCAGTTTATAAGGTGTAGAAAGGCACAGCAACAGGCCTTTCAGGCTGTATTTTGTTCTGATACTAAGATCTGTTGCGGATCAGATCATTCTCCCAAGTCGTCCTATAATAATGTGGCCACATATGCTCCTAGCTGGTCCAGTTATCACGGAAAGCTTAATGCGCACTCCACTCTGCTTCCTCCTCTAGCGCCCGAAGTCGGTATGCTTTGCCTATTGGTTGTGCTGTGCACCGGCACAGAAACCTGTTGATATAAAGATAGCATCAACATTGTCTGCAACCAGCTCTGATCGTAGTGTAATGAAACATGTCGGGAGAGTAAGCTCGTCCGTGGTGGTCGGCGAACCCTCAACCTCCTGGCCCGTAGCCCTGCGTGGCATCGACTGTGCCAAAAAAGCATGCTCCAGTGGCAAAGTCGATATCCACGTTTATGAACACAGAGTCGCTACAATTATTTGTGTTTGTGGTCGTAAACATTATTTTGAGTTCCTTCCATGAGGGGGGAGGGTGTGCAATATTTTTTTTACAGTACAAGGGGAGGGGAAAGGGTGTGCATTTTTGTTTATGACACCCCGAGTTGCACCAGTCCTATCCCTCCTCCTTCCTGCAGACCTGTTACATCACAATGCGCAAAGGCAGGCAGGACCAAAATAAATAACAACAACAAGTGACAAATACTTCCTGGGTACCCGTCCAGGAACCTGTGTGTGTGTCCTACCGAAAGGCACTGCAGTCCACACTGTATGTGTGTGAATGTGTGTATATACACTGACTGTACAAAACATTAAGGACACTTTCCTAATATTGAGTTGTACCCGCCCATTTTGCCCTCAGAACAGCCTCAATTCGTCCGGGCATGGACTCTACAAGGTGTTGAAAGCGTTCCACAGGGATGCTGGCCTATGTCGACTCCAATGCTTCCCACAGTTGTGTCAAGTTGGCTGGATGTCCTTTGGGTGGTGGACCATTCTTGATACACACGAGAAACAGTTGAGCGTGACAAACCCAGCAGCGTTGCAGTTCTTTACACAAACCAGTGAACCTGGCTCCTACTATCATACCCCGTTCAAAGGCACTTAAATCTTGTGTCTTGCCCATTCACCCTCTGCATGGCACACATACCATGTCTGAATTTTCTCAAGGCTTAAACATCCTTCTTTAAAAGGCTAGGGGGCAGTATTTTCGTTTTTGGCTAAAAAACGTACCCATTTTAAACTGCCTATTTCTCAGCCCCCGAAACTAGAATATGCATATAATTGTCAGATTAGGATAGAAAACACTCTAAAGTTTCCAAAACTGTCAACATTTTGTCTGTGAGTTTAACAGAACCGATATTGCAGGCTAAAACCTGAGGAAGATCCAATCAGGAAGTGCCTCTGTTTTTGAAACCTCTCTGTTCTTATGCATCCCTATTACCCATTTAAAGGGATATCAACCAGATTTTGTCTATGGCTTCCCTAAGGTGTCAACAGCCTTTAGACATAGTTTCAGGCTTTTATTTTGAAAAATGAGCGAGAACGACCACATTGCGTAAGTGGATAGGTGGGGGCTCTCAGAGTGAGTTGTGCGCAACAGAGAAAGGCAGCCATTGTTACTCCCGGTCCTAGTGAAAAACCAACACTCCCGGTTGATATATTATCGAATAGATATTTGAAAAACAACCTGTGGATTGATTATAAAAAAAGTTTGACATGTTTCTGTGGACATTATGGATATTATCTGGAATTTTTGTCTGCGTTGTCGTGAACGCTTTTTCCTGTGGATTTCTCAGCATAACGCGCGAAACGAACGGAGGTATTTGGATATAAAAATATCTTTATGGAACAAAAGGAACATTTGTTGTCTAACTGGGAGTCTCGTGAGTGAAAACATCCGAAGATCATCAAAGGTAAACGATTAATTTGATTGCTTTTCTGATTTTCGTGACCAAGTTACCTGATGCTAAGTGTACTTAATGTTTTGTCGAGCGATCGATAAACTTACACAAACGCTTGTATTGCTTTCGCTGTAAAGCATAATTTCATTTTTCTTGTGATTTCATAAATATAATATTTTCTAGTAATATTATTTGACTGTGGCGCTATGCTATGCTATGCTATTCAGCGTTGCTGATGACAATTATCCCGGATCCGGGATGGGTGGTTCAGAAAGGTTAACCTGTCTCCTCCCCTTCATCTACGCTGATTGAAAAGGATTTAACGAGTGACATCAATAAGAGATCATAGCTTTCACCTGGATTCACCTGGTCAGTCAATGTCATGGAAAGAGTAAGTGTCCTTAATGTTTTGTATACTCAGTGTATATCTGTGTGTGTGTGTGTGTGTGTGTGTGTGTGTGTGTATATGGTAGGGACCTAATTTAATTAGCGATTGGGGGGAATTCAGAAAAGCCTTGACGACAGCTGAAAATACTGCAGCTCTCTAACGGCAGAGCTTAATTAACCCATGGGACAGAGCCTTGTGCCCCTGCCAACCACAGCACCATCTCTGCTTATGTAACTGTGGCTGCCACCTGGCCCGGTACCAGTGCTAAAGGCCAGGGAAGGAGGGATGGAAGGAGCGAGGGAGGGTGAGGAGGGAGAGAGAAGGAGGACATCGAGTCTCCTAACTCTGCCTTTATACAGATGAAGCCAAGAAAGGGAATGAGCAAGAGACAGAGAGAAGAAGATGGAAAAAGAGCAGGGGGAGACAGCGCCTGCACACCTGCCAGACTGCCAGGAGTGATGGATAGGAAAGCTACAGCACATACAGCTGCACCAAGCACACCTGCAGAATGATGCTTCGTCATCTGTCTTACAACTCTCTAGGTGCCCCCATCATCCTCGTCATCACAACATCATTCTGCAGCTAACTCATCAATGTACCCTATGCTGGTGTAAACACACAGTGTTGTATATGGCATGATATTTGAATAGAACAGTAGATCAAGATGTCATACCCTCTAAGTTTGTGTATAAGTTGTTGGGAAAGTAGTTAAAGTAACGGATTTGTGTCAAACGTCATTGTCTGATGCTAAGAATGTGCTCACTCAGTGCTATAATTTGACACTTCTGAAGGTTCATACACATATGACGGCATCGGAGGAGATGGCTGCCGTTTTATGGGCTCCTAACCAATTGTGCTATTTTGTGTGTTTTTTTTTGCGTTGTTTGTAACTTATTTTGTACATAATGTTTCCGCCATCGTCTCTTATGACCGAAAAGAGTTTCTGGATATCAGAACAGAGATTACTCTATCCTCCTGATTCCTGCTTACAAGCAAAAACTAAAGCAGGATGTACCAGTGACTCGCTCAATACGGAAGTGGTCGGATGACGCAGATCCTAAGCTACAGGATTGTTTTGCTAGCAGAGACTGGAATATGTTACGGGATTCATCCGAAGAGTATACTGCATCAGTCACCGGCTTCATCAATAAGTGCATCGATGACGTCGTCCCCACAGTGACCGTACATACCCCAACCAGAAGCCATGGATTACAGGCAACATCCGCACTGAGCTAAAGGGTAGAGCTGTCGCTTTCAAGGAGCGGGACTCTACCCGGATGCTTATAAGAAATCCCGCTATGCCCTCCATCGAACCATCAAACAGGCAAAGCATCAATACAGGTACTAAGATTGAATGCTACTACACCGGCCATTACGGACTACAAAGGGAAGCCCAGCCACGAGCTGCCCAGTGACACGAGCCTACCAGACTAGCTAAATAACTTCTATGCGGCTTTGAGGGAAGCAACACTGAAGCATTCATGAGAGCACCAGCTGTTCCGGACGACTGTGTGATAATGCTCTCCGTGTGTGTAAGACCTTTAAACAGGTCAATATTCACAAGGCTGCAGGGCCAGATGGATTACCAGGACGTGTACTCAGAGCATACGCTGACCAACTGGCAAGTGTCTTCACTGACATTTTCAACCTGTCCCTGACCGAGTCTACATGTTTCAAGCAGACCACCATAGTCCCTGTGCCCAAGAACACCAAGGCAACCAGCCTAAATTACTACCGATCTGTAGAACTCACGTCTGTAGCCATGAAGTGCTTTGAAAGGCTGGTCATGGCTCACATCAACACCATCATCCCAGAAACCCTAGACCCACTCCAAATCGCATACCGCACCAACAAATCCACAGATGACGCAATCTCTATTGCATTCCACATTGCCCATTCCCACCTGAACAAAAGGAACACCTAGGTGAGAATGCTGTTCATTGACTACAGCTCAGCGTTCATCACCATAGTGCCCTCAATGCTCATCACTAAGCTAAGGACACTGGGACTAAACACCTCCCTCTGCAACTGGATCCTGGACTTCCTGACGGGCCGCCCCCAGGTGGTAACGGTAGGCAACAACACATCTGCCACGCTGATCCTCAACACGGGGTTGCGTGCTTAGACCCCTCCTGTACTCCCTGTTCAACCATGACTGCATGGCCAAGCACGGCTCCAACATGATCATTACCTTTGCTGATGACAGATTTTGTGGCGAGGATACAGAATCAATACACCTTTTATTTTTGTATTTCCCCCCAGGTACCCTGTTTCTGGTCTCAGGTTCAGGAATGGCTGATAATGCATTGACCGGGTCAGTCAATGAATAATAAACTAATACTCGTGGTAAAAGTATTTATCTTCAACTCGCAATCTGTGGATTCTATTCGAGTAGATAGATTGAAATTGTGTGTTAAACATCACAGCATAGTTGAAAGATGTATGGTGCGTAGAAATCCTAAGAGGGTGGCCAGAAGAGATAGGTGGGAGGGGCTGAGGGAAGCTGAGGGTTGGGATGTGGAACTGGAGACGGTGGGCGGGGGACAGAAGTGGGAGTGGAGTTGGTGGGCGGGGGACAGAATGACGGTCAAAGAATGACGGTCAAAAAAATTAAGTCAAAATAAAACATAATAAAAAGTATGTTTGAATGACACCGAGGGGCAATGTTTTTACGGCTAATGCCGGTTTGCCTGAGGCTGATGCCGTGCAGGTGTTTGTACACATGTGTATACACACACTCTCATTCAAATGAACTCATGTGCACATACACGGATACACAGGTAAGTAGTGCCATACATGCACTCAAACATATTCAGTTGGCCTTGCTATTATGATTTTTGTTGTCCTTGATGTCTTTGTTGTTTTTTGCATTGTTGCTTTCTGTTTTCCTTTGTCTTTTTTCTCTTTTGTCCATCCAGGACCTCCATACCAGGAGGTGTCAGAGGAAGGCCCTAAAAATTGCCGAAGACTCCAACCACCCTAGTCATAGACTGTTCTCTCTGCTTAACAGCTTCCACCCCCAAGTCATAAGACTGCTAATCAAATCGCCACCCAAACTATTTGCCTTGACCCTCCCTCCGTCTTTACGCTGCTGCTTCTCGCTGTTCATTATCTAGGCATAGTCACTTGACCCCTACCTACATGTCCATATTACCTCAATTATCTCGACTAACCTGTACCCCCGCACATTGACTCGGTACTGGTACCCCCTGTATATAGCCTCATTACTAACCTGTACCCCCGCACATTGACTTGGTACTGGTACCCCCTGTATATAGCCTCATTACTAACCTGTACCCCCGCACATTGACTCGGTACTGGTACCCCCTGTATATAGCCTCATTATTGTTATTTTATTTTTTACTCTTTTATATTTTTACTTTAGTTCATTTAGTAAATACATTCTTAACTCTTATTTTTCTTAAAACTGCATTGTTGGTTAGGGGCTTGTAAGTAAGCACTTCACGGTAAGGTCTACACCTGTTGTATTCGGCGTATGTAACAAATCAAATTTGATTTGATTCCTATGACAGTACATTCAACAGTGGGAAGTTAGTTTAATGAATCTAGTTGACGTGGTTACTAAAACAGCTGTAACGTTTGATCGGTAGAAGAAAATCCTGTTCTGATGTCAGATTTGAATAGCAGAGACCACGATGCCACACTGTCTAAGTTTTTTTCTAAAGTCCTGGGAAAGTGGTCAAAGTAGCTGATTTGGGTCAAAAGTTACATTGTTTACAGCGAATAGAACGTTTGAAGTCACAGCTTCAGAATGAAAGTTTGTTACACAACGTTTGTGCGAGCAAAGGAGTTAGATTCTTGACAAATGTCTTTGGACAGAACATATTATATCTGCATATTGAGTCATACTAAGTCTCGTTGTTGGAATGAATACGTTTTCACAGCAGACGCAGGGACTAGTCTGGTTGACACTCTCTAACGTCAGGGTTACAAGAATATATATCAACCAAACAGGGTCACGTTTTTAAGATCCTGACACTAATAAGGGTTCTGTTCCTTAGGCCTACAGTAATGACGAGTCTTATAACTACTGCTCTTGCAACCCTCAAATCACCAGAGGACCATTTGCTAACATAGGGAACCTAACAGATTTCCATGATAGATCAACATTGGTGTCAAAAACCCTACAAGGATCCTATGATAGGTAGCTGGGGTCACTAGCCCAGAGCCATCGCCTATCCATGATGACTATCAGTAAACATCAAAGACCAACAGCTCTCCATATAAGCACATAAGCCGAGAGAGAGAGCAAACAAGCTCTCCCTTCCAACCAAACAAGTTATGCATTAGGTTGCGCGGCCCTATCACGCCACAGCTACGCTCAATCTACTTCACAATGCGGTCGCCCAGGCAACCTAGGGCAACAAATATTGCATAAAGCAGTCTCATTTCACCTCGCCCCCGAGGTAACACTTCCACTAAGGTGGTTGATTCCTTTCCTCTCTCCGTCTCCCTTTCAGAAACTCTGAGCCAGCACTCATGAATCGTTGCAGGTTTTGTCACCTCTCCTATAAGCCTGGATCCTATGTTGAGTTAGGGGCTTTATTTAAATAGACAATGAGGTAACTCAGTTTTCCGTTAGTTTTGCAGCTCTGTATGGTGTGAGAAGGGGAGGGATGATTCAGGAAGGAAACCGGGGCAAGAGCTGCCTGGAATGGAGCCTTTGAACCAGGTGGCTACTAGGAAGTGTGATTCCGGGCAGCAGTTATTTGCCCCGAATAAAACCTTGGCCTGGCCAAGGGCACAGCATGCCACAGTCATCACACACACACACACACACACACACACACACACACACACACATATATATATATCTTTGTTTTCCTCTTCTTCTCATGCCTTGACAGAGTTTATTGCATAGCAGTGAGAGGGTCAGGTCTCCTCAATAAGACCAGCCGCAGACAGAGCAAATTCATTGATCATAGCAAATTAATATTTTCTGGATTATCAAGAGGCTGTGGTCTTGGTTAGAGCTCTATGGTGTGGGCTCAGTGGAGCATACAGGACAGGATCACTGGATCACTGAGTGAATCCCCTGCAGATTTCATTTGGGTACCTATCCATTTACTGCCTGGGCTTTCTAACCATGCCCTTAGATGTCTATCTAGAAAATCCACCCTAAAATAAGCAGTCAAACAAGTGTTGCACAGCAGCCAAGGACTCAGGGTTCTGAAAGCCCACCACTCATGCCTTTTGTCCCCTCTATTGACACCTTTCTGAACCCCAGTCATTTCCATTGAAGACATGCTTCGGCTTGGTCTTCTTTTTTTTATTACTGTGTGAGTAATATATTGTGATTGCAGATATTGCACACAATATTGCCCGTTCATACAAGAGCAATCAAATCCCATCTAGTCTAATCTATATATCAAATAAAACAAATGATTTGATCAAATGCATTATCACATTTTATTTGATCAAATCCATTTGCTCTCCAAAAGACAAAGCAAGTCTTCTCTGTCTTGTCTCCGCACTAGCTCTAAGTCGGGGTAGGGTGACAAACAGACTGACTATTTAAGAGTGTGGTAGATTCACGCTATGTGTTCTGGAGACAGTGACAGCCCATCACTGGCCCACTATTAAGTAGCCTGTAATCAGACACACAGGTCTATTGCTACTAGCTCCATGACTCAAAGTGGTACTGGGCACTCAGGTCCACTGAGCACTGAAGACTGCCAGGGTGTTTATCACCGCCAGTGGTGTAAAAAGTACCCAACTGCCATACTTGAGTAAAAGTAAAGATACCTTAATATCAAATCAAATCAAATTTATTTATATAGCCCTTCTTACATCAGCTGATATCTCAAAGTGCTGTACAGAAACCCAGCCTAAAACCCCAAAACAGCAAACAATGCAGGTGTAGAAGCACGGTGGCTAGGAAAAACTCCCTAGAAAGGCCAAAACCTAGGAAGAAACCTAGAGAGGAACCAGGCTATGAGGGGTGGCCAGTCCTCTTCTGGCTGTGCCGGGTGGAGATTATAACAGAACATGGCCAAGATGTTCAAATGTTCATAAATGACCAGCATGGTCAAATAATAATAATCACAGTAGTTGTCGAGGGTGCAGCAAGTCAGCACCTCAGGGGTAAATGTCAGTTGGCTTTTCATAGCCGATCATTAAGAGTATCTCTACCGCTCCTGCTGACTCAAGTAAAAGCGAAATTCACCTAGTAAAATACTACTTGAGTAAAAGTCTAAAAGTATTTGATTTTAATTATACTTAAGTATCAAAAGTAAATGTAATTAAAAAATATATACATGCGTATCAAAAGTAAAAGTATAAATCATTTAAAATTCCTTATATTAGGCAAACCAGACGGCACAATTTTCTTTTTTCTTTTCTTTTACAGATAGTCAGGGGCACACTCCAACACTCTGACATAATTTACAAATGAAGCATTTGTGTTTAGTGAATCCGCCAGATCAAAGGCAGTACGGATGACCAGGGATGGTCTTTTGATAAGTGCGTGAATTGGACCATTTTTCTGTCCTGCTAAGCATTCAAAATGTACTTTTGGGTGACAGGGAGAATGTATGGAGGAAAAAGTACATCATTTGCCTTAGTAGTGAAGCAAAAGTAAAAGTTGTCAAAAATATAAATAGTAAAGTCAATTATCTCAGATACCCTGGACTCACTCCAATTTGCAAACCACCCCAACAGACCACCCCATCGTCCACAGACGATGCAATCTCAATTGCACTGCCCTCCCAACTAGACAAGAGGAATACCTGTGTGAGAATGCGGTTAATTGACTACAGCTCAACACCATAATGCTCTCCAAGCTCGTCATCAGACCCTGAGACTGAACACCTCCCTCTGCAGCTGGATCCTGGACTCCTGACAAGCCAACCTCAGGTGGTGAGGGTAGGCAACAACACCTCCGCCACGGTGACCCTCAACACGGGGGATCCCAGGGGTGCATGCTTAGCTCCGTCCTGTGCATGGTTAGCTCCGTCCTGTGGCCTCGCACAGCTTCAAGTCCATCATCAAGTTTGCTGACGACACGACGGTGGTAGGGCCTGATCACAGATGGCGATGAGACAGCCTAAAGGGAGAGGTCAGAGACCTGGCAGTGTGGTGCCGGGACAACAATCTCTCTCTCAACGTCAGCAAGAACAAGGAGCTAATTGTGGACTACAGGAAACAGGGGTGTGTGCACACCCCCATCTACATCCACGGGGTGGACAGGGTCAAGAGCATCAAGTTCCTCAGTGTCCACATCACGGAGGACTTAACATGGTCCTCTCACACCAGCACAATTGTGAAGGCGTAAGGGATTTGGTATGTCCTCTAGATCCCCCAGAACTATTACAGGTGCACAATCGAAAGCATCCTGACAGGTTGCATCACCGCTTGGTATGGCAACGCCGTTGATCGCAATGTCCTACAGAGGGTGGTGCGGAAAGCCCCATAAATCACCTGGGGCGAGCTCCCAGCCATTCAGGACATTTATGCCAAGCGGTGTCTGAGAAAGGCCCGAAAGATTATCAAAGACTACAGTCAACCCAGCCATGGACTGTCCTCTCTCTGGTTCCGTCCGGCAGGCGGTTCCAGAGCATTGGGTCTCGGACCAACAGGCTCCGAGACAGCTTCTTTCCACCATGCTGTTCTGCTATTATTGACTCTAAGTACCATTAGTATTTATCCTGCTACCAGTCACTTTTTTACCTACCTCAATTACTCCATTACCTCTGCACATTGTAATATTGGTACTGTATATAGTTTGCATTCTTTTTTTTCTCTTCTCTCATATTTCTCTTTACTTGATATTGACTACTGCGTTCTTGGGAAAGAGCTTGTAATTAAGCATTTCATTTGTACCATTTTACACCTGCTGTACCCAAGTGGATTTCAAAAATAATATATACTTAAATAATACTTTATTAACAAGTATATACAAAAGTATCTAAATTGGAACAATTTTAAATAGATTTAATGCAATTAATGTACATTTTATTAGTATTTTATTAGCATTTAAGTATATTAAATATATTTAAAATGATTTAAATTGGGACACTTTTTTTGTACTTATGTATATTCTTAGTATATTAGATAAAGAGCAAAACAAATATACATCGAATACATCTTAAGTACATTTTATGTATATTTCTCATCATACTAAAACTGTATTTGAATTCCTGTATTTTTCTTTATAAAAAGAGTGTATTTATAATGTGTTTCAAGTATACTTTTACAAATACACTTCTACAAATTATCTAAACTAGCTATTGTAATTAGCCATGTAAAGGTTACCTTCATTGACCAAGGCATCTCCTACGCCAATGTTAACATGCTATTTACAAAGCATTTGTGGATGGAGCAGCAACTTACAAATAACACTTTTGAGAACTGTGCACTATTGGCATTTCCCACTTTAGTTGTTCACAGTACGGAAAAAAATTAACATTTCAATAAAATGTGTATTGTGTAATATGTAATGTGTAAAATGAACACCAAAACATTTGAATAAGCTAAATATTAGGAAGAATATCATATTATAAATCAAAACTTCATCTGCAGAAAAGGATGCTTGGTAATATGCAAATTTCGTGCATACTTTAAATATATTTTGTGGTCATTTAAGTTAAATACACTTCTTTACTTAAGTATATTTTCTTAAGATATTAAAAAGTATACTCTCTAAGTATAGATCCCCGTGATTTGCGTGAAGTGGAGAAAAGGGGGCCAGAGGGAGGGCTGCCTTCTGAGAATTCGAATAAATCCCCACTTCCTTCCATTCTGCTAGCAAACGTGCAATCTTTGGAGAATAAAATCAATTACCTACGTGCAAGATTAAACTACCAACGGTACATTCAAAACTGCAATATCTTATGCTTCACGGAGTCGTGGCTGAATGACGACACTATCAACATGGTTATACGCTGTACCGGCAGGATAGAACAGCGGCGTCTGGTAAGACAAGAGGAGGCAGACTGTATATTTGTAAATAACAGCTGGTGCACAATATCTAAGGAAGTCTTGAGCTATTGCTCGCCTGAGGTAGAGTATCTCATGATAAGCTGTAGACCATACTATCTACCTAGAGAGTTTTCATCTGTATTTTCCGTAGCTCTTTACATACCACCACAGTCAGAGGCTGGCACTAAGACAGCATTGAATGAGCTGTATTCCGCAATAAGCAAACAAGAAAACGCTCACCCAGAGGCGTCGCTCCTAGTAGCCGGGGACTTTAATGCAGGGAAACTTAAATCCGTTTTACCAAATTTCTATCAGCATTTTAAATGTGCAACCAGAGGGAAAAAAACTCTGGACCACCTTTACTCAACACCCAGGGACGTATACAAAGCTCTCCCTTGCCCTCCATTTTGAAAATCTGACCATAATTATATCCTCCTGATTCCTGCTTACAAGGACAAATTAAAGCAGGAAGCACCAGTGACTAGATCAATAAACAAGTGGTCAGATGAAGCAGATGCTAAGCTACAGGACTGTTTTGCTAGAAACAGACTGGGATATGTTCCAGGATTCCTCCGATGGCATTGAGGAGTACACCACATCAGTCACCGACTTCATCAATAAGTGCATCGATGACGTCTTCCCCCACAGTGACCCTATGTACATACCCTAACCAGAAGCCACGGATTACAGGGAACATCTGCACAGAGCTAAAGGCTAGAGCTGGCACTGTCAAGGAGTGGGACTCTAACCCGGAAGCCTATAAGAAATCCTGCTACGCCCTCCAACGAACCATCAAACAGGCAAGGCGTCAATACAGGACTAAGATCGAATCATACTACCCCAGCTCCGACGCTCGTTGGATGTGGCAGTGCTTGCAAACTATTACAGATTACAAAGGGAAGCACAGCAGAGAATTGCCCAGTGACACGAGCCTACGAGACGAGCTAAATTACTTGTATGCTCACTTCGAGGGAAGTAACACTGAAACATGCATGAGAGCACCAGCTGTTCCGGACGACAGCCGATGTGAGTAAGACCTTTAAACAGGTCAACATTCACAAGGCCGCAGGGCCAGATGGATTACCAGGATGTGTACTGCGAGCTTGCGCTGACCACCTGGCAAGTGTCTTCACTGACATTTTCAACCTGTCCATGTCCGAGTCTGTAATACCAACATGTTTCAAGCAGACCACCAAAGTGGCCGTGCCCAAGAACACTAAGGTAACTTGCCTAAATGACTACACTCACGTCTGTAGCCATGAAGTGCTTTGAAAGGCTGGTCATGGCTCACACCAACACCATCATCCCAGAAACCCTAGACCCACTCCAATTTGCATACCGCCCCAACAGATCGCCCCAACAATGCCGCTCGGTCATTGCTCATCCATATTTTTATATGTATATAGTCATATTCCATTCCTTTACTTAGATTTGTGTGTATTAGGTAGTTGTTGTGGGATTGTTAGATTACTTGTTAGAAGTTGCTGCGCTGCACTGTCTGAACTAGAACTAGAAACATTTCGCTACACTCACAATAACATCTGCTAACCATGTGTATGTGTATGTATAAAATGGCATTTGATTTGAGCTAAATTCTTCAAATTCAATATTTTATACAATTATCTTATCACAGCACTAGCTGTGCATGGTCGAACAACTCCCTGACCAAAATGGCTGACCTTTATCCCATCATAAGAAGGTTCATGTCCATTCTAGTATTCTAATTCCTAATTCTACGAGAGCGACCTCCAACTCTGAGCCCAGTCTTGCGGGGGCTGTGGTACACCAGTGCCCCCACTGCCTGCAGTAAACTGCCACAGGAATAGGTTAGGTACAGCACCAGTCCAAAGTTTGGACAATCCTACTCATTCCAAGGTTTTTCTTTATTTGTACTATTTTCTACACTGTATAGTAATAGTGAAGACATCAGAACTACGAAATAACACATATGGAATCATATAGTAACCAACAAATTGTTAAAGAAGTCAAAATATATTTTATATTTGAGATTCTTCAAAGTAGAATATATTTTGATTTGTTTAACACTTTTTTGGTTACTACATGATTCCATATGTGTTTGTTCATAGTTTTGATGTCTTCACTATAAAGAAAATAGTAAAAATAAAGAAAAACCCTTGAATGAGTAGGTGTGTCCAAACTTTTGACTGGTACTGTAGTTGTCAGGTGCATATGTGGTTAGTTTGTTGCCAGATCCCAGCCTCCTTTTTGTAGTGAGGAGGAGTGTGTGGGTCCTTAGACACTGTGCTCAGTAAAAATCACAGTGTGGGAGGTACAGGACTCAAAGTACAGGTCTCCCATCCTCTCTGTGTGTGTGTGTGTGTGTGTGTGTGTGTGTGTGTGTGTGTGTGTGTGTGTGTGTGTGTGTGTGTGTGTGTGTGTGTGTGTGTACAAGCGTGTGTGTGTACAAGCATGTGTGTGTGTGTGTGTGCAAGCGTGAGTGTGTACGTGTGTGTGCATGCGTGAGTGTGTACATGTGTGTGCAAGCGTGAGTGTGTACATGTGTGTGCAAGCGTGAGTGTGTACGTGTGTGTGCATGCGTGAGTGTGTACGTGTGTGCAAGCGTGAGTGTGTACGTGTGTGTGCATGCGTGAGTGTGTACGTGTGTGTGCATGCGTGAGTGTGTACGTGTGTGTGCATGCGTGAGTGTGTACGTGTGTGTGCATGCGTGAGTGTGTACGTGTGTGTGCATGCGTGAGTGAAAAGAGAGGCTGTACACTCCGGTAAAACAGGAACCACTAAGGCACACCAGCACAAGCAACTGAAAGCCTGTCTCTAATTTATTATCCCAGTGTACAAAGATGACAAATTCAGTCAGTCTCTCCCTCACACTCGCACTCAACCCAGTCCGAAGCAGCCATGCGCCCAGGAGATAGATAGATACCTGGCATTGAGACAGACTGGAAGAGCAGAGGCCACATAAGGGTTGGGGAATAGAGCTTCCTCTGTGGAACACTGCATGTGTGTTTGTCATCAAGCACCAAGGCCAAGGCGGAAAGGCGGGGGACTCGGGGCACGCCATTGGCCCACGGTTCAGCAGATGGGCCAATCAGCGGGCTCCCCTTTGTTCTCTTTTGATAGCACATGGTTGGATCTCAGGTTGTTGTTGTTTTTCGGGTCTCTGCTCTGAAGGGACTGGATGTGATGTCTGGTTTTTCTGTCACAGTGCCAGCTGGAGGTTGTTTTGCTGCCTTTGCAATAAATGAAGTGATCTCAAGACAAGATCCAGCGTATCTGGGGTATGCAAATGAGGTTTGAACACCTGTTACAATGTTTCACCCAGAGCTGAAGGATTTGAGGTCTCAATGAAGCCTACAACGAATTGTGATCTAATTTACATCACATTGGCTTCTGTCTATTGAAGCCACGGACGGTAACAAAAACCTGGTGCATGTAATTAGGATCAAAATGCAACGTTTTTGGTATAGATTATGCTACCACTGAAAACCACAGCAGCTTTTGTAATGAAAATGCCACGACAAACAATGTGTGTGAGGCATTGAGTAAACCCACTACAATGCTGCTACCAGGGCATCTTGTTGCTGCATCCTCCCGTCCTTGTGTTGTGCTCATCTAACCCAATCGATAGCGCTGTGTGCTGATGTTAGCTAGCTAGTGTGCCAGTGGGCTAATAATAGGATCTGCTAGAAGCATTACATCAGTGGGAGTGGAGCCCTGTCTGTCCTGTTCCATAGCTCCAGTCGGCTTATCTATCCCCCTCCTTCCCTCCCTCCGTCCCCTCCTCCCTCCTCCTCTAACAGCTACCAGTCTGAACTAGCTCTTTCCAGCCCAGGCAGCATTGTGGGTGTTTCTTCAGCTGCTTTTGTTCAGACAGAGACAGAGAGCAGAGCACCAGCTTAAGCCCCTGCCGAGCCCCAGCCCCATCGCCAGCGAGCCCCAGCCCCAGCGCCAGCGAGCCCCAGCCCCAGCCCCATCCCCATCGCCAGCGAGCCCCAGCCCCATCGCCAGCGAGCCCCAGCTTCCTCCATCCACCACTCAGCCTTTAGACTACTGCTCTCCTCAGCACCCCCAGAGGTTTGGGGTATCAGGCTCCAAGTAGTGAGAGTCGCAGGACGCACACTGGTTGAAATAGGAGAATCAAAATCAATGGGAGATTAAATCATCCATGTTCTATCTAGAAATGGGACCATATATTCTAAATTCCAAAGGGGAAGAGTTTTGTGATCTAATTTATGATCTAACTCATGGTGAGCGCTTGGCCAGCCTTATTGGCAACTCTGAATATGGGTCAATAAGAGTCAGTACTGTATATTACGTGGGTGGGAAAGGGAATGTTTGTTACAGTATGTACGGTATGTATGTCTGATTGCGACTGTTATTTACAGTTATGGCGTAATCGTAGCGTGCACGGTGGTGGTCTTATGACGGCCATGAGAAGGGGGTCACACAAGGATGGCTGGCTGGCTCGTTGGTGGGTTAGTGGGGCAGTGTGGGAAGAAGGACACTCGCCTGCACCTGATTTATGATTGGCTGAGGAAGCATGTGAGCCGCCTACGCAAGCAGGATGGTGACGGAGTGAAAAACAACCTAACATGCTCACAGTAAATGCTCAGAGAGTAAACGACAACAGCAGCAGCAGCAGAGGAAATGTGAATGTCTAATTTTACTGTACGAGATGATAAATATTTCCTGTACGAGATGTTAAACATATTTAGATGGTAGAAAATGAGACTGGCTACACTGACAAAACAAATCATGTGCAGGCAAGTGTTCTTAAATGGTTCTTCCTCAGCTCTTAAGGTTCCTTGGAGAACTCTTGCCCGATAAAGAACCTTTGAGTTAAGTGTGGGGTTCTTGACGTGGCATCTTACGGTTCTTCAGAATTCTAAAAGGTTCCTGAAATGTTTGGAAGCCTGCAAATGTGTCCCTTTCATAGCACACAGCAAATTGGCCTGTGTTAACTAGTGTTGATTTTACAGTCTAACATTTCTAGTGTTGATTCAAGTGTTAAATGAACACTGTAAAGAGTTAAATTAACACTCAGTGGTGTAAAAGAACTCCAGTGTTGGTGTTAATAACCAGAGTAGAACCAAAACCGGGCCCACATTATCATATTTCCCAGCATGCCTTTTAGCGGGTAGATTTTTTTTTATTGTTTCAATATCTATGTTTTTGCATGTACATCGATTGATTCATTACTCTTATGCTACTCAAATATAAATAACATACATTTTTCTATATTCCAATCTGTTACTTGGACTTATGCACTCGTTCCTGAAATGCTTGTTTTAGTTTAGATGTTTAAGGTAGTCTCATATCTTAGTCTTCCCAACCATGGCAGTCATTCTGAATGCAGGTTGAGGAATAAAAATTCCCAATGTTGGATATCCCCACTCTGGCAGGATTCCATTAGGAATTACACATCACTTTGCAAGCCAGCATAATGTGACTTGCAGGCCTGATGTGGCCTGTAAACTATGAGTTTCAGGCCACTGTATTAGGGTAAAACTAGGCCTTCTTTTTTATATAAAATATGTATTGTCTTAAAGAGCATAATTGTAATGACAACATATTCACTTAGAATCTCATTTGGTGAAGGCCACAGGACTGAAAATGATTTAATGCAACAACCATGTCTCTGTCACTAGCAAACACAGTCATGGATGGTACTTGTAACTCAAAAATGTACTTGAACGGTACCCTGAGAAATATGCAAATAAGGCTTAAAACCCTACCGCAGGGCTATTCAATTCCGGTCCTGGAGGGCTAAAACATTTTTGTTGTTGTTGTAAGGCTCTTAAAATAACCAACCTTATTTGGTTCCAACTTGCACCTTTATTTTTAAGAGTGTAGAATAAAGGATAATGATGGTGAATTGACGGCTGTTGGAGCACTGTTCCCGTAGGAGAATGCAATGCCTATGCCAAATCCAACAGGGTACAGGAACAAATATTATCCACTTATTACAAACAAACCTCCTTAAAAACGTCAACAGTGGGAGTACTTGTGAGGGCCATTCTCTATGACATAGAGCCCTACGTGCCATGGAGCAGCCACCTTGCTGTTGCTGTTTGATACCTTGTACAAGTTGCTTAAGGTCAACATGTATCAGTAAAGTTCAGTCATGTTTTTGGTTAACACGCTCCGCAAGCCTCGCTGAATCCGCAAAGGACTGGGCTATTATCAAATAAACAACCGCCCTCCTCGGTCCTGTTTAGGGTTGCAAAGGGAGGGTATATCAGTGGAAACTTTCAAAGTTTACCAGTAAACTTCCAGAATGTTGATATCTTTCAAGGATCACAAGACATCTAGTGGCACTTTTGGGTACTTCAGATTATCACAGGTGTATGTTCTTACCTCTCTCTGGCATATTCACGTGTAAAACATCCGAAATAATTCGATAAGATGTTTTTAAAATAAAAAATAGAATGACAAAGCTGTAAAACATTATCCTAAATATAAACCGTCAATTTAGTGAATACCATTTCTGTTTAATATCAGGATTTCAGCATGAAAAAATGCTTTATATTTTTGTACACATTATCAGTATGTATTTGTTGTCAATATTTTGGCATCAAACTGTTGGTGGCAGTTGTGAAAAAAAGTAAATAGTTGCTCAAGTTGCAGAGGTAATAATGCCGTTGTTGATTAGATGCTTTTTTCATTAATTAGGCCATTTTTTTATTGAACCATATGGTCTATCCACTAGAAACTCAAAGACAATACCATTGTCAATATCAAAATCAGAGATATAAATATAGATCTTCAAAATGAATACTATATATCAGGGCTGCCAAACTCATTCCATGGAGGGCCTAGTGCCTGCTGGCTTTTGTTTTTCCCTTTCAATTAAGACGTAGACAACCAGGTGAGGGGAGTTCCTCACTAATTAGTGACTTGAATTCACCAATCAAGTACAAGATAGGAGTGAAAACCTGCAGACACTCGGCCCACCGTGGAATGAGTTTTACATGTGCTAGACGGTATAGGACTGCCGAGTGGCGCAGCGGTCTAAGGCACTGCATCTCAGTGCTAGAAGCGTCACTACAGACCCTGGTTCGATCCTGGGCTGTATCACATCCGGCCGTGATTGGGAGTCCCATCGGGCGGCGCACAATTGGCCCAGCGTCGTTATAGGGTTTGGCCGGGGTAGGCCGTCATTGTAAATAAGAATTTGTTCTTAACTGACTTGCCTAGTTAAATAAAAATGGAGGATGCCTGTCCAAAAACATACGGTTGTATATGCGCCCACCGGCCTCAGCCAGACAAAGAGCTCATCGGGGTGTTTCACACATGCCTTAAGCACGGTGAGGAGTGAGCTATAAAAACACAAGAGCCAGCTGTTCAAGGTCAGCACTAAACACACTCTCAATGGGTCAACTCACACTCTAATACACAGGACTGAGTGTGTGTGTGTTGGCTCTCAGTTGCCATGGTTGCTTTTCCCAGCCACGGTCAGACAGACAGACAGCAGGGACCATGGTCACACATTAGACAACATGGCTACCATTCAGCCAGGTCCCCAGAGCCATAACAACAACAGCAAAGGGATGACTCAAAGGAATGCCAAGCAATTTCAGATCCCTATGCACCTAAACGTTTTGGAACAGCCAACTGAACGGCTGCAGTATGTGAGGGGAGAGTCCCTTTTAAAGTCACAAAGCATTGATTAGTGGTGTTCAGCACCACATCCCATCTCATTCAGCACTACAGCATACCTCCTTCCTGGTGCTACCGTCTATCCATGTTGAGAATGAAGCTCCTCTCAGCTTCCCATTCACTCTGCAGTGTGTCCTCCTGCCCTTCCCCCTGGCCTACAGTGAACAGTGCTGATCTGATTTGGGGAAACTCCATTTCTGAGTGGCACCACCGTTATGTCACATCACAGCCGGCGGTTAGCTCGTTTGGTTGGTTGCGTCATCGCCTGAGCGGTGTCGTGCTCTGCGCTCCAGCTTGCCTCTTTATAATCAGAACATCTAACTGTGCAACTTAAATCAAAAGATCCCAGCACCGCTTGAGTTCCATTTGAGAGATTTGGAGGGGTGGGGGATTACATCACTGGATCATCAAATCAAATTGTATTAGTCACATGCGGCGAATACAGCAGGTATAAAGTGACTATGCATAGATAATGCATGACATCCCCGCCTGATATCATGATCCTGTCTAATTAGTCGTGGGCGCTTTATTACTGTATAATGGCCCATTGACGGTGAGGGATCCCCTTTAACTGTCCTGATACTCTAATACCACTGCATTCATCAGTGAGTGGATCGATCCATATGTGATGAGCCAGATCAGGTTGAGCACCTAATGTTGAGTCCTGTTGTCCACACAGCCCAATACTGATTCACTTTCTCAGCTGTTTCAGCCACTAGACCACTATGTCTGTCAGTTTCAGATGAATGTCATTACGATTTTAGCTGGAATTGTTACCTGTCAATCATATAGGTGGCTTTTGCACACTGAAATTGTGAGGCTGCACTTGTCTATAGCGGTGCATGGCTGCGGTGCATGGCTGCAGATTGTCGAGACTGCTTGAGTGTAGGACAGCTGTTTTCAGCGTGAAACCTCCAGGGCGTTCCAGGAGGTGCCAGTTTTCATGCCGAAGTTTTGACATTTATTCAAACTGAACTTGACTTGAGAATGTGCTTGTCCTCCTGCAAACTTTAGACCACACGTAAGCACCGTTTCTAGTGGTTGAAGTACTGCATTGCAAGAAGACAAGAGTGGTCTGGTTGTAGTAGCCTAGCGCAAATGTGGAACATATGAAGACACTCTTATTCATAACAAAAAAAGTTGCTGAATATAATAACAAGATGCAATCATTTGCCGTGAGTGAGAAGAGCGAAATTCTGTTTATTTTATCTATGCATTCTAATATAACTAGAAATAGACATATTTCTTCTTATTTATTTCATTTCCATGATCATCACCTTTTCTGGCCATGATGAGTTCATATTCCCACAGTAGCCATACAACAAATTACTATGCGCATTTAATTGTGCCTATTATATAGGCTATTGTAATTTCAAGTTTTTGCTATGTGCATACGACAGGGAGCGTGGTTTATAACATACAGTAGAATTTAACAGGTGAACAGACAGTTTATATTTTGCATTGAAGTGCGTAGGCTACCACTTTAAGTACGGTAGTTTTCATAATTTTTCCAGCGTAGACAATGTTTCAGAATTCACGTGCAGTGTAGAATATTTTGGTTGGTTAAAATGTGAATGCAAAACATTATTGCATTCAAACGATCTGTTTACACGTCCACAACAATCTGCTATTGTTTCTGTCTTTTGGAAACGTTCAAATACAGCAAATGCCACTGCAAAAGAAACCATTCTGCCAACACCTCCAAAGACATTTGATCAAGTTCGCCATTGCTGTTTCCTTTAGGTTAGATAATGTGTTGGCATAATTCCAATACTTCCAAAGTATACAGCACATAAGGGCGTTATTGTCACCATAAAAGGTGAACGATGGGCGTTTTTCAGGCGGATTTAAATGCTCGTTCACCCGCGCACACTTTACGATAGGTCTGACTTATAAGGGGAAACAGGCGTGCGCCAAGTTTATAAATCTCAATATATTTGTGCGTGCAGTCTTTTCAGAAATGGTACACACAGGTATTTAATGTAAATTGTATGCAACGGTTATAAATGAGGCCCCAGAACACTGGCAAATTAGTTCAACAAAACAGAGCGGAGAGCTTAAACTGTTTCTCCTTGGAGCAGAGCCTTTGCAATTTATTAGTGTGCACTAAAAATATGTGCAGTCATTAAGTAACAGTGGGGCTCTTGGCAACTATTGATCACTCTCCATCCATGTCCTGAACATGGATGGAGAGTGACCCCAACAGGACAGAGTGGGAAATGACTGACAGGAAAAGCAGCTGGAGCTACCTTTCTTTATTGAGTGGCACAGTCAGAGAACAGTACGTGTGTGTGTGTCAGTGGAGGCTGTCGGGAGAAGCTACAGGAGGACGGGCTCATTGTAATGGTTAGAATGGAATGGAAACCACATGTGTGACTCTGTTCCTTTTACTCCATTCCAGTTATTACAACCTCCTATAGCTCCCCCCACCAGCCTCCACTGGTGTGTGACTGTGCTCTTCAGTGTGTTGTCACGGTAACCATCGTCCTTGACTCCACAGATGAAGTCAGGTTCTGCCCAAAACACTCCTCCAACTAGTGTTAACCTAAACGAAGGCCTATGACTGGGCAGAGTGATTGTGTCAGACTAGTCTGGGCAGAATGGTTGCTGTTATACTAAGGAAGAACAAAAGGTCTGAAAATAGACAGGGCCATGTTTAATTAGGGACAGTTCATTGTTTAACTTCCCCTATCCACTCAGCAGCACATCCTAGCTCTTCCAAGAAATGTCTCCTTTCTCCTTTTTTATTGTGTGCCGGCACAATGCACAATGTCGTTCTTTAATGTTACATGTTGTCTTATGTCAGCATTTGTTACAGTTTAGAAAGCAAACAATACAACTTGACAACAAGGTGGTAAACGGAGCAGGGCCTCTTCAGCATCGACCGACCAAGAAGACATATACTCTGTCAAACCCCCTGGTTACACAAGGCTCCATTTGACCTGACTTAATGTCAGAGATTTGTCTTAACTATCATCAATAGTGGTATACTGAGGTATCAGCAAATAGTTGATCGTCCAAGTAAGAGGCTGTGGTGGGAAGCGATATCAACCAATGAAACATACAGCACATGACCAGAAGTATGTGGACACCTGCTCATCGAACATCTCATTCCAAAATCATGGGCATTAATATGGAGTCGGTGCCCCCTTTGCTGCTATAACAGCTTCCACTCTTCTGGGAAGGCTTTTCACTAGATGTTGGAACATTGCTGCGGGGACTTGCTTTCATTCAGCCACGAGAGCATTTGTGAGGTCGGGCACTGATGTTGGGCAATTAGGCCTGGCTCGCTGTCGGCATTCCAATTCATCCCAAAGGTGTTCGATTGGTTTGATGTCAGGGCTCTGTGCAGGCCAGTCAAGTTCTAACACACCAATCTTGACAAACCATTTCTGTATGGACCTCGCTTTGTGCACAGGGGGCATTGTTATGCTGAAACAGGAAAGGGCCTTCCCCAAACTATTGCCACAAAGTGGGAAGCACAGAATCGTCTAGAATGTCATTGTTTGATGTAGAGTTAACATTTCCCTTCACTGGAACTAAGGGGCCTAGCCCGAACCATGAAGAACAGCCCCAAACCATTATTCCTCCTCCACCAAACTTCACAGTTGACACTATGCATTCGGGCTGGTAGTGTTCTTCTGGCATCTGCCAAACCCAGATTCGTCCATTGGACTGCCAGATGGTGAAGCATGATTCATCACTCCAGAGAATGCGTTTCCACTGCTCCAGAGTCCAATGGCGACGAGCTTTACACCACTCCAGCCAACACAAGCGCATGGTGGCGTGTGTGTGGCTGTTCGGCCATGGAAACCCATTTCATGAAGATCATGTTGCTCCTAGACGTTTCCACTTCACAATAACAGCACTTACAGTTGACCGGAGCAGCTCTACTGTAGCAGGGCAGACATTTGACGAAGTGACTTGTTGGAAAGGTGGCATCCTATATGACGGTGCTACGTTAAAGGTCACTGAGGTCTTCAAGAAGGCCATTCTACTGCCAATGTTTATCTATGGAGATTGCATGGCTGTGTGCTCGATTTTATACATGTCAGCAATGGGTGTGGCCTAAATAGACAAATCCACTCATTTGAAGGGGTGTCCAGATACTTTTGTATATACAGTGGGGAGAACAAGTATTTGATACACTGCCGATTTTGCAGGTTTTCCTACTTACAAAGCATGTAGAGGTCTGTCATTTTTATCATAGGTACACTTCAACAGTGAGAGACGGAATCTAAAACAAAAATCCAGAAAATCACATTGTATGATTTTTAAGTAATTAATTAGCATTTTATTGCATGACATAAGCATTTGATCACCTAACAACCAGTAAGAATTCCGGCTCTCACAGACCTGTTAGTTTTTCTTTAAGAAGCCCTCCTGTTCCTCCACACACTCAATCAAACAGACTCCAACCTCTCCACAATGGCCAAGACCAGAGAGCTGTGTAAGGACATCAGAGATAAAATTGTAGACCTGCACAAGGCTGGGATGGGCTACAGGACAATAGGCAAGCAGCTTGGTGAGAAGGCAACAACTGTTGGCGCAATTATTAGAAAATGGAAGAAGTTCAAGATGACGGTCAATCACCCTCGGTCATGATCAATGATCATGCGGAAGGTGAGGGATCAACCCAGAACTACACGGCAGGTCCTGGTCAATGACCTGAAGAGAGCTGGGACCACAGCCTCAAAGAAAACCATTAGTAACACACTACGCCGTCATGGATTAAAATCCTGCAGCACACGCAAGGTCCCCCTGCTCAAGCCAGCGCATGTCCGGGCCCGTCTGAAGTTTGCCAATGACCATCTGGATGATCCAGAGGAGGAATGGGAGAAGGTCATGTGGTCTGATGAGACAAAAATAGAGCTTTTTGGTCTAAACTCCACTCGCCGTGTTTGGAGGAAAAAGAAGGATGAGTACAACCCCAAGAACACCATCCCAACCATGAAGCATGGAGGTGGAAACATCATTCTTTGGGGATGCTTTTCTGCAAAGGGGACAGGACGACTGCACCGTATTGAGGGGAGGATGGATGGGGCCAACAACCTCCTTCCCTCAGTAAGAGCATTGAAGATGGGTCGTGGCTGGGTCTTCCAGCATGACAACGACCCGAAACACACAGCCAGGGCAACGAAGGAGTGGCTCCGTAAGAAGCATCTCAAGGTCCTGGAGTCTCCAGACCTGAACCCAATAGAAAATCTTTGGAGGGAGCTGAAAGTCTGTATTGCCCAGCGACAGCCCTGAAACCTGAAGGATATGGAGAAGTGCAGTGTGTGCAAACCTGGTCAAGAACTACAGGAAACGTATGATCTCTGTAATTGCAAACAAAGGTTTCTGTACCAAATATTAAGTTCTGCTTTTCTGATGTATCAAATACTTATGTCATGCAATAAAATGCTAATTAATTACTTAAAAATCATACAATGTGATTTTCTGGATTTTTGTTTTAGATTCCGACTCTCACAGTTGAAGTGTACCTATGATAAAAATGACAGACCTCTACATGCTTTGTAAGTAGGAAAACCTGCAAAATCGGCAATGTATCAAATACTTGTTCTCCCCACTGTATAATGTATCAAGCAAGCCAAACCAGTAGGTTGACCGTGAGTTTGCCCTGTCTCACCTTCCAAAGTTCAGCCTGAAACAGATTTAGGGCCGCAAACACAACCTGGCCTCCAAAAATAGAGCAGTGGACCAGAGCGAGCACTCAGTCAGACAGTTCAAGGGTCCTCTCATGTTTATCAGGCAATGTGGTGACGATTAATAAATAAACGCTTAGACCAACAACATTGTTCAGAAGTAGAAGACTAAAACCACATGACTGTTTACATAACAGCAGCATCATTATACAAGTCTAACTATATCTAACGGATTTGACGATAGATAAGGCTGCTGGGAAAAGCTGAGCAAAGCCACCAGCTGTCATGGCCACTGTTGAAGTCTAAACTCTAAACATCAACGTAACGCTTAAAAACGTTGAAAGAAATTACCGTAGAGGAAATCTGTAACGGATTTCTGGCCGATGTGATCAGATAACATCAGACATCTATAGTACTGAACTCTCTTGACCTCAACACTGTCTCTCACCTTTGGCGCATTTTACAGTCAGATTCAAACTGTGAACACTGTAATAATGTAGTTATAATGTGGGTAGTTCTGTGGGGAAGAGCCACAGTCACTGCTGCTAACCCATGGTGGTCAAGTAATTCCAAATAGCCGCAGCTTAGGCTATATGTTAGTCAGACGGGAGCTCCTGCTTCTGTTTGCAGAGCTTTTTCTGGAAAGAGGGGGAAAGTTCAAGGCCCCGGGCACCTCTGTTTTTGGGGTCACCCTCATTGGGCAAACCTCCCTCGCTGGTAAAACAAAGAATCACAGTCCACGTGGCCGAACTATGTGAGAGAAAGGGCCTCCCGCCTCTGTTTGCAGAGCTTTTTCTGGAAGGGGGGGACAGTTCAAGGCAACCGGCCCTTCTGTTTTTGGGGTCACCATCATCAGGCAAGCCTATCTCGTTGGTGAAATGAAAAATCAGAGAGTGATCTCGTCTGCTGGGCCAGAGGGGCATAGTCTAAACCAGGGGAGAGCTGGAAACACACTCATAATGACAAATTAGACCCTGCCCTGTTGATTCATCTCAAACACAAACAGCTTATAAAAACAAACAGAGGAAATGGCTTTAAAAGTTTATTTGCTGTCCAACCAAATATGTTGTACGTAGATAAGTGATAATGCACTGATGTATTATCTTATTATGAAGTCATTTTTTAGATTACAATGTCAATGTACACAGAGTGTACAAAATATTAGGAACACTTTCCTAATATTGAGTTGCACCCCACCTTGCTCTCAGAACAGCCTCAATTCGTCGGGGCATGTCTCTACAAGGTGTCGAAAGCATTCCACAGGGATGCTGGCCCATGTTGACGGCAATGCTTCCGACAGTTGTGTCAAGTTGGCTGGATGTCCTTTGGGTGGTGAACCATTCTTGAAAGACACGGGAAACTGTTGAGTGTGAAAAACCCACCGACGTTGCATTTCTTGACACACAAACTGGTGCGCCTGGCACCTACTACCATACCCAGTTCAAAGGCACTTAAATATTTTGTCTTGCCCGTTCACGCTCTGAATGGTACACATAAACAATGCAGGTTACAATTCTCTCAAGGCTTCACCTGGATTCACCTGCTCAGTCTATGTCATGGAAAGAGCAGGTGTTCCCCTAGGGAAAAAAAAAATAATAATAATAAAAAAATAAAAAATTATAAAAAATAAAAAAAGAGCAGGTGTTCCTAATGTTTTGTACACTCTGTGTATATTAATCAATCAAATATTTTCATAATACCCTTTTTACATCAGTAGATGTCACAAAGTTCTTATACAGAAACTCTGTATAAAACCCCAAACAGCAAGCAATGCAGATGCAGAAGCTTGGTGGCTAGGAAAAACTCCCTAGAAAGGCGGGAACCTAGAGGAACCAGGCTCTGAGGGCTAGCCAGTCCTCTTCTGGCTGTGCCGAGTGTGGTTGAATGTGAGACAATGTGTCACGCCCTGATCTGTTTCACCTGTCTTTGTGATTGTCTCCACCCACCTCCAGGTGTCACCTGTTTTCCTCATTAGTCCCTGGGTACTTATTCCTGTGTTCCCTGTTTGTCTGTTGCCAGTTCGTCTTGTAATGTCAAGTCAACCAGTGTGTTTTTCCGTGCGCCTGCTTTTTATTTTCTCTGTTTTTGCTAGTCCTCCAGGTTTTGAACCTTGCCTGCCTTGACTCTGAACCCGCCTGCCTGACCATACTGCCTACCCTGACCTCGAACCTGCCTGCCACCCTATACCTCCTGGACTCTGACTTTATGGTCTTTTGCCTGTCCACGACCATTCTCTTGCCTGCCCCTTGGATTATTATAAATATCAAAGACTCTAATCATCTGCCTCCCGTGTCTGCATCTGGGTCTCGCCCTGTGCCCTTGTACAATAATTCAATGTATGTATAGCAGATAAGGGTACCCATTGGGAAGACCAGTAAACAGTTGAACTAAAACTTGTTTTTTTCTGTCAATGATGACATTTGGCTTCTGATTGGTATGAAGCCAAATCCATACTGGCTTCCATTGACACTTTTTTGGGTGCGCCAGGACCATTCACAGCTGAGCTCACTCAGTTTAGCTCAAGGCTGATTAAAAAATAGCCAAATGACCAAGGGAGGCCAAATGCTCGCTGGCTTTCCTTGCGTTCAACGCTATGGGCGACAACATTGTCAAACTGTTTTTGACCAGACAGAATCCGATCGATTGGATAAACGTACTGAGACAGAGGGGCATTGTTTCGTTTGCTTGCATGCTTTCTCCGGTGATATATTCCGCCTCTTGCGAATTGAAGGAAATTGATGAAACATAAAGAAACATTACTTTGTATATGTTTTTCTTATTTTCTTGGTACATTTTCTAGTGAAGCCTGGTTTCCCCTGGCATCCATGAATACACGCCACTGCTAGCACCTATGGTGGAAGTAGAACTAGACCAGCCGAGGTATAGTTTGTGGCAGGGAGAATACAGTTTTGTACAAGAATGAAGGGTACTAAGGATTGAGATGTTCTTTTCACCTCGTCTCTTCCTCTGTTACTTCTTATTCTTGTGTGCCTAATATTTTGCAATACAGAGAAGTTTTTTTGTAGATGCCCAACTCAGAATGCATATGATCTTTCAAGATTTTGGGGGCCTTTAGTTATGAAGGTTGCATAGTTTAAACTACGGGATGTTCCTCTATGTATAATAGGGTATTAGATGTGGGGGGAGGTCTCTCAGGGATAAGAAGTGTACAGCGTTATCAGGTTTGGGTAGGTAGGGTTGTGCAGTTCGTATAGAGCAGGGATGTTCAATTCAGTCCTGGAGGGCCGAAACACTTCTGTTTTTTGTTTCTACCTGGTTGTTAATTGCACTCACCTGGTTTCCCAGGTCTGAATCAGTCCCTGATTAAGAGAGGATGAAAACCAGAAGTCTTTTGTCCCTCCAGGACCAACATTGAACACCCCTGATATAGAGCTAGGGAGGGTTGCTGCAATTGGCTCAGGATGAAAACTGAGTTTATCAGCAGCGGTGTCATTTCCCTTTTCTAATGTGCTCAGCGCTGTGGGTGGCTGGGAACTGAGGAGAGGTTCAGGACGGGTCCATAACTCTAGGGCACTGATGGCCCTGCTCAGCCCAGCAGAGACAGCACAGACTGACTGATGGAGAGAGCAGAGCCAACCAGAGCCATCTGTCCTCCCAGTCACCCCCCTGACAACACCAGAGAGAGATGGAGGGGGGAGGGGCTGAAGAGTGATAATTTTTTTTGTGTTGTTACTACAATTAAATAATAAGGAGTAAGACAGGAGATTGAATTGGAAAAGGCTTCATGTACATCTTTTCATGTACATGGTGCAGTCAGCCCACGTGGCCGCAGAACTGAGTCAGATGCGGGCGAAAGGTCGGGCCGGCCTCCTGCCTCTGTTTGCAAAGCTTTTTCTGGAAAGAGGGGGAAAGTTCAAGGCCACCTGTGCCTCTGTTTTTGGGGTCACAATCAGTAGGCAAGCCCCCCTTGTTGGTAAAAAAAATAAAAATATCTGAGAATGACCTCGTCTGCTTGGGCAAAGGGGCATAGTCTAAAACGGGGGGGGGGGGGGGGGGGGGGTTGGAAACACACTCATAATGACAAATCAGACCCTGCCCTGTTTCTTCATCTCAAGAGACAGAGAGGAGAGAGAGATGTAATGGAGAAGAGGTATTGCTGATGGGGGTAGGAAAGGAGTATGTTGAGTATGAGAGAAAGAGATGGATGAAGAGAGGAGGAGAGAGTAACCTTCCGGTGGGGCGTAATGTGACCCCCTCTAGGGGCCCGCCTCATCTCCACCCTATCCCCTCGTGTCCTGCTGGCTGAGGCCTTGGTTACATTACACCATGGCATGGCGTCATTAGGCTAGGATTAGCAGAAAGGTGAAGAGCCTCCCTCCACTGAATAGTATGGAGTAGCACTGAGCACACTACCATCATCATTTCATGTCTACTATCAAGTGGGACCAACTCCAAATAAAATATCCTTTTCCAGGCATTGTTTTCAAGGTGAAAATCTGTCAAGGTCCTACTGAAAACCCGTGGCACTCAGACCAGAAAGGGACTTTTTGGGGGGAATCGAGGAGTGGAGTGGAGTGAGTGCCAGCATCTCTTCCTCTCCCGACTTTCTCACACCCCACACCCTCCAGACTGGCCTCTGACAATAACACAGGCCTTGTGAGGAGGCTTTCTGACGTCAGCCACACGTCACACGCCTTGTTGATTTACCGTGACCTGCCTAACGAGAAGCAGACCCTATGTGTCACTGCTATGAGCACCGTGTTTTTCTTCAGTTGTTCCGACAAAGTAAACAGGGTCAGGCCCTGCGGTTAAGCAACTACCTTTTCCGCCCCGAGTGCGGAGAGTGATGATATCTCAAATCCCTTAGTTGTGAGCTCCCCCATTTTTTTCTTTCTCTCTGAGTCCCTCCGGGCAGCAGAGGCGAGCGGAGCGGAGTGCAAACTGCTGGACCCCGTCCCAGAACGACAGGATATCCTGTATTACTCACAACTAGGGTCACCTAAACACCTCCTGACCGTTGGGATAAACATCAGAGTGTGTGTGAACCGAGAGCAAGACACTTCCAGAAAGTCACAGTGGAAGACAGAAATGTTTGTTTTACTATTCTTGTGGGGATCAAACAATTGATTCCGATTCAAAATCCTATTTTCCCCAACCCCAAACCGGAACGCCAAAGCCCAAATCCTAACAATAACCCTGAACCTAAAATACATTTTCTTCCTAAGGGGGACTGGAGAAATTTCCCCACTTGTCTGAATTTTCCTTGTTTTACTATCCTTGTGAGGACTTCTGGTACCCACAAGGATAGCAAAACCAAAAACACACACACAGGGGCCAGGTTGTCAGGCCCTGAGATAAAGAACATGCTTACAATGCCACATATATAACACTCCGAAGACCCACGATGGGCCCACCATCCCCACTCACACAATTGCTGACAGGTCGGGGATGTCCCCGACTATGGAAATAGGCCTGTCCCATACATACATAACGCACCACATATCACTGCTGAGGAACACAATCCACCATAGCTATTATCTGTTACGTCAGTTATGATAACATCAGGTTAAAAAAAAGACACGTTTGATTCTGTGGGTCAGAAGGTGAACTTCGATGCATATCCGATTATGTAACGCGTGCCTCTACTAATGCAACCAGCGAGAAGAAATCCAGTAAGAACACTTCTACATACAAACCCCATTAGTTTGGGACCGATAAGAATTTTAATTTCGTCAAGAGGGAGAGAGAAAGGTTGTACGTTTCACATGCTCTAAACTGGACCAGAACGCAACAGGGCTGATATGCTAGCCTCGGGGGGATAATTGAGAAACGGTGAGTCGTCGATTCACCACAGAGAGGAGTTATGTAAGCTAGGATACATCTAGTTGCCCTAACCGCTCAACTGTCTGGATAAACACGCACATATAAGCCAAGATAGAGACCTCTCTCTGAGGTGTTCTGTTTTTTTTTCAGGTGTAAGACAAAACAGCTATTTAAGACACGAGAAAATCATATGAATTTGATGACAAACTGCCAGCGGTTGTGAGAGGTTAGAAGGAAATACAAAACAAAGTGATGTTACTGGAAAAACGCTGACGTGAATGTTGGGGAGGAAGTGTGTTTGTGTCGGTGGGTGACTTATGAGTTGGACGTCACATTTTGGTTGATTGTATGTTTGTGTTTAGACACATTTGAACGGTTGCTCATGAAGTAGGCTTTGGTTTGGACAAATACGTTTCTGCATGTGCCTCAGTGTGTGTGTATCAAATCAAAGTTTATTGGTCGCGTACACAGATTTGAAGATGTTATCACAGGTGCAGCGAAATGCTTGTGTTAGCTCCAACAGTGCAGTAACACCTAGCAAAAAACACTATACACAATACAGATGTCACGCCCTGACCGTGGAGAGCTTTTTATGTCTCTATTTTGGTTTGGTCAGGGTGTGATTTGGGTGGGCATTATATGTTCATTTTCTATGTTTTGCATTTCTGTACTCTGGAGGGGCCGGGCTAAAGTGGGCATTCAGCCTTGAGGAGTTGTGCCAAGGCTGCGCACCAGAGCTCCAGTGCTCCCCCACAGCCCGGTTCATCCGGTGCCTCCTCTACGCACCAAGCCTCCTGTAGGTCTCCCCAGCCCGGTGGGCCCTGTGGCAGCCCCACGCACCAGGCTGTCTCTGCGTCTCCTCCCTCCAGAGCCTTCCTCCAGTCCGGACCCTCCAGTGACGCCCTTCAGTCCGAAGACTCCAGTGTCGCCCTCCAGTCAGGAGCTTCCAGCGACGCCCTCCAGTCCGGACCCTCCAGTGACGCCCTCCAGTCCGGACCCTCCAGCGACGCCCTTCAGTCCGGACCCTCCAGCGACGCCCTTCAGTCCGGAGCCTCCAGAGACGGCCTCCAGCCCGGAGCCTCCAGAGACGGCCTCCAGCCCGGAGCCTCCAGAGACGGCCTCCAGCCCGGAGCCTCCAGAGACGGCCTCCAGCCCGGAGCCTCCAGGGACGCCCTCCAGTCCGGAGCCTCCAGGGACGCCCTCCAGTCCGGAGCCTCCAGCGGCGCCCTTCAGTCCGGACTCTCCAGAGGCGCCCTTCAGTCCGGAGCTTCCAGAGGCGCCCTTCGGTAATACAGCCTGACAGGATGCTCTCAATGGTGCATCTGTAGAGGTTTGTGAGGGTCTTAGGGGCCAAGTCGAATTTCTTCAGCCTCCTGTGTGGTTGCATGCCCGTAGCTCACACACATACTGACAGGATGACACACACACACACACACACAAAGCTCCAGCGCTGCCCTTACTTCTTAAAGTCCTTTATGGCGGCCCCTCTCTGATTGCCCAGGGCAAATGTGCGTTATTGCCGCTCGTATGAAGAGCCCTAACGTGGTTGACACACACGCGGCCAGGTGAGCTGCAGCACCGGGTACATTTCCACTCCACACAATCTTCTGTTGTCTTGCTGCGGGGAGGGCTTGTCAGAGTGTGGCGTTGCGTGTCTGCCACCACCCGGGCGGACAGAGCACCAGTGAATCACAGAGACAGGCCAGGTCACCTCTCTCTCCCTGGAGGTGGCTGAGTAGACAGATCACTCCTCACCCTCAGGGGGGAGGTCTGATGTCCACACCACTGACTGTCCTCTCTCTGCACCCTAATGAACAGCCTCCCCACATCCCCCAGGTTAGTTGGTTGGTGCACCCCGGTTGACCCCCTGCCTGAGCCAACCAGAGTGAAAGAGTGACCAGACCTGCTATATGACCAAAAGGAACACATGGGTCAATGCAACCCCACCATATTACTTAATATGCCTCCTTTGCTACGGTGCGCAGCCTGGGACAATAAACTGTTCATCCTTGAACACTGAATATTAAATCAATCAATCTAATATATTCCTCCAGATCAGTTGGTTACGGGCATTAATGCTTCATGGCTCCATTCTCTTTTTTACTATGCAAGCGTTTTTCTTGGCGCTTTACTACAGAACACAGTTCATGCTGTTCTAGCTTATCTTATCTTTTTTCCTTTCTGTAAAGTGTGTTGCGAAAAATGACTGCTGTGCAGATATCGGACTGATAGCGGCAGCAGGAGAAAGCTGATGGTTACAGATGAGAATGATGTCATCCTCAGAGATAACCTTGTTCTCTCCTCCATCCCAATGCCATTGTGTCGGGAAATGAGATTTCGGATTCGAAAGATTGGCCTCGCTGAATTGGAGGCCGTGGGTTCAACAATCCCCCACAAAAGAGGATTGACATGCTCCAGCTAAACCCTCTCATGTTTGACCGATAGAACACCGTCAGATGTCATCTCCTAGGTAGTCATCAGAATGACCACAAAGCAGAATGACCACAAAGCAGACAGAGAGAGAAAGAGGGAGAGAGCGAAAAAGAGAGCGAGAGACTTTAGGTCAAAAAGTACTTGCGCCTCAGCAGGAGAGGCATTATCTAGACTTACTCCCAGACTCACAACTCTAAATGAGAGTCATGCAAATCGGCCTCCAGAACAGACTGCACACATCGTAGAGGGGGGTGACAATGAGAGGGGAGGGGGTGAGAAAATGAGAAAGGGGGGTGAGATATTGAAAGAGAGAGGGTAAGGGGGCGGGAGAATAAAAAGGTGGAGGAATGTGCTTGCCACTGCTGGAGAAGTGAGAATCAATCATGGAGGCACTTTTAATTTCCCTGGCGCAGAGGGTTGTGTCAGTGAGTAATTACACAGAGGGAGATACTCCTCTGGCTCGGCCTGATACTACAGTCTGGAGCATCAGCTGGCACCTCAGAGACCCCGTAAAGAGGATGAACCCTCAACCCTGGCCCCTGAGCCTAGCCATCTGCCAGCCGCATAGGATATGTACAGTATGTACGTATACATGTAGGTACAGTACCAGCCAAACGTTTGGACACACCTACTCATTCAAGGGTTTTTCTTTATTTTTTACCATTTTCTACATTGTAGAATAATAGTGAAATAATCAAAACTATGAAATAACAAATATGGAGTCACGTACTGTAGTAACCAAAAAAGTGTGAAACAAATTAGTGAGGTCGGGCAATGATGTTGAGCGATTAGGCCTGGTTCGCAGTCGGCGTTCCAATTCATCCCAAAGATGTTCGATGGGTTTGAGGTCAGGGCTCTGTGCATGCCAGTCAAGTTCTCCCACACCGATCTTGACAAACCATTTCTGTAGGGAACTCGCTTTGTGCACGGAGGCATTGTCATGCTGAAACAGGAAAGGGCCTTCCCCAAACTGTTGCCACAAAGTTGGAAACATAGAATTGTCTAGAATGTCATTGTATGCTGTAGCGTTAAGATTTCCCTTCACTGGAACTAAGGGGCCTAGCCCGAACCATGAAGAACAGCCCCAAACCATTATTCCTCATCCACCAAACTTTACAGTTGGCACTATGTATTAGGGCAGGTAGCGTTTTCCTGGCATCCGCTAAACCCAGATTCGTCGGTCAGATTCGTCTGCCAGATAGTGAAGCGTGATTCATAACTCCAGAGAACGCGTTCCCATTGCTCCAGAGTCCAATGGAGGCGAGCTTTACACCACCCCAGCCGACGCTTGGCATTGCGCATGGTGACCTTAGGCTTGTGTGAGGCTGCTCGGCCATGGAAATCCACTTCATGAAACTCCCGACGAACAGTTATTGCGCTGACGTTGCTTCCAGAGGCAGTTTGGAACTCGGTAGTGAGTGTTGCACTGGAGGACAGGCGATTTTCACGAGCTACGTGCTTCAGCACTCAGTGGTCCCATTCTGTGAGCTTGTGTGGCCTACCATTTTGCGGCTGAGCCATTGTTGCTCCTAGACGTTTCCACAATAACAGCACTTACAGTTGACCAGGGCAGCTCTAGTAGGGCAGACATTTGACAAACAACTTGTTGTAAAGGTGGCATCCTATGATGGTGCCACATTGAAAGTCACTGAGCTCTTCAGTAAAGCCATTCTACTGCCAATGTTTGTCTATGGAGATTGCATGGCTGTTTGCTTGATTTTATACACCTGTCAGCAACGGGTGTGGTTGAAATAGCTGAATCCACTACTTTGAAGGGGTGTCCACAAACGTTTATATATATATATATAGTGTATGTATGTATATGTATGTGTATGTGACGGAAATGTACACAGTGGAGCAACCGCTTGATTTAGCAGTTTCAATCCCATTTCAAATCAAATCAAATGTTGCTCCATAAAGCTAGCTAAACAGAACTGTGGTGCTGAGTGTAAACCCCTCGATGAACACTTCAACTGTGTCACCACACAGTGTCAAAGAAACTCTCGGTCAAACTCAGAGGACTGCTAGTTATGGGAAGATGGATGTCCCATTGACCCGTCTTTCTTCTGTTTTTACACCTTAGGAAAACAATTCTGCTCAGCAATTTACCAGTGGGAAACCCAGGACTTAGCCTTCTTTTGGTTGCTTGAGACATGAACCTTTTGACTTTGTTCATATGGGTTTGCAAGTACAATGAATTGAACAGAACATGCGTACAGTTACCCCCCCAAAAAGAAAGAAGCCCAGACCATGGACACAATCAAGTAGACCTTCAGCTATGACGGGCACACAACCTACCAAGCCTTCGACCGGGACTTGACCATAAAGACTGAACAGCCCAACAGGACACACACATCCCCTACACATACCTACCTACCTGGGTCTCAACGTACAGTATCTGAAAAAGACAGAACGGAATTTTCCATCCCAAACCTTTTAGGTTCAGGGGCTCCACTTAGCAATAAAATCAGTGTGCCCGGGGTATTTAGCCCCATGGAGAGACAGGTTTAGTAGGGGCTCTGTGTTTTTCTGTCAGGCACTGGGGATCAGTGGAAAATTCCCACTCCCACTCACAGGTCCGAAGGAGCTGAGACACTCCTCCGTGGTAGCCCCCCACCGGCCACATTTCTCCTTCACCGCTCTAACGGTTAACGGCAGCCATGGTTTTTATGGGAAAGGGCGCTGGAGGATTGTTTTGTTGTCAGGGCTAACGGCTTAGCCCGCAAGATTGTGGCGGCCCTGTGCACAATTCTGCAGCGCCTGTTGATGTATGTGTGTGTGTGTGTGTGTGTGTGTGTGTGTGTGTGTGTGTGTGTGTTTGAGTAGAGGGGGCTGCTGACCTATAGAGCAAGGCAAATTGATCTGCATAGAGATGAATGCTTCTATAACCGTTTTCAAAGGTTCCTCATCTGTCTAAATCTACCCACACTGTCAAAACGTGCTAATCAGCTCACTTACACCCAGACAGAGTAGAACAAAACGTTTTATGTTTGCGCCACTCAAAAGCCTTATGGCTAGAATGGATGCATGGGAACATCATTGTGGATGGAGGAAGACGTGTCTGTGTATTGTGGAGATTCAGCGAGGGGACAATAAGGGGGTGGTCCTCGTACCTGGGTACCAAGGCAACCCATCATCATGTGGGTGAGCAATTTGGCCGCAAACATGGGGAAGCGGGAACACAGCAGGTGGGATACGATGGCCAAGGCGAAACCTGAGGATCAGACAATAAGATATTCGTTATCAATCCATATTGAACATAAAAACCCACATGTTTTAAACTGGATTGAAAATACTTACAATGTAAGACAAAACATATAAAACATGGTGGGAGGTAATGGAGGACAGAAAGAGAGAGAGAGAGAGAGAGAGAGAGAGAGAGAAGACTTGAAAGGCGAGAGAGAGATATCAGGAAGATATGGAGAAGGGAAGAGAGAAAGAAAGAGTGATATAAAGAAAAAGGGCGGACTGAAAGAACTAAACTGGATGTATACCTAAAGAGACCCTCCATCCATACGGTACCTGAGATGCAGATGAAGCCTGAGGCGTAGAATGCCTCGTTGTAGGAGGCCAAGACGGCCATCTCGGCGTGGGCCGTGTACACAGACAGGTGGGAGCAGGCACACTCCACATAGTTCCCACTGTCCTCCACTACCCTGCAGAACTGCCCGTCTGACAGCCAGCTACAGGGAAGGGAGAAGGAGAGGGAGAGGGAGAGGCGTAACACAGTTAGTAGCCAGCCTTGAAGTTATGAAATTCAGATTGAAACATCCAGCTGTGTAGTGTCTCAGCTTCTTCAAGTGCTCCGACGTGCCAACTCTCAGATATGTTAACTGATTCAGAATATTTCAAAGGGTGACAAGTATGACAAGACAGAATTCATATTTGTTCCAGTTTAAAATGAAGCTGAGCTAATTTACTTTCTGAGTGACAGGCATGGGGGATTCTGAGAGGACTTGACAACTCACGGAAATGAATCTATGAAACACTGTGACAGTCCTCGTGATTAAATGACTGTGAAGTCTATGATGGGCTTTATTAGACCTGTCATTAGTGCAGCGAGGCGAGGTTGAACTTGAACAGGCCTCTCTCTCTCTCTCTCTCTCTCTTCCCTCAAGCTGACGTTATCAACGCCGTCATCTGGTTGGTTATCTGGGAGACAGATCTTTGAGACAGCTGCTCCATGGAACAAACCGAACCGGAGAAATCTGCGTCCTGTTACAGGCTGTTTAGCCAAGAGTCCCACGCCGGGCCTCCTCTGGAATGTCTTTTCAAACACACTTCTGATGGGCGGGAATGTTCGGGAACTCGGAGCAGAACAAACTGAACTCTTGCAGACATCACAGATGAGGCTGGGCGAACCCAGAGAGAGAGAGAGAGGGGGGAGGCCAATTCATCCATGGCCGGAAAGAGGTCCTGGCTGGACAGGGCCTGACCCCTGACCTCTCTGCTAGAGGCCGACCCTTATGTGTGAGGTTCACACCTTCAGAGCAGAGCTGAGCAGAAGGGGGACGCTTTTACTCACCTAAATGATTGTGTCGAAAATAGTCATTTCAGTCACACACCACATTAGTATATGGGTTCAAGTTTAGGATAGCG
Organism: Salvelinus alpinus; assembly: GCF_045679555.1. Lineage (NCBI taxonomy): Eukaryota > Metazoa > Chordata > Actinopteri > Salmoniformes > Salmonidae > Salvelinus > Salvelinus alpinus. Next base: position 50,273,512 of record NC_092104.1, on the reverse strand, counting down.
ACAGAAACTAAGAGAAATATCCGTTTTGGGGGATTCATACAAAAATAAATCATATGTGATCATGAAGGCTCTGTTTGTTGTGGTAAGAGCTATAGGCTCAGCCCTAACTATGTGCCACCTCTGTCACCTCTGGGTCTGCCCGGCAAATGGCCCAGGAACACAAGGAAGACACAAAGGACAATGATTTAGGAGCCAGTACGCCCTTCCCCCCCTTTGAGGGGCCAAATCTCTCTCTCTATAGTATCCATAGGACTGTTGAAATGTGTGTTAGTGACGCTATTGCATCCATGTTTGGTATGTATCTGAAACGTGTCCCCTGAGGAGAACTCTGACGACACAATATGTCTTATTTGCATTGGTCTTAACTCATCCCCCACACAAGCCTTCAGATGCTGTGAATGAATGATCATCAAGTCCTCCTGTCTTGTCATACTTTGAAATATTCTGAAACCGTTAACATATCTGAGAGTTGGCACATAAATGATCATCAAGTTTGGAGATTGGGCCTGGGTGATCAGGTTACAATACCTTGGTATTATTTGATTGGTCAAGGGTTTATATATATATATGTATTTCTTTTAAAGACACCTTCAAATGTTATAAATAGAATGAAATGCCTTCTGTATCTTATCCTGTCCATGGAATAAGGTCGTATGAAATGCTTCTCTTGTTAACTACAGCAAGCTAGGTCTGTTTGTTTTTTAGAACCTTTATTTAACGAGGCAAGTCAGTTAAGAACAAATTCTTATTTTCAATGACGGCCTAGGAACAGTTCAGGGGCAGAACGACAGATTTTTACCTTGTCAGCTCGGAGATTCGATCTTGCAACCTTTCGGTTACTAGTCCAACGCTCTAACCACTAGGCTACCTGCCGCCCCGATCAGTTCATGGTTTGTCTGTATGCCTAGATTGTGATTGCTATGTTAATGTCAGTATTGCCTTGTAACTTAAGCTTTATGCCTTGTATGTGAATCCATTCATTTTACGAAGTTATTAAATAATACTTGCATTCTGCATTCGCATGTGAGGGTCGCATGTGAGGTATATATAATATGCATATACAGTATATCAGATATTAACACACTACAGAGCTACATAGTACTGTGTGAAGGAAAGTGACCGTGTATGGGAGAGGGGGTTGAGGGCATCAGGTGGGAGTACAGAGTACAGTACCTCTCAGCAGCCTGGTTCCACAGAAGGCACAGGGACTGGCCAGGTTTGACCCTTGGCCCAGGGGTGTGAATACGGTACACCACCTCGTCACTCTTATTCAGGGGCCGTGACCCACGGCCCTGCAGGCTGGCAGAGAAAACCTACACAACAAGAGAAACACCATTACAGTACAGAGCAGGATGAAGTTGCCCCCTAAATGCTGATTTAAGGTCAGATATGGGATTTTCCCCAAAATTGACCAATACTAATGATCGGGGGGAGGTAAGCTGACCCTAGATATGTGCCTACAGCTATTATGGGTAACTTCTATTTGGTTTTAGCTCTAAAGACCAACTGGACAACATCGCCCCCTGCTGTTTCTGAACAGCACAAAAGTTACATTCGGACAAAAACATCCTGACCTGTAATACCATAGTACTCTCCTATAACTTGATGATCATTTATTTACCTTTATTTGACCAGATGAACGGACTAAATGAGTAAAGCGGTGATGGGCGGCGGGAAGCCTATCGGTTAAGCCCATATTACAGTAGCCGAACGGTCACTGGTTCGACTCCTACAGCCCACCAGCTGAACAATCTGTCGATGTGCCCTTGAGTAATGCTCTTAACCCTAATTGCTCCTGTAAGTCACCCCGGATAAAAAACCCTCACTCTTTTACGACAATGACTTTGGGAAAAATTGCAAGGGGGGCATCCTATCTCCAGCATAGTTACCAATCAGTCTGAAAGTGCTAATAGCTGCCATGATTTGGCATTGAGTGTGTGCGGGTCTGCTTGCCTTGCCGTTGAGGGCGGTGGTTTTGTCATTGGTGAGGAACCAGTGCTCCGTGCTGTACTCTGTGAGCTGCACGCGGCGGCAGGCTGAGGGGGAGAGGGTGCCCGCGGGCAGGGCTGGCACCTTAAGGAGGAACTCTGGCAACTGGAATGAGTCTGAGTTCTTGCCTGTGAATATGTGCCCGTTGATCTGGGTAGGGTACCAGTGGTAGGCAGAGATGGATATGTAGGCGCAAGTGTCCAGAATGGTCCTCCCCCTTTGAAAATACCAACAAATCACACTCTTATTCTACTCATAGTCTTTGTAACAGTGGGAAATAAGAGATGTACTACACGAGACCATAGTCGACCTTAGACAATAGTGTTCGCATTAGCAGAAATAATAGACTGCACTGCTCCGCTTCAGTTACCCACAATCCCCCCCATGGGCAGGACTGACCTTTGACCCTGTGCTCCACACTGGGAGTGTGTGAGGAGGGAGAAGGCGAAGCGCTCAGCCACCTCTGCCAGCTGACTCAGGCCCTGCGTGTCGACACGGCTGGGGTTTGCCATGGCACACAGGAGGTCATAGGTCAAACCACGGCTGCTGTCAGCAAGAGGGGTCCGCTCTGCCTCTATAAGCACCTTTGCGAGCAGAGAGAGAGAGAGAGTGGAGGTGTTTATGACTAAGATACATATAGCCAGTAACCTAAGAGCCCCCTAATACACACACACAGTACCTGTGGGTTATGAGTGACAAGTGGCATTCGGTGATTTCCTGCTACCATACATTCAGTACAACGCAACTGACAAACCTTTTTGGAACCTTTTTTTCTAAGAGTGTGTTGGTTTATTTCTAGTACGGCGGGGACAGTTATTCCCTGTGCCCTCAGCCCCCCGCTCTGCTCTCACACACTACAGAGCAGGCTTGACTTGGCTAGAGGCCGATTGGTTCAGATGAAGTGACAGTGTAAGAGTCAGACAGTTTGTGACAACAGAGACCTTTTCAAAAGAAAATGTGTCTGCAGATCTGTCACTATTTTGCATGGGAAAAGGCTGCCCTTTGGCAAAAGCAGACAAACTCAAATGCAACACACACTAAGCACACAAAAACAAAAACCCCACACAAACAGATCATTTTTAATAACAAACAAAGCAAGTTTGGGGAAAAAAAGTCTCCCTCTGTTCTCTGTCTAGCCTATCTTTTCCCTCTCCCTCGCTCTCCCTCGCTCTCCCTCCTCTCTCACCTTCCCCATTGCGACCAGAACGGCGGTCAGTTGTTCTGGTGTGAGCTGGGCTGTGGCCTTGTTGAGCAGGGCCTGGAGCACCCTATCCAGTATGGCGCTGTCCAGAGGCTGCTGGAGCTGGTCCAACAGGGCCCAAACCAGCTGGGCCTCTGTGTCCGATACCAGGGTCACGTTGGCCAGCCCATACTCAGGGTGCACCCTGGCCCCTCCGCTGGCTCCATACAGCTCCACGCGGAAGCGCTTGGGCGGGGGGTTGGACGAGGCCTGGTCTGGGGTGAGGGTGATGTCCAGCCCCGTGCTCCTCTGGCCCAGGTCAAAGGTCAGCTGGCCCTCTTCTTTTAGGAAGTCCATCCCGGCCACGGCGGGCCAGACCAGGTTAGGGCCTACTGCCTCAGCCCGAGGGAGTTCCTATCGGACGACAACGAGAAAGGAGTGTGAGGTCATAGTAGGGTGGAAAGATTGAGGGAGGTGGGAAAGGTGGAAAATAGAGAGAGAGACGGATGGATGGGGAGATACAGTAGGTGTTGCAACAGAGCTTTATGCATGTACAAATATAAGAGGAGAAGAGGAGGTTGAAGACCTGTGGCGAAATAGAAGGAAGAAGGGATGGATTGATGAACAGACGAATTTGGACTCTGTGACATAAATATGTATCCAACGGATGTTTTCAGAACATCATTTCTGTCTGAAAGATGAAAGGAGATAACCTTGTCATATGTAACTTGGAGTGCTAGTAAGTGCACTGGACAATCTCCCTTTTGATCTACAATATCAAAGGCTGGGGTTACAAGTGAATGTCGGCCCCCAGCTAGGCAGTGGACCAAACACACAGAGCTCATCCCCACCCCTGGGAGAGAGGCAGGATGGGAGGAGAGGGAAGACACACACACACACACACACACACACCGTTAGACCTCGAAGGTCACAAAATTAGGTCAGCTTAATTAGGTCAGGGTGAGGAATGGAAATCTGATTTGGTGAGTTAGACAACACGACAACTTGAACACGATGGGACTTGGCCTACTTTGAAATGGTCATTTTCGACCAGAAGGATGTGAGAGGTTACAGAGGAAGACAATGTGAGAGGATGTGTGGTAGTGTGGGAATGTAATGGCAATATAAAAAGTATTATTTTATGTGAATGTATGGAAATGTGAAAAATATTATTACAAACAAATGTGTGTGAGTATTCCATGTGTGTGTGTCTGTGTGTGGTGTGTGAGTGTGCTTGTTTTGTGTGTGCACTGTGAAAATGTTTCCTGTGCATGTGTGTGAGTGTGTGTGGTGTGTAGTATGTACTGTGCACATGTGTATATTTCTCACCAGCATGCGGTAGTGTACGGTGATGGTGGAGGCTGTGCTGGCCTCTCTGTACACCTGCAGACTGAGGCGGGTGGTCTTGAGGTGTGCTACGGGCAGTCTGGAGCCCACCGCAAAGTAGACCAGCCCCCGGGGGTCATCGCTCTCCAGCATGGTGACATTGGCAAAGCGGGCACTCTCGTTGATAGCAGCGCCAACACCCACTTGGTAGATCTCAACCAGGAACCAGGCCTGGTACTCAGGTTCCTATGGCAACACGCATACATATGAGGTTCAGGAAAGGCTATCTGGTTTAAGATTGAAATACGTAAGAGGGGAAAAGGATGACAAATAGAAAGAGGGAACATTATGTGCCCTAGCCATTAGATTACAGTACAGTACGAGCAATGTTTATAAAAAATAGTTATAGAATTGAACCCCATGCCACATACTGGTGGACGGGCCCTACAGCCTCCAACAGTGAGTCTGGGACTAATTCCTCTCATTCCCAGGTCTGAGGGCTGTCATATACCAGCCTTGTAGGGGGAGGGGAGGAAGGGGTAGGGGATTTAGGAAGCACAGCAGACAGACTGCGCTCGATAGGAAGAGGCGTGTGGACGTCTGCCCTAAAATATCCCAGACACACAGACAAACAGCAGGACAGGAAGTGGGCAGAGGCTGGGTGAGTAGAACGACCCGGGAGAGGAGAGGAAGGAGATGAGAAGAGAGAGGACCGAGGCTGTGATCACACCACAGGGGCTTCCTGCCTTCCTCCTGTGAGCTTACATTGATGTCGATGCCACCTTCAGGTTATTCTCTCTTCAAACCTCAACATTAACATACTGTATATCCTCTGACGCCACAGCAGAAAGATATCGTGTGAGATACAAGGGATGTATGGGCTAGGAGAGAGCTACTTCATAAGGACATCCTTCAGTGGTCAGTGGTCCAAATGGAGAGGAGTTGCTGACAGTTTTAGAGTAATGTGACTCATATCTGTTCTGGTCCCCCTTGACCTCTAACCTCTAGTATGACCTGGGAATCACCTGGTCTTGTCGGACCTCCATGCTGAGGACACAGAGGACCTGTCCTCTCCTGCACAGCACGGTGCCTGAGGTCTGCAGCAGCTCCCGGGTCAGGTTGACACCGTTGTTGACCAGGGACAGTTCCGCCCTGTTGAATGTGGCCCGCCACATCACCTCAACGTCCTCAAAGGCCCTGCACGGGGGAGGCAGAAAAGCAAGAAAGAAAAAAAAAACATCACTTTCTTTTCTTCTTTTTTTTTCCGGAAGCAGATGGGTCTCACATCAAACACACACTGCCCCAAAGTGGCTGGAGGTGATCATCGTAGCTTGCTTGTATCACACTACTTATGATGACGATTTTACCACCACTGTTACTGCTGCCACTCTTTGGTTTGCTGACAGTCACATGGGCAGAGGAATGTTGCGGAGGATAAAAAAAACGGAGAAACATACCGGTTCTGTTGTCTCTGTAGGTAGAGCAGGGCCGTTCTGTTCACTTCTGAGTCCTCATCCAGAACCTGACCCAGCAGAGAACTCACACTGAAACCCACTATCCCATTATGGAAATCACTCCCTGAGAGAGAGGGAGAGAGGGAGGGGATGGAAGGAGAGAGACAGAGTTGTATGACTATTTCCTTATACTGTTCACTGTATGTACACTGAGGAGAGCGTTCAACAAATACAGCGCATCACGCTTCCGATTCTCTTGTGACCGTCCCTTTGATTATATCATCAATTATATTCAAATGAACAGTGGAACAGATTTCACATCCCTGGAATGATGTCAGATGTCTGTGCCCAGGGACCTAATTTAGGAATTGTATTGGAAAACAATGACCTATAGCGATTCAATTGTATTAGACAAACTAGAGCATGACATTAGCTTGAATTGACTGACCAATGGATAGACTAAAGGAGCATGTGACAGGGGAGCCTGATGCTTATATGAGCGTTTCAGTGTTTTACCTAGGATTATAATTTTGGCAAAGGAGCTGAAGCCCTGCTTGTCGGGTCCATCTGCGATCTGTGCCCCTCCCTCTGGCTCGCTGAGGTAGATGAAGAACACTTCCTGTCCCTCGGGCTCAGAGTCGTCTAGGATGAGTAGGCTGACCTCGGCCTCGCTTTGCCCCTCCTGCAGTGACACCAGGGCGGACTCCAGCCTGAAGTCCTGCCCCTCCAGGGCTAGGCTCCTGTTGGGTTCCAGAGTAAAGGGGAGAGGGCCACCTCCGACACTCCCGTCCCCATAAGCCTGGACCCTGACCCTCACTGGCCCAGCCAGGCTCTCAGACCTGTGCACCTTGAGGAGCACTTTCCTCTCCTGCTGGCTCCCCTCCTCCCTGTCCTCTGCTGTCTGAACCAGCCCCGGCCCGATGCTCAGCACCCCCCCGCTGACATCACTGGCCAGGATGGTGACAGTGGCCACGCTGCGTTGGGGGGTGAGACGGGGCCGGGAGTCGCCTGAGTGGGGGTCACCACCACGGCTCAGCACCTGAACGTCTGTCAGGTTGACATAGAAGATCTCATCGGGCTCCGAGAGCACATCGTCCAGTATAGACAGACGGATCGAGGCGGAGGTCTGGCGAGGCGAGTCGAAGAACAGCTCTCCGTCCTGCACCGCAGTGAAGTCCTGTCCCGCCAGGGCGCTGCCCGACGCCGTCTCATAGGATAGGCGGGTACGGTTGCTACGGAAACCGTAGAGCCGCTGGACGTAGAGGGTGATGGTCTGCACGTCCTCCTCGATGACCAGCTGGCGGGAGTCCGGGGCGAACTGGTACAGCCCCAGAGGCTCGACCTCTGCCACCGTGAACCCTGACCTGGAGAGGGAAACAGAGATTAACATCACACCATAGCTGCTATATCATTCTAACAGTACTATTACATACAGAATGCAATCTTCAGTCAGAAGGCAGTCTCGTTCCAACCGTTGTGTCGACAGTATATAGGAGCGTTATAAGCCTGGCAGGTGAGGCTAGTTACTGTACCTGAGTCTGGCTACTCCAGGAACAGGTGAGCTGGAGCCGGCTGCAGTGAGGTGGAGGGCGTAGGCCGCTGGCTCAGACACATCAGGGAGTGCCTGGAGGAACACAGTCTTGCTCCTCTCTCCATGGGCCAGGGTCACCGAGCCTGAGGAATACGACAAACACCCTCAGACAACACCCTACATCAATACTATCAGTTTGGTCATTTTGTAGGGCGTTTGTTGGTGGTGGCGTTTGGGGAAAAAAGAGATGTAAATGAGACTGGAGGAGGTGGAATGTGTCTGGTGGGTTTACATAGAGAAAAGGAACACTTATCAGCCTATTCACATGCCCTTCTGTGTTTAGAGAGAGAGAGACTTCAACATCTCAGATAGGCAGATAAACATGTCACCAAACCTCTTCTCAAGCGCACAGTGGTGAGTTTCCCGTCTGAGGGCCTTACCTGAGCTGGGGGTGATAACTCCAGGCTTGAACCCAACTGGAGCCTGTCCAGGGGGGTACCCTGCGCTCCACTCCACCCTCACCCCCCCAAACAGCCCCGTCCTGGACACCAGCGCCTCACACACACCCGTCTCCACACTGGAGACCTGCAGTGCCAACGAGGCAAAGCCCACCTACACACACACACACACACACACACACACACACACACACACACACACACACACACACACACACACACAAGCCATACAGAGGAAAAGGAATAAGGGATGACTTCATGAGTGTTACATTAAAGCCCAGCAAAGATCTAATAGACAACATAGTGAGATGAGACAAAGCAAAACTCGACCGCTTTGGAATTATGAGCTATAGAACAGCTGACTATAGATGGGGCATTCAGACAGAAAAAAAACTAGACGAATGGTTGAGACCGTTTCCACTGTAACGGTGACTCTCTGCAATGACGTGATGAAACTTTGAAACAAAGTTGGCATTAAGATTGTCCACAGCCCTGTGTGCCGCTGTAAATGCTTGGATAATACTGTCTGGTAGTAGAAGAGATAGTCGGGGTAGCTAGCTAGGTCAATAGACTAAGCCTATGTCGTGGTCACCACCAAGCTGGTCAACTGATTGAGAAGAAATGTATGTTACATTAGTCTGTCATAAGTCCTGACAGAAAGGTTGGGTGTTCAGAGGGAGGGGCTACCAACCACAGACCAGTAATTCAGTCAGCATCCTCCTCATCTTGGGTTAATGTAATGTGAGACAGGAGGTATAAACATGAGTCGAACTAAGGCCCAACACATACAGTACACCTTGCTTCCCCATTGGGACAATACAGTTAGCTCCGGGGAGAAGTTTCCCCTGTGCTGAGATCCCCAAATCCTATCCTTAAACATTAGTGGGTCAAATGCAAAACTGACCCAAGATCAGCGTCTAGGTGCAACTTCACCCTACTCAATAAAGTTATTGACTCATACCTCAGCGCTGGCTGCTTCCTCTGGGACGGTCACTACGGCGACCTTGGCCTCCAGTAGGAGGCGGGGTGGGGAGCTGGGGAGAGGTCCCAGAAGGCTCACGTCTGTTAGCTCCACAGTGAAGTTCACACCCACTGAGAGAAACACCTACAAGACAGAGAGCGAGAGACAGAGAGAGAGATTTTCAGTCTGGTAAGCATGACTACAGGGTCAGCGACAGGGCATTGTAGCCATAAAGGGTACTTTGATATACTGGAGATAGTTTTGATCTTATTAGGTCATTTGTGATGTTCATCATTACAAATTATGCAAAAACAGGAAAACTATATAGATTCAAAGTTATCTACATGCATTGCCAGGAAATATATAAATTCAGTTGTGGCACGAATGCATGATCCCCCATTGACGGTTATAAATCATTGGGGACCCTGGTCTTGAGTATACTATCTCTGGCCCCAATGGTCCCTTACCTGACTATTAATTGGCACATAAACAGAGGCTGAGTCCTCCCCATCCTTGACCAGGGCTCTCCCCACAGCCGCCTCTCCCAGCAGCTCCTGTCCATCCAGCCCAGGCCCAGTACTGATCCGGTAGCCCACACTGGCGTTGCCGAAGGCTCCAGCCTGCCGAGTCACCTTCAGGGTCAGGAGTCTCCCCAGCGCAGCCCCCATCCCTGCCACCACCACCGCCTGCTGCTCCGCCTCCAGCCCAAACAAACCGTGCGGCTCGTCGTTGGCCCGCACTCTGAGTCGGGTGCTACTGCGGTTGGCGTCCAGGGTGGCGCCGCCCTCTACGGCGCTCAGCCTGAGCGTGTAGAGCTCCTCCAGCTCGGGCACGGCGTCGGGCAGCAGGGCGAGGACCACCTCTGCCCCCCTCTGACCCTCCAGGATGACCACGGAGCCGCTGAGGTCAGAGAAATCCCCCGATGTGTCAGAGTCACTCAGGATCTGCCAGTGCACCTGAGAGACACACACATCTATAACATACATGGGAATTGGCTGTACGCTATAGGACATATGTCACGCCCTGACCGTAGAGAGCCCTTGGTTCTCTATGGTGTAGTAGGTCAGGGCGTGACTAGGGGGTGTTCTAGTTCAATATTTCTATGTTGGTGTTTTGTATGGTTCCCAATTAGAGGCAGCTGGTAATCGTTGCCTCTAATTGGGGATCATATTTAGGTAGCCATTTTTCCCACCTGTATTTGTGGGATATTGTTGGTGTTGGTGCGTGTGTCACCACGTAGTCGCGTTATGTTGCTTGTTTATTGTTTTGGTTAAAGACGTTTCACTTTGAATAAATATGTGGAACTCAACAAACGCTGCGCCTTGGTCCGTCTCTCAACAACCGTGACAACATACAGTGTAATGACAGTGTGAGTCTATTATAAACTTCATGCATTGTCAATACATTCTCTGAGTACATCTGAAACAAAGGGACACACTTAAAGCATGAGCATTGCCTATAAAGCCTATTGCTGGCTGTAACTGTATGATGTCATCCCCCGAGGTGGTCTTACTGTGATGTTGCCCATGACGCCCTCTCTGCGTGTGATGAGGAGGGAGATGTTGAGCGGCCCCTCTCTGTCTGTGGGCTCACTGTACACACGCTCTCTAAGGTCCTCCTCCGTGAACTGCACTATGCCATTAGGGTCACCAAACTTCTCAATCTGAGATAGAGACACACACACACACCACATGCAGAATATAGACACACACACACACACACACAGATTCAGAGACACAAACCCACAAACACATCATCATGACTCAGAGACTCTTAAATATCGATAAGAGACTGTGAAGTCATTTCAATAGGATGCAATAATGGTTTGAATATAACTGGAGTGCATATTAAAATTGAGATGTTACTCGTTGGGAGGGTGACATACCTTGAGCGTGACAGAGCCCGCTTGGGGGTCAATGTCCATGTCTCCTGAGAGGAGCTCAAGCATGACTACAAAGGTCTCCGCCACCTCCACCTCCCCATGGGGGAGAATACTCAGATCGATGATGCGTAATCCCCCCTCTCCATCTCTGAAATGAAACGATCCGTTCACAGGTTCACCAATGTCTGTGTTTACGGGTGGTAAGACCTCTTTGGTGTTGGGACCCAGCATGCTCCATGTTATCTGAGGAAAGGACATCAATTATTCAGATTGGCTGGTATGCATCACATTCATGCTTGTAAAGACATTTAGATGAAGACGAATACATTACTTACCAAATATTTGATCAACAAATCGATTCCTTGTGAAAAACACATTATCCATAATATTGACTTATTCCACATTTTGTGTTACAGTCTGAATTCAAAATGGATGAAATAGATTTTTTTCTCATCCATCTACACACAATACCCCAAAATGACAAAGTGAAAACATGTTTTTAGAAATGTTTACACGTTTATTGAACATGAAATACAGAAATAACTCATTAACATACAGTACCAGTTAAAAGTTTGGACACAGCTACTCATTCCAGCGTTTTTCTTAAATGTTTCGATTTTGTACATCGTAGAATAATAGTGAAGACATCAAAACTATGAAACAACACATATGGAATCATGTAGCAACCAAAAAAGTGCTACAAAAATCAAAATAGATTTTACATTTGAGATTCTTCAAAGTAGCCACCCTTTGCATTGATGACAGATTTCCATACTCTTGGCATTCTCTCAACCAGCTTCATGAGGTAGTCACCTGGAATGCATTTCAATTAACACAAAGTTAATTTGTTCATTTGTGGAATTTCTTTCCTTCTTAATGAGTTTGAGCCAATCCGTTGTGTTGTGACAAGATAGGGGTGGTACACAGAAGATAGCCCTATTTGGTAAAAGACCAAGTCCATATTATGGCAAGAACAGCTCAAATAAGCAAAGAGAAACGACAGTCCATCATTACTTTAAGACATGAATGTCAGTCAATCTGGAACATTTCAAGAACTTTGAAAGTTTCTTCAAGCGCAGTCGCAAAAACCATCAAGCGCTATGATGAAACTGGCTTGTATGAGGACCGCCACAGGAAAGGAAGACCCAGAGGTCATTAGCGTTACCAGCCACAGAAATTGCAGCCCAAATAAATGCTTCACAGAGTTCAAGTAACAGACACATCTCAACATCAACTGTTCAGAGGAGACTGCGTGAATCAGGCCTTCATGGTTGAATTGCTGCAAAGAAACCAATACTAAAGGACACCAATTTGAAGAAGAGACTTGCTTGGGGCAAGAAACACAAGCAATGGACATGAGACCGGTGGAAATCAAATTAGATTTTTGGTTCTGTGAGACCCAGAGTAGGTGAACGGATGATCTCTTCATGTGTGGTTCCCTCCGTGAAGCATGGAGGAGGAGGTGTGATGGTGCTTTGCTGATGACACTGTCTGTGATTTATTTAGAATTCAAGGCACACTTAACCAGCATGGCTACCATAGCATTCTGCAGCGATATGCCATCCCATCTAGTTTGCACTTAGTGGGACTATCATTTGTTTTTCATGAGGACAATGACCCAACACACCTCCAGGCTGTGTAAGGGCTATTTGACCAAGAATGAGAGTGATGGAGTGCTGCATCAGATGACCTGGCCTCCACAATCACTCAACCCCAACCCAATTGAGATTGGGATGACTTGGACCGCAGAGTGAAGGAAAAGCAGCCAAAACGTGCTCAGTCTATGTGGGAACTCATTCAAGGCTGTTGGAAAAGCATCCCAGGTGAAGCTGGTTGAGAGAATGCCAAGAGTGTGCAAAGCTGGCATCAAGGCAAAGGGTGACTACTGTACATTTTGATTTGTTTAACCCATTACTACATGATTCCACATGTGTTATTTCATAGTTATGTCTTCACTATTATTCTACAATATAGAAAATAGTAAAAATAAAGAAAAACCCTTGAATGAGTAGGTGTGTCCAAACTTTTGACTGGTACTGTAAGTTTTCACACCCTTGAGTCCATACTTTGTAGAAGTACCTTTGGCAGCGATTACAGCTGTGAGTCTTTCTGCATAAGTCTCTAAGAGCTTTCCAATCCTGGACTGTGCAACATTTGCCCATTATTCTTTTCAAAATGCTTCGAGTTCTGTCTAATTGGTTGTTGATCATTGCTAGACTACCATTTTCAGGTCTTGCCACAGATTTTCAAGTAGATTTAAGTTAAAACTGTAACTCAGCCACTCAGGAACATTCACTGTCTTCTTGGTAAGCAACTCCAGTGTAGATTACTGCCCTGCTGAAAGGGGAATTTATCTCCCAGTGTCTGGTGGAAAACAGACTGGAAAAAGTTTTCCTCTAGGATTTTGCCTGTGCTTAGCTTCATTCCGTTTCTTTTTTATCCTGAAAAACTCCACAGTCCTTAATGATTACAAGCATACCCATAACATGATGCAGACACCACTATGCTTGAAAATATGGATAGTGGTACTCAGTAGTAATGTGTTGTATTGGATTTGCCCCAAACATAACACTTTGTATTTAGGACAAAAAGTGAATTGCTTTGCCACATTTATTGCAGTATTACTTTAGTGCCTGGTTGCAAACAGGTTGCATTTAAAAAATATATTTGTATTCTGTACAGGTTTTCTTTTCACTCACACTAATAATTGTATGTGTGGGGTACAGAGATGAGGTAGTCATTAAAACATCCTGTTAAACACTATTATTGCACACAGGGTGCAACTTATTATGTGACTTGTTAAGCAATTTTTTTTCTCCTTAACTTATTTACATTTGCCATAACAAAGGGGTTGAATACTTATAGACTCAAGATATTTCAGCTTTTCATTAATTTGGAAAATCTTTATTTTAAAAATATTACCTAATTTCACCTCACGGAGTATTGCGAGTGACAAAAAGATCTCATTTAATATTTAAATCCACGCGATAACACAGCAAAATGGGGAATAAGTCAAGTGGTGTGAATACTTCGAAGGCACTGTAGGCTAATAACATTACAGTGTCATTAAGTTTAGCAACATAGAATGAATGATGGACATCTATCTGGCAGAGAAACGATGATGGTGAACATGCTCTTGTACTACGAGGTCAGAGAGACAAAACATGGCGGTTATACACTAGTTTCCCGAACACAGATTCAGGTTCGTCCTGAACTAAAAAGTACTTTCACTGGAGATTCTCCATTGAGCATAATTCTTAGTCTGTGTCCGGGAAACTGGCCCGAAAGTTGCTTAGATGTCTATAGGCCTAGCAAGTACAGGCGGCTGTTAGCACCTGAATTGGGGCGGACAGGCTCATAGTAATGGCTGGAATACTGGCTGGAATGTAATGAAATTGACACATTGAACACATGGCTTCCTTGTGTTTGATACCATTCCATTCACTCCATTCTAGCCATTATTATGAGCCATCCTCCCCTCACCAACCTCCTGTGCGAACAAGAGGAGGGAGAGAGAGAGACCAGACAGAGGAAGTGGATGGTCCCAGTAGGCTTACCGTAGTGTTGCCCACTAGCCCGCCCACCCTCTCCAGGAACAGGCTGAGCCTCAGGGTGCTGTTGGGGTTCACCAGGGTGATCACGCTCTCGTTCAGGAAACGGACCACGCCGTTGGGTGAGTCGCTCTTGGCGATGGTAACACTGGCGACCAAATGAGTCCCCAGTATGGCTCCGCCCGTGGCGCTGAACAGCTGGATCTCAAACATCTCGGCATACTCCCTGGAAGAAAAGTTCCAACATGCTCATTACTGGTCTCTCTATGTTCACATACATTTCTTTATAGAAACTCTTAAGCCCGGTTCAGATACAAACAGCAGACACATAAGGAGAGACGAGATGAGTCAAAACTAGAGAGTATATTGGAATTTTGTGTTGTAGAACAGCTGACTAAAGACAGGGCATCCAGATCAAAAAGGTGACACTGTAAAAACGCCTCAATAAGCAAGTTTCCATCCACACTATTTATGCTAGTAAAGTCCTACCGTATAAAAATAAAATCACAACAGCTGTGATGGAAACAGGAAGTTTCTGTACAATTGTATTAATGCCAACAAATAATTTGTTCATTCGACATGGTGGGATCTTTTTGTGTCGGTAAAATTAATTATGCAAGAAATGGAAACGTCTTTATGCGCAAGTATTTATATAATAACCATCATATCGAAGAAACATAGAGTCACACGATGTCATGTTGTGTTCTCCTCCCACTACAACTAGGGGAAAGCATGCAGTTTATTAGGCTACAGATGAAATAAGTTACGATGAACTTCACAGGGTGGTGAAAGTACACGTTGATCTTGATGCTCCTTTCCAATAACTATCTATGCTCTTTTTCTGGTGACATGATGATCGATGCTTGACTGCCATTTGACAAATAAACATTTTCTCTCATTTATCCATAACAATCTAATCATGTTGACGAGCCAACCCGCACAGCCTACCCGCTCTGTATCTGCGAGCTGTTGGCTATAGCGCAGGTGCCAAGACCAGAGTAGGCACATTTGTTATTTAACGCAAAGGTTTGTGACAAAACTATCGGTAGAGTTGAAAATGCAATGGAAACACATTGAAAATGTAGATTTTTATTTGGTACATGAAAACTTAAACGAAAAATGAAATTGTGTGTGCACTACGTCATCACGCACTGATTTTTATCCGGGTGGTAGGGGTAGGTAACAACACATCTCAATTACCTCGACTAACCTGTGCCCACGCACATTGACTCTGTGGACAGGTGAAGTCGGAAGTTTACATACACATTAGCCAAATACATTTAAACTCAGTTTTTCACAATTCCTGACATGTAATCCTAGTAAAAATTCCCTGTCTTAGGTCAGTTAGGATCACCACTTTATTTTAAGAATGTGAAATATAGAATAATCAGAATAATAGAATAATAGAATAATAGAGAATGATTTATTTCAGCTTTTATTTCTTTCATCACATTCCCAGTGGGTCAGAAGTTTACATACACCCAGTTAGTATGTGGTAGCATTGCCTTTAAATTGTTTAACTTGGGTCAAACGTTCAGGTAGCCTTCCACAAGCTTCCCACAATAAGTTGGGTGAATTTTGGCCCATTCCTCCTGACAGAGCTGGTGTAACTGAGTCAGGTTTGTCGGCCTCCTTGCTCGCACACGCTTTTTCAGTTCTGCCCACAAATTTTAAGTAGGGTTGAGGTCAGGGTTTTGTGATGGCCACTCCAATACCTTGACTGTGTTGTCCTTAAGCCATTTTGCCACAACTTTGGAAGTATGCTTGGGGTCATTGTCCATTTGGAAGACTCATTTGTAACCAAGCTTTAACTTCCTGACTGATGTCTTGAGATGTTGCTTCAATATATCCACATAATTTTGCTACCTCATGAAGCCATCTATTTTGTGAAGTGCATCAGTCCCTCCTGCAGCAAAGCACCCCCACAACATGATGCTGCCACCCCCGTGCTTCATGGTTGGGATGGTGTTCTTCGGCTTGCAAACCTCCCCCCTTTTCTTCCAAACATAACGATGGTCATCATGGCCAAACAGTTCTATTTTTGTTTCATCAGACCAAGGGACATTTCTCCAAAAGGTATGATCTTTGTCCCCATGTGCAGTTGCAAACCGTAGTCTGACTGTTTTATGGGGGTTTTGGAGCAGTGGCTTCTGCGCAGCCTTTCAGGTTATGTTGATATAGGACTCGTTTTACTGTGGATATAGATACTTTTCCTTCCTGAGCGGTATGATGGCTGTGTGGTCTCATGGTGTTTAAAGTTGCGTACTATTGTTTGTACAGATGAACGTGGTACCTTGAGGCGTTTGGAAATTGCTCCCAAGGATGAACCGGAATTGTGGAGATCTACATATTTTTTTCCTGAGGTCTTGGCTGATTTCTTTTGATTTTCCCGTGATGTCAAGCAAAGAGGCACTGAGTTTGAAGGTAGGCCTTGAAATACATCCACAGGTACACCTCCAATTGACTCAAATGATGTCAATTAGCCTATCAGAAGCTTCTAAAGCCATGACATCATTTTCTGGAATTTTCCAAGCTGTTTAAAGGCACAGTCAACATCGTGTATGTAAACTTCTGACCCACTGGAATTGTGATACAATGAATTATAAGTGAAATAATCTGTCTGTAAACAATTGTTGTAAAAATTACTTGTGTCATGCACAAAGTAGATGTCCTAACCGACTTGCCAAAACTATAGTTTGTTAACAAGAAATATGTGGTGTGGTTGAAAAACGAGTTTTAATGACTCCAACCTAAGTGTATGTAAACTTCCGACTTCAACTGTATATAGCCTCGCTACTGTTATTTTACTGCTGCTCTTTAATTATTTGTTATTATAATTTTATTAAACGTACACTTATTTTTCTTAAAACTGCATTGTTGGTTCAGGGCTTGTAAGTAAGCATTTCACTGTAAGGCCTACACCTGCTTGTATTCGGCGCATGTGACAAATAACATTTGATTTGATTTGAATGAGTAGATGTGTCCAAACGTTTGACTGGTACTGTAGGTGATTTGCCGTGTAGCAGGCCTGGGTGATCAGACAGACAGACAGACTGACTCACCTGTCCTGGTCATCTATGATGGTCACGTTGATGTGACTGGTGTTGTGGCCGTGGAGGAAGGTGAGCGAGCCATTGGCCAGGCTGTAGTCCAGGCCTGGGCTGGCCGTCAGGCCCCTGGATATGTACTCTGCTGTGACCAGGCCGTAGGAACCCACCCTCCTCACCACCGGGATAGACACACTGCCCACGTCCTCCTCCACTGGAAATAACAGAAAGGAGAGAAGAGAAATGGCACCTATGGGTCTCTGGTCAAAAGTAGTGCACTATATAGGACAGTGTTTCTCAATCCTGGTAACACACCTGATTCAAATCAAAGGCTTAATGATGAGTTGAGTAGTTGAATCAAGTGTGTTAGTGCTAGAGGTGGAAGAAATGCACACATTTTTAGGCAAATGACTGGTTAGCAGAAAGAAAAAGAGACTGATGACGACAGCTTGGCTGTCAAAACGTTGGTTATTAAATTATTGCATCTGAGCCCCTAGAGTGTGCGGCTCTCCTTATCTTTTTCAAGAGTATGGCAGTCGTCATACCCTTGCTCAACACCAACAATTTAATATTAAGGTACTGAAATCTAATTGCTGTATGACATGTTTATAGAATGTTAAGACCCCTATCGTCGGAGACTAATGACGCTACAGCCCCATGGTGATAATGGCAGGAGTCAATTTAGATTGTTTTTGCTCTTCTCCAAATTGCATTTTAGAGTTTTTAAACTGTGTAGAAATGGTGTAAAAAAAATGCTGTCATTCATATTCCATTCACCCAGCTCAATGTAACATCGATAGGTTTCGGCTATTACATGGTTTTCTAATTTTGCTTGTACCCATCATGAGGTCGCTACAACCTAGCCTATGAATGAACGTTTCCAATGTAGCTGCACAGGTCGAGAGAACTTTGAGTGATTTAGGTGACAGACAGTGACATATTCAATACTGCCTTGCACACTCTTGCTTGCATCTAGCTGATGTAGGGTGTAATCATTAGTCCAACATTTGCAAATTAGAGTTTCTATTGGACAAATTCAGGTATGTTTATCCCCGTTTTGTTCCGTTTGCTTCAGTTTAAGAATTGTTTTTCAACAGAATCGGCGTAATGAATACACCCCTGGTCACAAGCAAACACAGTTCACTTTCCTAAGCAGCCATATAAAACAACACGATCACTTTGCTCCTTGTATATAATTTCTTCTCTCAACTATCTACGTGCTCTCCTCCTCTCACCTTTTCCCTTCACTTGTGGACTTCAGTGAACGACACATCAGCTGTCTGTAACCAGGCGAAAAAACCTTTCCAAGCCAAACCTTCATATCATGACTGCTAACCGCTATGCACAGCCTACATCGTTGTCAACTCATAGTCAACATACTGTAGCTAGGACTAACATGTTAATAAACCCGCCACAATCATGCATTTCAGAGGACAGTCAGAAAGCAGTTTAGCAGTTACACCGGCGGGCCCCAGTGGCAATAAATTAATAAAACCAAAAGCTTACCTTGACTTGGAAGAGTTCCCGTGTTGGATAGTCATAGCCAGCTAGCTAACAGAACCCCTCTCTGTTGGAGCCAGGTGTTTGAGTAGGCTAAACTAGCTAGCTGCATTCAGTGATTTTTTTTTATTTAAATACAACCAAATATAGCTCTCTCTCTTGCTTCTCCTTAATTTTGGAATAAAATTATTTGTTCAAAACTGTTCATCTATTGTCTTTCTCTTTCAGTCAACTACTCACCACATTTTATGCACTGCAGTGCTAGCTAGCTGTAGCTTATGCTTTCAGTACTAGATTAATTCTCTGATCCTTTGATTGGGCGGACAACATGTCAGTTCATGCTGCAAAAGCTCTGATAGGTTGGAGGACGTCCACAGGAAGTTGTCATAATTACTGTGTAAGTCTATGGAAGGGGTGAGAACAAAGAGCCTCCTAGGTTTGTATTGAAGTCAATGTACCCAGAGGAGGACAGAAGCTAGCTTTCCTCCGATTACACCATGGTGCTACCCTACAGAGCATTGCTGAGGCTACTGTAGACCTTCATTGCAAAATGATCAATTATTTGGTGACATGGAATATATTTAGTATAGTTTCATCTGAAAAGTATCACTTTTTAAATGTTTCAATATTTTTATTTTTATGAAATTCACTGAGAAGGATGGTCCTACCCTTCCTCCTCTGAGGAACCTCCACTGGTAAATATGAATAAAACGAAATAATTATGAGCCTATAGCCAAGGAGAAAGCTTTGAGCTTTAGGGAGAAAGGCAGGATCCATGATTGACTGAGATAATGGAGGGGAATAATAGGGAGACTACTTTCTGAAGGACAATCCATGTTGACTCATGCATTTATATTTGAATTATTAAAGAGATGGGTGTGTCTAAGGCTTAAGAGGGTGTGAACGTCATTTTTCTCCTACTTGTCTCCAAAGTGGAATAACAAGTGTCTCAAAGAAGCATAACTTTCCCATGTTTCCCCCAACTGCAGTGTATTATATACCACTTTGAAGCTCTGAGTCTGTATTTTTATCAAATTTTAAAAAAGCCAATCTTGAACATTTGACATAAGCTCACCTTCCTGAATTCAGTCCCTTAAGTAAAATGTAATACTGCATGTACTCCTTACATATTGCATTCATCCAATCACCACTCTCAGAATCCCTCTCTGCTGCATATCCATGGCATATTAACAGGATGAGATGACATTTCCTAAAGCGATGCCTTATCTTCCAGTAGCTATGTTGAAGAGTGTCAACGTGTCAGAGGCTTAGAGACTGACCTGTGATGTTGACATAGTCAGGGAGGAACTCCAGAACACCCTCAGCGTTGTCACTCTTCTGGATGACGATCCTGATGGACGAGATGTTGCCGACGGCTGGAGGCTGGTCTCGCTGCAGGCCGTGCTCCATCACGCTGAAGTCCACAGTACTGACCACAGGAGGGCGACAGAGGTCAGAGACAACACCACCCCACCTCACACCCAGTCCCAAAACAATTGAAGTGGGTTAACGCTGAGTGCAGTTCGCAGTTATTAAAGTAGCACTCTCTAAACTTTCAATGCATTTTTCTGCAAAAAGGTAGGTAGACAGGGTTTATGTGCGTTTACCCTCCATTACACCACTGCTCACACCCCTCCCACCCCAGAGACCAACACCTTCCACTCTTACAGTGAAGTTCACAGGAGGGTGACAGAGGTCATTAAATCATGGACCAAGGTTGAGATTCTCCTCCCACTCACACACCCAAAACCGCACACCAACAGCTCACGGTGGAAGTCGCCCTTAGGAACAGATCTCGGATCAGCTTTCCCTCCCCAACACTTCCAATCTTAACTGGGGGGAGAAGACAATGAGCTGACTCTAGATTCGTGTCTAGGATCCACCTACCTGTCGTTAAGGAGCTCTACGGTGATGATGTTGAGGTAGAACTCCTCAGGCCCCTCTGGGAGGTCGTCGTCATGGATACTCAATGTGACACCACGCGTGGTCTGGCCTGGGCTGAAAAGAAGGCGCCCCGAGGCTTCAGTGAAGTCCACTCCACTGACCGCTACACTGCCTGCTGTCTGGTAGGTCACCCACACACTCCCAAACGTGCCCATGGAACGCACCACTGTCACATTGACCTGACGGAGAAGAGAAGAGGGAGGGTGGGGGGTAGGGGAAAAAGCAGGCTGCCATATCATCAACTGAATGGCAATTTGTCATGGTTGCATCATAGTAAGCCAAATGACTTTCATGCCACTCCCTTAATCACCCTCCCTAATCCCTCCCTCCCTTAACCACTCTCCCTCGGATAGGGCAGGTCAGACTGTTCTCAGGCTCTGATAGGTCAGCAATAGTCATGTAGATGTCCTCTAATGCATTTCAACACTGTGGACGTTTTTGATCATGCCCTGGGACTGCCTTGGCTCTCTCACCTTGCCCTCCTCCTCAGAGGCCCCGGCGAGGCCCTGGGGGAAGGAGAACAGGCCGTAGGGGAGGTCACTAGCTGCCATGGTGACTGTGGCCCGCTGGGCCGAGGGGCTGATCTCCGCCCCTGGCGTGACTGAGGTCAGGGTCAGCTGGTACACACGGCGCTCCTCCGCCATGTCATCATCCAGCGCCTGAAACAACAGCAGCAAACACCACTACCTTCAGCCTCTGTCCCAACATCCACACTAGGATACCGTTTCAAATGAATGGCCGATAGGCTACATCACTTCACACGAGTATTCCGTTTCACAGTTGCATTGGGGATGATTCATGTTGCATCCATTTTCACTTCATATTAGGATGAGGTACGATAAGACGCCGTATGTTAAGGTAAGATCCTAGTGATGAATATCATTCCATGGTCAAAGACAGACAGCATCTGTGTTGAATGTGGTTGTCATACCTTAAGGCGGATGGTGGCTGCAGACTGTCTGTCTCGCATGGTCACCACACCAGACAGCTCCTCAAACTCAGAGGCCACAGCGGGAGTGATGTTCCAGTAGACCTGGATCTCTCCGAAGATGCCTGGGCCTCGTACCAGGCTACAACCCACACACACGCACAACCATGCAGTACACACACACACACACACACACACACACACACACACACACACACACACACACACACACACACACACACACACACACACACACACACACACACACACACACACACACACACACACACACACACAAAGTTGGGTCAACTTGATCATATCAAGCAACAGACAGTTTCTGGAAAGGTAAAAGTGCATCTGTGTAACATCACACGCCCCAGATGGATCAACTAATCACCCAATGTAACTCATGAATATTAATGACTTTGCCCCCGGCTATCTTACAAAAGGAAATTTTGCGAACTGTACCTGATCAAAGCAGTTCCATTATAGTTTCCCTGAGGTTCTCCTATCAGGACATTCCTGGAGGCCTCAGCGATGCCCACCGTTCCCAGGGCTGCACGGTCTCCCTGGATGGTGATGGTGGCCACCCCTGAAGACACACACCAACCCAGGGGACACAGTTCAGTGTAATGCCCTCCACTGGAGCTCCTTAAACACACCTCAGGTAGAAGTTGCCTCTATGGGCACATCTAGGACCAGCTTACTCTCCTGCCAATCCTAACTGTAACCATTAGGATTGAAAATGACAAACTGACCTCAGATCAGCTTCCAGAGGAAAATGCATTCCTCTCCTCTCCATAGACCAGAGACTGTATGTGAGGCAGCCCAAAGATACTGACCGTTAATGGGGTCGATGACAGCACCACTCTCGGCAGCCAGGAGCTGGACAGTGAAGTTCTCGTCTCCCTCCAACACAGCGTCAGCCAGAGCCCGGATCACCAACGTTTTCCTCAACTCTGTCTGAGGTTCACAAAGTCTCACATCAGTGTCTTTTCAACAAACTACTGTACATTTAGCATCAAGTATTACCAAGCAGAGCAAAACACCGTCAACTGACTTACTACCATCTTCCCCTTTGGCCACCCTAGCCCCACCCCCTACTGACCACACTGAAGACCAGTGTTCCGTTGAGAGGTGAAAGGTCATCCCGGGCCACGTCCTCCAGCCGCCACACCAGTGTCACCGCCCCCTCTCCTCCCGCACTGCGCAACACTGTTAGCATTGCCATGGCAGCTGGGTCACTAGTGAATGCTGGCTCGCTGATAGTGACCTGAAAGGAGATTCGTTTGTTTAGCATAATAATGGTTTAGAATAAAGTTGTATTTGATTGAGTAAGATAACTGTATTCATCCTCTGTAGGGCAATATGTTGGGTCTCTCACAGTCTGCTCTTGGAAGCCAAAACGGCCCAGCGGTGAATCGTTGGGGGGGATGGTGACGGTCACAGAGGTCCCCTCCCCCAGTCTGGCTCCACCAATCACACGCATCAGAGTCACACCGAAGCGCTCTGCAGACTCCACCTCCGTGTCATCCACGATACTGATGTCAATAAAGGCTTCACCCTGCAAACAGAACCAGAGTTTTTTTACCTGAGGAATACACGCCTCTGATCCTTCATAGAAGCTCATCTAGACCAAGTGGATCATAGTGAGGTGACCTAACTTAACTAACTACGTAACCTAACCGGAGAAACTCTCTGGCCCTAGTTATAATCACTTTACCTGGCCATCTTGAAAGGTGATATTCCCAGAAGCAGGAATGAAGTCATCGAGGCTGGCTGTGATTGTCCGAGCCTCCCAGTACACCACCACTCTCCCAGTCCTGCCAGCCAATCGCACCACAGGTAGGCGGAGGAGGTTCCCGGGCGGGGGCACCTCATAGGCCAGTACCCCTCCGGACTCTTCCTAAGAAGCCGATACAGAAACAGAGTTGAAGCATTAACACTTGAATAGGATTCAAATACCCGTTTGCATTTATTCATTCTTTGGATAGAGTTTTCAGATAGTCTCTAAGCTTTAGCATCACGTACAGCAGTTACTGTTGTAGTGTGTTGTGAGACACTATACAAAAGAATGGAGTGTTAGACTTCAGCAGTATTCCTAACGTATGAGCAGAGGCAGTAGTGTGATGCTTTTTTTGTGGTCGACCTGTGAGACGCTGAACCGCAGGACCCCCCGCGGGTCGTCGTTCTCCTGGATAGTGACCACAGCCACCTCCATGCCAGGCCTCTTCACACTGGGCTGGCCGGCCCCTGTCAACCCCCCCACCAGCTCCACACCTGTGATATTCACCAGGAAACTCTCAGCCAGCTCTGGAGCCTCGTCCTGGGGATATGCACACACGCACACACACACAAATAAATGCACACACACACAAACAAATGCACACACACACAAACAAATGCACACACACACAAACAAATGCACACACACACAAACAAATACACACACACACACACACACACACACACACACACACACACACACACACACACACACACACACACACACACACACACACACACACACACACACACACACACACACACACACACACACACACACACACACACACACACACACACACACAGCCCTGAGGACCTGAACTGGGCAACACTGTGGGATCAGGGTAAATGCTAAATCAGGAAGAAGGGAAACCATTTTTAACACTCAACCCACAGAAATGAACTACTAAGCTTGTCGTTGTTCCACTTCTGAAGCAACTTTACTCTCAAAAATCACCTTAATAAATGCTGGCAGTTTGTGAGCACATTGAAATCAAGGCCTTGTTTTCAAGCTCCTCTCAGTCTAAACAAAACACAATAATAGCTACCATTAGTGGAGGTTAAAATAGCGACTCAGCACTGCAATTTACTGGGAACGGATCTATTCTGGGGTGATGGGAGATAAGTAGTGGGTTTCCTTGGTGGCAGGCCCAGCACTGGTGGTTTTAGGCCTGGTATGGGTCTTAGCTGTAGGCAGAAAGCACCCAGAACAGGCAGAAAGCCCGGCTGTTTGCTGAACCAATCTAAATCCACACTGCTTGGGTTGGAGAGGGGAGGCTAAGTAAAGAGAGGAGAGAAGAGGAGAGGAAAAGAGGGAAAAGTAGAGAGGATCCTACTGTACTGTCCTCAGGCGTCCCAGGAGGACACCTGGTGATTGTTTGTCGATAAAGTCATATTCTATTATTTTCGTACTGGTAGGATGGTGATGGTGACGAGAGCCATGGTGGCATGCTCCTTCATGATGACGGTGTCCTCCCGGGATGTGTAGTCCTGTGGGGTGCTGGCCTGGTTGGAGGGGGGCTGGGACAGGGCCGGTCTGGTCTGGTAGTGGACCGCCACCTCCCCAGACACTCCCTGCTCTCTCACAATGGTGAGGGTGACATTAGCGGGACTCTCTGAGGTGAAAGCAGAGGCAAACACGGACAAGGAGCGTCAGACAACACACATAGGTAGCCTAGTGGTTAGAGCGATGGACTAGTAACCGAAAGGTTGCGAGATCAAATCCCCGAGCTGACAAGGTAAAAAATCTGTCGTTCTGCCCCTGAACAAGGCAGTTAACCCACTGTCCTAGACTGTCATTGAAAATAAGAATTTGTTCTTAACTGACTTGCCTAGTAAAATAAAAAATAAAAAAACATAAACATAAACCTTACAACCTGTGCAAGGACAGAAACAATTTGGATAATGAGTCCTACCAATGTCATAGCTCCTGTCAAATGAAGTTGTGACCACTCATGACAACCTACCATACACTTTAGTAGCTTTAAAAATGGACATGGTTCAAATATGGCTTTTTTTTGTTCTTGATGTGTAAGATAATTGCATATGTATCGTTCTTAACTATACACAATCTCACATATTTTTTTCCTGTATAAATACATATATATTTAAAGTCAATCCAAACAGCTGGCCTCTTACTCTGGGGCTCCTGTGTGTGGAGGTACTGGGAGTCCAGGTGCCAGCCTATCACCCCATAGGGCGAACCGTTGGGCAGGATGGTGAGGAGGGCCTGTGCCCTCTGTGGGTCAATCAGCGCCCCCCTGGAGAGCTGGTCTAGGCCCACTGTGGTGAGATCCAAAAGGGTAAGGGTGACCCTCTCCCTCAACCCAGGAAAGCTGTCTGCTACCACGGTCAAAGAGATGGTAGCCATCACCTGGCCCTCAGAAAACGTCACCTGAGATCGTAAACAGTTGACGGTGGATGATGTCAGTTCCTCTGTAGCTTAGCCAATCCAGGAAGTCAATTCACAACCAATGAACTAATCAACTAAATTGGAAACTTCACATCAGTAAGTTGTCCTGTATTTCTTCTATTTCTCTACGTCTACATTTTCCTCAAAGTTAACAGTGAAAGAGATAATCCTGAGAGAGAGAGAGATCCTCACCACTCCTGACGTGGGAAAGATGTCTTCCAGACTGCCGTTGGCTGCCCAGTGGACGGTCAGTCTGCCGAAGGTTCCTCTCCTCCTCTCAACACTCAGAGAGATAGGGTTGCTCCACGCCAACTCATCTACTTCCACAGATAGAGAGCCCTGGAGAGAGGCAACATCAGTGTGCAATATAATGTAGATTTGACCATTCAAATGTATTGGAACCGATAAATAAAAACATGAACACATATATATTTATAAATATATAAATGCAAGTGACAAAAACCTAGTTTGAAATGCACTGTGAATCACAGTTAAGCAACAGAGGAGGGTACCTGTGCAAAGCCTATGACTCCATGGGCGTCGTCATTGGTTGGAATAAGCACGGTCATCTGACCACCAAAGCCAATCTCAGCCCCTCCCTTGGGATTTCTTAGGACCACACGGAACTGTTCTTCCTCCTCCGGGGCACCGTCGTCGATGATGTTCACCGCAATCTCCAACTCCCGGTCACCGGGTGTGAAACGCAACTCGCCATAGCTGAGAGTGTGGCGGCAGAGAGCAAACGGACAACGGTCGGAGAAGACAACCACGAAGAATGAAGGGGGAGCAACAACACACTTGTGTGACAACGAAACAACGCAAAATGAAAATTTGCACAAAGTTTGATCAAACCAATGATCAATACCTCTGGTCAGAATGTAACGGGTTGCCATGGGAACAGTGGGGTATCATAGGTACCTGGGTATGAAGTCAGAGTGGTTGGAGACCGTGGTGAGCTCATACAGGGTTGAGCCTGAGGGCTCGGTGGCTGCTATGAGGCTCTTGGTGGTGTTGAAGTAGGGTAGAGGTAGAGAGAGGAAGTGAGAGGCTGACGGAGACCTGAGCACCATGGCAAACAGACTGATGTCAGACCTCCAGGAGTACAGCGCTGAGCCATTCCTCCCCGCCAGCAGGACATGGGCTGAGAGAGACACAGAGGGAGAAACAGAGAGACACATCTTCAGTGGGGAAACAGGGGATGATTTGTGAAACTGTTAGATATTACTCGTTAGATATTGCTGCACTGTCGGAACTAGAAGCACAAGCATTTCGTTACACCCGCAATAACATCTGCTAAACACGTGTAGGTGACCAATACAATTTGATTTGATAAGACTACAAAATGTTAAAGATTTGGAGGAGTCTTTGAATTAACGAGGGTCGTCATAATTATAATCACCATCGCCATCGTCATCGCCATCACCATGATCGTCATAATCAGTTGTAACTCTGATAGTATTGATTGAATGATAACACTTAGGGGTCTCTCAGTTCACCTGTGTGAAGAAAGTTGACCATCAGTGCGCGTGTGTGTACTCACTGATCCCTGAGGGTAGGGTGAAGGGGTGGGCAGAGCCCAGGCCAGGGTGGGGGATAGACTGGCTGTGCTGTGGGAACTGCTGCATGGCTCTCCATACAAACACCTCACAGGAGGGAGAGGAACCTGAGGATAGGAACACACACACACACGGATGAACGCGCCCACCCACGCATGCACACACACACACACGCACGCACGCACACACACAGACAGACAGAGCTTTATGTTAGCACTCTATTCTTTCACGTGGCGGTTATGTTAAGCAAGGGCCATGCTGACACACCCAACTACTATAAATTACACCCCCTGAGCCTTTCTGTGGTTTCCCTATGGCCTACTACAGTGAGCCTTCCAGTAAACTCACAGCATAGAGCCTACCTACTTCGCTTATGTGGATTGTGGTCTGTGGTGTTTCATCAAAACATACATAAATACATGCTCCAATATACATTAGGACTTTTGGCCCCGTTCTCCCTCCCATCGGTGCACACAGATCATGTTTTGTCTTTAGTAGACCGGGGACACATTGACTATGCCTTTACGTATCATAACTGCAGTACACCATCTCTGCACCACACGCGCCATTTCAGAGTGAGAACAAAATGGCACCGTAGCAAAACGTCAACATAGAAGATTGTTGATTGCAAACACAAATACAGAGGTGGCAAAGGGCATGGTTGGTAGAGGGGGTCACGTGAGGTCACCTTCAGTGACGACTAATAGGAGAACGTCTGCTCCCATGGTGAGGGACTCCACTTGTTGAGCTCTGCTGCTGACAGGCAGAGGCCTGGGGTTCTGGAAGTGTCCTTGACTCCACTGGAACAGTACACAGCCGTCCTCAGTCTCTTTCCCCACACAGGCAGCCAGGTAGAGACCGGTCCCGTGGGAGAACAGAGACACACTGAGGACACCCTGAAGCTCCAGGCTCTGATGAACAACAAAGGTACTCCGAGTCCGAACAAACACCTGGTAGAAACAGGAGGAGTTAGCTAACTAGCTAGTCGAAATCAACTCCGGGTGGTGTGGACTCTATCCATTGGGCGTTTTGGTATGAATGACAATAGGAATGTGGTGGTGTGCATATGGGTATCGTGATCTAGGACACCTGTGTAGTACTGTACCGGTATGCCTCACAGGTTATGGCAAGTCATGTTCATTTTAAACCCCAAACTCACCTGGCTCGAGGCAATCAAGTAGTCTCTTCCTTCAACGGAGAAGTGTTTGACATCAAGAGCTTCAACAGCCAACGTTTGTTCCTAGGGGGAAAAGGGTTGAATTTGAATGAAATGAATACAATACTCAACATAATGCCACTGCCATTGAGCGACTGTATCATAGGAACGTCTCATAGGAGTGACGTATCATAGGAACATAATAAGGCCAGTGACCGTGTAGATCTTCCGTCATCTTAACAGGTAGAAAACAAAAATCATTAGGACCCCAAATGAATCGACAACCGTCAAGCCAAAGAAGTGAGGGGCTTCACCAGTGTAAGGTTGTGGTCCGGCTGCACTCTGAACAGGCTGAGGTTGACGGCAGGGGAGTCAGCGCGGCCTCCGTGTGTGATCGCTACGTTGTACGAGCCGTTCACAGAGAAGCCCACACACACACGAGGGTCCTGGATCCTCACCGACTGAAAACACAAGAGATTCAGAGAGAGAGAGATCCTACATTTGCAATCATGATCATGATATTGAGTTATGCATGTGTGGATGCAACACAAAATAAGGCAGTTACCTAAAAGCTATTATGGGTTGGTTGTTTATGTCTTCCTTCCCATGTTCACTCCTACCCTTTCTTCCTTCTTTGCCTCCTATGTAGTTCAACTTCTGCACCGATGCAGTTTGACCTTTGATCTCTGACTCTACACAGAGGCTAATGTTTAGATGAATTACTCATGAATTACTGAATTACTCAATCTCTCTCTACAAGTCCCCTTTCTGTGATTGGTTAACTGCCTGTAGAGGAGAAGTGATAGACAGCACCAACCTACTCTCTGTTCCACACGCCAGGACTGAAAGATACAACAACCCCCCCCCCCCCCATACCCTACTTCTGCCACCTAATTGATAAGATCCTTCTCATCTAAATGATGTGAAATTGTTTATTTTCTAATGTTAGTCCATATCCATGTATTTCATTGTCTATGACCGCAAAAAAATCCAGAACTTGAACTAGATTACCTGTATAGGTACCAACACCCCCTGCCACCTGTACAGAGTGGCATGTGTCTGTGGGGAGCCACCAGGGGAGGGCATGTCCAACCTCATGGCCAGAGGAGAGACACCATCAGTCAGGGAACACCAGCCTGAGGTGGGGGTCTCTGAGAAGATCTGATACACTGCCATCACTGGAAGAGTCCCCTCTGAAAATAGACTAGTACAATCACTGTATATCACGGTAAACAAGTGAACACAGACTCGGAACGGAAATTGCCACTGGATTGTGTAGTGTGGATATAATGACATTAACTGTGTGTGCAGAAGCAGAGTTTCTAGCCCGTCTTACCCATGGCAATGGCTGTGTCCGACTGGGTCTCCCACTCCACACTGACCGCTGCCTCTAGACCGTTACTGCGGGACACGGTCAAGAACACAGTCCTACCACCCTCTTCCCCCACCACAGAGCTGCCAGTCCTGCAGAGATAGACGTACATGTGTAAGTGTGTGTGTGTGTGTGTGTGTGTGTGTGTGTGTGTGTGTGTGTGTGTGTGTGTGTGTGTGTGTGTGTGTGTGTGTGTGTGTGTGTGTGTGTGTGTGTGTGTGTGTGTGTGTGCTTGCGTGCTTACATGTGCATGTGCGTGTGCATGCATGCATACTTGCATGTGTGTGCACGCATGTGTGCGTTTGTGTGCTTGCATGTGTGTGTGATCACATGCTCACCTATTGAGGGAGGGAGCGATGCGGAAGAGGCCCAGCGGGGCGGAGTTCTGAAGCACGGTGATGAGTGTGTGGAGTGTGTCTCCAAGCCGCGCCCCTCCCGTTGGATTGGACAGAGTTACCGTGAACGTCTCGTTCACCTCGGGCTCAGCATCCAGAACCGCCCAGATCTCCAGAGTCTAGAAGATCACATCACGCAGGAACGTCAGAGAATGTCAACACATCAGAGAACGTCAAAATGAGAATATGAAGGGCTTTACAGGCTGAAACACATAAAGAAAAGATTCTTGCCCTTGCCTATACATCAATTCAATCTATTCTCAATCCTCCAATATATCTTCAACCTATTCAATCAGTTCTCCTGTATATCTTCTAGCCTGACTGAAATCCATGGTCCCCTTCACCTTGAACCTGACTCCGTCCTCCAGCTCCACAATGCCCTGCCAGGGCATGAGGTCGTCCTGGGCCAGCGTTTCGTTGGCATCTGTGATGGTGAACTGGACGTTGACGGTACCGAAGGTGCCCTGGGGTGGGTCACGCACCACGTACAGGGTGGCCACGCTCTCCCCCAGCCCGGACACCGACGTGGGTTCCCTCAACAGGAAGTGCTGGCTGCTGTTGAAGGAAATGACACCATGGCCGTCGTCGCTGGCCAAGATGCTCACCATGGCTACGGAGACATGGGACAGGGGAGACAGGGAGAGCAGTTTTCACCAGGGCACTTGTCGATTCTTGTGAAACCAATCAACAATGTCTGTGAAACCATAGGTACGTAGACTACACAAACATGGCCTTCAATAAAATACAATACAAAACATGTGTAGCGAACATGCATGATGCTACAGGCTTCCAGAACACCCTACCTGTGGTATTGTCTCCCAGCTCCAGCCCAGACGATGGATTAGCCAAAATCAGCTGGAACCTTTCAGCTCCCTCTGGGATGACGTCATCAACGATCTGAACCTCAACAAACTGATGCCTCTCCCCATCAGCGAAGTGGAGCATCTAAAGGGACAAACAAAACGTGTGAACTCACAATGACAAGGCGTGTTTAGTCTCATTGGTGGGGCCCAGAGTTTTTCCCCGGTCAGAACAAATGGTCGGGGAAAACTCCTGTCCCTACTCATTAAGAACGGATCGGTGGTTCAGTGGGTTAGGGGCACGGCCTCACCGATGGAGTGACGTTGTAGTCCAGGCCCAGCTGAGCTTCCAGGTTCTGAGCGTAGAAGACGAGCGAGACGTTTCCGTAGGTTCCTGCGCTCCTGTAGGCCACCAGGCTCAGCACGCCCATGGTCTCATTCACCTCGAAGCTACAAGGGAAAACACACAACCAAACATCAGATTGGTCTGCCACTAGAGGTAAGAGAGTAAGGACTTACTTGCTATGGCTATAATATGTGCTTGTCTCACCCATCTACCTGAAGACGGATGCAACTGTAAGTCACTCTGGATATAAGGGTCTGCTAAATGACTAAAATATAAGTGTAAAATGTCGTGACTTGGGGGATTTGTTGATTGACAGCCATGAAAGGGAAAAGAAAAACAGATCCTACTAAAAAAGTGAGAGCAGTGTAGGCTTTTCTCAGCCAAGCAGTCCGTGTGAGGAAAAATGTGGTAGAGTAGAGGGAGTGCTTCTGGGTATATGTGCACAGCCACAGGTGCTCTTAGAAACAGAGGGCATCTCGTAAATGGAGAGAAGGGGGGGGGGGGGGGGGGAATCACTGTGAATGAGAGGTTGAACACAGAGCCACTCACTTAGTGTTTGTCCATTCAATGACACCTCGAATTCCATCATTGGCGGCAATGCTGATTTCTGCCACCAAACCCTGGGTGTCTGAAGAGAAAAGGCAACATTACAATGGGAATGGTAGCTCATGTCCTAAAGTCTTGATCCAGTAATACTATCATTTAAAAAAACTAGCATTAGCTTCAGCATGATCACTATGATCGCAAAACGTGGGCCAGAGCATCTAAAGAGGACAGGAAGCACTTGTTTGACACTACAATAGGAGCACAAGATGAGGAGATGAGGGCCATTCACTTTTCACATGCAGCCAGCTGAGAGTTGGAGTACATGTTGACTGATTTCTAATGTCCTTACAGTCTGTCTATCTCTCGCTCTGGGTACAGACAGCATGAGGGCCATTTAAAGCGTATGGTTTGGCATTCCCACTGCTCACCACAGTGTTTTTCAGCTCGACCCAAATCCCAACCGCCCCTCAATCATAGAGGCATCAATCAATCAGAAGAATCGTAGCCACTGAGTGCTGGCTGGCAGATGGGCCCTATGCATCTCCAGTCTGTGTTGTATTCCGTCTACTCGTTGTTTTCTGAAGTTACCCATTCACAAAATGGGCTATGGTTAGGATTACACAAGACGCAGTAGTGCCAATTACATTTTGGACATATTCGCAGATCAATGATAAAACTGTGCCCGTTGAACGTAATGTACAGTGAATGAATCGCATATTAGCCATTATGCCATACTACACAATGCAAAGCATTATACTGTAATAAACACTAAATATATGTTACCTTTCAGTGTAAAATATACAACTTCTACTCATCCCACAGAATGGAATAGAAGAGAAATGAAAGGCGAGAGGAGAAGATAAGAGATACAACACAGATTACACAGAATTGAACATGAAAGGGGAATTTACAGTACATAACAGGAAGTCTAGGGCAGAAGAAAAAAAGGGAGTGGTTGGAAAACCCATCAAATTACATGTAGAACTAAAAGTGACGTATAGGATCACTGTGGGAAAACCATGCACATTTAGAATGCTTTGTTTGTGATTAACCTAGTTGCCCATTTCGGGACAATGCCAAACACAGCATACCTAGTTTAGGGGCAGGTGAGAGGGTGGTGACGAGTACTGCAGACGTAATGTTGACCAGGAAGAATTCCTGCAACTCGGGGACGTCATCCTGGAAAAATAAATGTATATAATTTGTTTGACATATAGTCTGCTACAGTCCAATTCAGTCAATGTAGCAAGTAAACTGGCATTCCAATTCCCCCTAAAAATGCACAGAGAAGCATCGAGGAAAAAGGAGCATTGAGCAATTGGAAGGTCAGCTTATTTGATGATTTGACTGAATTCAAAAGGCATTGAGCCCAGCCCTGGTGGTGGCCTTACGTCTAGTATCGTGATGGGGATGGCCACCGAAGTCTGTCCATCCTGCAGGATCACTGAGCCCGACGCAGGGAGGAAGTCCTGTCCTGGTTCAGCCAGGCCGCCGCCCCCTTCCACCTGGGACAGGTTCTGGAGGGACCCTCGCACCGTCTCATAGCTGATATTCACCGCCCCTGAACACAGAACAACAACACATACTTGGCTGTTAAATATTTAAAACACATTTTCTTTAACGTTAGATCACGTAACAGTTAACTAATAGCAGTTACTGGGTGACATCGGATGAATTAACATAGCGGCATTTGCGGCTAATCTTGTTTTGAGACAATAGACAACAAATGTACAGTATAGTCACAACTTTTCTCCTCCTTAAGGCCTGGAGTTTTCCCTGGTCAGATCACGCGATCAGGAAAAACCCTTGTTGCCGCTAGCTAGTCCCAAATCCCTATTCCAGACTGACCTGAAGCCACAAGCTCTCTGTTGATGAAGACGTTGAGGATGCCGTCGCGCTCCTCTGTGCTCAGGCTGAGGGAGGACGGGGCGATGCTCAGCATCCCGAACGGCTCGTCACTGGTATCCACGGTAACCACGGCCTCGCGCCCCTGGATGTCCAGCGCTGCGTGACCCGTTACCAGAACACCTGGGGGACAGGGAGAACAGAACACGGACGGATAATATCCATACAAACACTAGTCACACTCATTTCCAACCTCAGAGGTTACGGGGTCGAACAGACTAAAAACTCTGATCCATGCCTGATCCATGCTGCATAGAGTCATTGTAAACCAAAAAACATGCTCTTAAATGACTAGCATGGTCAAACTAAACGGGAAATAAATAGAGATCCAAGTACACAGGCGAGATTGGAATGTGCATGTTGTTACGTTTTGTCAGCCAAGGCCAGGGAACGTGATTTACCGTAAGTGTGGATGTTGGACAGGACCACCCTATATTCTTCATTCTCCTCAGGGGTTGCGTCTTCAAGTAGCTGGAGGACGATGGTAGCGTTCAGTGTTCCCTGTGTGAGGGACAGGAGACGCTCGAAAACAACAAGCACCACGTACAACAGAATGAACCGAACACTTGACACGGCATGTAAACCACGAGACAGACTTCAGTCAAAGACGTTCCTTGAGGAGGAACCCTGGTCAGTTTGTTTACCTCGGTGAAGAATAGTAGTCCTGAGGTATGTGTAAAGGTCCTGGCAACGCGGGGGCCTTGGATGGCCCAGTCCACGGTGGCGTTCCCCAGACCAGGAGCTGTCCTGGTCACCAGCAGGGACAGCATCTCCCCTACAACACGCACGCACGCACGCACACACACACACGTTAGTCACCTTTTAAAGTAATACATATGGCGCAATATGTCAAGCTGTATTTGGAACTTGCACTGGATTATACAGTATGCCTTCCTGTCTACGTGAAATGTTAAGGTTATTTCTCATTGCCAATTCCGTGTGCAAAATGTTGCCCGTAGTTTGCTGTTTTAGATTAGTAGACCAGGATACAGGCTTTGATTACAGCCTTGCGAAGGTCTTTCCTGAGCTACTGTAGGTGGTTCAGAAAGAATCAATCCATTAGGAAGTGGTGTAAGTATTCGCCACAGATAAGAGTGGAAGGGCTCTGTCATGCATACCCGATGAGCCATGCCTGGAACTTACTATATGTGCCACCTGTTGCAACGTGCTCCTCCCACTATCCCTTGCATTCCTTCATTAATTCATTGGATGTTTCCGAACGCACGGAAAGCAAAGTGATGAGGTTGAGGAACGGTAGCTGTGTTGCCCTCTACAAACAGCACGCGTGTGAATTTGTGATCACGAAGCCATGATATTCAAAAGAAGAGAATGTTCGGCTTACTACAGTTATCTGCTGATGCATTATGACAGGTGTTGTTATCAGGGGAGGCAGAGGTCATTATGTCATCAGTGGCTGCTTGGTACACTGGCTCGGTGCAGAGCTAAATAATTCACACAGTGATTCGGTTGAGGCGTGCTTCACTGAAGCGAGGTACAGGGTCCCCTGTACTACACCCACCCTCTCTGGCCATGACAGAGCGTGAGACTGCGTGGAAGCCCACCACCCCCGCCACGTTGTCGTTGGCCAGGATGACGATGGTGACCGTGTCGGAGCTGGGCAGGATCCGGCTGCCTCCCGCCGTCTTCACCAGGCCAACCATCAGGGTCTCGCTGTCCTCTGGCTCCGAGTCGTCCGCAATCACTATCTCAATGGTCTTCTTCAAATCGCCTTTGGGTGGAGAGAACACAATATACTGTACATCAAAATAACATTCATATCCAAAAAGCATTATGCAGTACTAGCTTTTAAACCTACCGTCGGCAAAGACAAGTGTTTCTCCAGTCCCGGTGAAGTCAGTGCCCGGTGTAGCCATTCCGCCCACGAACCTCCACTCCACTGTCACCTGTCCTAGGCTGCCTCCCCTCCTCTCTATGACCAGGGGTACTGACACGTGTGGCTCCTCTCTCACCTCCAGATAGATCCCATCCTCTGTAGCGTTAGGGCTGAGGCTGTAGATGAGAAACACCCCAAAGGCATCGCCGTTCATGCCTATGGTGACCACTGCCTTGTCTGGTTGCCCTATGGAGGGCAGGTTCTTCTCAGCCACGGTCAAGTTGACCAGCCCCACCTTCAGGATGCGGATGGAGAAGCTCTCGTCCATCTCTGGGAGTTTGTCCATCAGAATGGGAACGGTCAGGTTGGCCACACCCGAGCCGTCTTCCAAGATGGCCGTCTGCGCTGTCATGGTGGTGTAGTCGCTACCCGCCACGGCCTGCGAGCTGAAGAGAACGGCGGCGGCCGTGGTGTTTTTGGTATAGGTGAGGGTCTGGGCGGACGGGGTGAGCTGGGCAGCCCCGCTGGTCACCCAGGTGCAGGAAGCCATGGGGGACGAGACCCCAGGGGTAGACAGGGAGAAGGCCTGGCAGGCCTGCTCCCTCAGGCAGACTGCAGCACAGGCAGCCAGGGGGTCTCCCTGAGAGCTGACGTTGACAGGCCTGCCAGAGGGTACTCCTGACACCGGGGGGTTGTAGTACAACAGCAAGTCCTGGCCCTCAGTCTGGGCCATGCTCACTATGTCTATCTCCGAGGTGCTGTAGAGGACCTCCACTTGGCTAAAATAACCACCACTGATGTGATGAAGGAGAGAGAGAGAGAGAGAGAGAGAGAGAGAGAGAGAGAGAGAGAGAGAGAGAGAGAGAGAGAGAGAGAGTTAGTTAAGAATTCTGTTTGAATAGTAGCAACATGTCGATTCACTGCAAATTCCAAGGTAAGGAGATGCAATAATACTGCAAGAGGACAGAACTCAAACTGAAGGACAAACCTTCGACGGACAGTAATGTTGGCCATAAAAATTCCCTCGAGAGGTTCCTGCACACGATACACATACTGGTCAAAGTAGACCGTCCCATACGGGTTGTCATTGGCTGGGACAGTAATATTGATTGTTTTGTCGATTCCAAGGTTTCCTCCATTAGTGGCACTAGTCAATTCCACCTTGATTATCTGAAAAGCACAGAACGTTTAGAGGAAAAATGACAGACTGTATATTATATTGGCCTCTATATTATATCGTAAATATAATTATACAAATCCTTTCTTTGGCAAAAAAATAAGAACAATGTTATGAAATGGAAGAAAAAAAAGATTTGCGTTTCTTACTTCCTCAATTTCCGGCACATCGTCTGCTAGAACCTCGACTTTCAACGTCTTAGTGGTTTCCCCGGGCGCAAAGATTACCTCTCCTGACACAGGCCGGAGGTCCCCTACTGCTGCTCTGCCGTTGACCGTGGCTCGCCACTGGATAGCCACGGTCCCTATGGTCCCAGCGTTACGCACGATGGGCAGTGTCACCTCAAAGGAGTTCGCCCCTGGCTCCTCTATGGTGACAGGAGCAGCCTGAAATACTAGGGAACACAAACAGTACTTTTATGAGGTCTAACGTCATTTGTTGATAAAGAAAACATGCTGGAATCTTCAGTTTGCTGATGTCGTCAGTATCGTGCATATACTGTAATCTGATTTGAATGAGCAATTGTATATTTTAGCACTATATTTAAGACTAGTATAGTGTGTGTGTGTGTGTGTGTGTGTGTGGTGTGTCAAGGTTTCCGTTTTCCGATTGGCGCCGGCAAGATTTTTATTTACCAGGGCGGACATTTGAGAAATTGACCAGACATCCATTTGCACTGGCTGTTCATTTTGGGGCGGCAGATAGCCTAGTGGTTAGAGCGTTGGGCCAGTAAACGAGAGGTTGCTGCATCGAATCCCTGAGCTGACAAGGTCAAAATCTGTCGTTCTGCCCCTGAACGAGGCAGTTCCCCGGTAAGCCGTCGTTGTAAATAAGAATTTGTTCTTAACTGACTTGACTTAAAGGTTATTAAATAAAGGTTCAATTAAAAAATATATATATCAAAAATTCCTTAACAGAATAAAAAATGTGCCTTTAAACTTGTACTAAAATAAAGTAGAACGATGTTCTTATACCAAGCAAAACATTGCCCATTGCGTCTTCATCCCTGCTATAAATCATAAATTAATATAATTTAAACAACGGAAAAAACATTTAGGCTAGAAGAGCAAGTTGCCCACAGAAATAAAACACAATTTTGAAATATAATATTTGTATAATATAATTTCTGACCAACCTGTCCTATAGTGTATTTTTATGAACATTTTACAACAAAACATGGCTGTCTACGAACACAATAGTTTGCATCTAATTTACTTGCGTTTACGGCGGACCTCGGCCTGCTCAAAGTGAGCCGCTGCTGTTGAGAAGTCAAAACTGTCCAAATCCTAAGAGCAGCTTGCGATGCGCATCAGCCTCAAATCTTCGTCAAAGTTTTTCTCCAGAAAATTTGTCTGGCAAAATTATCGGCTAATGTATTTCTGTGTGTGAGAGAGACGTGAGCTAACCGAAGGCCCCAAAGGGGTCATCAGAGGGCAGGATGGTTATGATGGTGCGAGTGAGCGACCCCAGTCGAGCGCCCCCTGTGGTCACGTTGAGCAGCTCGATACGGAAGGTCTCCTCCAGCTCAGGAATCACATCGTTGATGATGTAGATGGGAACCGGCTTACTGGTCTCCCCCTCCAGGAGAACCACGTCAGTGGACGCTACGCTGTAGTCGTCACCTGCATTGACACACACATTGTTAGAAACACACATTATTACACACACACACACACACACACACACACACACACACACACACACACACACACACACACACACACACACACACACACACACACACACACACACACACACACACACGCACACATTATTACAGACATACGCACACACACACACTGTACATGCTTAGCAACATAACAAAACACAATTGAGATAAAATGTAGACCAGCCTTACCAACTCTGGCAGTCATTGGTACGGCCCTGAACTTCACGGACACGTCAGCAAAAATTCCCCCGGTGCGTGTCACATTGATGATGGGTCCGACATAGTATTCAGCTACACTGACCGCCGGGGCAGACAGCTGCAGGAACCCAAAGGCGTCATCACTCGCCTCCACTATCACCTGGGCCACGATCTCAGCCTTCAGACCAAGACGAGGAGACCGGGCAACTAGGAAAGATAGAAACACGGAAGAGCGGATGGTTTGACAAAAATCTCACATTCCAGCTACAAATGTTGACCATGTGACGACTATAGGCCCCGAGATTCATAGTTGGGACATGGAAATGTGACTTACTTAGTCTCTCCTGCTCTCCTTCTATGAGATTGACACTGATCAACTCCACGAACACAGACTCGTCCCTCTCAGGGTCATCGTCATCCAGCACTCGAAGGGTTACGTTAGCCTCACTCTGATTGGCCGTGAACACCACCGACTCCAGGAGGGGGACGAAGTCGTTTCCCTCACTGGCCCTGCCCACACCCGGGGTCATGAAGGGGGCGGTGTCAGCCTCACTCAGGGTTCCGTACGTCACGCGTACCTTTCCCATCAGCCCCCTCTGCCTGTGGATGGTGAGGATGACCAGGGTGTGGCCCTCGGGCAGGCGGACCGGCCTGCTGCTCTCCGAGAACACAAACACTCCGTAGGGGTCGTCACTGGCCAGCACTGTCACAGTGGCCTCAGTCCTCACAGCCAGACGCCCATGGGAGACATTGACCAGGGACACGCCGAAGCTCTTGTCCAGCTCCGGCACCTCGTCCTGGGCCACCTGTAGCTCAATCTCCCCCCTGGTCTGGCCCACGTGGAAGGTGATGTTCCCGGTCCTGCTGATGAGG
This sequence comes from Salvelinus alpinus, assembly GCF_045679555.1. Classification (NCBI taxonomy): domain Eukaryota; kingdom Metazoa; phylum Chordata; class Actinopteri; order Salmoniformes; family Salmonidae; genus Salvelinus; species Salvelinus alpinus. The sequence goes on along the minus strand of NC_092104.1, from coordinate 50,233,736 downwards.
TCTTCCTCAGAGCTGTCCTCAGCCTCCCAGAATACAGTCACGTTGGATAGGGCACCGGATGACCGCACCACCTGATACGGGTAAAGAGAGAGTTTACAACCTACTGTCAGGGGAACACACACACACACAGAGACACAGAGACACAGAGACAGACAGACAGACAGACAGACAGACAGACAGACAGACAGACAGACAGACAGACAGACAGACAGACAGACAGACAGACAGACAGACAGACAGACACACACACACGCACACACAGGCATAGAAACAGACACACACATGCACAGACAGACACACACATGCACACACACATAGACACATATACACACACACGCACACAGACACACAGACAATGACCTGCAGGAGCACAGTGCTGCGTCCCTCCTCAGGCTCGGTGCCGTTGACAGACAGTGAGTCCTGGCTCAACTGGAACACTCCGTGTGCGTCGTCAGAGGCAGCGATGGTCACGGTGATGTGGGAGGCGACTCCCAGGCTGGCTATATAGAAAACCCGTCACACAACTGTAAAGACTACCCTTATTTTCGTAGTTACAATTTGTTAAAATGTGTCATCGAAAGTTTTTCCTAGTGTGCATTTTAAAACTAAATTCCAGTTGAATTCCATTGATCCACTTGAAATAATAGCACTGAACACTGCAGTGCATTGTGGGTTTTTAATAAGGTGGAGGGTGGACCCCGACAGAGAAACAATGAGCCTGGGGGTCTGTGACATTTCTGGTCACCACTTACCACTGTTGCCCTCCACTCAATATAATGCCTATTTGCTTTTCCCACACCAATCTCCCTGGTCACTGCTCACTGGCCCCATTGCAATGTAAATACCATACACACAAATATACAGGCATGCAAACACACACACACACACACACACACACACACACACACACACACACACACACACACACACACACACACACACACACACACACACACACACACACACACACACACACACACACACACACACCAGCATGCAAAGACAGGCACACACACACACACACACACAGCAATACATAGGCTTAGGGGAAGAGGTGGAGTCTAAAAAGAATGGGAGGGGCGGTGGAGGGGAAAGTGATCTTACCACGGTGGTGAGAGGACAGGAGGAAAAACTCAGTGTCACTTTCTCCACTGCCACTGCCTTCACTCCGAAGGAACTGATCCACTTTGAGATCGCACAGGATCACACCAGAGGAGTGGGAATCATTGGGGAGCACAGCACACAAGACCACACAGGAGCAGACAGGAGGAGCACACAAACACACACAAGGACACAATGTGACAGAACACAGGCCAAGGATCAGTTAGAACAGGATCTCAGGGATGGGAAATACTGAAGGATATGACTACAGGATAGGAACGTGAACTCTAACAATTATCTGAAGTAGGAGAAGAGGAGGTAAAAAGAAGATCATCACCAATTGGCCGATCAATCAATGAATCAATCAACCAATGGTATTTGTGTGTCTTACCTCCTCCATCAGGGTTGTAGAGTTCCACTCTGAACACTTTGTCCAGCTCTGGCACGGGGTTGTCTATGACCATCACACTAATGTACTTGAAGCGTTCTCCTGGCAGGAAGTCTAGCACGCCATCTGAGTCCTGTTTGGTCCATGGAACAGGTAGAGACAGACCAGGTAGGGAACAAGAGGTTCGCTTGGGTAGTTAGCATAAGCTCACTATCATTAGCTGAGTTTACACAGACAGCCCAATTCTGATATTTTTCCACTCATAGGTTTTTTTCAGATCAGCTTTTTTGCCAATAATTGGGCAAAAGGTCAGAATTGGGACTCAAACATCAGACACAGCCAAACAGCTATCCAAGGAGCGAGTCCAGGGACTCAAACACACTGGAATTGTCATCCATTATCATTTGGGCTTTTATGTACGGGTATGTCTTATTATTGTCTTTATCATTTCAAAATAAAAGCGCAACAGATAGCCAAGTATGAGGATTGACTAGGAAATGATTATGGGTCTATTCCTTATTAAACATACATAAGTAAATCACGCTTTATAAAGCCTTGGTTTCTAAGGGCGATTTGTGTGAGAATACACAGATCTCCAGTAACCATCCATCTCTGTGTCTGCCTGAGACCCTGGTCTACGGGATAAGGAAGGCTGGAAATGACCTCATAGTCCTCGGGGCTGACTGCGGTGAACGGTGAGGTCCTGTAGCCGACCATGACTTTTCCCAACAGGCCTTGGGCCCTGGCCACCAGCAGGCGGACCTCTCCGTCCTCCTCATTGACCGTGACATGGGCAGGCTCTGTTGCCGGGCGGATCATCCCCTCAGCTGGCAGGCTGGACTGGAACTGGATCAGACCTGGGAGAGAGCGAGAGAGGGGTACCAGTACTCACAACAGCTGCTCATCCAGCCTCATAGAACAATACGCTTGTCAGAGATGATGAGAGAGAGAGAGAGGCTCAATGCACGAAATGTTCACCATACATTCACAACATGGGAACATCCTTAACTTTGAGTGGTCATTTGTTTTGGCTCCATTGTGTCTGTGATGACACATGTACCGTATAACAGTCAGTTATTAATTCACACCAATAGCAGTTTGTTACATTGTTTTCAAGTCATGCCCCAAGCTGAACCTTTCAAGTAGGTTGTAAGCAGGGCTGACTGAAGTTCATTTATGTTTCTCTTAAAATGTGTCAGATGAACTCGTGGATAACCATTTTTATGTGTCTGCGTCCAGTATGAAAGAAGTTAGAGGTAGTTTCACGAGCCAATTCTAAATAGCACAAAGACAGGAAAGTACAGCTAGCACGAAACTATCCCTTCAACTATGTGGCTGTACAGATTGTTTCAGTTCTTGATTAGTGCAACTAAGGGTGGAAACTGGGAAGCTGGGTATCCTTTTGACGTTCTAGTAGGGTGGCACAGTGATGTGTGTATGCCTCTCTGTACCGTAGGGATGGTCGCTGGCTGTGATGGTGACAGTGGTAGCTGAGTTGTCAGGGTCAATGCTGGCCCCACTGGTGGGGGTAGAGCCTGGCTTCCCGTCACCTGACTCGGCTGACACCAGCGTGACCTGGAAGGACTCAGCAAACTCAGGGGTGTCATCATCCAGCACCAGCAGGTTCAGGACCTGGGAGTCGCAGGGAGATGATGTCATAACACATGAGAGTGAAGATTTGAATCTAAAATCAGTCCTAGTGTAGATATCCATAATGTATTTTCAGGCTTTGATCTCTGTAGTCAGATTTTAGACTAAGCCTAATCATTAGCAGGCACCTGTTACTCTGACAACAGTTTCCTTTTAGCCACTAGGTGGGGCTAGAAGTCAACAACACCACCACTGAATAGATGAAAATAGTTATCTGGGATTCAACATGGCCAGAAATGTAGATGCATAGGTAAAATATTTATATTGACTGGTTTGTAACGTTCCTATAGTCTGAACTTCTTGCAGTTGCATTTATATGCAATGTGTGTGTGTGTATGTTCTCGTATATGTATAGGGTTGCTCTACAGGTGTACCAGTGGGGTTTCCCTAGCTCATGAATGATTGAGGAGTGCAGGGTAGTTTTCCCAGGGTGTGTGTGTGTGTGTGTGTGTGTGTGTGTGTGTGTGTGTGTGTGTGTGTGTGTGTGTGTGTGTGTGTGTGTGTGTGTGTGTGTGTGTGTGTGTGTGTGTGTGTGTGTGTGTGTGTGTGTGTGTGTGTGTGTGTGTGTGTGTGTGTGTGTGTGTGTGTGTGTGTGCACACTCTGGGTGTTCCCCCTCACCTCAGAGCGCTGACCAGGCAGAAAGAGCACAGAGCCGCTGGCGTTAGCAAAGTCCTGGTTGGCCTGAGCCTGGCTGTCTGAGTCCAGCTGAGTGACAGTGTAGTTCACATAGACGTGGTCCAGAGCCCCACGCGTCCGTTCAATAACACAGGAGATGGTGGAGCCTTCCTCTGTCGTCTGGCCATAGAGAAAAGAGATGATGGTTATTAATGATGCTACCTGAACTAAGACATTTTAAAACATAATGTCACATTACACTCGTCAAAATTGTACACAAACTTTTATTTGATGACAAAACATGGACAAGGCATCACAAACTTGGAATTAAAAACGGAAAGAAAATCATTTTGGACATTTTCATGTTTTCCACTACAAGATACGGTAGTTCATTACCAATTCAAGACTGACAACCACTCATTCCAAAAATGAACGTTTGGGTTTGAGAAATACTTTTATGGACAGCCCTCCTCTCATTCCTGCACAGTCAAGATGTGATTTGCAGAGTCCACCCGATAGCCCCACATGCCTCTGAGTCCCTTTGTCCCTTTGCAGCGTTAAGAGGGACCCTAGTTCTGATGGAATGCCATCCCCTGGACTACCACCTATTGTGCTACCGGGACTCTAGTTCCATAGGAATGCCCTTAGCTGCTCTGCCATCTGTCGCTCTACCTGAGAGGAGCCATTAGACACCTGTGTGCAATCTCCCTAAAGGGCAGAGCGCACACTTTCACCCAGCCGTAAACACTGGTTAAATATGCAGAAGGATATGCACTCACTAACGACTGCCTTCGATTACATGTCTTTCTAGGTAACAAAATATCCATACTCTCAGGAGACATGCTGGATCAAAGCCAGTTACAGAATGTGTGGATAATGTGCTTGTGTGGTCTCCATTCTACTCTGTGTTTCACATCACTGTTGCTGATGTGTCTGTCAAACTCAGGGACCGCCAGAGTTGGTAAACATGGTCTGTACATTTCATCTCAATCGTGTCAATAGCGTCTCATTTATACTGTAAATCATATACAGTGTGTGTGTGCGCGAGTGCTTTCGTGTGAGTGCGTGCATGTGCGTGCGTGCGTGCGCGCGCGTGCTCGTGAGTGTGTGCGGGTCTTACGTCTGGTATGCAGGCGCCGGTGAAGCCAAAGAAGCCGTTGGCGTTGTCGCTCTTCATCACCCGCAGGGTGGCGGTGGGGCGGGGGAGGGGGAGACGCGCCCCCCCATGGGCCGCCACCAGCTGCAGGTAGAACAGCTCCTCCCCTTCCTCCTCTTTGTCGTCCCGCACCTCCACCACAAAGGCCTTCTGCCTCTCGCCCTGCCAGTACTGCAGGTAGCCGGAGATGTTCCTCAGGTCCATCTTGGCGGGCTGCGCGTGGACCTCGTGGATCTCCGAGCGGTTCAGCCTGCTGTGGTAGAGACGCAGGTCCTGCAGGAGGCCCGTGTAGCGCTGCTCTCCGTAGGGGTCCGAGCCGATCCGCACCGGAGCTGAACCTGCAACACAAACACAGGAGGCAGAATACACTCAGAGAAACATCAAGTAGTGGGTGGTCATGCTGCTGTCAAAAAAGCGAGGCTTTTTGTATACAGAGAAGCTGACAAGCAGGTAGTGAACAGCATATCCATTCCAGAATGGTTTCATGCACCAATGCTGACTTAAAAGGTGTAGAGCAATGTATTCCAAAGCCAAATCTGTCTTCATCTCTAACCCTATAACCCTGTGGAAAAAAGTGAGTACAGTGCATCATCAATAGGCCTATCTCTGCAGTGCCAATTATTAAACCATTAACTAGTTCAGAGGTCCTTCCCTATGATGACCCACCTTACCGAGGGCTTGACCAGTACCCAGCAGAACAGCAGAACACTGGACCAATTGAGAAAACTTGCGACGGTGACCCCTGACAAAGCCATCAGACAAAGCAATAAAACACCGGTTGAGTTGACAAGGTCGGACGTGTCTGACGTTCGCATTTGTATCCCTTTGATTGAAGTTAACCAGAGACGATCTATCAACACAGATAGCCCCGTTATGTCTTCAGTTACTGAGGGGGGGGGGGAGAAAACCGCCGTCGGCTTTCTTCTGCCTGTAACAATGTCCACCAGTGCGGTGGCTAAGCGCTCGCTCAAGCATTGCAGAATCTCTGTACGTCTGAACAAAGGGAGAGGGGTTGGGTGGAATGCATGGTTTTAAATAGATCCTCCCTGACCAGATGTGGGCCACAAGAGTGAGGAGAGGAGCAGGGTCCCACAGTGGTCACTCACAGACCACCGGTGACGTCAGATTGTTGGGGAAGCCTCTGTCTGCTGAGAGTGAGGTCACTGTAGTCGGAAAGTGTAAATTATACAATAACCCAATTATAAGTATTATGATTTTTGCCTTTAAAGCTAGAATCCTTAAAGACGTCCTCCAGCGATTTTGAATGTTTCCTGTTGAAAACGATATCCCAAATATAAATACAGTACACACACAGTAAAGGGTATGTTTTGAGCAAAATATATATATATACACAGTACCAGTCAAAAGTTAGGACACACCTACTAATTCAAGAGTTTTTCTAAATTGTACTATTTTCTACATTGTAGAATAACAGTGAACATATCAAAACTATGAAATAACACATATGGAATCATGTAGTAACCAAAAAAAGTGTTAAATGAATCAAAATGTATTTTATATTTGAGATTCTTCAAAGTAGCCACCCTTTGCCTTGATGACAGCACACTCTTGGCATTCTCTCAACCAGCTGCGTGAGGAATTACTTTTCAAAAGTCTTGAAGGCGAAACCACAAATGCTGATGCTCCAGATACTCAACTAGTCTAAAGAAGGCCAGTTGTATTGCTTTTTTAATCAGTACAATATATATACTGTATATATGTTTTTACACAACTGCAAACACAACTGCAAACTTCAAGGAGTATGGCACTCAAGGAGTTGGTCTGATGGTCAAATGTGATGTCATCATCGTCCCCCCATGCTTTTAGAATAATAGATGAGCAACAGAGAACAAAAGTGGAAAGCCCCTCCCCCCCACCCACTTGTGCCATTTCATGACATACTGTACCTGCACCACCTATTGAGATGTGCATTTTGTTAAGTAAATACGGTGTTAAATGAGGTTATAAGGAGACTGGAGGAGGACTTTAATTGAAACAATAACAAAGCAGGCACCCCGTCTGTGTTTTGGTACAAAGCCGAGGTATAGGCCTGGAGAAATATAACCACTCTTAAATTCTAAGACAGAGCTATGGATGCAAGGACTGACCTTCCATGATATCAAAATGATAGTTTTAACCATGTTTCGAGGCTATACAGTGATTGTTTACATTTACATTGTTTACAAACACTGGCAGTAAAACGAGCTTGTATTTTGGGTTCTGATCGGGGTACGACAGTTGAAATAAACTCACGAGGCATTTGTAAGATACATTCTTCCAGAATGAATGGGTTTGTATCATTCATTTCTAAGTCCCAAAATAGATGTACAGTAGCAACTAAGGATTCCAGCTTCAAGAGATAATGAAGTGATTGGGACTCACCGTCAGTGATGGCCTCTCCTTTGAGACTCTTAATCCCTCTGGGCATAAGGTTGCCATTCAGGAAGAACTCAATAATCCCATCGTCCACCGTGATCAGCACATGGAGCCATACGTTGTCCTCCACAAACCTCTCTGCCGTGGCCCGTGCCACCAGCGTGCTGTTGGCTCCCAAGGCTGTGTAGTACAGCATCACACTCACATGGGACTCGTTGGTCTGGACCTTCACCCCATAGTACAGCGTCCCGTTCCTGTTGCCCTTGGACACGATGAAGCCGTTGGTGTCCGGCCTGGGAACCAGCCAGGCTGAGAAGGTGAAGTTAGCAAGACTGCCAGGCCCTTCCTCTGGGCTGATAGTGCCGTAGGCCCCCTGAAGGCCCGAGAAGAACCAGGCGTCGGTGCCTGAATGGTGCCTCCTGGAGTGGGGCCTGAGCTCCACCTCCTTTGGGAAGGAGGCGCTGAGGAGGAGGTCCTGCATGGGAGGGAGGCCGAGAGGGAAACGGACAGATACAATCTCCCAGGCAACCCGCACTTCCCCGAAGGTGCCCTGCTGCCGCAGGATGGTGAAGGAAGTGACATCAGACATGTCCTCTTCTGACAGGATGTCCTCAGCCACTTCCTGGTCCAGGTTGTCGACGGCGATGGCGAACACTCCAAAAGGGTCATCGTTAAAGGGGATCAGGACAGAGGTGTTGAGGGATGTATTAGCCAATCGGCCGCCCTCTCCGGGGTAACCACCTATGGAATATCACCGGACAGAAAATGGTTAATGCTTGGTATCATCAACATTTGTAACGTGCCACAGAGTACTTTAGGAATGACCCATAACACCCCACTTCAACTGAGAGAACATAGGTAGCTTTAAGGCTCATATGTTGATGTTCTAGTCAAGAACATACTAAATCAAATCAAATTAGATCCAAGTTTAGCAGATGTTATAGCGGGTGCAGTGAAATGCTTATGTTACTAGCTAAAAATGTCAAACAAGTACACACATAATAATCAAAAACTTAAAAACAAGAAATCATTCATGTCCGGACGAATCCAGTTAACAACTATTGTATCAGTAATCCAAATGCAATCTATGCGTATACAAACCAGTAAGATAGAGGGCCTTCGGAAAGTATTCAGACCCCTTGACTTTTTCCACATTTTGTTACTTCATAGCCTTATTCTAACACTCAGGCGGTGTACACTGAGTGTATAAAACATTAAGGACACTTTCCTAATATTGAGTTGCATCCCCCCTGTTCCATGGGGATTCTGGCCCATGTTGACTCCAAGGCTTCCCACAGTTGTGTCAACTTGGCTGGATGTAATTTGGATGGTGGACAATTCTTGATAAATACACAGCAAACTGCAGCATTGCAGCTGGCACCGACTACCATAACCGTTCAAAGGCAATTACATTTTTTGTCTCGCCCATTCAACTTCTGAATGGCACACATACACAATCCATGTCTCGATTGTCTCAAGACATAAAAATCCTTCTTTAACCCGTCTCCTCCCCTTCATCTACACTGATTAAAGTGGATTTAACAAGTGACATCAATAAGAGATCATAGCTTTCGCCTGAATTCACCTGGTCACTCTATGTCATGGATGTGTCCTGAATGTTTTGTAAACTCAGTGTTTATAGACAATATAACAAAAATGAAATGTACAGTAGTAGATATATTAGAATGAGTTATATGAAGAATACAGTATATGAATACACAGTGTGAAAGACGGTCCAGTGTCTACTCTCTCTATATACATGGGACTGCAGCGTTTGGCTGTGTGCGTTTGTGTGTGTGTGTGTATGTGCGTGTGTTTGTGAGTATGGGCGTATGCGTGCGTGTGAGTGTATGTGTGAGTACGGCGTCAGCATGTGTATGTGTGTGTGAGCTTGTGTGTGCGCGTTGTGTGTGAGTGAGCCTGTTACTTCCTACAGGAGTACTACTAGTTCAGTCCCACATCCCTCACCTGGCGCATATCTGCCTCACACTCACACTTCCCCTTACCTGAGATGCTGACGAGCCTGAGGACGTAGAACTCGTTGAACTCGGGGAGTTTGTCTGAGATGGCCTCCAGGACGATGGGCTTGGTCTCCTCTCCCGTGGTGAAGGTGATGGAGCTCGAGGTGTTGGTGAACTCCTGACCAGGCTCCAGGGCTGTGTCATTGGCATAAAGACGCCAGAACACCGTCACGTTGCCAAAGTGGCCTCTGGCCCTGATAACACTAGGACACAAAAGGACTGTATGTGGGACTGAGGAAGAACCCGCAAGCATACAACTCAGGTCCTTAGAGGCGTGAATATATGCTGGTTCCTGTGTTTTCCTTCATAACAGGAAGTGATTAAGAGCTGAAAATCAAATGTGAGCACTTCCTTAGCAACCAATGACATTAGTGGACCAACGAAGTGCCAGGGAGAAGAGTGCTAACAGACATTACGGCCCCCGAGGTCCTGAATTGTCCCACACTGGATGAAATTATAACAACAGATGGTAGGATATTCAACTCAATAAGTTTATTAAGAGCTGCTAATCTATTCCAGAGGCTGGGTAAGCATACAGGAAAGGTGTATGGTGTATTAAGGCTAGAGTTGGTCCTTACTAGAAGTTGTTGGTCTTGCCCTCTTCTACAGACCTCTCTGTGGATTCCAGGGAGAATATTCCGTTGGCCTCATCATTGGCCTCGATCACCACTGTCGCTGTGTCCGCACCATACACAACAGCGTCACCTGTCGCCACAAACACACACACACATGCTGCGTTTCAAGTCCAGCAGTTTTACATGCTTCCTAAGCATGTGGTCACTGAAGATATTTACGATGCCGGTTAAAACTCTATGTCCCTCGGTTGTTATTAAATAACAAATGACTGAACAAGAGAGAAACATGAAATGTCCTTCAAGTCAGTAAAATGTTCTCGTTTGAACTTAACATCTTGCTTGGTTTAAATAAAACACAGCATGTGCTTGTGCTTTTACAGGAGAAACAGAGAGAGAGAGAGAGACAGACGAGGTTGCTTTATAACACCCACATAGTATTGTCATGCTAAATATCATAACAAAAAGGAGACGGTTCTCATTACCATAGCACACAGTAACCACGGCAACCCAGCGGAGCGGGTCAGGGTTCTATATGCAGATGTCCGCCACGAAAAACAGTATAAGAGCCCTCTCTCGTTAACTAAGGCTTGGAGAGGAGCAGAGTGGGTTAACCCTTATTTTCACTCCAAGTAATCCATGCACATACAGCCAGGCCAGGCAGCGGAGTGGAGTAGTGGACTGGGCTGGCGGGCTTTGTGCTGCAGCCTGCAGAGTGAGTCTGAGTTCGGTAATTAAGTTCCCCCACAGGCCCACCCGCTTTCATCCCTGTTTGTGTCACACAATACCGGGATTAGGAGGGCTTTTCAGGGTCACCAGTGTCAATGCTAATCAACTCAGTTGCTCACCAATGTACAGAAACAGCTGTCAAAGAGACTGGAGATACAGCTAGTAAACGAGGAAAACAGTCAACGTAACGAGGCTGGTTGTTTCGTACGACAGCTGTCTCTAAAATGACTTGACCAATATCTCTTTGTGCTATTGTACTGAGAGCAGGACTTCGATTGGACAACCTTCCATACTACACAATGTGAGTAAGGCCAGGAGTTTTTCCTGACCATGTGACCTAACCAGGAACCATTCTGGAACCTAGCCGTTGTTTAAAACTAGAGCGCAGAGTTTTTCCTGTTCAGGTCACGAGGTCAGGAGAAGTATCTCGTTCGTTTGAATGCGTAGAAAACGTGGCAGCCTTACACACCTGTAGTGTTGTAGAGGATGACGTAGAAGGGTTCGTCAGTCTCAGGTGTGTCGTCCTCCTCCACAGCTACAGAGATGTTCTTCGACCATTCTCCCACACCGAACACGAGCACGGTGTCGTTACTCAGCGGGGCCAAGTCACCCAGTGACGTCCCGCCGTAGTCCACGCGATACATCACCGTGGCAACAAAGTCAGCCGGACCAGCCCTCAAAACAGTGAAGTTGGCCACACCCCCCTCCTGAAGCCTGACAACCACAGGCTCTGGAGGACAGAGAGACAGAGTATTACGTCGTCCTACGTCGACTGACATAACCACCACGCCACGTGACATAAACACGAGGTCACTTGATACAGCCACTCGATGTCTGCTAACACACAGCGGCGCTTGAAAAAACTCCCAATGCTTTACATAAAGCACTAGGGAGCAAATCAAAGATATCTTTACCTGCAAAGTAAATCGGGTCATCGTTTTTGTTGATCTGCAAGCTTGCGTTGAGTACATTCCCAAGTCTTGCTCCCCCTGTCACGTTTAGTAGTGTGATGGTGAAATTCTCCATGTCCTCTGGGAGCTTATGTTGGAAACAAGATATTGTCAGGCAAAGATTAAGTACTGTGTAGAAAAGATAGCAGATACCATACAAACCATGACATTTTCTTGACATAGATATATATACACATGATGTAAAGGAGCCCTGGTCAAATACTGTAGCGTTTGAGAGATGGCTTTACCTCATCAGGTACAGAGAAGAGGGTGAGGTTTTTCACATACTCCCCCTCAGCAAACACAACGTATCCCTGTACGGGACTGACGTCAGCAGACATGTGGGGCTCTAGGACCCAGGACACAGACACCTCCCCAAAGCGACCCCTGTTCCTCACCACAGGATAGGACACTGCCAAGGTGACCCACAACAGAACACAATAGTTACAATATAATACACTCAATCCTATTCGTTTCTGTATAATCTCTCTACTGAATCTCATCTTCTAAAGAATTAAAATGACTTAAAATATGATCACAAATGTTTTCCTGTTATTTTACTTTCTTTATACTATATCGTCTTAAAGTACTGTCTAGTTTTTAGACACTGTTCCTCCACTGCTCCATTGTACCTGAGTGAGACTCGGAGCCTTTGCTCTCGTTGATGGCCTCTGCCACTCCAGACCGGCCGAACTCTATGACCCCGAAGGGGTCGTCATTCTTCCGCACCGTGATGTTGACCTCTCGGTGGTTGCCAAGGCGACTGGGTGGAGTGCTGTAGCTGCTGAGTACCATCGAGAACATCTCATCCAGCTACACACAGACACATACACACGGGCACTTTAACAGAACTGTCACACTGTAATCTGTGCACTGTGTTCTACGGGCCAACACATGTAAACGATCAAAACCAGCAAACTGATTTTGAACTTCAAAGGCATTTAAAACTGGAAACAGTAGGACCAGCGACACCCTCACAGTCAGGAGGGAGTGTCCAAGCCATACATACATGATGCCATAAAGGGGGGACAGGCAGTAGTGTAGCTGTACCTCAGGGACCCCGTCAGGCCTTGCCACCAGTGCCACCAGCACCTCCCTCTCCCCGGGCTTAAACTCCAGGATGCCCGTGGCGCCGTAGAACTCGGCGTTGCCCGAGGGCATGAGGACATACCGCACCAGCTGTTTGAGCAACTGCCCCTGGGCCCTGATGACACGCAGCTCCACCGCCTCACCTTCCTATAAAGAAAAGGTCACAGGGCAAACCAGGACAAACTAGGGGTCAGAGGTGTTGCTGTTATTGATGTAGGTAATCAATTGAGAACACTTGGTAGTTTGCGAAAATGACCTGGTTGGTCAAGATGCTATTCAAGTTGCATCACAGTAGATGAAACAGATGAGCATCAACAGTCATGAGGCCTGTCTGTGTGCCAGACGTACGTTGATATACCAGGGTCCTCTGGAGAAGGGGGAGAACTCAAAGACTCCACCTGGGTCGTCGTTCTCCACAATGACAATCTCTCGACTGGTGAAGCCAGGCTTCAGGATCTGGTTCTCAACGTTAACCCTGCAACACAGAGGGGAACTCAGCGGCTAGACCAAAAAGGAACTCACAGGCCTTCATCTCAGTGGGAATGTGGGTTGTGGGGGAATTTTAAAACAGCCAGCATGTATTGCTTGTAAAACAACAAGGAGATACACTTCAAAGCTTCAAGTATTTTCATCAACTTACCCTTCATTTTAAAACAGTGAATGAGTAAATTCCTTGTATTGTCTCGTGTTCAGTATTGACCAGAGGCCTGTTGTTTGAGCTGCTCTGATTAACCGTGTCACTCAGTGGCCCCCTGAGTCTCTCTCTCTCACAGCAGGGGGGGGCCTGTGTGTTCTGTCAGCCTGGCCCCTGATGAGCAGGGTGTGTGTGTGTGTGTGTGTGTGTGTGTGTGTGTGTGTGTGTGTGTGTGTGTGTGTGTGTGTGTGTGTGTGTGTGTGTGTGTGTGTGTGTGTGTGTGTGTGTGTGTGTGTGTGTGTGTGTGTGTGTGTGTGTGTGTGTGTGTGTGCGTGCGTGCGTGCGTGTGTGCGTGTGTACATGTGTGCGAGTGTGGCCACATAAATGGTAAATGAAAAGCAGGGGCTGGACAGAGCAAAGCATACCAAACAAACACTTGAGGCCAACTCGCATCATGCATACAAACACTGATGTCTTTACAGGAGGGCATAAAGAATGGTTCAAATTAGGTGCAACACAAAGAAGATCCCTCCTTACTCCCCACACCCACGCTCCTCTCTTCCCAACGCACACCCCCACAAAACCACCCCAACAACACCCCTTTCCCATCAAACCAAAGGCCCAATAAATCCTAAAGTGGTCCCTTTCCCCCCTAGACAAAGTCGTGATTTAAAGCACACAAAGAGTCCAGGCTCACTCCACTCGCCACTTACCCGAAGTACACTACAAAGCGCGGAGTCTCCACCCTGCAGGAGGGGGGAGGGAGGGAGGGAGAGCCAATGTTCCCGTCACAGGTCATCGGTAACAGATGACAGGCAGGAATTGGAGTAGGGGTAGGAACAGGGCTAAGGGATAGGCTTTCCTTGTGACACCCTAGTCTCACTGCTCGTATTAGCAATTATTTAAAAAAATACTATTTCATTGCTTTAATCATTTTAAGCACAGCCAGGCATTGTTGTTAAGTAAATGAACAAGTGGACAGTACGCTACTGATTCAAATCACAGGACATATGGCAATGGCGTGTGGTACCTCAACAGAGCATAATCAGACACAGGCACTTATTTACATTGCTACTGACTAACAGAATGAGAATCTGTTGGCCAACCAAAAGCTCCCCAGAGTTGCTGTCCAGTACCTGTCCAGAGTGAGGGATAGGGTCTCGTTGACCTCAGGGATATCATCAGCCATGACGGTGACGTTGATGACGGCGTCACTCTGTCCCGTCAGGAACACCACTGAGCCGCTCAGGGTTTCCAGGTCGTCAGTGGTGATGTCAGCCTGGTTGTCTCCGATTGGTCGAAGGCTCCAGAACACCACGGCCTTGCCGTCTGTCCCGTCACGCCGCAGGCTGAGGGTCACCTGTGGGAGGAGGAAGAATATCCTATCCCTCAACCATCTGCAATCATACGAGACATTAGGAACAAACTGACTCGTAGGATTAGAAGCCTATCCATTATAAGCACTGAAGCTACGTTACATGAAACAAGACCTGCAAATTGCTGTTCAAACATACTGTAGTGATCATTCAACTGCAGTAATTACGACTTGAAAAACATTTCAAGTCATCATTGTAACATCAAAGTAACATCCCCACACATACAGTATCTCGAGCCAGATCATTCCAGAGTCACGGTACACTACACAGGTGTGCCATTGAGCATACAGAGGGTTAGCGTACTATGCTAACGTGTGTGTCATTGATAAAGAGAGATGGTTAGCGTAATAGCGTGCCATGCTAACATGTGTGCCACAGACGCAGACAGAGGATTAGCGTTGTACCGTGCTAGTGTTGGTGACCTCAGGCTCATACACCACCACCGTGGTGTTACTGGTGAAGCCGATCTCCCCGTTGGCGATGTCGGGGGTGACTGTGAGGGTGAGGTTGAGCGCCCCTCCGAAGCGAGGACTCACAGACGGGATGGGAGGGCTGATACTGACCAGGTCCACACTATCCAGCTGAAAGAGAGACAGCAATGATGACTAAGCACAAATCCCCCTATAGCCATCTTCCAATACATGACTCATCTTTCATACCAGTAGGGCCACATTTTTGTTGTGTTAGCCAAATGGAAAAATGTCTTAAAAAAAAGAAAATAAATACATGACTCTCACATGGGCAGTATACTGTATAAGTACAGGTGTGGGTTTCATTCAGGTATTGTGGAGTTATTAGTTCATCAGGGAACGAACAGAATGTTAAGCGTTAATGCAATGTTGCAGTTTTCTCTCAGGCATTCGTGTTCTATTGTGCAGTACTGTACCTCTTTACCCCTCCATGATTCCAAATAAACCGCTCTCTTAGCCTCACACTCTCACTACACTATGAATGACTTTCTCCAAAGACCTCTCAGCACTGTCATTCTGCTTCTTCTTTGGGCTTTGTGTGTGTGTGTGCTTTTGCATGTGTGCGCGTGTGTGTGTGTGTGTGTGTGTGTGTGAGGGAGCAGTTTGGGACCCATTGAATGTGAAGGAGGTACTTCCATTTTGTGTTTGTTTTCAAGCGCTGCCTGATGAGGGCTGTTTGTTTGGATGCTTGGACAGATCCCATGGCAACAGGCCAGAGCACAGTTCTCAGGTCCAAGTCACTCACACATGCAAATGAGGGACCATGTATCTGGACAAGCTTGACAAAACTAAGAACCAACCAACATTTTCCAAAGCTGGAGCCGCTGACCGCTTTCTAAAACCATTTGCATACAGTAGCACAGGTGAGCTACGTTCATTTAAGGTCTTCACACTCATTTAAATAAACGGATCGTCTTATCTACTGTATTTGAAACCTTGTATGAATTGTGTGGCCCCACTCCCTGTGACAGTGCTTCTATGACTGGGTCAGTATTTGACCCAAAAGTGTTGCCGTCCGAGACCTCTGGCCCCACCTGGATGATGAAGTGGGCTCCGTTCTGCAGGAAGGCGTCATTGCGGACGGGCAGGGTGAGTCTGGTCAGATCCTGGCCCTGAGAGAACAGCACGGTAGTAGAGCGGCTGCCGTTCAGCACCCCGTCCCGGGCCAGCCCGGGGTCCACGGGCCCCGCGGGGATGTAGAGGGCAGTGAGGGCTAGGGATACCTCCCCCAGGGTGCCCCCCTCCCGCAGAAAGCTAAGGGACAGGAAGCGTCCATCGGGCTGACTTTGGATGTTCTGGTTCTCCTCCGGATGGAAGCGGAACAGGCCGTACACGTCATCACTGTCCTGGAGGTAGAACATCATCTGTCGAAGGAAGGAGGGAGGGAGAGGAAGGAGAGTGGGGAAAGGAGGAGAAATCATCAGACTCTGTGTCGTAAAGAAAGAACCCTGGGCTAATTTTAGAGATGCATCCTCTTTAATTAAATGGGCAAGAATAGCTTTCATGAGCTTTTTTTACTAGGGCTTACTGTAGATGTTTGACCAGGACTCACGGCTGTCTGACAGGTTTTAAGTGTTTTAAGTGCATTTGGAGTATGTGTTAAATCATTTGTATTCTCTTGACGGATGCATTGATTAACTACAAGCGTTGCGTTCTAAAGCTTATAAGCAGTGCTTAGTCAACTGCTTATACACACACGGCAGCAGATACCACACGCTGAGAGTCCAACCCCTGTGTGTGTGTGTGCGTGTGTGTGTGCGTGTTCTAATACATTAAACATAAACAAGGGTTGGATCTACCCACTCCTTTCACACATAGCCAAGATGGGAAGCTGTGACAAAGATGGCAATAATAAAGACTTTACACTGCCACACCCACTCATACACACACACACACACACACACACACACACACACACACACACACACACACACACACACACACACACACACACACACACACACACACACACACACACACACACACACACACACACACACGTTTGTTTTACTATCATTGTGGGGACCAAATTAAATCCTATTTTCCCTAACCCCTAACCCTAACCACAAACCCTAATCCTAAACCTGACCCTCAGCCTTAACCCTAAGCCCAAAATAGCCTTTTTCCTTGTGACGACGGGTGAAAAGTCCCCACTTGTTCGAATCTTCCTTGATTTACTATCCTTGTGAGGACACAGGCATACCCCCACAGTTGTCTTTGTTTAGATTCATTCAACCACATTAAGGGAACACCCAGTGTGAAGTGACAGTATTAATAGGGTCTACTGTACAGGACCAGTGTGTGTGCCTAGTCTCCAGCCATCCACCCACACACACACACACACACACACACACACACACACAC
Organism: Salvelinus alpinus; assembly: GCF_045679555.1. Lineage (NCBI taxonomy): Eukaryota > Metazoa > Chordata > Actinopteri > Salmoniformes > Salmonidae > Salvelinus > Salvelinus alpinus. The sequence goes on along the minus strand of NC_092104.1, from coordinate 50,216,244 downwards.
ACACACACACACGACCACATCCTCTAGAGAGGAGGGGACTGCTCTCCAGATGTGTCTCCCACAAGTGCAGCCCTCCCCCGCAAACTTCCTCAGGAGGGCGTGGGTAGTAGACCTGCTCCCTCCCTCCCGCCCTCTCTGTCAGGCGCTGCCCTATGTTCGACATGGCACTAAGCTCCCAGGGTTGACAAGCAGCTTTCTGACTGTCTGTCCTTCTGTCTTCCCCAGCTTGAATTTGTAATTGTAAATAAACAACAACCAACACAGAGCTCCTCAAAACCAACAGCATCAACAACATGACAGAACTGAACATAATATCTGGTTTAAATACTAGAAAACCTTATCTCTGTATGCAAAACAAATCGTCAGCCTCTAGTATTAGAACTGAAACTTAAAATATAGATGGACCAATCAACCAATCCAATCAATCAACAGCAGCAGAATCCTAACCAATTATATCCTAGCCAGGCCAGACTGACCTCCATAGGCTCGTCCACTTCGGCCCCTCCCTGCACAGTGTCCGGCAGCAGTCGGAGGACAAAGGCCTCTGCTTCCTCTGGAAGCTCATCTGCTGTGATGTTCAAGGGCAAGACCGCGCTCATCTGACCCGCCGTCAACCACAGTGTGCCCGCCTCGGGGCTCAGGTCATCTGACACGGGCGAGCGGTCGCTGGAGTTCCGACTGATGGTCCAGTTGACAGAGACGTCACCGTAGTTACCGCCGTTCCTCACGATGGAGATACCGTCAAATCTTTTGGACAAGACAGGGCGGGGTTGTGAGAATAGCAGAGACACAGAAGCAGTTGAGGTTCAATGTGTTTGGAAACGATCATGTTATAAGATGATACACTGATCAGTTTGACCAACCTGTCAGTCATATCCTCGTTGATACTGATTAGTTGGTTGAGGGGGCTGCCACTGATTGACAGGACCCCGTGGGGTTTATCATTGGGCTCGATGGTGACCAGGACGGCATTGGGCGGGATCAGCACGGCGTCTCCTCTCACCGTCTCCTCCAGCAGCACTACGTGGAACGACTCGGCAATCTCCGGCACCTCGTCATCGCTGACGTTGAAGAGCAGACGTGCCTCATAGACCCATGGGGGAAATGTCACCGTGCGCACCGCCTGCAGGTCCATGAAATCCACCGCCGGAGTGGCACTGCCCGCCCCGTCGCCGCTGACGACCACGTAGTCCACGGAGACCTCCGTGTCATCTGAGCCTACCAAGCGGCCGTGGTCGGCCAGGAGGCCGCGGGTTATGGTCAGGGAGATGACCCCGGCGGTCTCGGCCACGGCCATCTGGGACTGGGAGAAGCGCAGGGGGCTGTCATTACGGCGGATCTTCAGCTCCACGCTGCTGCCATTGGGGTTGAGGACCGCCCCGCCTGCCACACCTGTCAGCCTGACAGTGAACACCTCGTCATCCTCAGGGATCTGAGGGAAATCACAATGGTTAAGTGAGTGTTACCATGGAAATAGTTTCACGTTTTACTGTCACATGCACAATTACAGTGAATTGCCTTTTTTGCGAGCTCTAACCTCAACAAATACAAACAATAACAAGATAGAAAAAAAACACACAAATTACAAAAATAAGAACTAAAAAGAACAAGGTAAAGTAAGTAAGTCTACAATATACAGGGTCCGTTCCAGTAGCATATTTACAATGTGCAGTCACAACCTATCTACACCACTATATTCTCTTAATTAACCCCAAAAGAATTCCTACAAACCTAACAACTCCCATCACCCAATACCCGTCCAACCTCTCTGGCCCTCTCAAACAACCTCTCCCTCTCCCATACAACCTCTCCCTCTCCCATACATTTCACAACATAATAATACATGTTCAACCATTTCCTCTACCATACAGCCATTACACATTCCACTACCATGTTTCCCTATCAATTTCAAAGAGGAATTCAATCCCATATGCCCTGATTCTCATTCTACACAACATAACTTTCCTTGTGTTTCCATTAAATCAAGTCAAATTTTATTAGTCACATGCGCCGAATACAACAGGTGCTGTTGTACACCAGTTGTATTCGGCGCATGTGACTAATAAAATTTGTCTTGATTTAATGGAAACACAAGGGAAGTTATGTTGTGTAGAATGAGATCAGGGCATATGGGATTGAATTCACCTTAAAGGGAAATGCTTACTTACCAGCCCCTAACCGACAGTGCAGTTTCAAAAAATACGGGATAAGAATAAGAGATAAAAGTAACAAGTAATTAAAGAGGAGCAGTAAAAAATAACAATATAGGTGCAGGTACAGTGTCAATGTGTGGGGGCACCGGTTAGGTAGAGTTAATTAAAGTGACTATGCATAGATGACAACAGAGAGTGGTAGTGGTGTGGAGAGGGGGGTGGCAATGTGAATAGTCTGGTTAGCCATTTGATAAGATGTTCAGGAGTCTTATGGCTTGGGGGTAGAAGCTGTTTAGAAGCCTCATGGACCTAGACTTGGAGCTCCGGTACCGCTTGCCGTGTGGTAGCAGAGAGAACAGTCTATGACTAGGGTGGCTGGAGTCTTTGACAATTTGTAGGGCCTTCCTCTGACACCGCCTGGTATAGAGGTCCTGGATGGCACGAAGCTTGGCTCCAGTGATGTACTGGGCTTGTTCGCAATACCCTCTGTAGTACCTTGCAGTCGGAGGCCGAGCAGTTGCCATACCAGACAGTGATGCAACCAGTCAGGATGCTCTCGATGGTGCAGCTGTAGAACCTTTTGAGGATCTGAGGACCCATGCCAAATCTTTTCAGTCTCCTGAGGGGGAATAGGTGTTGTCGTGCCGGCTTCACAACTGTCTTGGTGTGCTTGGACCATGTTAGTGTGTTGGTGATGTGGACACCATGGAACTTGAAGCTCTCAACCTGTTCCACTGCAGCCCCGTCGACGAGAATGGGGGTGTGCTGTTGTCAACAATCATCTCCTTTGTCTTGATCACGTTGAGGGATAGGTTGTTGTCCTGGCACCACACGGCCAGGTCTCTGACCTCCTCTCTATAGGTTGTCTTGTTGTTGTCGGTGATCAGGCCTACCACTGTTGTGTCATCGGCAAATTTAATGATGGTGTTGGAGTCGTGCCTAGTTGTGCAGTCATGAGTGAACAAGGAGTACAGGAGGGGGCTGAGCACGCACCCCTGAGGGGCCCTTGTGTTGAGGATCAGCGTGGCGGATGTGTTGTTACCTACCCTAACCACCTGGGGGCGGCCCGTCAGGAAGTCCAGGATCCAGTTGCAGAGGGAGGTGTTTAGTCCCAGGGTCCTTAGCTTATTGATGAGCTTTGAGGGCACTATGGTGTTGAACGCTGAGCTGTAGTCAATGAATAGCATTCTCACATAGGTGTTCCTTTTATCCAGGTGGGAAAGGGCAGTGTGGAGTGCAATAGAGACTGCATTATCTGTGGATCTGTTGGGGCGGTATGCAAATTGGACCGGGTCTAGGGTTTCTGGGATAATGGTGTTGAAGTGAGCCATGACCAGCCTTTCAAAGCACTTCCTGGCTACAGACGTGAGGGCTATGGGTTGGTAGTCATTTAGGCAGGTTACCACAGTGTTCTTGGGCACAGGCACTATGGTGGTCTGCTTAAAACATGTTGGTATTACAGACTCGGACAGGGAGAGGCTGAAAATGTCAGTGAAGCGCATGCTCGCAGTGCACGTCCTGGTAATTTGTCTGGCCCTGCGGCCTTGTGAATGTTGACTTGTCAAAAGGTCTTACTCACATCAGCTGCGGAGAGTGTGAACACACAGTCTTCCGGTACAGCTGGTGCTCTCATGCATGTTTCAGTGTTATTTGCCTCGAAGCGAGCATAGAAGTAGTTTAGCTCGTCCGGTAGGCTCGTGTCACTGGGCAGCTCTCGGCTGTGCTTACCTTTGTAGTCTGTAATAGTTTGCAAGCCCTGCCACATCCAACGAGCGTCAGAGCCATTGTAATACGATTTGATCTTAGTCCTGTATTGACGCTTTGCCTGTTTGATGGTTTGTCGGAGGGCGTAGTGGGATTTCTTATAAGCTTCCAGTCCCGCTCCTTGAAAGCGGCAGCTCTAGCCTTTAGCTCAGTGCGGATGCTGCCTGTAATCCATGGTTTCTGGTTCGGGTATGTACGTACGATCACTGTGGGGACGATGTCATCTATGCACTTATTGATGAAGACAATGACTGATGTGATGTACTCCTTAATGCCATTGGAGGAATCCCAGAGCATATTCCAGTCTGTGCTAGCAAAACAGTCCTGTAGCTTAGCATCTGCTTCATCTGACCACTTTTTTATTGATCTAGTCACTGGTGTTTCCTGCTTTAATTGTTGCTTGTAAGCAGGAATCAGGAGGATAGAATTATGGTCAGATTTGCCAAATGGAGGGCGGGGGAGAGCTTTGTATGCGCCTCTGTGTGTGGAGTAAAGGTGGTACAGAGTTTTTTTCCCCTCTGGTTACACATTTAACATGCTGATAGAAATTTGTTAAAACAGATTTAAGTTTCTCTGCATTAAAGCATTTTCTTATGGCGGAATACAGCCCATTCAATGCTGTCTTAGTGCCAGCCTCTGACTGTGGTGGTATGTAAACAGCTACGAAAAATACAGATGAAAACTAGGTAGATAGTGTGGTCTACAGCTTATAATGAGATACTCTACCTCAGGAAGCGAGCAATATCTAGAGACTTCCTCAGATGTTGTGCACCAGCTGTTATTTACAAAAATACATAGCCCACCGCCCTTTGTCTTACCAGACGCCGCTGTTCTATCCTGCCGGTGCAGCATATAACCAGCCAGTTGTACGTTGATAGTGTCGTCGTTCAGCCATGACTCCGTGAAGCATAATATACAACAGTTTTGAATGTCCCGTTGGTGGTTTAATCTTCCGCGTAGGTCATCTATTTTATTGTCCAAAGATTGCCCATTTTCTAGCAGAATGAAAGGAAGTGGGGGTTTATTCGATCTCCGCCGAATTCTCAGAAGGCACCTCCGACCTCCGGACCCTTTTTCTCCGCCTCCTCTTCACGCAAATCATGGGGATTTGGGCCTGTTCCCGAGAAAGCAGTATATCGTTCGCGTCACGCTCGTCAGACTCGTTAAATGAAAAAAAAGGATTCTGCCAGTCCGTGGTGACTAATCGCAGTCCTGATGTCCAGAAGTTATTTTCGGTCATAAGAGACGGTAGCGGCAACATTATGTACAAAATCAGTAAAAAAATAAGTAACAAACAAAGCAAATATACAAACAAAAAACACAATCGGTTGGGGACACGTAAAACATCTGCCTTTTTCTCCGGCAGATTCAATACTTTTCGTTGTATGCTGTACCTTGCATGCGGTACAAATGACATTACTGTGGAAGCACCTCCTCTAAGAATATGAATTTAGCTGTTTGAGAAGGTTTGAATCCGAAGCAACCTGCCTACACATCGTTTGAAGTATAATACCAACATAGCTACTGTAGTAGGTCTAAGTTGTGTGCTGGAAAACCTTGGTAGAGCATGGGTGGTATAGGCATTGTGGTGCTCATGTGAATTTCCTTTATATTTTTGGTTTCAGACCAATGCCTATTCTCTCTTAAAACATTGTTTTTTGATTTTAATATTTATAGGGGTAAGGTGACTAAGCATCAGGATATATGATAAACAGAGTAGCAGCAGTGCATATGATTATTATATATACTAGATACATTAGGTACATAATATGGGAATATATCGTGTTGTTTCAATAGTTTACTGATATGTAACTCTGGGTTTTCTTAGCCTGCAAAAGAAAGATGATCGATGTGTTTGATGTGAAGCTGTCTGGTAAAAGGTGTAAGTGATAGCATACAGAAGGGGTGGAGAGGACAGGGTACCTGGTCATCCTGGATGAGGATGCTAAATACCACCAAAGCTCGTCCAGGTGGAATGGTGATGTTCCCCCGGTCTGGACTGAGGTCCTCCAGGGCAGGGTTAGGGCCTTCCGAGATCTGCCCGTGTAGAAACCACAACATATTGCTCACATACTGTCATCAGAATGACAGGAATACGTTTATCTTAAAAGTGTGTATCTGCATGTGTGTGTGTGTGTGTGTGTGTGTGTGTGTGTGTGTGTGTGTGTGTGTGTGTGTGTGTGTGTGTGTGTGTGTGTGTGTGTGTGTGTGTGTGTGTGTGTGTGTGTGTGTGTGTGTGTGTGTGTGTGTGTGTGTGTGAGTGTGTGTGTGTGAGTGTGTGAGTGTGTGTGTGTGTGTGTGGCTGGCATAAGTAGACCGGGTGACAGATAGACATCCATACTAAAATGCAACCGGCCTAATGATCTGACATGACCTAACCAAAGGGAGGTCAAACAGGGATCAGTTACTGTTACAGTGACCTCACCTCAAAGTTGACCGTCACTGTCCCATACGTCCCCTTCTCTCTGACCAGGCTGAGAGGCACATACTGGTTCCTCCCTCTAGGCTCATCCACAATGATCTGTTCAGTCTGGAAGAGAGAAAGAGAGAGAGAGAGAGAGAGAGAGAGAGAGAGAGAGAGAGAGAGAGAGAGAGAGAGAGAGAGAGAGAGAGAGAGAGAGAGAGAGAGAGAGAGAGAGAATTAACATTGTCTTTAGTGATTATGAAATTAATTAGTTCCTCTTCACAAGACCACATGATGAGCATATTGACTATAAAACTAAACAAAAACATGTTTCAGAATCGTAATTCCGGAGGCAGAGAGTCCTTCATTGATTTCCAAGAAGCAAAATAATGATCCCGAATAAGACCCTAAGGGGGATGCAGGCAGGACCCAATACTATGGTTACCATAGTAACTCTCAAAACTCCCACTGACAAGTTAATCCTAGGAGCAAACTGCAGCCTTTGTGGTTGTGCTGCCCCTGGCAACCCCAGACCCCTCCTGCACAACCATCTGCATGGATACCCTCTGTGGCATTTGACCCCCACCCTTGCCCCACCCCTCCCCTGTCCAAAGCTTAATTTCCTTATCCTGACTGTGGCTAAAGCCTTCCCTCTCAATCTAACATGGTACGTACTGTAGTAGGTAGGATTCGCTGGGATTCGCTTTACATTCATAAGCAAGAATCAACACCAGACAGATAGATGTTTCTTACAGAGTTGAAGGAGATGATTCCGAAGGCATTGTCATTGGACAGGATGGTGATGGTGGCTCTGTTGGGCGTCCCGAGTCTCACACCATTGGAGGAGCTCTGAAAGAAGAGAAAGGATGAGAAATCCATAGTTCTATCCCCTTATCAGGCACACAAACAGTATCATATCCCTTTTATACGAAGACAAAAATGTGCCATCTTTTACCGTGCCATCTTCTTTGTACCACTTTACATATGAAAGGTGAAGCCAGTAACAAAGCCGGTACATTCATAAGGCTTCACATAAATGCTTTGAATGCATTTATGCTCTCCGTGGAAATGTATGTAGTTGTAACGTTGAGCTGTTCATGTCTATTGTCACAGAAATGCCTTGGCGTTAAGCCTGGGGGAGCACACAAGCACATCTGCCACTTCATCTTTTTGTATTGTACTTTGACAGGTAAATATTTAAAGGAGCCTTATAATTAGCGAATAAATGACGGGTTAATATGTATATGTTTCTAACTTAGACTACAAATCTGTCTTCAGCCCAAATAACTGGTGGGGAGTTTGAAAGCAAAGTGCGATGGTGAGATCACATTGGCTGATAAATTGACACACTGAAAACATCCAAACGAGTAAACAACAATTGGAAAAATGGAAATCACTTGATGATCAGCCATTGATTCATTTTTTGTGAAGAAGGTGGTTTAACGGTGGCACCACATTTTCAAGTGCGTGCGATGTCTGTAACCACTCGACATTGGTAAACTAGGGGATTTCTTTGTGTATATTCAATGGATTTATTCAAATAGCCCACCCATATCGGCACACCCCTTCTCCCACCCCTCACCGATGCCGGCTGTGCACGGGGATGTATAAAAGGCGTATACCCACAAGAAAGTGGTAAAAAGGGGAGTGTTTCAAAAGGGGTCATATACTATAAACATTGCCAGATTTTGTTACTGGTCACATATCGTCAATTCTGTCTGAAATAGGTATCACACAACCACTCTCACTGCATGGAAAGTAGAGTTTTTGGGTGAAATCGGATCAACTATATTCCCGTGGAATTTGAGGTGCACGGTCGTGGGTGGGAATTTCCCAATCATTCCTGCACACTCCCACACATCCCCGAACACTGATACGCATGATACGGGAATGTCTAGGATAGCACGTTTCTGGAAATGTTCGGACTATGCACGACACGTACATTTTTCAACGGCTGCAGGCGGGGAAATCCCTATTTCGTCAGGTAGTGGAAGAGAAGCACAGTGAAAAGAAACCAATTCTCCTTGTCTTCATATTTATCCTGTTTTCCGGTTTGTAACATTTATAAGAATGGTTTCGTTTTCAAAATCTAGCGAAAACATGTTTATCTAAACTGTTATGAGTTTTCTGGTTATTTTGATGTATCAAGTGTTTTGAACGAGAGAAAAACGAGTGAGCTACCTAAGCTAGCTAACTTTGTATATAACTAAGTCAATGAGAACAAGATCGTGTCTCGGATGATTTTTATTTCTGTTATAAATATTTTGGCTGTTTATTTAAAAAAAAATCATACAAAGGATGACTGTATTTACATGTGTAAATATGAACCATGCAAATTACAGTTGAAGTCGGAAGTTTACATACACCTTAGCCACATTTAAACTCAGTTTTTCACAATTCCTGACCTTTAATCCTAGTAGAAATTCCCTGTCTTAGGTCAGTTAGAATCACCAATTCATTTTAAGAATGTGCAATGTCAGACTAATAGAAGAGAGAATGATTTATTTCAGCTTTTATTTCTTTCATCACATTCCCAGTGGGTCAGAAGTGTACATACACTCAATTAGTTTTTGGTAGCATTGCCTTTAAATTGTTTAACTTGGGTCAAATGTTTCGGGTAGCCTTCCACAAGTTTCCCACAATAAGTTGGGTGAATTTTGTCCTATTCCTCCTGACAGAGCTGGTGTAACTGAGTCAGGTTTGTAGGCCTCCTTGCTCGCACATGCTTTTTCAGTTCTGCCCACAAATTTTCTATAGGATTGAGGTCAGGGCTTTGTGATGGCCACTCCAATACCTTGACTTTGTTGTCATTAAGCCATTTTGCCACAACTTTGGAAGTATGCTTGGGGTCATTGTCCATTTGGAAGACCCATTTGCGACCAAGCTTTAACTTCCCAACTGATGTCTTGAGATGTTGCTTCATTATATCCACACTTTTCCCTCCTCATGATGCCATCTATTTTGTGAAGTGCAGCAACGCACCCCACAACATGATGCTGCCACCCCCGTGCTTCACGGTTGGGATGGTGTTCTTCGGCCTGCAAGCCTCCCCCCTTTTTCCTCCAAACATAACTATGGTCATTATGGCTAAACAGCTCTATTTTTGTTTCATCAGACCAGAGAAAATTTTTCCAAAAAGTACGATCTTTGTCCTCATGTGCAGTTGCAAACCGTAGAAAAAAAAAGAGTGAAACTGTCAAAGGTATGTTTAACGCCCTTTTTACATACGATAGCGAGGCGCTGCACCGGTGTCCTGGCCACCAAAACAACATAAAATTAACCATGTGCTTATATCCAGTGCGGGTTCTTGCTCCACCTCCTATATTACGAGATTGTGAGGTGGGCGTATCTCTCAGGTTAACCTGAGAACATGGGGGACACAATCTTGGAGAAACATGCAAAGAAGTGTCGCCAGAGGAGAAGGCGGGTAAGCCTTTTGGACAAGTAGCTTCTGTGTAACACTAGGTTCGTTACTCCTGTATTACTACTGGTCCAATTACATGTGTCAAGTTCTCTATTTGAGTCTAGAATGAAAACAGATGTCGAATTGCACCCACCTGGTTCAGAGTGTTATGTTTCCTACTCTATTCCAGATATCTGTAGCTCTGTGCACTGCCAGTATCACATGCATAACGTGTTGCATATCTTCTTTGATTATAATGACCTTTGGGTAGGTGTTTGTGGGTGATACAACCAGTGCACGGAGCCAAAAGGCATGTGGAGACCCTTTCAACCAGGTGGATGGAACTCAACTATTGTTTTCGCAATACACGAGCAGCCGCATGCACACAAGCCTAAAATCGGTGTGGCGGTAATACGGTCACCACAACAGCATGACTTGAGACTGGAATTTGTTTATTGTGTTCTATTGTTTTTTCTATCATTTTTTGCTTCTAGATGCATGGTCGAGAGGAGTTAATGTTGACCTGATGAGCAATGAGGAAGATGGTCTGCAAAACGGCAAACCAGTGTGGTTCATCAAGCCCTCCTCCTCCCCTACTTCCGGGGTGAGGTGCTCACTGCCCTTTGTCAAGAACTACAGAGCTGCTTGGAGAGGGACCAGTGCTACTTGGCGAGCCACACCACACGGATCATGTCTGGGGAGTTTTCGTCAAGGCAACCTAGATCCCATGGACCCCTCAACCCTCAGAACTATAGCACCACAGTAACCCCAATAGGTGCAGAGGTCAATGGAACTCAACCAAAACAATGGAAATGCCATGGAAACATGTGGGGGAAAGATGCCCAGGGGGAAAGATCGCAAGTCTCCTCATTGCCCCCCAGCAAAATTTGCCTACATTTAGGCAATTGTTTATATGTGTATTTCACACTCTGCTAAAGTAAAAATTGGAGTATAATGCTTGTAAGGATGTCAACCCCAATACATGTTCATGTCATCATCACCAATCAACCACATTATATTTAAAAATGACTTTGAATGCCACTACCGATTTCTCTATGCTAGCTATGCTACCAGCTCAGACGAACGGTAGTTAACATTTAGCAGTCACTTCTTCTAAACCTGAAAAGGAACTTCTTCTAAATGTTATGAAGTGAAAACAGACAGAAATATCAAAATCTGACTTTAGTAACCACATTGTAGGTCTGTTACACTACATCAATCATGACGGATTTGCCGAATATCCAATTTGTTACATCAGATTTGTTGAATGGGCGCCAATCCAGCGTCCTTCTTATATCCCCCACGGTCTGCTTTCCATTAACCTCTTTACCGCATTGATGTAGGCCAATGGCGATCAGTGCCATTTAAGATGAGGGAGGGCAATTTTCATATTTAATTCACCCAGTTTAATGTAACAGCGATAGGTTTAGGCTACTACATGATATTCACATTTTCCCTATATCTATCATGAGGTTGCTACAACCTAGCCTATGAATGACAGTTTACAACGTAGGTAAACACAGGTTGAGAGATAAATTTGAGCTGACAGACAGTGACACATGGACAGACGGTGAAGTTCAATGCCGCCTTGCACACTCTTGCCTGAATCTAGCTGATATAGGGTGTAATCATTAGTTCAACAGTTGCAAACAAAAGTTTCTATTGGACAAATTCAGGTATGTTTATCCCTGTTTTGTTCCGTTTGTTTCCGTTTAAGAAACGTTTTCAACAGAATTGGCAGAATGAATACACCCCTGATCACACGTAAACACAGTTCACTTTCATAAAAAAACACGTTGTATTCCTTCTCGCATCTACAGTATCTCTACTGAAATTAATTGCCATCCTTCAAGAAGTGATTAAGTGGATTTGTGTGTTTTATTCAAGGAACTAAGAGATGTTTAGAGATAGTATAGCTATGTCTATGTCATAAGGTGCTGGAAAAACCTTGATAGTGGTGCTCAAATGTTATTTCTGAAAAGGTGTAGGAACCCTGATGTGTGATACTAATAAGAAAAGAAAATCCTTTATTTACTCATTCATTCATAATTCCCTGTAATTCATTAATTCATTAAATAATGAATTGTGTTTTTAATATACCAGTGACAGTCAAGACAGTCAGTCAAGGCAAGCTAGCAATGACTACACTCATAGAAATGGGGCTCTAAAAGGGTTCTTCGGATGTCCCCATAGGAGAACCCTTTTTGGTTCCAGGTAGAACCCTTTTGGGTACAACGTAGAACCCTCTCTAGAAAGGGTTCTAGATGGAACCCAAATGGGTTCTACCTGTAACCAAAAAAAGGTTATTGAAAAGGTTCTCCTATGGGGACAGCCGAAGAACCCTTTAAGGTTCTAGATAGAGTGTAGCCTTAGCATTCATTGGGGAGAATAAGCATGTGCAGTCTTGAGCAAGTGCAAGATCATTAACTGACATTTATAGGAGTGACGTGGGCGGACGTAGACGGAGATGTAATGTAATTGACGTCAAACGTGCACCAGAATTTCAAGATATGTCCTGGTACGTGGGTAGAACTATGTGGTCATTTCAGGGGTGTTTCTGAACCGTTTCCGGACATATACAAGTCCCTGCATGTTCGTGCACTAAAGTGATCCATTTTCGGAGATACAGTATATAGAATGTATGCAGGGCCATACATGGCTCGACACTTGCACATTTCCAGAAACGGTATGTTTTCCGACTAAAGTTCTGTTGTTGAAAGTCAGATTAATAAAATAGCTCATTTAAAACGTTCACATGCATTGCAAGGAGAACGATTTCCCTAAAAATGCTGTTTACATGGACACATCTGAAATCAGATTACCTGACAGTGTGCCCAATGCAGAACCATTGTGTGTGTGCGTGTGCGTGTGTGTGTGTGCGTGTGTGTATGAGACTGAGTGAGAAAAAGAGCTTAGCCCCTCTGCTTTCACCTCTCTATTCAGACATGGCTTTTCCCAGCTGTAACAGAGCTTTCTTTCAGGGGCTGAGCTCTTGTTGTGACCGACACACAGACACAGAATCCACACGCTCTCACAATCCATCCTGCAGGCCCTGCCAGGGGCCCGTTCCCTCTGGGACACAAACACAGCCCACCAACCACCAACCCTCCACAGGAATCCCAGCTCCCCAGGCCAGCCCAGCCGTGCCCTGCACCCCCAGCCCAGACCCTAGCAGTATGCACAGGATAAGTGGACAGAACCTGTCATGGTCTTGCCAAGCAGGGTGGTAGCATTACAGTATGAGGGACCGTTCCTGGACTTTTTGCTGAGCTCATTGGGATTTTGTGCTAAACTCAATTCCAGCTCTCCCTGTGTTTTGGATTAACTTAATTCTACATTTCCTCTATTATAAAAAGAACATCTTTATCCAGCATTATAGTGTAGCCCAGCCGGTGATTACACAATTACTCAGAAGAAGAAAGGGAACACCAAACACTCTCATCTCCAACCAATCGCATCCCAAAACAACTGTCCTTCCATCATTTTGGAATTTATTGAGCCTAACAGCTTTCTGCTTGTCAGAAATGACTGATTCACCAAGCCATCATCCTCTCGTACCCTGTGCTTGATATGCGAGGGCCCTAGGCACGTAGCTCAGCATCCAGCCAGACCTTTGCTTGCTTGGTTGTCCTGCCTCTCTTTCACAGAGCCATTAGTCAGAGTGTGTGGACAGGCATACAGTGGGAGCCAGGCCCTTCATCATCCATCACATGACGGCAGTCCCGCTAATGACACCATGGCAATCGGACTCTAGGTGCAAGGCATCCTGCACAGCCGCCGTCAACACAGGAAAAAATGTAACATTACTCTCTATGCATCGTGGGAAGGGTATCTTTCTGCAGAGCTGTTTGCCTGTGCCATGGCTGCCTACACTCATGTCAGGCTCTAGATCATACCCTTCTACTGTGAGGGAATCCTCCGATCTGTTCTCTAGCATTTTCCCTCCCAACCACGGTCCCCAGCTAGAGGAAGCACATTGGTTTCTCTGGTCTGTTTGATGGTGTGAAACGGCTGTCTTGCTGTGACTTCACACAGCCCCTGACTGGGCTTTAATCTACTGTGTGGTGAAGCCTTGGCTGTCAAAATGGCTGTCTGCTCACAAAGGTGTCTCGAAGTGGGGCTCTCTTCAGCGGCCTAGCCCTGGAGAAGCCATATAGAAACACATCAAAGGGCATCCAGGGCCTCTCAAGTCTTTCTGCTGGGGTTGTAAAGGCAGGGCTCCGGGGCCCCCACTCGGCAGTGGTTGGACCAGGATGAGGGTACTCAGGTACTCAGGGGCAGGATGGGAACACTAGAGATCTTTGTGGGATAACTGACTAAGGTTCTACATCGGAGGCCAAAAGAAGGAGGCCTCCTTTTTCACTCATAGACACACTCATAAGCATTACGACACATACACAAACGCACACACACGCACATATTAACACATGAGCGTAGTATGAGGGCAACCATAACAACCGCTGACATTGAATGACCGCTGACACACACATGCACACACAGACCACCCAACCCAACACACACTCTTTTCGTTACCTGTAGCCTGAGGTTGAAGACAAAGGTCTCATCGGCCTCGGGCAGCTCGTCGTCCCTGACTGCGATGAAGACGGTCTTACTGGCCTCTGAGGACAGCAGGAAGGCTGCAGCCGTGGTGGCCTCAAAGTCCCCCGTGTCATCTCCCTCCAACTGGAAGCAACAAGGACAGTTGACGTGGTCATCGTTATTGTCATAATTTGGCACGATCGTTTACCACTTGAACACCCAGTCAAAACACACAAACTCGGCCCGTACAAAAATATAGAATGCCGGGGTCAACTAAAGTGCTGAAACAGAAGATGACACCTTGTGTTTCATTCTCTGGGGATATAGTACTGACATTTAAGGAACTGCAAAAACAATATAAGAGCTTCTTCAGGCCTGGGAAAGTCCCAGGCAGGCCATCAGTTTCCAAGACACCCATGGGGAGGGAGCAGGCAGTGACACACATTCTTATGTGGGTGACAATAACTGCAGACGTCGACCTTTCATGTCACCCTCTACCTCCCACAGTAAAAATGTCACCGATCTATTCCCCTAAGGAGAACTGCGCATGAGAACTCAGGAGCAGATCAGTGAAACCAGGGGTTTGGGTTAAGGCTCTCGTTGTGATGCCCTACTGCTGTGTGTTGCTAATCATGGCTTGTCACTGTTGCTTTAACAACACTTAACCTGTCCCCTGCCAGACTTAGGTCAGAGAGGCTAAAGCCAGTTTAGAGGAGATGACATAAACACACAAAGACGTATCGAGATAACACTACAGTAGGTCGGACACTCAACAGGTGACCTAAAACAGTCCTCTTATGACCAGGCCGTTCCTACCAGAACCAGCGCGGTCACGTTGACCGGGTCTCCGATCCTCTCCACTACCAGGCGCACCACGGTGCGGCTGCTCTCGTTGACCACGAAGTCCGTCTGTCCCAGGAACCTCAGTTCAGCCGACTCGGGCCTGGCACTCGGGATGGACAGAGCCAGAATCAACCCAGCTAGTGTGAGGATAGTGTGCATTCCTGACAGAGGAACACAGACAGACAGAAGAGAGGATCAGATAGAGATGACTGAAGGGAACATGACCTCTTTGACCTCTATTACCCTGCTAAAACTATAGTCCAGCTGCGCACCGGAATATAAAGTGATACTTGCATTAAAATATTCCATGCCTTAACCCGTGCTGTCTTTGGATTGTCATGATGATTTGTCTAGATTCTCGTTTCACCCCGCTTGACTAGTGGAATTTGCCATCACATCCATCAATAATAATGTGATAGACAACGGTCTTCCTAGAGACAGTTGAGATAGCCTGTGAGATTTTATGAGTCAGCTTTACATGGTCTAAACACCAGTACTCCCACCCTCTTCTTCCTGCTAAGAATCTAATCCGAGAGCGACGCAGCCCACAGACAGTTGTCATGGCTAACAAAACAAACAACACGACAAGTGGGTGTGGTCACCGTAATGCAAAGTTGTGGGCATGCCGTTCCTGATGTACATGATCACGTCTTTTTTAAATATTTGCTCGAAATTACAAGGTTGGAAAATACACCAGCACTGAATGAAGTCATGTTTTCATTTTTTGGGGGAAGAAATGTCTTAGGAAACTTTGACTTTGAAAGCATCCAATTTTTCCTATGTTCCGTCCCTGTTAGATCACTTAGGTTATTTTCAGTATCATGGTGTGTTTCATAGAGAAAACATGAATCAATAAAGGTGTCATGCTGGAGAACTGAACGGAACAACTACTTAGATTTAAAATTCTACTTTGTACCCTATGATAATCAAAAATAATACAAATCAACAAACCATAAAATTAACAGATATTCAAAATATTGATACAGTATATATATTTGTGTCTTTACGCTTCTCTCTCTGTGTGTGTGTGTGTGTGTGTGTGTGTGTGTGTGTGTGTGTGTGTGTGTGTGTGTGTGTGTGTGTGTGTGTGTGTGTGTGTGTGTGTGTGTGTGTGTGTGTGTATGCCTGTGGTGGACAGGGTGCTGTGAAAGCTATCAAAAGTGGATTAAGAGCTGATGAGTAGCGGGGCAGGGCAGGGGAGGCAGAAGGAGCCGGGACAAAGAGGGGACAGTGGGGGAGTAAAGCCTGTTATTCTGCCTGCTGTCTCCCCTGGGGATGGGAACTTCCTGCCCCACTGACACAGATCACATCACACTCAGAGAGACTCTCTCGCTCTCTCTATCACTCCGTAGGCCCACTCTCGCTGTATCACTTCATCGCTACACAGATGCCCACCAACACCATTGTTACCTCACTATCACTCATATCCTCTGGCATACAGTATCTCTCTCTCACTCTTAATCTTTCCCCTTACATTCACTCTTTATCTCTCGGCATTTAGAAACAGCACCCCCCCCCCCCCCCTCCTATTCTTTTAAATGGATGGCAAACAAATGTAAACTTCGTGAAATTCAGAGAGTGAGAAAGATTGCTTTTAGTCGCTCCACAAAACCACACGTCCACTGACCCAAAAACCAAAGGTATGATGCTGGGGAGATGCTGGGTGTGTTGCCTCAGCCTGGTTATGTGCAGCGCGCCAGTCTTTGTCCTGACGCTGCCTCCACTGCCAACTCTGACACTGGGGCTCCTGGGCCATGCAGGGCCTGTCTGTCAGAGCACAAGGCAGCGTGGAAAGCCTGGCTGAGCCTCCTGACATTGATAAGGCTCTGAACAGTCCAACTCCACAAACACTTCTGCCAGTACCGCCACGGGACATACGTCCTCCTGGGAGCGTCAAAGGCCTCAGAGGCCAGAGACTGCAGACAGCGGGGTGATAGGCCAGGACAGTGGAGCCCAGATTGAAGCGGCACCATACACACACTACCGGATCTGTCCATCATAGATCTACTCAGCCAGATAGAGAGGGAGAGGGGAGGGTAGAGGCCAGGACACTAGGGACCTGGCTGTCTCAATGCCAACCTCACAACAGACCCCTGAACAGTTGACACACAGTCTGGATAGACAATGTAGCCTGCAAAGTGGAAACACATTGGATTTGATTTATTTGATGATAAGATCAAAATTCATATCAAATCAATTTGCATTTACTGTTATTAGACTGCATATTCAGCTAAACCTTAAAGCTGGAATCAAGAAACATCCTCTAACCTCAATTTGGATGAAAATTACTACTTGAACGAGTTGGCTCTGTATGTTCCGCTTACTACGGACCCAGGCAACAACACATCCGCCATGCTGACCATCAACATGGGGGCCCCTCAGTCTCCAGCTCCAACACCCTCACCAAGTTTGCTGACGACACCGACGACGATGAGGCAGCCTAGACGGAGGTCAGAGACCTGGCAGTGTGGTGCCAGGAAAACAACCTCTCCCTCAACATCAGCAAGACAAAGGAGCTGATCGTGGACTACAGGAAACGGAGGGCCGAGCACACCTTCGTCCACATTGATGGGGCTGTAGTGGAGCGGGTCGAGAGCTTCAAGTTCCTCAGTGTCCACATCACTAAGGAATTAACATGGTCCACACACACCCACACAATTGTGAAGAGGGCACGACAGCGCCTCTCTCTCAGGAGGCTGAAACGATTTGGCAAGGGCCCTCAGGCCCTACAGCTGCACCATTGAGAACATCTTGACTGGCTTCATCACCGCTTGGTACAGCAACTGCAAGGCATCCGACCACAAGACACTACAGAGGGCGGTGAGTAGGGCTGTGGGGGTCATGTCAGCCGGTGATTGTCAAGCAAATAACTGCCAGTCTCACGGTAATCGACTGTTAATTAACAAACACATTTAGCATCTCCTGGCCTCCACGCATAGCCACAGATGCAGACCTTTGGAACATCTACATTTTAAGAAGTCAAATAAATCCATCACCATAAATCCATTACTTATTGTAGACAGGTTTAAAGAAACATGATATGAAGAAAATGTAGTATGTTTCAGAAGAACAGAATAGCATACTCTGAGTTATCCTGATATTAGGCCCTGATCTGTCTATGCCATATGGCTGTGGGCTACACTAGTTCATTTAGCAGAAAGATTTGCTTAGAATTCCACGGCATTATTTTATATTATTTAATAGTATGAAGAATACAATTGAACATAGCTGAATAAAATAGAACTTATATTTTCTCCAAAATACTTGAGGGAGTGCGCACACACGGTTATTCTGTGTTGAGCGGTTAATAATAGTTTCAAGTTATTTATGTAACTTTAGTTCTACAAACGTTGGGATATATGTTTTTGATTTTTAATACATTCTAAGGCTGCATGATGCAACTCAATTCAGGATTTGAAAAAAGTTGCATGAAAGGCATTAGCTTCGTTTTTTTGCGCAGGCTGCACACACTTCATCAGTCTCTCATTCACAATTTGACAAACACATGATAATGCCTCGAATTTCCTGTCAGCATCCCCTTTGTGTGGCCGTAATGCCCCCTAAAAAATCCATGCCTTTTGCGGCCAGTGGCCGTTTTGCCCTTGGGCTGAATATAATAGTTATAATTCCCTTATCCCGGCTTGGCGCACCAAAGCACCTCTCACTCACATGGCTCTCTGTCACGTGATTGGGTCTTTCTCACAGGCTACAAGTGAAGACAGACACATTGGGGACGCAACTGTGCGAGTCCTTATCCAATTCCGAGGCACACACTGAAGATATTGGAAGAACTGTCCACATTTACTTTCATCAGCCAACAAAATGAGTAGACCGAACAAACAGAAAAAACACTAGCCTATGTCAATCTACTATCCCGGGTAGTACAAAAGTTGACCTATTCTATTCAGTGTGAGAAATAAATATTCCAAACATAGTCTGGGACAGTTGTGGGATGCAATAGATCCCAAATTAATACAACCACTAGCATTAAAAAAAAATTAAGTAATGAGGCTGACTCAACAGAAGATACATTATGTTGAAATGTATCTTCCCCAAACTTGAAACTCACGTGCTGCATATGTATGCCAGTTAGACTCTGCAACCATTGTAAAGGGGATTAATGTGCTTTATTTTAATAAGTTATTTGGCAACGTTAGTTGTGATACAAACATTGGGCTATGTGTTTTGATTTTTAACACATTCTAAGGCTGCATTATGCGACTCTAATGATGATTTGAAAAAAGTTGCATGAAAGGCATGAGCTCTGCTTTGCTCAGGCTTTACACACTTCATCAGTCTCTCAGTTACAATTTGACAAGCACTTGATAATGCCTTGAATTTCCAAGTGGAAAATATATCATTCACAAGTGATAGGATAATATTGTCACCCATCAGACTACTCTTGATTTTATCTTGTCTTTACATATAGTAAATAATATACTGTATGTGTGAAATTGTTTTGATTTAGAA
Source organism: Salvelinus alpinus (assembly GCF_045679555.1). Taxonomy (NCBI): domain Eukaryota; kingdom Metazoa; phylum Chordata; class Actinopteri; order Salmoniformes; family Salmonidae; genus Salvelinus; species Salvelinus alpinus. The sequence continues at coordinate 50,196,668 of NC_092104.1, read as the reverse complement.
TGGACCATTATCATGCACCTATCTCGAAACAGGGACAGGTGAAAAAATGTAATCTATGCACTTAAATTGCGAATGGAGGACGATATTCCCCTAGTTCATTTTCTGTTGTAAACAGAAGCAATGTGCTTAATATTAGGAAAGTTGAAAAATAAATATAGTAGGCCTAGCCTATAGAAAGCTGATGGGACCCTCCGCTTTTTAATAGAGGTCATCACTCTGTTTTCTCACGCAATTGCATAGCCTATAGAAATGTTGAGTAACATGAGCTCATGGGCTCTCATGAAGTGTTTGATTAGATTAGCGATTTCATTTGTATTGATGTCAGTGATTAGAGGGACATTAGAGTGCTGAGTACCAGGCAGTTAGCAAGTTTGGTAGGCTACTTGTCAGAGTGTGCACAACTGGTCAAAGGAAGTCAGGTGCAGGAGAGCAGAGATGAGTGAACAGGCACACTTTAATCAGGCAGAGGAAAACAGCCGGACGCAACACTCTGGCCCAAGGAAAAAGCGAGAGCGCACAAAATCACACAACATGGTACAAAATAACAAAACCACGGGTTAACAATACCCGGCGCAACACCAGCCTGTAGCGTCACACACGTAACGAACGAACAAAACCACACACAGACATGGGGGGAACAGAGGATAATATGCACGTAGAGTAATGAGGGGATGTAAACCAGGTGTGCGGGAAAACAAGACAAAACAAATGGAAAATGAAAGGTGGAGCGGTGATGGCTAGAAGACCGGTGACGTCGACCGCCGAACGAACAAGGAGAGGAACCGACTTCGGCGGGAGTCGTGACACGACTAATGACCATCGGTAGCATCAGAGCTTGGAGAAGCCTAATTACCGTGACTAAAAGGTCACGTGGAATTTGACTGTCATCATGACTCATGACCCCCGTTGTGGCAGTAATACAGTCACCGTAACAGCCCTAGTGGTGAGTACGGCCCAGTACATCACTGTGGCGTAGCTCTCTGCCATTCAGGATCTCTATTTTCATTTTTTGTTGTTGTATTGAACCTTTATTTAACTAGGCAAGTCAGTTAAGAACAAATTCTTATTTACAATGACGACCTACTCTAGCCAAACAAGACTGCTAAATAGCTCCTCAAATGGCTACCCGGACTACCTGAATTGACCCTTTTTTGCAATAACTCTCTTGCACTGTCTCTATGCACACACACTGGACTCTACCCACACACTCACACATACTTACACTGACACCCCAACACACACACACATATACATAACACATGCATACATGCATACTGATGCCACACACACACTCACACTCATACACATACACACACATTACTGCCCCTTTGCAAAAGTGCCACACACGCTTGCCAGGAAAGTTTCTTAGTGTTAGGCATTTAGCTTCATTCAGGACGGCGAATAAGCAAGCCTCTCATTTCAGGAGCTTAACAGATCAAAGCCAGTGGAGTAGAGAACATACTGTAGCTCGGAGACACTGCACCCTTTAGCATTAGCACCACTTTCTTTGTGATGGATAGCTAGTCATTAGACAACTGCTCTCCCTCAGCTGCCAGGACGATGACAGAGGTGGCCAGTGGTGTTTTGACCCCGTCACCTGTCGGCAACTTGGCAACAAGGTTGACAGGGCCGACCTGCCCATTGTAACTGAGACTTGGGGGCGATTACATTGGATCCTGTGGAGCTGATGTGACGAGGTGTTGGGTTACCTGACTACTCCTGGGGTCAGCCTGGGCTCGCCTCTAGGGTTTCTCCTTCCGGGAGCCAGGCCTGCTCTGTAATCTTACAGTTCTTCCAATCGCTTTGGTGCAATGTTCATAGGTGCGTGGTACATTTTCACAATGCTTATCACAAAAATCGAAACAGATCATCAAAATGGCTCATGTTTCAAAACTCTAAGAACGTTTTCAATTGACTGAGTGAGTACAACAAACACATTCACAGTCACTTGTTCATTGCACCAAATCACTCTTTCAATTTTGGATACCTATTCAATCTATGCTTTTTAAAATGCAATATTCACTTTACTTTTGATATGATTTTCTTGTCATTTGTCAGCAAAACAATGAACTGTCACTTAAATCAAACTGCTCAAAACTACTGAACCAAAATGATGTAGTGCCTCGTTAAATATAATTTGATAACTGCTGAACACTGTACATTTCTATATTTTTACATCATAAATGTATCAATTTGACATGAATTTATGTTGGAATGTAAAACCAAATCATATACAGTATGGATGTGGCTGTAAAACAGACATCATCCTCCATCAGCCAAAAGTTGAAAGAGTCACTATGTGCTACCACTTGGAAATATAGTGTCGTGAACAATGCACTGCTGAAACATCTGGGTTGTTTAGGCCTATGTCAGGGATAATCAAATGAGGGGTTATGCATTCTACGGAAAATAATGAACGATGTGGAAGGTGTGTAACACAACGTACTAGCAGAGTTGCAGTACTTTCTAGAGAATGCATAGAGCCACGAGTTGATTATCCCTTTTACATCATGGCTGTTATTTAACACATTTGCCGCTAGAAATGTGTTCATTTGCAGGTAGAAATGTGTTCAACATCCCCTGAAGTAGCTAGCAAGTTTACTAGATAGCTACAGTAGTTGCCATGGTAACCAAACATACAGACTTGCTAGTTTAGCTAACCAAACCATCAGTCCTAGCTTGCTATTATGAAAATAGAATTCAACAATACCAATACTGTTTTCAATTCGACTTATGCATTCAAAAGCAGCTCAAATAAAACATGTAAAAATTAACTATAGCCAAAATGCTGAAATGCTGTGCATTATAGGGAAATAATGCACGCTCTAGAATGCGCTTTAAGCCTATCAGAAAGGAGTGCTCAACAATGCCATGGTATAAAACTGGGTGGTTCGAGCCCAGAATGCTGATTGGCTGAAAGGTATATCAGGTATATATGGTATATCAGACCGTATACCACAGGTATGACAAAACTTGTATTTTTACTGTTGTAATTACGTTGGCAACCAGTTTATAATAGCAATATTGCACCGAGGGGGGGGGGGGGGGGGGCTGGTACAGTACATGGCCAATATACCACGGCATAAGAACAGCCCTTAGCTGGGGTATATTGGCCATATTTTGTACCACATCCCCCAGCGCCTTTTTGCTTAATTATTCCACTCATTATCTGAATTTCATTGGTACACTGTAAGCTGATGAATTTCAAGGAGAGAGAGACAATATTGTATCAATTGCCCATCCTCCCAAAAACGTCTGAAACATACCTCTTTAAAAAGATTTGGAAAGGTCAGATGCAGCTATTTTCATCTCAATATCAAATCATTTCTGGGTAAAAATGAAGTACCTTACTGTGATTGTTTTGAATTAAAATGGTCAAAAATAAACAAAAATAGTTTCTTAGCAAAGGGCAATTTCTAAAGCAAGAATTTTGCGAGGACTGTCTGGGAGTGGTTTAAGTGGGGAGGGGAAAGCTGATAACTAGCTGTTATTGGCAGAGAGGTTTGGAACTCCCTTTCTCACTGGTCTATTGACTCATTTACTTCCTGGTGATGTCCCCACTCCCCCAAAAATGCACTCATCTTTTCCTACTAGCACTGACTTTGCTGATAATGACTGTTGAGGGAAAATGTACTTACAACGATGGTGAGACAACAACATATCACATAGCTATCTGAAGATGAATGCATTAATGTAAGTCGTCCTGGATAAGAGCCTAAAATGACGAAGAAAAAAAAATGTAACGTAGAAAATGTAATCTTGTACACTGTTGCATTGGACAGAAATGGCATACAACAGTAGACAACTGCTTTACAATACCCCTATTTATAATGATTTGTGAGACTGATAGTGTAACACTGACATATTTCTCAACATGCTCATAACCTGCCATTGGATACACATTTCATTTTATTGTGCATGTCAAGTTATAGTCAAATGGAAAATGGAAAATAATATTTACCATCTACTATACCATCTACTATTCTTTCTATTCAGCACTTCAAAAATAAATGTTGATCTTGTATTTTTTGCTATTGGATTAAATGGTAGTTAAAATGACTAAATGGTGAACCTGTCATTATCTGATGTATTGGTGACTAAACAAAATGTTCATATGGTATTTCACGGAAAACTTTGATGTTGCATGAATGACTCAGTGGTGAAAGATGTGTGAATCCAATGAATGCACAATCAAAGGTTCTGAACATAAGATAGAGGCAAATGTTATCAGTTCAGAGTGTGTGTGTGTGTTTGTATGTGCGTGCGTGCGTGCGTGGTTTCTGGGTTAACGATGGTGAGACAACAACATATCACATAGCTATCTGAAGATGAATGCATTAATGTAAGTCGTCCTGGATAAGAGCCTAAAATGACGAAATAAAGAAATATTTTTTTTTTGCATTGGACAGAAATGGCATACAACAGTAGACAACTGCTTTACAATACCCCTATTTATAATGATTTGTGAGACTGATACTGTAACACTGACATATTTCTCAACATGCTCATAACCTGCCATTGGATACACATTTCATTTTATTGTGCATGTCAAGTTATAGTCAAATGGAAAATGGAAAATAATATTTTCCATTTTCCATTTTAATATTATAAATCCTGTTTTCGCTTTGTCATTATGGGGTATTGTGAATTCTATTATTTTAGAATAAGGCTGGAACGTTACAAAATGTGGAAAAAGTCAAGAGGTCTGAATACAGTACTTTCTGAATGCACTGTATGTGTGCCCACACAAGAAGAAACATGCCACTGGCTTCACTGAGGACGCCAAGTGTAGTCCCATATGGAAAACTCATGTATTATAATAGCGATTTAAGGTGTAGCGATTTAAGGCACTGCATCGCAGTGCTAGAGGCGTCACCACAGACCTGGGTTCGATCCCAGGCTGTGTTGCAGCCAGCCGCGACTGGGAGACCCATGAGGCGGCGCACAATTGGCCCAGTGTCGTCCGGGTTAGGGGAGGGTTTGGCCAGGTCGGGATGTCCTTGTCCCATCGCGCTCTAGTGACTCCTTGAGGCGGGCCGGGCGCATTCACGCTGACTTCGGTCGCCAGCTGTACGGTGTTTCCTCTGACAAATTGGTGCGGGCTGGTTTCTGGGTTAAGCGAGCAGTGTATCAAGAAGCAGTGCGGCTTGGTGGGGTCGTGTTTTGGAGGACACATGGCTCTCGACCTTCTCCTCTCCCAATTCCGTACGGAAGTTGCAGCGATGGGACATGGGGTAAAAAATGAAATATATATATATAAATATATAACTTGACCACATCATAGAATATGTATGTAAATATTTTTTTTAATATATGTTAATTACATCTATTTTTGCACCACATGTATCATGCTGAATTGTAATGTAGAGTCTATTGACCTCTGATACAGTACCTTGGCATTAGATTCCCAAAGTGGGGTTGGCATGCAACATTTTTGAAAAAATGATGCAGCTATTGAGGCTACTCACCACTTATGAAACGTAATAAGATTAGCTATGTTTATTTTGAAAAGAGACACATTAACCTGGAACATATTTCTTCTGAACTGTCAATCACAATTGAAAATGTTTCCGAGCCAGGCCCCCAGCCCACCTCCAACTGACAGAGCAGCCGTTGCAATTTCTTTTCTTCTTCAGATGAAGGAGAAGAGCAGCTGTCAGGGGAAAACTTCATTCTGATTGGCTGGGCCTGGCTCCCCAATTTTTCAAATACATGCAGCACCAGTCAAAGGTTTGGACACACCTACTCATTCAAGGGTTTTTCTTTATTTTTACTATTTTCTACATTGCAGAATAATAGTGAAGACATTAAATAACACATATGGAGTCATGTAGTAATGTAATCATGTAGTAAGCAAAAAAAGTGTTAAACAAATCAAAATATATTTTATATTTCAGATTCTTCAAAGTGGCCACCCATTGCCTTGATGAGAGCTTAGCACACGCTTGGCATTCTCTCAACCAGCTTCATGAGGTAGTCACCTGGAATGCATTTCAATTAACAGGTGTGCCTTGTTAAAAGTTCCTTTGTGGAATTTCTTTCCTTCTTAATGCGTTTGAGCCAATCAGTTGTGTTGTGACAAGATTGGGTGGTATACAGAAGATAGCCCTATTTGGTAAAAGACCAAGTCCATATAATGGCAAGAACAGCTCAAATAATCAAAGAGAAACGACAGTCCATCATTACTTTAAGACATGAAGATCATTCAATGCGGAAAATTTCGAGAACTTTTAACATTTTTTCAAGCGCAGTTGCAAAAACATTCAAGCACTAGGATGAAACTGGCTCTCATGAGGACAGCACAAGGAAAGGAAGTCCCAGAGTTACCTCTGCTGCAGAGGATAAGTTCATTAGAGTTAACTGCACCTCAGATTGCTGCCCAAATAAATGCTTCACAGTTCAATTAACAGTAACAAAAACACATCTCAACATCAACTGTTCAGAGGACACTGCGTGAATCAGGCCTTCAAGATCAAATTGCTGCAAAGAAATCACTACTAAAGGACACCAATAATAAGAAGAGACTTGCTTGGGCCAAGAAACACGAGCAATGGACATTAGATCGGTGGAAATCTGTCCTTTGGTCTGATGAGTCCAAATTTTAGATTTTTGTTTTTTTGACAAAGGAGAGTGATGGAGTGCTGCATCAGATGACCTGGCCTCCACAATCACCCGACCTCAACAGAATTGAGATGGTTTGGGATGAGTTGGACTGCAGAGTGAAGGAAAAGTAGCCAACAGTGCTCAGCATATGTGGGAACTCCTTCAAGACTGTTGGAAAGAATCTCAAATCTCAAATATATTTACATTTGTTTCACACTTTTTTGGTTACTACATGATTCCATATGTGTTATTTCATAGTTTTGATGTCTTCACTATTATTCCACAATGTAGAAAATACTAAAAATAAAGAAAAACTCTTGAATGAGTAGCTGTGTCCAAAATGTTGACTGGTACTGTATGTATTTTGAAACATATGTCAATATAGTAGGCTTCTTTAGGTGTCTCTGGTTGATCACATGAGCACGGAGCTGTGTGTAGCCAAGTAATAGACATACAGTCGGATGCTGACTACTCGCTTCTAAAAAAAAGACTCCTACAGCAGAAACACACTTACACAGAGGACTCTGTCAATGTGCGCCAATCACTGGATCAGTGCGATTATAAACGCTAATAGTACTAATGAGAAATGAATTTGAACATACATACCGTGCTATCGTCTAGACCGGCTATCTTCTATCCAAGCTTTTTCAATCCCATGCCAATGCAAATGCCAGGCCAATGTTTTAAAACCCAGTCTTGAGACTTCGTAGTCTTTATGATGGGATTTCCCAGCCTTTAGGTTTCCCTAGTTCTAAAAAGTCCTCCCACGTATGAGCCTGTGGTTGTGTCTAGCAGTTTATGTTCCCACAGATCCACAGGATTTAAACATGGGGCGGCTGTGGGATTTCATTCATCATCAAGTTCTGTTTCCTGATCTGGAGTCAGCCGGGCCACATTGGAAGTGCCTGTCGGTAGCTCTAGTAAACCACAGTTTCTGTGACAGGGGGGTGTCTTCCCATTGATCTGGGTGAGACAGGCCACACTGGGAGTGGTAGGCAGTACACTTCATACATCCCAAAGTGTCACTACAAACAGTGATTTCAGAAAGTATTCACACCCCTTTTCAACATTTTGTTGTGTTACAGCATGAATTTAAAATGGTTACATTGAGATTTTGTGTCACTGGCCTACACACAATACACCATAATGTCAAAGTGGAATTTAAAGCTGAAATGTCTTGAGTCAATAAGTATTCAACCCCTTTGTTATGGCAAGTCTAAATAAGTTCAGGAGTAAAAATGTGCTTAACAAGTCACATAATAAGTTGCATGGACTCATATTGTGTGCAATAATAGTGGTTAACATGATTTTTTAAATTACAATCTCATTTCTGTACCCCACATACGCAATCATCAGTAAGGTCCCTCAGTCAAGCATTGAATTCCAAAGTCAGATTCAACAACAAAGACCAGGGAGGTTTTCCAATGCCTCTTAAAGAAGTGCACATATTGGTAGATGGGTACAAATTAAAAAAAGTAGACATTGAATATCCCTTTGAGCATGGTGAAGTTATCAATTACCCTTTGGATGGTGTACCAATACACCCAGTCACTACAAAGATACAGGCGTCCTTCACTAACTCAGTTGCAGGAGAGGAAGGAAACCGCTCAGGAATTTCACCAATGGTGACTTTAAAACAGTTACAGAATTTAATGAGCGTGAAAACTGAAGATGGATCAACAACATTGTAGTTACTCCACAATACTAACCTAAATGACAGAGTGAAAAGAAGGAAGCCTTTACAGAATACAAATATTCCAAAACATGCATCCTGTTTGCAAAAACAAACAGCCACAGCCCGTCTGGTGTTCAACTTTCCCAAGTTCTCTCACGTCACCCCGCTCCTCCGCTCTCTCCACTGGCTTCCAGTTGAAGCTCGCATCCGCTACAAGACCATGGTGCTTGCCTACGGAGCTGTGAGGGGAACGGCACCTCCGTACCTTCAGGCTCTGATCAGGCCCTACACCCAAACAAGGGCACTGCGTTCATCCACCTCTGGCCTGCTCGCCTCCCTACCTCTGAGGAAGTACAGTTCCCGCTCAGCCCAGTCAAAACTGTTCGCTGCTCTGGCACCCCAATGGTGGAACAAACTCCCTCACGACGCCAGGTCAGCGGAGTCAATCACCACCTTCCGGAGACACCTGAAACCCCACCTCTTTAAGGAATACCTAGGATAGGATAAAGTAATCCTTCTAACGCCCCCCCCCTTAAAAGAGTTAGATGCACTATTGTAAAGTGGTTGTTCCACTGGATATCATAAGGTGAATGCACCAATTTGTAAGTCGCTCTGGATAAGAGCGTCTGCTAAATGACTTAAATGTAAATGTAAATGTAAAAAGACACTAAAGTAGTTCTGCAAAGAAATGTGGCAACGATATGGCAGGGCGACAGGTAGCCTAGCAGTTAAGAGCGTTGGGCCAATAACCGAAAGGTTGCCAGTTCAAGACGGCAAGGAGGAAAGATCTGCCGTTCTCTCCTTGAGCAAGGGAGTTAAGCCCCGGGTACTGATGATGTCGATTAAGGCATCTCTCTGATTCAGAGGGGTTGGGTTAAATGCGGAAGAGACATTTCGGTTGGATACATTCAGTAGTGCAACTGATTAATTATTCAATTTCAAAGCAATTTTGACCTGAAAATGTTTGGGGCAAATCCAATACGCCACTCGCCATATTTTCAAGGATAGTGGTGGCTGCATCATCTTATGGGTGTGCTTGTCATCGTTAAATACTATGGAGTTTTTCAGGATAAAAAAGAAACCGAATGGCGATATAAGCACAGGCAAAATCCTAGAGGAAAACCTGTTCCAGTCTGCTTTCCACCAGACACTGGGAGATTAGTTCACCTTTCAGCAGGACAATAATCTTAAACACAAGGCCAACTACACACTGCTTACCAAGACGACATTAAATGTTCTTGAGTGGCCTAGTTACAGTTTTGACTTAAATCGTCTTGAAAATCTATGGCAAGACTTGAAAATAGCTGTCCAACAATGATCAACAACCAACTTCATAGAGCTTGAAGAATAAAAAAATTATAATGTGCAAATATTGCAAAGCTCTAAGAGACATACCCAGAAATTCAGAAATTGCCAGGTCGCAATTGTAAATGAGAACTTGTTCTTAACTTGCCTACCTGGTTAAATAAAGGTGAAATTTAAAAAAAAGAAAAAGAAAGAAAGAAAGAAAGAAAGACACACAGCTGTAATCACTGCCAAAGGTGAATCTAACATGTATTGACTCACCTTAGAGTCAACTTTGTGAATACTTATGAAAATGAGATATTTCTGTATTTCATTTTCAATAACGTTTCAAAAATGTCTAAAAACATGGACAAAGGCTGCATGTCAGAACCAGATATAAAAAGGGCTTGAGTCTCAACCAATCTAGCTTGGCCCTGGCAGGCCTTTACCCCCTGGCACTGCCACTTTCAGTCAGGCAGCACAACAACTAACGTTGTGAAACCACCGATTTTTTTCAAAAGGCTGTTTCATTTTCTCTTCATTTCTGTAGCTTGGTGTCTTTGCCCAAACCAGAATGTATCCTCTGTGTTTGTTGGTTAGTTTTCTATTTGAGAAAACCGTACATGATTTATGCCACCCCTATGTGTTAGGCTACCTCAGAAACCACCCTCCATGCCATTCCTCGTCGCTGGCCACGAAAGGCTGCCATATATGGTCAGCTCACAAAGCCATAATTGCAATTTCACATATAGTTTCTCCTTCAGTATTTTTAGAGCAGTGGAAGTTCTCAACATCCAGAGTTTGGGGGAATTAAGAAATGTAATAAGTGACTTTGGCTAAAAGGTACATCATTAAATCTGACGAAAATTCAGTAAACCACGGCGTATTGTTGGCTAGACACTAATTTAGAGAGCTATTCTGGAATTGCACTTCTATTTATTTTGGGGGGAAACACAGAGAACCTAGCATTAGCCCTACAAGCAGACAAAATAGTGTTTTGGAAATACGTTTTTGAGGGATGCGGAAAGGTATGAGTGGGAGAAAAAGGATATAATTTAATCTTAGGGAGAAGTCAAGTTTATTTGGATCCCCATTCGTTTTTGCAGAAGCATCAGCTACTCTTCCTGAGGTCCGCAAAAAAACATAAAGCTTGACAAGTAACAAAACACTGATACATTGGTAGGCAAGGGAAGTAACACAAATTAAAATGACAATGATATACAAACAATGCGACTAAAAATATAATACAATTACAGGTCATCAAGCTCATTGACAGCATACTTTTTCTAGCAAATTATTTTCCTCTTGTGGAGATGGTGCCAATCACCGGTGCATTTTTACTGTGCACAGGAAAAAAGAGAATGTCTAACAGAGGTATTGTCCCGTCCCCACGGCTGCGGTTGGCTGCTCTCAAATTGCGCCAACTGCATCTCACATCCTCGCAAACCAAAAAACACAAAGATTTTCTTTTCTTTGAGAAAAGTGGGTAGAATCCCAGACAAAACAAGCGAGTTCCATTGAGTGCTCCGAGCGCCCTGGAGCTGGCTCTCTCTTCTGACTGATTAGCCTGTACAACACACACAATGATTGAGCTAGACAGAAATGCACTTTCAGGGGATTAAACAAGGACGAGCTCGCTACAGCACCGGGACCAAAAGGGCCAAATTAGACAGAGTATTACTTCATCGCATGTAACCAGTGAGGCCTGGATGAAATGCTAATTGCCTTTCATAGACGTCCACAACAGAGACGGGACCCAGAGGGGTGGCTGTTGTCAGGGCGGGAGCAGGACATCACAATTCACTGACCAACGCACAGTTCTTGAGCAGGCTTCTGTTGTGCCTGTTCTTTTCTTTTCTTTTTGCGTTGTTTTTCTCCTCTCTTTTCTTTGTCTCTCTCCTTTTTTGCATGCAGGACTCCCCCTCCCACCCAGCCGAGTACAAACCCCATTCAGACAGATAGTCCTCTTCTCTCTGCGTCTTTCTCTCTCTCTCTCTCTCTGCTCTCCCACACCCCCTTCAGTATGGGCAATGTGGGAACCTCGTTCCTCTCCAAGCCTCTCCACTGGGCTACTCTTGGCAGACTGGGGACAGATGGCAGAATTGTGGCTTCAGTAAATCCCTGATCAAGTGTGGCCGGTCCCGAGCAGCGGTACAGCCGATACACAGCCTATATACCGCACTTCCACTAACAGGCTGGTCATTACGTCTGTCTCAGTGATCCTTCCCTGGTCCTTCACAGGCCACACAGTTTCTCTCTCTCCCCATCGTGTAGTGAGTCACTATACAACCTGGGTTCTGTTAACTGCGAACACCTGTTCAGTGATTAGCATGGGGACTTTGCATGCTGATCAGATTATCCTTGAAGACAATAAGCATAAGCAAGCAAACCATTCAGGACCCCACTTTGATGAGATCATCAATTCATCGAATAGGAACTGTCTGTCTTCAAGCATACGGTAGATACGCTGAAGACAGACTACTTTACTCTGAATCTGTGTGACACTCCCTAGTCCACAAAACTGATAAAGGTTATCATTGACAGCATATCATGTAGAGCGGCTAAGATGTATAAAGGCATAGATCCCAACGAATAACTTCTTATCCATTTTACATTTACATTACATTTAAGTCATTTAGCAGACGCTCTTATCCAGAGCGACTTACAAATTGGTGCATTCACCTTATGATATCCAGTGGAACAACCCCTTTACAATAGTGCATCTAACTCTTTTAAGGGGGGGGGGGTTAGAAGGATTACTTTATCCTATCCTAGGTATTCCTTAAAGAGGTGGGGTTTCAGGTGTCTCCGGAAGGTGGTGATTGACTCCGCTGACCTGGCGTCGTGAGGGAGTTTGTTCCACCATTGGGGTGCCAGAGCAGCGAACAGTTTTGACTGGGCTGAGCGGGAACTGTACTTCCTCAGAGGTAGGGAGGCGAGCAGGCCAGAGGTGGATGAACGCAGTGCCCTTGTTTGGGTGTAGGGCCTGATCAGAGCCTGAAGGTACGGAGGTGCCGTTCCCCTCACAGCTCCGTAGGCAAGCACCATGGTCTTGTAGCGGATGCGAGCTTCAACTGGAAGCCAGTGGAGAGAGCGGAGGAGCGGGGTGACGTGAGAGAACTTGGGAAAGTTGAACACCAGACGGGCTGCGGCGTTCTGGATGAGTTGTAGGGGTTTAATGGCACAGGCAGGGAGCCCAGCCAACAGCGAGTTGCAGTAATCCAGACGGGAGATGACAAGTGCCTGGATTAGGACCTGCGCCGCTTCCTGCGTGAGGCAGGGTCGTACTCTGCGAATGTTGTAGAGCATGAACCTACAGGAACGGGTCACCGCCTTGATGTTAGTTGAGAACGACAGGGTGTTGTCCAGGATCACGCCAAGGTTCTTAGCACTCTGGGAGGAGGACACAATGGAGTTGTCAACCGTGATGGCAAGATCATGGAACGGGCAGTCCTTCCCCGGGAGGAAGAGCAGCTCCGTCTTGCCGAGGTTCAGCTTGAGGTGGTGATCCGTCATCCACACTGATATGTCTGCCAGACATGCAGAGATGCGATTCACCACCTGGTTATCAGAGGGGGGAAAGGAGAAGATTAATTGTGTGTCGTCTGCATAGCAATGATAGGAGAGACCATGTGAGGATATGACAGAGCCAAGTGACTTGGTGTATAGCGAGAATAGGAGAGGGCCTAGAACAGAGCCCTGGGGGACACCAGTGGTGAGAGCACGTGGTGCGGAGACAGATTCTCGCCACGCCACCTGGTAGGAGCGACCTGTCAGGTAGGACGCAATCCAAGCGTGGGCCGCGCCGGAGATGCCCAGCTCGGAGAGGGTGGAGAGGAGGATCTGATGGTTCACAGTATCAAAGGCAGCCGATAGGTCTAGAAGGATGAGAGCAGAGGAGAGAGAGTTAGCTTTAGCAGTGCGGAGCGCCTCCGTGACACAGAGAAGAGCAGTCTCAGTTGAATGACTAGTCTTGAAACCTGACTGATTTGGATCAAGAAGGTCATTCTGAGAGAGATAGCAGGAGAGCTGGCCAAGGACGGCACGTTCAAGAGTTTTGGAGAGAAAAGAAAGAAGGGATACTGGTCTGTAGTTGTTGACATCGGAGGGATCGAGTGTAGGTTTTTTCAGAAGGGGTGCAACTCTCGCTCTCTTGAAGACGGAAGGGACGTAGCCAGCGGTCAAGGATGAGTTGATGAGCGAGGTGAGGTAAGGGAGAAGGTCTCCGGAAATGGTCTGGAGACGAGAGGAGGGGATAGGGTCAAGCGGGCAGGTTGTTGGGCGGCCGGCCGTCACAAGACGCGAGATTTCATCTGGAGAGAGAGGGGAGAAAGAGGTCAAAGCACAGGGTAGGGCAGTGTGAGCAGAACCAGCGGTGTCGTTTGACTTAGCAAACGAGGATCGGATGTCGTCGACCTTCTTTTCAAAATGGTTGACGAAGTCATCAGCAGAGAGGGAGGAGGGGGGAGGAGGGGGAGGAGGATTCAGGAGGGAGGAGAAGGTGGCAAAGAGCTTCCTAGGGTTAGAGGCAGATGCTTGGAATTTAGAGTGGTAGAAATTGGCTTTAGCAGCAGAGACAGAAGAGGAGAATGTAGAGAGGAGGGATTGAAATGATGCCAGGTCCGCAGGGAGGCGAGTTTTCCTCCATTTCCGCTCGGCTGCCCGGAGCCCTGTTCTGTGAGCTCGCAATGAGTCGTCGAGCCACGGAGCAGGAGGGGAGGACCGAGCCGGCCTGGAGGATAGGGGATATAGAGAGTCAAAGGATGCAGAAAGGGAGGAGAGGAGGGTTGAGGAGGCAGAATCAGGAGATAGGTTGGAGAAGGTTTGAGCAGAGGGAAGAGATGATAGGATGGAAGAGGAGAGAGTAGCGGGGGAGAGAGAGCGAAGGTTGGGACGGCGCGATACCATCCGAGTAGGGGCAGTGTGGGAAGTGTTGGATGAGAGCGAGAGGGAAAAGGATACAAGGTAGTGGTCGGAGACTTGGAGGGGAGTTGCAATGAGATTAGTGGAAGAACAGCATCTAGTAAAGATGAGGTCAAGCGTATTGCCTGCCTTGTGAGTAGGGGGGGAAGGTGAGAGGGTGAGGTCAAAAGAGGAGAGGAGTGGAAAGAAGGAGGCAGAGAGGAATGAGTCAAAGGTAGACGTGGGGAGGTTAAAGTCACCCAGAACTGTGAGAGGTGAGCCATCCTCAGGAAAGGAACTTATCAGGGCGTCAAGCTCATTGATGAACTCTCCAAGGGAACCTGGAGGGCGATAAATGATAAGGATGTTAAGCTTGAAAGGGCTGGTAACTGTGACAGCATGGAATTCAAAGGAGGCGATAGACAGATGGGTCAGGGGAGAAAGAGAGAATGTCCACTTGGGAGAGATGAGGATCCCAGTGCCACCACCCCGCTGACCAGAAGCTCTCGGGGTGTGCGAGAACACGTGGGCAGACGAGGAGAGAGCAGTAGGAGTAGCAGTGTTATCAGTGGTAATCCATGTTTCCGTCAGTGCCAAGAAGTCGAGGGACTGGAGGGAAGCATAGGCTGAGATGAACTCTGCCTTGTTGGCCGCAGATCGGCAGTTCCAGAGGCTGCCTGAGACCTGGAACTCCACGTGGGTCGTGCGCGCTGGGACCACCAGGTTAGAGTAGCAGCGGCCACGCGGTGTGAAGCGTTTGTATGGTCTGTGCAGAGAGGAGAGAACAGGGATAGACAGACACATAGTTGACAGGCTACAGAAGAGGCTACGCTAATGCAAAGGAGATTGGAATGACAAGTGGACTACACGTCTCGAATGTTCAGAAAGTTAAGCTTACGTTGCAAAAAAATCTTATTGACTAAAATGATATAGTACTGCTGGCTGGTGAAATAGGCTAGCTAGCAGTGGCTGCGTTGTTGACTTTGTTTGAAAGTGTAGCTGGCTAGGTAACCTCTAACTGGCTAGGTAACCTCGACAATTACTCTAGACTACACAATTATCTTGGATACAAAGACGGCTATGTAGCCAGCTAAGATCAAACAAATCAAACTGTTGTACTGTAATGAAATGAAATGTAATACTACCTGTAATACTACCTGTGGAGCAAAGCGGAATGCAACTACTCGCTCCAAACCAAACCGGAAGTGCGTATCGTAGAGGGAGAGGCAATAGAAGTGTTGTTTCTTGTATTATTGTCTTTTGTGTCTTTAGAGGACTGCTTCACCTTAATGTCCCCTTTCCCTTTTCTTCTGTCCTTATTTTGTCCCACTTTGTCCCTTCTTTGTCCCTTCTTCTCTTCTGCCAACTAGACACTCCTTGTTAGCTAGCTAGCTTCTTTCAGGAATGTCCCTAGCAACAGCCTAGCAACAGGTAAACAACTTAGCTAGCTAAGAAAACAGTATAATTATTTTCTCAGCATTGCAACACATAGTAAGAAACACAAGCCCTGGTCAATAGTGCACTATATAAGGAATAGGGAGCCCTTTAAGATGCACACATTAACTGATAATCTCATGCTCGCCTCCCTACCTCTGAGGAAGTACAGTTCCCGCTCAGCCCAGTCAAAACTGTTCGCTGCTCTGGCACCCCAATGGTGGAACAAACTCCCTCACGACGCCAGGTCAGCGGAGTCAATCACCACCTTCCGGAGACACCTGAAACCCCACCTCTTTAAGGAATACCTAGGATAGGATAAAGTAATCCTTCTAACCCCCCCCCCCCTTAAAAGAGTTAGATGCACTATTGTAAAGTGGTTGTTCCACTGGATATCATAAGGTGAATGCACCAATTTGTAAGTCGCTCTGGATAAGAGCGTCTGCTAAATGACTTAAATGTAAATGTAAATGTAATGTCACAGCTCCTCTCTGAGGACCACAACAACCACTCAGTTGTCTCCTGTGGACCTCTAAAAAAAAAAAGATGGAGATGGTGCTCTAGGCTAATTTCCAAATGAAAGGACTGAGAATAAGGATCAACACACCACCCACTCTAAATGTTCTCGAACAACCAACACACCAGATCTCTATTCCAATGCTCTATTTCAGTGATTCATGCCGCATGACAGACTACAATGAGGAGGTACCTGGTTGGCAGAAAGGAGCCAGAGACACTTAGTCAAGAGAAAGAGGGTGTTGCAAATAGGCCTGCTTCTTTTCTTTGACTGGCAACGGCATATAGAATTCTCCCGTTTATAAGCTACACGCACACAGAGAGATGAATTGGTGCCTTTTTCGCTGGGCAGCCAAAGTTTTTAGTTCAAAAAAATATATACAAAAATGAACAGAACGCTCCTCTGTATAAGCCACACACGCACATGTTTTTTTAAACTTTTTTAGTAGAAAAGCATTCCCACAAATGAAAAAAACGTTTCGTTTCTCAATGTAATCAAGGCATGACATGATTGTTATTGTCAATTACAATCTCGTTTTGGGCTTAACCGTGGTCAATTTGCAGTGTATAAATTATTATCATTATGTTCCGGCGCACCAACCATCCGCTCGGACAAAAATCGCCCCGTGGCTGAATCAAGTTGCCTAATCCTGATCTAGAGCAATTCAAAAGGCTGATTGAGGACCTTGAAAGGGACCTTGGTCTCAGCATGATTCCCTGTCAAAATAAAGGTGAAATAAAAAGAGCACACACACACACACACACACACACATGCATGCATACACAGGCTACATACTGTCAGCAGTGCTGTCATCCAGCCTGTCTATATCCCCTGACCAAGGCACTCATCGGGGTGACTAATGCAGGAGAATGGGGTGGGGTCTGGGGTGTAGAGCAGGGTTGGGGTGGGTCTAATGAGGGTGAGATCTGGGGAGCGTGGTCTGTCTGTGACCCCCTCCAATGGGAGTCTGTGTGTGACTCTCCAACCGACCCCTGTAAATTAGGAGAGGAAACGTGGCTCCCCCTCTAACCAGGATAAGAGGTACGACCCGCGGGTGTTTACGGCCGGATGGATAAACTTACCACTGTGACCATGGAGGGGGGGGGGGTCAGTAAATCCTACAGAACAGGAGCACTAAACAGCAGACAGAGAGCAATCAAATGAATGCTTTTAATGGCTAGGGAATATCTAGCTGACAGAATTGCTGCTTTGTATATCTTACTTTCAATGGTCATATTATAGAGATAGTGTAGCAACTGCAAAACATGTTAAAAATGATTTATAGGTTTGTGGCATAGTAAATTCAGTCATTATTGACGGTCCTTTGTTGAAGCTGAGGTAAGTAGCAGCTATGGACCTCAGTGAGAGTGGACAAGCTGGTGATGCATCGCATGGCCCAGCAGGGTGCTAAGTCTCTGAGGCGGCTTTAAGAACATCAGAGAGGGTCGAAGGTCAAGTTCAATGCCCCAAGAAAATGGGATGAAAGACAACTGTAGGGGGGCTCTTCTTTGGCCCTACAGGATACAATACAGAACAATGTGTGTGTGTGTGTGTGTGTGTGTGTGTGTGTTAAAAGAGTATGTGTGTGCATTTCTGTTTACCCGCTTACGTGCATGCATAGGGAATGGATTTTAGTTTAGAGGAAGGTCTGGGCCAAGAGTTGGCTGTAGTGACCGAACGATTCTCACATCAGAAACCACTGCATAACAATTGCGGTCCGTCAGGTAAAATAAAGAGACCTCAGGATTGTTGGACCTCTCCAAGGGCTCATGATGTGTCCCGCCACTTTCCTGTCCCTCTGCTCTAAAGTAAACTGCTACTAAAACATGACACTGTCTTACTGGTTAGCTTGAACTGACAAAAGTACTATGAACACAGTCTATAAAACACTTCAACAGTGGATAAATTAGAATCCATCATTTATCGGACAAAGTCGAGGAGAAGAGACTCACTGTTATTCTATCAATGTGATGGCAATAGCTTTAGACTTTTACTGCAACCTAAAACATGTGGTGATGACATAACCTAACACACGTTTCTTCTCTCGTCATCTCTCTTACATTTGAACATAAGGACACTCAATACCCGCCTATTAGCTGACCGCAGCAGCGGTAAAAACCAAATGACCTTCAATTCCTTTCCTTTGTCCCTCCTTAGCTACCGCCATTTATTCAAATATTCCACTCCGTTTAAGGTGTTAACAAATGAAACAAGGAAAAATATTAAGTGTGTGTTTGTGTCTTTGTGTGGTGTCTGTGTCTGTCTGTGTGTGTCTGTTTGTGTGTGTATGCCCGTGTTTCACCCCACGACACATTCAGAGTCTCTTCATGTCTCCTTTTTGGAATCAGAGCCCTAATTATGCTGTCTTTCCACAGCTGTGCTTTTCAACATTGACCAAACATCACGTAATCGAGGAGCGCTCCCACCACCAACCAGCACAGACACAGCACAACCTGCAACATTCCATCACCATTAGCTAATTAGCCTGAGAGTTGATTATCATGTTATAAGAGTATAACGTATCTCTAATGATCTAAACTGCCCATTATATGCTCAAAACCAAGAGGGAATTAATGCCATTTATGTATGCTCTCTGGGCATGTTCTTGGCCTCCCAGTCTCTCTACATAGCAGCACTCAGCTGAACTGCTTAACCCCAGTCATATCCCCACTGCGCTGCTACTGTGCTGTGGCTCCTGTGGCTCCTGTGTCTTTGTGAACTGGGCTGGGCTGAGCTGGCTGAATTGAGTGACTGTGTGCAGCCCAATGGCATGCGTGGGTGCTTTGTTTTAGCCGAGGCCCCAAAGTGGTGGGAAAGAGCTCTGAGACTGGAACCCCACTACTTACACTCTCAAGGTGTGGAAAACAAAACCAGACTGGAACTAATCTCGATCCCATTTTCCCACACACTTAGCGTAAGTCAGAGCTGTGCCTTGCTCTGTGGCACTGAACTATCTACATAGTATTGTTACAATAAGAAATGAGCACAGTGAATAAGCAGAGAACACCGTATTATAACCCAAGAGGGGTGTGAAGACTTCCACATGTTTAAAGGAGGGATACATGGAGAGATCCACAGCACTGACCTACCTTATCCCCTGTAAAGAAGCCCAGAGAGAGGGCCCCATCTGTGCCTGGGAGTCTGAGAGTCACCCTGACCCAGGCAGGGCCCACAGGATGAGGCACTTTCCCCTCCCCTCTATGCTCCATCAGAAGGCTGGAGGAGCACAGAGCTCCACTTCGAACGATTCGTTTTCAAACATAATAAAATCAATGCTCTTGACATATGGGTGAGGCAGCTGCCCCTGCTTTGGTTGCTAGCTACATGCAGACACTTTACTCACGCTGCTTGGTGAAGCAGGAGGAGGGGGCAGCATGCTAGGGGTGAGGAGGGATTGAGGGAAAGAGGGAGGGAGGTAGTAACTGCTGCTGAGTATCAAAGGACACCCACTCCCACCACTGCCATTCCCAACACAAAAACAGCCATGTCTGTGATCAATCTAGACTGCGCCCAGAAGAGGTTATTTCCTAACATTGACCGCCTCTTATTGGGGGTGCTCTGTTGGGTTTTCAGGACATCACCTTGGCCCCCTGTGATCCTGCTGATTGGGAGGCTGTCTCTTTGTCTGGTGCTCCATCACGCCTTGCCCTGTGAGGCATCTCTCCAGCAGACATCCATCTCAGTCTGGCCATGAGGCACTCTAGCACCTTATCAATTAGCACGGCCTGTTTATGGCACTGTCCCCTTTGTGTGCGGCTGCAGTAAGGGGAAGCCACAGAGGCTGAGCAGGGCAGGCAGTAAAACAGTTTCCGCCCAGTGAATCACATTCACACTCACACACAGGCGACTGCGCTGTAAGTCGTGCCAAGCAATGACATAAAAGCAAACAAACAAAAGAGACAAACAAACAAAAGACACTCAGTGCAACAACGGCAAGTAATAAGACCCAAGTCTGCCCAAAACACGGTGGAAAGTGGCGACTGTAGCATACTGGGATTTACAACTCTTAAATACCCAATACAGCCATTTTTATACCAATATCAAAGAATTTCTGGGTAACAATTAAGTCCCTTACTAGCTAGGTTTCCATCGAATTTACGACAGATTTCGATGCGAATATTCTAAAATCTGCATAAAATCATATGCGCATTTTCCCACCAGAGATGTCTCCATCAAAACCGACTTTTTGCTGATAAAAGGCCGTGTGTGATGACGTAGTGCACATAAAAATTTACCTCTAAATGACCATGTACCGAATGAAAAATACAAGCTAAATAAATGAGTTTCCATCGCATTTTCAACTCTACTGATGGTTTTGTCACACTCCGGTCTTAGCCAATAGCTAGCAGATACAGTGCTACCTACACTATAGCTAGCAGATACAGTGCTACCTACACTATAGCTAGCAGATACAGTGCTACCTACACTATAGCTAGCAGATACAGTGCTACCTACACTATAGCTAGCAGATACAGTGCTACCTACACTATAGCTAGCAGATACAGTGCTACCTACACTATAGCTAGCAGATACAGTGCTACCTACACTATAGCTAGCAGATACAGTGCTACCTACATAGGCTACCTACATTATGAGATTATTATGGATAAGAGCAATATTATATGTATTTGTCAAACGGCAGCCAAGCATCGATCGTCATGTCACCAGAATAAGACCCTCGATATTTATTGGAAAAGAGCATCAAACTCATCACCTTGCACTTTCACCACCCTGTGAAGTTCATCATACCTTATTTAATCTGTAAACGAATAAACTGCATGCTTTCCCGAGTCATAGTGGGAGATCCCACTTGTCGAACAAATTGTCTGTTGCCATTTATAAAATTGTATCTGCATTTCATGTTTCCATCAGGCCAGACTTTTTTTCATGCGCCAGGTAATTAATCAGTGTGAAATCATTCGAAGGAAATGTGGTTAATATATTAGAATTATTAAAATGGCCAAAAACGGCTTTTTATCAACAACAAAAATTTCTCAAACGAGAATTTTGCTAGGACTGTCTGGGAGTGGTCTGAGTGGGAAGGGGAAAGCTGAAAACGAGCTATTATTGGCAGAGAGGTTTGGAACTCTCTTTGTTATTGGTCTATTAATCAATTTACCACATGGTGACGTCACCATGGAAAGCCGAAACTCTCACCCATGCTAACCTGCTGATTAGAAGTTGCTTTGCAGATTGTATTTTCAACTAGAAACTATCATTCAATAACACCATTTTTTTCCTTTTTTCCCCTTCACTTTTACAGAGTTAGTTTCATCAGCTGTTTTACAATATGATACAAAACACAGGAAAAACAGGATTTTGACTGCACTGGGCCCTTAATACAAATGCTGTGAATTAATGAGTTGAGAAACTCCCATTCTAGGTTTGCTGCAAAAGCAAATCAGTCTGATTCTACACATAAACCTCCAAATGTCTGCTTAACTATGAAAATAAGCATTACTGTTCCAAGGCTGGCAGACAGGGCTTAATAGAGAAGCAGCATTATTATCCCAAAAAGGAGGAGCAGGTGTATGCTGAATGGATATAGAAGTAGTTCACTGCCCACTGACAAAATTAATTTAACTCAGCTGTGGCACCATAGAGGAAGCAACAAAGGAGACTTAAACGCACCAATATGACATCACGTCAAATCAATTAAAGATAGTGTGGATATGTTTAATTATATAGAAAACCGGACAGGCACTTCTAAATGTTAAAGCATATTGTAAAAAAATATTACATGCCTGCAAAAGTGGCGCAAAGCAGTTATTTTACTGATGGCCACACTTGCACAATGCGAGCTTCTACAGTAGCATATGCGTAACTCAATGTGAGCCAAGATTACTAATGACCCCAGTGTAAGATTAGTCAACAGGGCCTTTATGAGCGGGTCCTAGCTCATGCGCACCATGTGTGGCGGTTCCCCGCGGATTGTTGTTTTATTTCAATGGAAGAGAGAGGAAACACACAAAGCACAGTGTCCACACTGACGATCCAGAGAGTAACCATGGAACCGTTTGTCTCACTCTTCAATGGGTTACCCGGCCATTCATTTAGTAATTTTACTGTATCAATATTTAGGCTTTTCAAATATATTAGCCACTCCGAGGGGATTTTGGCACTGTTAAAAAATAAATTAGTAGTGGCTCAATACTTTAATTGTATTCTTACAGTGTTAGACAATCCCTCTGCATGAGCTGTCAGGTGATGACAGTAAGGGGCAGAAATTCATATAGGACTATCTCTGACCTAGGGTACTTCTGATTACTATAGAGTACTAACATAACGTAGCATTAAGAAAAACAAATACAATCTTATGTGACAAATTGAGAAATTCGAGCCCCTGCAAGATTCTATAAAATTGCCCCAATGAAAGGTGCGCGTATAAGGCCAAGAATCCTGCAGGAAAACGGTTTTATTAGTCAACTTGCGGTATAGTTAATTCAAACACCTGTTCACAAAATTATGAAACGTATCCAGACTTACCTGACACCTTGCTGGCAATCAGTCCAAGATAAATTATAGAAATACCACTACTGTTGAGTATAGCATCGATAACGCCTATTAATAATCTCCCAAAGTTTCTGTCAGATGACGCTATTGGTCAATGAATGAATCTTGATACTCGTAGCCTACTCCAATTCCTGGGGTGCTCTTGACAGCTCTCGGTCCCCCCAGCGAACAACCACACATGAAGCGTCACACTCGTGACGGAATATGGCAAATAACTAACGGTATTTCCTCTGTGTACAAAACGGTGTAGTGCAATCGTTTTTTTGTTCAATCCATCTGACTGCTTAAGGGTTCGCTGAGAGAAAGAACATACGCAGCCATATCGATTAGCCTCACTACTGTCTAAACAAAACTACTATGCGGACTCCCCGCATGTCGAGGGAAGGCGAAATGTGCTAATCCTAATCGCATTTGCCTCGGGGAGCTCGACAGAAGTAGCGGACAGCTCCACCCAGCGAACCGTTGTCTTTACACCCAGCTATTTCGATAGGCCTAGAAGTGCATGCTCAAGATGACCTGAGGTTCACCATAAAGAAAAGTGACAATTACGTTTGGGATTCAAGTTTATTGTTAGAATGATGTGTAGATTGAGATGTACCGTAATTTGTCTCTTCCTATTAATTATGAAATGTTCACTAAGAAACTTCTCAAAGGTGTTCCTATAGCCTAACAGCCCCTAGTTGGCACAGTGATTGCTGCAGATCACGTTCATTAGCCTTACATCAAAATTATCCCATTTCTCCAATTGTGGACACTTGCACTTGTTCATTTTCAGAAGAAACATAGTCAAGTATAATTTGTAGGTGTCTAGGCCTAACACTTTAAATACCATAGATAGGAATTACTATCACAAAAAGAATAGCCCTATCAATTAATGTTTTCAATTACGCTCAATAAGGCTACTATGATAGAGGCCAAACTAATTGGACGCAATCATAGGGCCTAGCCGTGGCATCTGATAAGGAACAGCACTTGCGCCATCTAGTGGTTTTAACTAGTTACCACAGCCACAACGTCAAAATGGCATATATCGTAAAAATTCATGAAAAGAAAAATGTGCTTTTTAATTTGAGGTTTGGATTAGGCATAAGGTTATCAGTGTGGTTTAGTTTACGGTTAGGTTTAAAATCACTTTTTAAGAAGATAACCTGTAGAAAGTGGCGTGGTTTATGACTTCGTGGATGTGGTAACTAGTGACGACAACATCTAGTGGTCAATGCAAGAATTGGAGTTCCTATCCACGTACGTCATCACGTTAGTATTCTGTTGACGTGGCGTAGCTAAACAAACGAACGCCAGTAAACCGGGTGAAGAATGGATGTGGCTTAGGTCGTCAACGGAACAGTGCTCATGTTTTCAGGTAAAGTCTGGGTGCTTCATCGCTTATAATTTGCAAAAATTAACACGGATTTGTACCAGCAACAATAATAGCGAATGTACTATAGATAGCTAAAACACTTAGGGTACAGATGTTAGCTAAGCTAGCTCTACGTTAGCTTGACAGGCAAGCTAGCTAACTAGAAACCTACCTAACGTAGCTATCTGGCAGCTGCTTCAGTCAGTTGGGACAACAAAGTGTTTGGTTTACTAATGTAGTTAAGTGGTGTGGTGAGAGCACAATGTACGTACCTAACTAGCTGGCAAGTTGTTTTCCCGCAGATGGCTAACGTGTTAGGTTACATATGGATGGGATAGCCCATTCAAATAGACGGTAAACTTTATTAAACGTTAGGGAGGACTGCTGTAAACTGGGTATACCCCACTTGGGTTCTCAGAGAGCTAGTTTAAGGTTAGCCAGAGAGCTAGCTAGCATTTACCTCCATGTTCCGTAACGTTATGCATTTGCATTATAATGCTGAACAAAAACATAAACGCAGCATGTAACTAAAAGTGCTGGTCCCATGTTTCATGAGCTGAAACAAAAGATCCCAGAAATGTTCCATACGGACAAAAAGTTTCTCTCAAACTTTGTTTACATCCCTGTTAGTGCCAAGATAATCTATCCACCTGATATCAAGAAGCTGATTAAACAGCATGATCATTACACAGGTGTACCTTGTGCTGGGGACAAAAGGCCACAATAAAATGTGCAGTTTCGTCACACAACGCCACAGATATCTCAAGTAGTGGGAGTGTGCAATTGCCATGCTGACTGTAGGAATGTCCACCAGAGTTGTTGCCAGAAAATGTAATGTTAATTTCTCTACCATAAGTTGCCTCAATGTAGTTTTAGAGAATTTGGTAGTACGTCCAACCTGCCTCACAACCGCCAGCCCAGGGCCTCCACATCTGGCTTCTTCACCTGCGGGATCCTGCTCAGGAGTATTTATGTCTTTAATAGAGCTCTTTTGTAGGGAAGAACAAATTCTAATTGACTGGGCCTGGCTCCCCAGTGGGTGGGCCTATGCCCACCCATGGCTGCACCTGTGCCCAGTCATGTGAAATCCAAATCAGCAAAGTCTCTGACATTGTTGCGTTTATATCTTTGGTCAGTATATTAGTGATAGCGAATTTACGTTAGTATGGTTATTTTGTTGTGACGGTTATTAACTTAGCTAGTTAGCTAACTGTGACTTCTGCTTAAACTTTAGCCAAAGATTTTTATAACTAAGTTAGACCACAGCCTGTCGTTTCCAATGGGAACAAATTAGTCATAGTGGGCAGAACCAAGCACAAGCTAGCGTGATCCTATTGGCGCGTTCTAGTAACCATTTGCATATTTCCATTAGGGAACTCCTACTTTGAAGTGGCAATAACTCAAATTGCCTTTGCACTCTTAAACAACGCAATTAAAAAACGTAAAAAAAACTGGCAAAGAGTAAAGACTACAAAACTTTGTCCACTCTGTTCAGCACATATTTTAGTTTTGGGAACAGAAAACTGTATTGAGATGAAATGTTTCATTGAGAATTTGCAGAATGTCGGCCAAAATCCACATCGTTCCATTTTCTCCCACTGCTGGCCAATGGGCTTCCTCTCACTGCCATATTTGGTAGTGAGTGGAAAGGCCGAGTGGATGCTTCACATTTATACGTTCTGTGAAATGTCTCGTTGTTCTCTGTGCTTTAGCCCTCTGAACGTTAGCCAAAGTTTATCAAGATGTTATCTGACAAAAAGCTGTCACATCAGCAGCTGATGTTCCTCTCTGAATGTCAAATGGAAATAAATGCCAACGTTATATAAACAAGGAGCTTCAGTACACTGCCTTCTCCCAGGCATCAATCTTATCAGTCAGTACCACTGACTAAACGTACAAGACTGATGGACTTTAATCACCCCTATGAAGATCATTCAACTGGAAGAGTTGGATTGAATGCTCTGTCCTTCACAAGCAAGATACATTTGCTATTGCACATTTTGAAGTGTGTCAGATCTTGTCTATACATTGAATGTAAATGAATGTAGGCTAACTAGCTAGGTGTACCTTAAAAAACAAGCTGTTGTAATATACTTTGCTAATGCATCTGAAACTTGTAACTGAAGCTGTTGTGTAGCTATCAATAACAATGTCTCGCTCCTCTCTTTGAAGTGAAAAATGACTGGGAGAAGCCAGCACTATGGTTTCCAGTCAGCCACGACCATGCAGCCTGCCAATGGAGGACATGCCTACCTATTTGGGAACAGCGCTGAGAACGATCTCGCTGAGGATGGAGAGAGCTACGAGCTGCGCACCCGAGGCCGGGACCGGAGGAGCACCTCCAGGGAGAGGTCAGACGACATTGTCCACCTGGTCCGAGACATTAAAGAAGGGGACACCCTGAATAGCTTCTCCCTGCAGTACCACTGCTCAGTAAGTCAACCTTAATCCCTGTCTTACTCTCTAATGACAAGCCCTTTCAGACAGACCGGACATGTAGCTTTGACTTCTCACTACTTTTTTTGCAACACATAAAATACAAAGTCAACTCCTTTGTTATGTATCTGTGTATCATAGGTAACAGACATCAAGAGGGCCAACAACCTGTTGACAGAGCAGGACTTCTTTGCGCTGAGATCCATCAAGATCCCTGTGAAACGGTTCAGCGTGCTAACAGAGACCCACAACACTGCTCCTCTCAAATCTGCCTCCCCCACAGGCCACCGACGCATCCACCAGCCCCCCGTCTCCATAGAGACTTGCACAGACTCCTCCTCCTCCACAGACAGTGTGGGCAGCTTCTTGCAGGAGAAGGACAAGGACATTGAGCTGCTGGTCAAGTCCACTGGCACCTCCAGAAACAGCCTGAACGAGGTGGTCTCCTCCCTGGCCCTCCAGCAGCCCTTACTGGGGGAGCCTGACTTCAAGCCTGTCCTCAGGAAGGACCCCTACCATGGGGCAGACTGGGGCATGAGGTGGTGGATGGCGGTGGCCATCATGGTGGTGGTTGGCATCGTCACACCAGTGTTCTACCTGCTGTATTACGAGGTGCTGATGAAGGTGGACGTGAGCCACCACACCACCACGCCATCGGCCAATCCGAATGGCATGCAGAATGCCCAGATGTCTGAGCCTGTGGCAATCAATGGAGGGCCCAACTTAAGACCTCACGCTGGAAACGTACCTAAACCAGACTCACATGGACACAATGATGTGGATGACCACCTTGGCCCCAAGAAAGAGAAAACGTAGTGAGGGTGAGAGTCACTGAAGGAGTGGGAGATATTTCTGAGCAGTTCTATTTGGTACAACCTCTCAGAGAATCACTTTATGGGGAACAGAATCCATAGGAAAATTATGGAGGGGAATAATTTTCCGTATGTTTTTAAAACGTTTTTAAAGCACTTTTCTTTTTTTCCCACACAGAGGTACCCAACTGCTTATTGTCCTCTTTGTCAGCTGATGGAACTGTTTCCGTAACGCTGTCTAAAGGGTTTGTGCTATCTGGGATCCTTGGGATGTCCCTACCCTTAACCCCTACGTTACCATATGAGGTTTCAACTTGAATGGGTTGACGTCAGAGTTGGACATCCCAATGACCCTGTCTAAAGTGAGGGTTATTTTCTTGGTCAGAAAAGTATTGATTGCTGCCACTTATCAATGACAGTAATTTGAGGAATATTGGTATACTTTTAGTATTGTCTAAAATGTGTTACAAATCTTGAACATTGCTTGTATATTTTTTTGCCTGTCTAGGGAGAACTGCATTTTGACTCACAAAACCTATATTTCTACTTAGGGCATGGTGACAAAACAGGAAATGCACAATATTCCCAAACACTAGCTTGCTATATTCTAGTGAAATGTTATTTTTCCTCATGTCCATTTCATAAAATCATGTGTAACAAACAGTATGTGCCTTCAACTTGTGGAAAACCAAAACAGGCTGAAAAATAAGTATATTTTGAATAAATTATTGATGCTCAGACTTTGCATGTTTGTTTAATTTGTTTATACAATTATTTACAAAAAGAGCCACTTACAGTATTTAAACTCAAACCACACACGCACGTCTTTATGATTCTCACATTGTAAATGCAGGTTCAAACAAAATGTGAACTTGATGACAGTGTTAGTCATATAGCCAACAGCTATTCAGTAAACAATAAATCATGATTTGCGGGGGAAACACATTTGGAAGAGTGACAGTCAACATTCTTTTGGATTTTTAAATACTGTATGCTCTTGAGATAACATCCATACAGTTGAGGTTAATATGTGGCTCCTTCATCCATGTTCTCATCACTGCCTGCACCAAAATCATCACCATCTTCAAAGTAGCTGGCGATGTAGTCATTTTCCTACAAAAAAGGCGAGTGTTAATTGTGACATTCCCCATTGGTGTGTGAATGCCCTTGCAAAAATAAAAGATTGCCATTTTGTAACTGTAGTCGGCTGGTATTTTGGACGCAGTAATTGCAGAATAACTGCAGTTACACAAATTACTGTAAACAACTTATTTTGGACGCAATATTTACAGCATATTGCAATTGGACTGCAATCTTTTTTAGTAAGGGTGCTATGTGCATAGGTACTGTAGCTATTAAATTTGTCATTTATACTGAACAAAAATATAAAACGCAACATGTAAAGTGTTGGTCCCATGTTTCATGAGCTGAAATAAAAGATCACAGAAATATTCCATATGCATAAGACGCTTATTTCTCTCATTTTGTGGACAAATTTGTTTACATCCCTGTTAGTGAGCATTTCTCCTTTGCCAAGATAATCCATCCACCTGACAGGTGTGGCATATCAAGAAGCTGATTAAACAGCGTGATCATTACATGTGCACTTTCGTAAGATTGGACATTGCTTATAACATCAGATCGGATTTAATCGATCTGGAGATGGTCTGGCTGGATATCTGCCTTCCAAAAACCAAGCCGATTTTGTTGGGGGTGTGTTACATGCCGCCCTATCAGAATGCATTCTATGAAGATCTCGAAAAAAGGTAGCCCAACCCACAATGCATCTATGCACTTCTGTAGATCACTTGCTCTGACCCAAATGATAAAATATCCCACCAGGACTGCTATCCACTGACTACTAGCCACTGACCTCATTCAATGTCATTTTGACTACACTAGTACTTCCTGGTTTGGGGGCTTATCTAAGCTTCTGAATGGGAGGCTCCAGAAAGCCCGGAATACGTTTATCAGGGTCGTTTTTGTATTTATTATGGATCCCCATTAGCTGCTGTTGTATCAATACGTTTTGACCATTTACAATCCAGGGTTACTCAATCAGTTGTCACCCCAACTTGCTCAATTTCCACATTATTTAAATACAATTATTTTAGTTTTTGAAATATTTACGACTAACTTTTCCTTGCCACCCATTCTGAAGCTAACAGCAGCTCTTTGTTAACTGTAGCAGTCATTTCAGTTGCTGTAGTAGCTGACGTGTATAGTGTTGAGTCATCTGCATACATAGACACACTGGCTTCACTCAAAGGCAGTGGCATGTCGTTAGTAGACAAAAAAAAGGGGCCTAGACAGCTGCCCGGCGGAAATCCTGATTCTACCTGGATTATGTTGGAGAGGTTTCCATTAAAGAACACCCTCTGTGTTCTGTTAGACAGGTGCATCTTCATCCACAATATAGCAGGGGGTGTAAAGCCATAGCACATACGTTTTTCCAGCAGCAGACTATGATTGATAATGTCAAAAGCCACACTGAAGTCTAACAAAACAGCCCCCACAATCTTTTTATTTTCAATTTCTCTCAGCCAATTATCAGTCATTTTTGTAAGTGCTGTGCTTGTTGAATGTCCTCAACTGGCTGCCTGTTGATGCTAGTGTCCCAGATTAGACTGGGTTTGGTTTACAGGAATATTTAGGGTTCTGCACCCAGATATCTGACTGATTACTTTCCCCATTTTAGGGATGCACACAATCACAGTACCAGATTAGATGTTACTAATGTGTAATAATAGTATACAGGTTCCGGAGTAATGCTGGGAAAGGTACTTTCTTGTATACTGGCGCCTCAGAGTGGAATGAGTTGCCTCTACCCATAAAAACAACGTCCTCTCTTGGCAGCTTTAAAAATAAAGTAAAAAAACTGTTTGATGTCTTCTGTTCCCATTTGAATGTATCCTATGATATAACCGCAATGATGAGATAGATGTTCTTCTTCTTCGTGTTTATGTTTTATTATCATCATCATCTCGCTGCCATACTGTGTTTAACTGTGTCCGATCTTGTCTAGCCATCTTGTCTCAAGAGGACCACAATGGAAATAAGTCCCAGACTTTGTGTGTTATCCTTGATGATTTTACTCATGTGCATGTATGGATTTTAAGTTTTATGTGTGCTTGTTTTTTTTAAATGGTTGAATTAATAAACGAAAACAATTTGTGCTGGGGACAATAAAAGGCCACTAAAAATGTGCAGTTTTGTCAAACAACAATGCCACAGATGTCTAAAGTTGAGGGAGCTTGCAGTTGGCAAGCTGACTGCAGGAATATCCACCAGAGCTGTTGCTAGAGAATTGAATGTTGATTTCTCTACTATCATTTCAGAGAATTTGTCAGTACGTCCAACTTGCCTCACAACAAAAGACCTTGTGTAACCACTCCAGTCCAGGAACTCCACATCCGGCTTCTTTACCTGCGGGATCGTCTGAGATCAGCCACCCGGACAGCTGATAAAACTGTGGGTTTGCAGAACCTCACAATTTCTGCACAAACTGTCAGAAACTGTCTCAGGGAAGCTCATCTGAGTGTTCGTCGTCCTCACCAGGGGCTTGACCTAACTGCAGTTCGATGTCGTAACTGACTTCAGTGGGCAAATGCTCACCTTCAATGGCCACTGGCATGCTGGAGAAGTGTGCTGTTCACAGATGAATCCCGGTTTCAACTGTACCGGGCAGATGGCAGACAGCGTGTATGGCGTTGTGCATGGCGTTGTGCAGGCGAACAGTTTGCTGATGTCAACGTTGTGAACAGAGTGCCCCATGGTGGCGGTGGGGTAATGGTTTGGGCAGGCATAAGCTACGGACAACGAACACAGTTACATTTTATCTATGAAAATTTGAATGCACAGAGATACCGTGACGAGATCCCGAGGCCCATTGTCATGCTATTCATCCACCGCCATCACCTCATGTTTCAGCATGATAATGCATTGCCCCCCAAGGATCTGTACACAATTCCTGGAAGCTGAAAATGTCCCAATCCTTCCATGGCCTGCACACTCACTAGACATGTCACCCATGGCGCATGTTTGGGATACTGTGGATTGATGTGTACGACAGCGTGTTCCAGTACCCACCAATGTCCAGCAACTTCGCACAGCTATTGAAGAGGAGTGGGGACAAAAATTCCACCTGCCACAATCATCAGCCTGACCAAGTCTATGTGAAGGAGATGTGTCGTGCTACATTAGGCAAATGGTGGTCACACCAGATACGGACTGGTTTTCTGATCCACACACATATCTCTATTCCCAGTCATGTGAAATGCATAGATTAGGGCCTAATTTATTTATTTCAATTGACTGATATCCTTATATGAACATTAACTCTAACATTTTTGAAATTGTTGCATGTTCCGTTTCTATTTTTGTTCAGTGTATATTGCGTATTGTGATCTTCAGACGTTACATACACGTGTCATTTATCACACCCAGAAATCATCGGAGATGTCTCAATACCAAGTTGATTGTACGGAAGTGTGTCAGTGAACAACTTGAAATACAATACATTGTGCGATAGAAGTTGACTACTAAGGATGATTTAGATCAAATTGGGCTTTATATTACAACTAGGGGAGGGGGGGGGGGGGGGTCTCGGGGGGGGTTACCTCTTCTATTTCCTCCTCCTCCAACTCCTCTCCTTCAATTTCTTCCTCCTCTCCTTCCTCTGTAGTTTTCTTTTCTTCTTTCTCCTCGTCTGATTTTACATCATCTTTCTTTTCAAGTTCCTGAAGAAATAGCCATTTTGTATGATTATCCAGCGATACAAACAGCTCTCGCACATAAAACATTATATGACGGGTATGTTCATTTTATCATTATACAAGTCAATGTTATCAGGCTATTAGAATGTCAAATCTGAATGTACAGATAATCCCAACTAGTCCCAACCCCTCCAGAGATTGCTTGTTAAATTTTTTTTTAAAGAAGTGAAAATGAATAAAGGTGATGAAAGTGACTTACATCTAATTTACTGAGTACATCTGCTTTTTCTTTGCTTGATACCTTTATGGGTTTCTTCTTTGCGCCTACTAATATTACGTTCATTATGAAATATAGCTATTAGCATAAAAATCATCATGACATAATTGTAATAAAAAATATATATGTTTGCTTATCCTTACACAAACTTTAGGTACCTGGTTTTACATTCAACTTTTTCTTTTGAGGCATCAGCTCTTTTGGAAAAAGCTGCCAGTCTGTAATGACAAACAAGTGAGAAGTTATATTAAAATAAGTTAATAATATTGGAAATCAGACTCAGGTTTTGTTTACGATATTTGTTTCCACAATGAGGTTGAAATAACACTGAAATTGTGAAAATTATGATAATGCCCTTTTAGTGCAAGAGCTTTTTGAATAAAAATAGTTTTTGGCGCACAGATCATTCTGATCTGATAATTCTGACCAATGACCAGTCATCTTTTATTTGCATATGTATCCTCCTACATTGAAGGGGTAAGCGGGGTAGGCTCTAGAGCAGGGCTCTCCAACCCTGTTCCTGGAGAGCTACCCTCCCAGTTGTAACAAACCTGATTCAGCTTTTAAACCAGCTAATTATCAGAATCAGGTACGCTAGATGAGGGTTGGAGTGAAAACCTACAGTATGATAGTTCTCCAGGAACAGGGTTGGACAACCCTGCTCTAGACAATCCCATCTGCCAATCAGCACTGTATGTAAATATTTTCAAACTATCAACTCGCCCAAACGATCAGACTGAGCAGTTCAATAGCAAAAGGAAATAAATTACAGAAAATATTTAAGTTATTTTCATGAAATAAACCCACATCATGATTTATCAGACACAGTGATGACTTTAAAATACAATTTAAAAAAAGACTGCATGCATCTGATAATGACCAAATTGAACAATTACCTGGTGTCCACTCCTCATCCAACATGTTTTGCCTCTGATACCTCTCCTTGTATCTTTCCACATCTATTTGATATGTAAACAGTAAAGGTTATGCATGGATACTCACACAAACGGAAACTAAACACTCAATTAAGTCAGCAAGCACATTTTGTATCTGCTGGAAATATCTCTTAAATACTTATTTCTCCTGTAGTACATTGAGCATATGACCAAGTGAACTCAAACATATAGATAGAGGTCGACCGATTATGATTTTTCAACGCTGATACCGATACCGATTATTGGATGACCAAAAAAAGCCGATAGCGATTAATTGGCCGATTTTTTAAATGTATTTGTAATAATGACAATTACAACAATACTGAACGAACACTTATTTTAACTTAATATAATACATCAATAAAATCAATTTAGCCTCAAATAAATAATGAAACATGTTCAATTTGGTTTAAATAATGCAAAAACAAAGTGTTGGAGAAGAAAGTAAAAGTGCAATATGTGCCATGTAAGAAAGCTAACGTTCAAGTTCCTTGCTCAGAACATGAGAACATATGAAAGCTGGTGGTTCCTTTTAACATGAGTCTTCAATATTCCCAGGTAAGAAGTTTTAGGTTGTAGTTATTATAGGAATTATAGGACTATTTCTCTCTATACGATTTGTATTTCATATACCTTTGACTATTGGATGTTCTTATAGGCACTTTAGTATTGCCAGTGTAACAGTATAGCTTCCATCCCTCTCCTCGCCGCTACCTGGGCTCGAACCAGGAACACATCGACAACAGCCACCCTCAAAGCAGCGTTACCCATGCAGAGCAAGGGGAACAACTACTCCAAGTCTCAGAGCGAGTGACGTTGGAAACGCTATTAGCGCTCACCCCGCTAACTAGCTAGCCATTTCACATCGGTTACACCAGCCTAATCTCGGGAGTTGATAGGCTTGAAGTCATAAACAGCGCAATGCTTGAAGCATTGCGAAGAGCTGCTGGCAAAAGGCACGAAAGTGCTGTTTGAATGAATGCTTACGAGCCTGCTGGTGCCTACCATCGCTCACTCAGACTGCTCTATCAAATCATAGACTTAATTATAACATAATAACACACAGAAATACGAGCCTTAGGTCATTAATATGGTCGAATCCGGAAACTATCATTTCGAAAACAAAACGTTTATTTTTTCAGTGAAATACGGAACCGTTCAATGAACGTGCAATGAACGCAAGAGAAGTGACACAATTTCACCTGGTTAATATTGCCTGCTAACCTGGATTTCTTTTAGCTAAATATGCAGTTTTAAAATATATACTTCTGTGTATTAATTTTAAGAAAGGCATTGATGTTTATGGTTAGGTACAAGTTGGAGCAACGACAGTTCTTTTTCGCGAATGCGCACCGCATCGATTATATGCAACGCAGGACACGCTAGATAAACTAGTAATATCATCAACCATGTGTAGTTATAACTAGTGATTATGATTGATTGATTGTTTTTTATTAGATAAGTTTAATGCTAGCTAGCAACTTACCGTGGCTTCTTACTGCATTCGCAGGCAGGCTCCTCGTGAGGCAGGTGGTTAGAGCGTTGGACTAGTTAACCGTAAGGTTGCAAGATTGAATCCCTGAGCTGACAAGGTAAAAATCTGTCGTTCTGCCCCTGAACGAGGCAGTTAACCCACCGTTCCTAGGCCGTCATTGAAAATAAGAATGTGTTCTTAACTGACTTGCCTAATTAAATAAAGGTATAGAAAAATAATAATAATACAAATTTTTAAAACGGCATAATCAGCGTCCAAAAATACCGATTTCCGATTGTTATGAAAACTTGAAATCGGCCCTAATTAATCGGCCATTCCGATTAATCGGTCGACCTCTAATACAGATAAAGTCGTTATTTCTACTATACATCAATAAGCTATGATAAGGCTGCACTTGATACGGATACATCATCTTACCCCAGAAAATAATGTGCTCTAAATCCAAGCTTAGTCAGGCCAGGAATTTCTAACTCAATATTCTCTCCTAGATCAGCTTCTCTGTCTCCAGATAAAGTATGGTTAAATGGCTCAGTTCCTGGGTGTTACATTACCTCACCTCATGCCATTGTCTTAATGGATGATGAGATACACTCACCATTGCTGATAATGCAATCTCTCACCTCCTTTTGCAGCCAGAGGCTTGATGTTGTGGGGTAGTAGTCTCATGGTTCCCCTTATCTCCTGTTTCAGGGCTAGCATGTAGTCCTCATCTTCTCCCTCTTTCAACGGCACAGGCTTGAACTCCACATCCTGAATGGGGAAAATAACTGTTGATGTGCCCTTGAGCAAGGCACTTAACCCTAATTGCTCCTGTAAGTCCCTCTGGATAAGAGCGTCTGCTAAATCAGTGTTTCGCAACTCTAGTCCTCCAGTACCCCCAACAGTACCCTTCAGTACCCCCAACAGCCCCGGACAAGCGCACTTGATTCAACTTAACAAATCATCAAGCCGTCAATCAGTTGAATCATGTGAGTTTTTCTGGGGCTCCAAACTGAAACGTGTGCTGTTGGTGAACTGGAGGACTGGAGTTGGGAAACACTGTGCTAAATTACGTAAATGTACTAAAAAGCCCATTCTTCCCAAGACAATGTCACTTACTGGTCCAGGAAACAGAGACCATAAGCCCAGTGAATGCAGTCAGTATAGTACTACTCACTGGATATAGCTTGTTGGGCCCCTCTCTGGTCTGAGGCATGTTCCCCCTGCTGAGGCCCAGGGATTCGATGTTGAAGCTGAAGGCAGCTATACCACGGCCTTTACCACCAGCCATGTCTGCACTACGAGTGGGCTGCTGCTTCCAACACGAGATAACCTATATTACAGAGGACATGGTGATGTTCACATTCTCTCACAAACACATGCACACATGTCCTCTCAGATGTCCTGTAATTTTGATACATATTTACTTTGTTGTTCTTTCGCTGTAATACTACTAGCCACCTAGCAATTTTATGAATTTGGCTTTAGCTAGCCCAGATAGGTTCTAGGTTCCCAATCTCCTAACCTCATAACTAGCTACCAAGAAGCTAGCTGCTTTTAGAAATGCTATTATTTACACACTAGCATCGCTAGGAAGTAGCTTGCAATGTTTTTTGAAAAAACATCTAATAGAAAATAAATTAAACAGACTTTCCAAACGTGGGTCTGTTGTAAGCCCTTGTACCCCTGCACATCGCCTCGGTACTGGTGCTCCCTGTATATAGCAATGTTATTTTTTACTCGTTATTGTTATTCACTGTGTCTTTATTGCTCGTGCCAATATGTCTATTTTGTATCTTTAACCCTGCATTGTTGGAAAAGGACACCCGTTGTTTACGACGCATGTGACAATACAATTTTATTCAATTTTTTATTTGATTTGTAGAACCACTTCCTCTCTGCTTACCCCATGTAAAAATTAAAGTGCTTCACATGTGCCATACCTGCAACAAAAAAAAGCAAGAAGTTGTGGGGGACTTTTATTTCGCCATTAGGTAAGCAGAGGAACTGACCTTGCTGAGTAACTGCATGGGTCTACAACAGACAGGAAATTCTGTTTAATTATATGTTCCATTAGATTTTTTATTTTATTCCCCCCTGCATAAGGATCAAGCCTACAGACAATTTACAGAGTAAGCTGAAATATAATTGTACTTAACTTTTAGTTCCAGCGGACTATTCCGTTTTTTTACCATGTAATTGCTTGCAAATCTAGTGTGTAAATACTGGCGTTGCTAAAAGCAGCTACCAAGAAGTCCTTTCAGGCTATCAACGAAATTCGAGTAGCTAGCAAGATTGGTAGACTTTAGAAAAGCAAGCAATAAATAAATGTACTGAATAAGACTCATTTCTACCAGTCAGGAGGATACAGAGGTATGCCTAGATATGCAGATAAATTGACACATTTTGACATAGAATTAAGCATAGTGATTATGGCTAGATTGCAGGAAAAAGCTGTTTCAGGGTTTTGAAAAATGAAAAATGCTAAAATCTTATGGATGATGCAATATTACTTTTATTTGTCATGTCACCAGAATAAGACCCTCAATATTTATTGGAAAGGAGCATCAAGCTCATCACCTTGCACTTTCACCACCCTGTGAAGTTCATCAATTTTAATTTGTAATAAACTGGATGTTTTCCGGACACATAGTGGGAGGACCACACAACATGTCAACGCTTGTCTCCAAGTTTACTTTGATAGGATGGTTATTAGCCTATATCAATGAGTGCATAAGAGCGTTTCCACTGACATTTCTCGCATAATTCATTTTACCAACAACAAAACTTGTCTAGCGTATTTTGTTTCGTCGACATTTGGAAAGTTTACCGGAAAATGTTGTTTCCATCAGGCCTGACAAAAATGCATGATTTTTTTTATCCGACATGCACTTTACTCGCATAAAAAGGTTGGATGTAAACCTGGTAAATAGTGTCAGCTGTCAATGCATCACTAACTACGTTTCCATCCAACCCTTTAATTCCCATGAATTACCTGATGCATGAGAAAACTAACGCCCGGGCTGATGGAAACATTAAATGCCGGTACAAGTTTATAAATGCTGACAATTGTCGTTCGACATGGTGGGATATTTTTGTTTCGGGAAAATTAATTTATGCTAGAAATTGCGGTGGAAACGCCTTTATGCGCAAATATTGATATAATAACAATCATATGGAAGTACACTTGGAGTCATGCGATGATGATTATGTTGTGTGGTCCTCTCACTATGACTCGGGAAAGTAAGCAGGCTACAGATGAAATACATTGATGAATTTCACAGGGTGGTGAATGTGCAAGGTGATGAGCGTGGGTCATTTTCTGGTGACATGATCATCGATGCTTTCCTGCCGTTTGACAAATAATATCGTTGATCCACTATACGCTCATAATGTAGGCTAAGTAGCCTACCAGCACTGTTCTGCGAGCTGCTGGCTAGATAGAGCACATGTGCCAAGACCAGAGTGGGCACATTTGCTATATAACGCAACGGTTTTATGACAACCATCAGTAGTTGAAAAATATTTGAAATCGCGAAAGTCAGTTTGATGGAAACAAATCTCTGGTGGGAAAATGCGCATATTGTTTTAGGCAGATTTTAGAATATTCGCATGAAAAAAGCTGTCACAAATTGGATGGAGACCCAGCTACAGTAAGCCCATGTTGTGAATTGAAATCCATTGCATGTTTGTTATCTTTTTCGGTTGAACTAGAATAGCGTGTTCTGTGTGGGTTAATCAAATAGTCGAATATCATGGAGTTATAAGTAGGACCTAATTACCACGCCACCGGTGAATTGTCGGTCCTCGTCTTTCTCCTTTGCGCACAGCTGTTACTTTGTAGCGATGCATACATTGGGCATTGTTTATATGACGACATGGGTAGGTGTGTTTTAGCCAATAGCTTTTGGTTTTCACAGTGCCGTCATACATCTATCCGTCCAGTCAACATGCGTTCCTCCCACAAGGGTGTGTCCGGTGGCCACCATTATTTTTGCGTTTTAAAATCTTAGACATTCAAATACAGTGATATTACCTGTGTGTATCAGAAAAACGGCAATTGACAGCAGCTTTGTTATTACGCGTAGCCAAGTGCATGACCTGGCATGTCTGCCACGGACTGGTACGCGCATAAATCCCTCGGAGAAGGACTATACTGGATCCAGGAGAAGTTTTTCGAATCGTCAAACAGAGCTAATATTTGGCTCCTCCGAGGATCTCACCAAGACGTAGTGATAGACACAGGCTTGGGTTTGAGGAGCTTACCTGACTACATTAACTCCAAAAGTCTGCTTGGAGACGACCCGCAGCGAAAGAACCCCCTTTTGGCTATCGCCACCCACGCCCACTTCGACCACTCAGGTGGTCTGCATCAGTTCCAACAGGTCGGGGTCCACAGTGCAGAGGTCGATGCGTTGGCTAACGGAGACAACTTCGAGACGGTCACCTGGCTGTCCGATAGAGAGATAGTCCAGGCTCCCTGGCCGGGATGGAGGGCCAGGCAATACAGAGTCAAGGCTGTACAACCAACACATATACTACAAGAAGGTAAGAACCAAACCAAACATTCTATAGAGATACCAATGTGGTGGCATAATTGTTACAGACATCTAGAAGACCATTTGCTGTATGCTGTTGAGATAAGGATATGGTCAATATGAATGTAATAACACAGCCCTTTTAAGGATGTGTCTGCAACCCTTGTTACAGACTTTGCATTGGAATACGCTTTCACATTAGGCTGCATCCCAAGGGAAATTTATACTGCAGAGACTTGGCAGAGCACCAACACTGGCCTCCCATCACGCACGCACGCACACACACGTGCATTACCCCTCCCTGTTTTTGTATTCCATCATACTCTCAATTGAAGTCAGAGCTTTAAAAATCTGACTGCGCATTCTCGAGATGAGGTTCCACACCCTAAATAAGTCTATTGACTCAGTTACATGAACTGTACAATGTAGTTGCTTATTTTATTTATTTTATTTAACCTTTCTTTAACTTGGCAAGTCAGTTAAGAACAAATTCCTATTTACAATGACGGCATGCCCCGGCCAAACCCTAACAACGCTGGGCCAAATGTGCGCCGACCTATGGGACTCCCAATCACGGCCGGTTGTGATATAGCCTGGAATTGAACCAGGGTCTGTAGTGATGCCTCTAGCACTGAGATGCAGTGCCTTCGACCGCTGCACCACTCGAGAGCCCTTATAATGGGTCCCATAGGAAAGATTATTTTTGGTCATGGTTCAATGTCACATACACCGGATAGGTGCAGTGAAATGTGTTGCTTTTACAGGGTCAGCATAGTAGTACGGCACCCCTAGAGAAAGTTAGGGTTAAGTGCCTTGCTCAAGGGCACATCGGCAGATTTTTCACCTTGTCAGCTCAGGTATTTGAACCAGCAACTGGCCCAATGCTCTAACCACTAGGTTACCTCCCGCCCTCTTAGGATCATAAATAGCCCTAGCCCTACTGTGCAGTATGCCGGTATCTGCAAAGATACAGTGCCTTCAGAAAGTATTCACACCCCTTGACCTTTTCCATATTTTGTTCTGTTACAGCCTGAATTTAAAATGGATTACATTTATGAATGATGTTTTTAGCAATAACATCAGGAGTAACAATGTGCTTAACAAGTCAGATAAGTTGTATGGACTCACTCTGTGTGCAATAATGGTGTTTAACATGATTTTTGAAGGACTACACCATCTCTGTACCCCACACATACAATTCCCTCAGTCGAGCAGTGAATTTCAAGCTCCGATTCAACGACAAAGACCAGGAAGGTTTTCCAATGCCTCGCAAAAAAGGGCACCTATTAGTAGATGGGTAAAATGAACAAAAAACAGATATTGAACATCCTTTTGAGCATTTTAGAGACAGGCGTCCTTCCTAACTCAGTTGACGGAGAGGAAGGAAACCGCGTGGTGATTTTAAACCAGTTACAGAGTTAAATGGCTGTGATAGGAGAACTGAGGATGGATCAACAATGTTGCAGTTACTACACAATACTAACCTAAATGACAGAGTGAAAAGAAGGAAGCCTGTACAGAATTAAAATATTCCAAAACATGCATCCTGTTAGCAATAAGGCACTAAAGTAATACTGCCAAAAAATTTGATTTAAAAAAAACTTTTTGTCCTGAATATAAAGCATTATGTTTGGGACAAATCCAACACACAACCTTTCATACTTTCAAGCATGGTGATGGCTGCATCATGTTATGGGTATGCTTGTCATCGGCAAGGACTAGGGAGTTTTTTTTGTTGATAAATAGAAACGGAATAGAGCTAAGCACAGGCAAGTCCTAAAGGAAAACCTGGTTCAGTCTGCTTTCCAACAGACACTGGGAGACAAATCCACCTTTCAGGAGGACAATAACCTAAAACGCAAGGCCAATTATACACTGGAGTTACTTACCAAGACGACATTGAATGTTCCTGAGTGTCCTAGTTACAGTTTTGACTTGAAAATGGCTGTCTAGCAATGATCAACAACCAACTTGGCAGAGCTTGAAGAATTAAAACAATAATAATGGGTAAATATTGTACAATCCAGGTTTGCAAAACTCTTGGAGACTTACTGAAAGACTCACAGCTGTAGTCACTGCCAAAGGTGATATTAACATGTATTGACTCAGGGGGTTGAATACTTATATTAGTTTTATTTTCCATGAAAAATAAAAATAAATCCCACATTGTAATACTACAAAATGTGGAAAAAGTCAAGTGGTGTGAATACTTTCTGAAGGCACTGTGTATGCTATTTTCATACTCAGCTGATGACTTTGATGGATTGTATTTCAGCCAAGGAAATACAGCAGACTAGACCCGGCCATACTGAATTACTACAGAGCCTGAAAGGGAGAATGTACACATATTCAATCCCAGCCACAGAGATCAGACCACAACACAAGTTATATTCTTGCTATGA
The DNA here is from genome assembly GCF_045679555.1 of Salvelinus alpinus. Lineage (NCBI taxonomy): Eukaryota > Metazoa > Chordata > Actinopteri > Salmoniformes > Salmonidae > Salvelinus > Salvelinus alpinus. The sequence continues at coordinate 50,154,794 of NC_092104.1, read as the reverse complement.
AGACACACACACACTCCTGATCCATATTCTTTTTTTTTTTTTTTTAAATTTTTTATCCCCTTTTCTCCCCAATTTTCGTGGTATCCAATCGCTAGTAATTACTATCTTGTCTCATCGCTACAACTCCTGTACGGGCTCGGGAGAGACGAAGGTCGAAAGTCATGCGTCCTCCGAAGCACAACCCAACCAAGCCGCACTGCTTCTTAACACAGCGCGCCTCCAACCCGGAAGCCAGCCGCACCAATGTGTCGGAGGAAACACCGTGCACCCGCCCCCCTCAGTTAGCGCGCACTGCGCCCGGCCCGCCACAGGAGTCGCTGGAGCGCGATGAGACAAGGATATCCCTACCGGCCAAACCCTCCCTAACCCGGACGACGCTAAGCCAATTGTGCGTCGCCCCACGGACCTCCCGGTCGCGGCCGGCTGCGACAGAGCCTGGGCGCGAACCCAGACTCTGGTGGCGCAGCATAGCACTGCGATGCAGTGCTCTAGACCACTGCGCCACCCGGGAGGCCTCTGATCCATATTCTTAATTATGGCAGGGTTTTGGTCCGTCTTGTCACATTTTCACGCATTGCCGCACACTTAAAAAAGTTGGCTCAAACTCCCCCAGCCAGCATCCGATCCCTGGGTAATCTAAGCACTGGTCAATACACTTCTGCTGCGTCAGTGCTGCAATGCAGTTGGAATATCTTATTGCTCAATGTGTCTGTTTTCCCCATCTTTCTTTCTCTCCTCATTCTCCCTCAGGTGATGTCATCAACCTGGGTGACAGGCAGCTGACGGTGCTGCACATGCCCGGCCACTCCCGGGGCAGCATCTGCCTGCACGATGGCGACAACAAGATGCTGTTCAGCGGGGACGTGGTCTACGACGGAGCCATGATTGACTGGCTGCCCACCAGCCAGGTCAGCGACTACATCAGCAGCTGTGAGCGCCTGGTGGGGCTGGTGGACAGCGAGCAGGTGGACCAGGTAATGCCGGGACACTATCACACATTTGGCGCGAAGCAGCTCCACCGCATCGCCTCGGGGTACATCGACAAAGCTGGCACCTGCCCGGCACGCTTCTCCACGTTCGCCTGGAGGACCTTGGCCGGATTGGCGTTACGGGCCTCCAACACACGGGGCATCTGCTAGCTATAGGGACAGGCTAGTGTTGAGTCGCACAGGTAGACTGGGGATATGCGGGAGATAATTTACCCCCTCAATGATCAGGAATTCTTTGTACTGTCAATCAGAAACTGCTGTGATCCAATGCATGTTATTTTACGTCATTCATTAAAATGCCCCCACGCTTTACATCAGGCAACGATTGACAGAATATCAAGATTCCCATCATTATGGGATGCATTCAAGACTGGAAAATGAATATATATATTTTTTAAATATAATTTTAAGAATGACAAGTTGGGTGATTGTTGGAATGTGCTTTCACATTAGGCAGCATCTCTTATGACGGTGTTTTTCAACCCCATATACAGTTGCATATTTTTGTATTAGCCCAGCTAGTATAACTAATGAAGAGCTTGATGGTTAGTTGTCGAAACAAATATGCAACCTTGAGGCTCTTGGATCAGAGATGAGTAACACTGCCATAAGGGAAATAAGGTGACAGGCAGCACACCACCTACTGACCTCAACACAGACAGAAAGAGAGAGACAGAGACATTCACACACACAGAGCATGACCCGTCTATATCTTTGTAACCTCGTCCCCAGGCTAACAGAGAGAGAAAGGCGGCTGGTGGACGAGACTATATATTTTGTAACACTGCATAAGCCATCACGAGTATTAGCACATTCTTGAAATGAGACATTCCAGTTACTGTGTTGTTTTTCTTTTACTTTCAACACTGAGAAAAGGACATTTTCAACAGCACAAATTTCCCATTGAAAGATTCATATGATAGTTTGGCTGCAAATGCCAATTCTCCTCCCTTTTCCAAAGTGTGCCCTTGCACACTCCACGTCATAGATTTAACAATGGTGGAAAATCCCTCTAGCGAATGATTTCACTAATCCAATGATTTTAAATTCATGACTGGAAGTGCACAGTTTGGGAGACGGGTGGAGAATCGGCACGCAGGCTTGGATCCTGTGTGCAGAGAATGACAGGGATAACTAGGTCACCAATGGTTCTTGCAGTACATTGTCTGGATAGCTGAAATGCGCTACAGCAGTTTTCAACTTTAAATGGATAAAATATTCATTCAGTCCCTAGACTATGAAACAGAACACTGCGTTGGCATGCACTATGTCTGCATACATTTTGGGTCAACTGACAGTTTAACGGGGTAGGCCATCATTGTAAATATGAATTTGTTCTTAATTAACTGACTTGCCTAGTTAAATAAAGGTAAAAAAAAAAACGAAGTGTCTGTCTAACTCGGCCCGATTTGTTATTAATCCTTTGCCTACATCAAAGCATCTTTTATTTCCAATTCTGATTATGCATAAGTGATTTGAGGTAAGGTAAATGAAACAAGGTAATTAAATGGAACGATAATGTAGTGCCCATCCCTGCAAGTTAAAAGGCCATACAATTTCAATTCTGCATAATAGCACAGAATTTTATAAACTTTACATGTTATGCTTCCATATGACTGGTTTCACATTTGTCTCCAGACATTAGAAGGTAAATATATATTTTTTAAAGTGTCATTTATATTTACAATTCCCTTAACCAAACAGATTACTCATTTACCTAGCTCTTATCAAGTTGTAAATTACAGTGCATGGAGATTGATGTTATTTCTATCAGGGGGGAAAAAGTAGATGCTTTTTCCACTTGGAACTGGTAGGTTCACTAGACCTCACTCATGGTTTACGATAACGTAAAGGTGATGGAATTATGTCAAAGTCAGAATACAGCGTATCTGTAGCCACACCTTAATTTATTCGTCTCCACCTCGAACTAATAGTTGAGTAGCATGCTATTCTCATGCTTATGTTCAAGGTCAGAATACGCAGAGAAAAGTGCATAAAAAAATTGAATATTGTTCCATTTACACGCGCTTAACTCGGGTCAGAATCGGGCCCATGTGTTGAATGGTCATATGGGGTGAAATGTGTATATATTTGAGTATGTGAGCACATAGTCCATTTGACCTGACAAAGATCCTTGTGGATCGAAACGTTGTCAATAAAAGTGGTAATTGGGAGCATATTCAGTGTGCGGGCCTTTGTTCAACATTGACAAAAAGAGCAGGGCTGTTCAATGTCGGTCCTGGAGGGCTCTCATCATACTCTCATTATAATCAGGGACTGATACAGACCTGGGAAACCAGGTGAGTACAATTAACTACCAGGTAGAAACAAAACAAAAGTGTTTCAGTCATCCCAGGACAGGAATTGAACGGCCCAGCTCTAGTTGGCTAATAGCTTTTCTCCTCTACATATCAAACGATACTCTATCGTTTCCACTAAAATGAGACAGACATGACAAGAAAACAATGGCTGTTCTAAATTGACAAATCATTTATTATCGTTATGTTACATATTTAAACAACACAGGACACTTGCATGGTTAACATTTAATGTTATCTACCGGATGCAGGTATAGATCTGAAATCAACTGTTAAAATAATATCAATTGAGCTGTATTTATAACAAAATCAATAATGTAAATTATATTTTAACAAAAAGAAAAGAGAACGAGTTTTGTTAACTTACAAAAACCTTTACAGTAACAAATGCCACTGAAGCATTTACAGTTGTTTTAATGAGTGAGCCAGCTGTGAGCCCTTGGAACACAGTAACATATCATAGCCTACAGTCCATCATAAACAAAGAAACAGGGAGGGATTGATAGGCTTCAATGCATAGACCAGGGGGGCCAACCACACTTAGCCCTGCCCACCTTATCATAATTTAACTACTACAATCACCTGGTTGGCATTTCTTAGTAGGTAAAAGACTGCACTATCTATCTAAAGAAAAAGCTAAACACAATATTTGCTATAGATCAGTAATTCCTGTATTGCCTACTTGCATAATCGATTGCGATGCTCTATATATACAGTACCAGTCAAAAGTTTGGACACCTACTTATTCCAAGGTTTTTCTTTATTTTTTAAAACTATTTTATACATTGTAGGATAATAGTGAAGACATCAACTATGAAATAACACATATGGAATCATGTAGTAACCAAAAAAATGTTAAACAAATCAAAAAATATTTTATATTCTTCAAAGTAGCCAACCTTTGCAACAGCTTTGCATTCTCTCAACCAGCTTCATGAGGTAGTCACCTGGAATGAATTTAAATTAACAGGTGTGCCTTGTTAAGTTAATTTGTGGAATTTCTTTCCTTAATACGTTTGAGCCAATCAGTTGTGTTGTGACAAGTAGGGGTGGTATACAGAAGATAGCCCTATTTGGTAAAAGACCAAGTCCATATTATGGCAAGAACAGCTCACATAAGCAAAAGTCCATCATTACTTTAAGACATGGTCAGTCAATGCGGAACATTTAAGTGCAGTTGCAAAAACCATCAAGCGCTGTGATGAAACTGGCTCTCATGAGGACCGCCACAGGAAAGGAAGACCCAGAGTTACCTCTGCTGCAGAGGATAAGTTCATTAGAGTTAACTGCACCTCAGATTCAGCCCAAGTGAATACGTCAGAGTTCAAGTAACCGACACATCTCAACATCAACTGTTCAGAGGAGACAGCGTGAATCAGGCCTTCATGGTCGAATTGCTGCAAAGAAACCACTACTAAAGGACACCAATAATAACAAGAGACTTACTTGGGCCAAGAAACACGAGCAAGGGACATTAGACCGGTGGAAATCTGTCCTTTGGTCTGATGAGTCCAAATTGTACATTTTTGGTTTCAACCGCAGTGTCTTTGTGAGATGCAGAGTAGGTGAACAGATGATCTCTTCATGTGTGGTTCCCACCGTGAAGCATGGAGGTGATGGTGCTTTGCTGGTGACACTGTCAGTGATTTTATTTAGAATTCAAGGTACACCTAACCAGGATGGCTACCACAGCATTCTGCAGCGATACACCATCCCATCTGGTTGGGACTACCATTTGTTTTTCAACAGGACAATGACCCAACAAACCTCCAGGCTGTGTAAGGGCTATTTGACCAAGAAGGTGAGTGATGAGTGCTGCATCAGATGACCTGGCCTCCACAATCACCCGACCTCAACCCAATTGAGATGGTTTGGGATTAGTTGGACCGCAGAGGGAAGGAAAAGCAGCCAACAAGTGCTCAGCATATGTGGGAACTCCTTCAAGATGGTTGAAAAAGCATTCCAGGTGAAGCTGGTTGAGAGAATGCCAAGTGTGCAAAGTTGTCATCAAGGCAAAGGGTGGCTACTTTGCAGAATCTAAAATATATTTTGATTTGTTTAACACTTTTTAGGTTACTACATGATTCCATGTGTTATTTCATAGTTTTTCTGTCTTCGCTATTATTCGACAATGTAGAAAATAGTACAAATAAATAAAAACCCTAGAATGAGTGGACTGGTACTGTGTGTGTGTGTGAGAGATAATTCTGGGACCGGTTTTCAGGCCATAAGGTTATGACTGTACCACAAACTAAGCTATAAATCCACAAGGTCAAAGGTGGGATATCTAAACTCTTCACCCATGTATGTGCATTCCCAGGTTCTACATTCTCAAATACATAACATTTGCCAACCTAACTGAATTGGATGATATTAAAATACCCTTGAACTGAGAAGAGCTGTAGCACGTGGCTTAAACCACCCAGCAACACTGTTCTCCATGCAGAGTATTAGTTTCATCAACAGAGTATCGTTTGTGAGGAAATCCTTGCCTGCTAGTAGGGGCATATTAAAGATTGACAAGGACATCCAAAGCGTATGCCTCTCCATTCCAAAACCATCTAGGCCTACAACTTAACTCGTGGATTTTGTAGGGGCCGGCCCAGATTTCAAAGTCGGTACATTTGCACGCAATACCGCAACGAGGCAGTGTAACAAGTTAATATGGGTTCTCGTGATTATGTATTACGTTACCTTTGGCTTATTTCAATTCATTATAATTACTCCATAAGTGATTAACAGAAATCTTAAATATTGGTTGGTGTGTAGTAGGCCTACAATGTGTTAATGAATGCAGGGGAGGTTCTAGGAACCTCGACGTGACCCTGTAGGAACAGTAGGAACAAGTAGTACAGTAAATTATTGGGGGAACTGTTGCATTAAGTTGCTTTCAATTCATTCACCAAGATCTCCGGCAACGCATTCTTTGACTTTGAGCACAATCATGCAATAAGCGAATCGGTGCATAAGTATACTTGCTCCTTCTGGGCATGAATTCATAAAACAGGTGACGGGTCTCGTCATTTGGATAGATCACAGTGAGCCTTTTTGGTACAGGTAACAACAACCCCATGACCACATATAGACACTAAACATTCCCATACACTTGACAGTTCACTTGGCCACATGCTCACTGCCCTGCCCAAACCCAAATACAGCACATACAGTAAGTAAATACCACAGCTGAACTAACAAGATGCTATGAAATCATGTTCATATTGAGGGGTGTATGGCTTAGATGACTGACGAGGAAGCGCTAGTCTTTGATTGACAGATGCTGCCCTTTCCAGTTGGAGATTTCAGATGCGCAGAGCCTAGAGATATTGCGTTTATATCAGCAACAAAAAAACTTTTTCTTCAATTTCCTAACCAGCATCACCATTAGAACGAGAAGCAGAAGACTCCCATGTTCTGTGGACCATTGATACTGACACAGCCCAGTGAAGAGCTGGACGCAGAATGTCCTAAGCCTAAAGTAATTCCAGTTAATACCAGGGCTCTTTCAACTGAGGGACTGGCTTCCTTCCCGCCAGTTCTTACCAGGACTTTGGATGATGTGGGGGTCTGAGGTGGATTATCCCTGGCTCAGTGGTTTAGATACAGTAAGTGGGGGTCTGAGGTGGGTTACCTCTTGCTCTGGAGACGGTTTAGATGAGTGGGGGTCTGAGGTGGGTTATACCTGGCTCTGGAGCCAATTTCGGGGGTCCAGTTTGGCTCTCAAGTTCATGAGGCTCCGGCGGGCCGAGGAGGGGCGTGAGAAAGGGGTACCGTCCAACGAGGAGGGGCTGTGGCTGCCCTCGCTGGAGCTGTTACTGGAGGTGGAGCTGGAGCAGGACAGGGTGGCCTGGGGGACGCATTGGGCCGGGATGGGGGCAAGGGAGGAGGAGGAAGGGGGCTGACAGGAGCACTGTAACACCCCCCCATACCCCCTGCCCCTGAGAGTGCTAAGCTTGGCATCCAGGGAGAGAGTGCGGGGGCGGAAGCGGGGGGAGGAGAGGGAGAGGGGCTCGGCCCAGCCTCGGTGGCGGAAGCGGGGGGAGGAGAGGGGCTCGGCCCAGCCTCGGTGGCGGGAGCAGGGGCTGGTGCTGCAGGGGCTGTCGCTGTCCGAGGTCAGGCTGGCATCTGAGGAGAGCAGGCCTGGCCAGGGGCAGCGCAGGGAGCTCAGTGGGCTGTGGGGGAGGCGGTGGGGGGAGCGGGGGCTGTGGCGGGCCAGCCGAGGGGTGCGGGAGCCACCAGGAGACTCCTCGAACAGGGACATCCAGGGAGGAGAGGTCCCCAGCTGGCTCCTCAGCTCCAGCTCCTGCATCTGCCGCGTCAGGATGTCCGTCACCGTGCTGATGTCATCAGAGGTGTCAATAACTAGAAGGAGCAGAGGAAAGTCATTACTCCACTGTGGAAGGATGCTATGCTCATAAAGTTGAGAAAGTTTAGAGAAGGGTAGGCCTAGACTTGGTGGTGGTAGTTGAGGGATGTCAGCTTTAACACTCCTCAGTAGGTAGGAGAGCCCAGTACGGGGGGGGAGGGAAGTGGACCCCACTGGTACTTCACCTGTCGTTGTAATAGGAGGAGAGCAGAGCACGAATCTCAGCAGACACAGCGTTATCCTGCAGCAAGAGACCCTCGCAAGAGGGGGTGGTGAGGGGGGCTAGGATCCAGGGGGAGAGGGGCAGGTATAATGTACATTGACAAGCAGTAAAATATAATGGCGATATATCATTTGGGGAATGAAATGACGTGCGCGACAAGGTAAAAGTACGTTCATTTTGAATATGAAGATTAGCATTCGATTGGAGTGTACAATTAATAATGAAGGATAAAGAATGATATTAGTGGGGGGGGGGGGGGATTTGATCACAGGAACAAGGGTGAGTGGCACGGAGGGGAGATGGGACAAAAATTGAGAGAGACACAAGGAGAGGGAGAAAGGAAGAGAGAAAGAAAGTGAGTCAGCAGCATGTCAGAGAAAGGAACACTTCCATCCATTGTCAAGTACAGAGGTTGGCTGGTGTGCTAGTGTGGTAGCAGGTAGCTCAGAGTAGTCTGATGGAGAGCTCATGCGTATGGTGGACCACACCACTGTTAGAAGAACTAGTCAGAAACACACACATGCAGTTACGGAAAGGGCACCGTCCTCCTCTGGATATATCGTTCATTGATTTATTTACGCTAACCTAAACAAACTATTATGTTACCCTACTGTATGTTCTCGATTTAAAACAAACGAATAAAAGCAGAAAGAGACCCTCAAGTTTCCAAAACGTCTTACTGAATCATATAAACGTATTTTGGACAATATAGTCATCCGTTTCTGAATCCATTTGGGTTGCTGTCTTACCAATTTCGTGGTAAAGAGAACCCTGTTTCGACGTGACAATGGCTGGTTTCCGGGGTGATGGCAGCTCAATCTTCATCAAGTCGTCACAGCACTGCTTCCATTGGCCTGCAGGGAAGAGGGAAGCCGTCAATCACTTTTTAACATCCAATCAAGAGCTGAGAAAACCACTAACAACACATCAGGAGCCAATGAGCACATGAACAAGAGCATTTGAGAACCTAGATTGTAAAGTGTGTATTATGTCTAAGGCCAGGAGGGTCAGGAGTTTTTTCTTACCTCCTGACCTCACCAATGAAGAACATAGGGCCCTAATCATGTGATCAGAACCTACTTACTCGTGTAAAAAAATACAGATGTATTATTAGTTTAAATTATTAAATAAAATAAAAAAATATTATTGTTAATAATAAGTCATTATTATTATTTTTAATTACTCATGTCATAGAACTGTTGCCAGAAGGCTTCCATCCAGCGGTGTGTCTCTTCGCGACTGTCTGCCGAGAGTGTGTGCGTCACCTCCTCTCCCCCGTACTGGTTACTGATGCAGATGCTCTGGGCCTTACTGTGGGGGTCTTTCTCTGACGCACGTATTCTCGTCTCCTAACACACAGACACACAATAAGCTACCGATGTTGAATTAACCAAATGTTTCAATACCCACCCAAAAATAAGCATTTAAGCATGAAATCGTGCTTTTAACGTCTGTCAACGCAGATTGTGAATGCACTTACTGACACAAAGAGCGGTCACTGACGTACTCAAGTCCGGTAGCGTCAGCCTCAAGCATGAATCTGTCCCAGTTATCAGTTACGTCCCAATTATCTCTCCGTCCTCCCAGTGTGCACTTGTTCACTACCCTTCAATAATTTGAAAGGAAATTACTGGTATAAGGAGGTGGAAATGCCCTACAGCCAATACCTCCATCAATGCTTTGGGAAGTAGTGAACGAGGGTACGTTTCAGGAGAAAGGCAATATTATTGGGACGCACTATAATGACTGTACTGCAATGTGTTTTCTCATCGCCACCAGTAGATGGCAGCAGCGCCCTGTTCAGCCTCACTCTGGGCTCACGTTGATCCTGATAGCATAGCAGTCAGAGCTGTTGACTAATACATGATCCCACAGAGTTGGCTGATTTAATGGTCACTGCCTGAAGCTAAAACAGGGCTTTGTACTGTGGGTCAAGGGTCACCACGACTCAATGAGCCCCAGCAGAAAGAATAAGGCCAACAGGGATCAACAATAGACAGGGTGGAAAGAGGAATAAGTTCTGTCCTTGAAACATTGGGGACAACTGGACTCTCTCTTATGAGAGACCGTCTGGTTGTATTAGGACTTGGCGATTCATTCGAATTAATCAAATTAATTCGATATATGTTCATGCACAACATTCCAAATGCCTGTATCTCAAGAATCAAGAAAGACAAAATATGTACGGAGCATTTATAGTGTATTTGGAAAGTTTTCAGACGCCTTGACTTTTTCCACATTTTGTTATGTTACAGCCTTATTCTAAAATGGATCAAATAATCCCCCCCCCCCCCCCCCAATCTACACACAATACCCCATAATGACAAAGTGGCATTTGGAAATTGCTCCCAAGGATGAACCAGACTTGTGGAGGTCTACAATTTATTTTCTGAGGTCTTGGCTGATTTCTTTAGATTTTCCCATGAAGTTAAGCAAAGAGGCACTGAGTTGAAGGTAGGCCTTATAATACATCCACAGGTACACCTCCAATTGACTCAAATGATGTCAATTAGCCTATCAGAAGCTTCTAAAGCCATGACATCATTTTCTGGAATTTTCCAAGCTGTTTAAAGGCACAGTCAACTTAGTGCATGTAATCTTCTGACCCACTGGAAATGTGATACAGTGAATTATAAGTGAAATAATCTGTCTGTAAACAATTGTTGGAAAAATTACTTGTGTCATGCACAAAGTAGATGTCCTAACCGACTTGCCAAAACTATAGTTTGTTAACAAGAAATGTGTGGAGTGGTTGAAAAACGAGTTTTAAATGACTCCAACCTAAGTATGTAAACTTCCGACTTCAACTGTAACTGCCTGTAGCTCAGGACCAGGACACAGCAGGGGTTCAAACTGTAGAACCCAGTTCCTACATTTTAATATAAAAATGTATTTATCAAACAAAACTATGCAACATTATCTCTGGGATCCTCAGGTTTAAAAATCAGAGCAAGATTACTGAATGTAAGTACATTATTTACCTTCAGAGCTGAATGTATGTATCAAAGTTGTTGTTATCCACTCTCCTCAAACAATAGCATGGTATTTTTTCACTGTAATAGTTGCTGTAAATCGGACAGTACAGTTAGATTAACAAGAATGAAAGTTTCTGCCCATATAAGAAATGTCTATGTCCTGGGAAATTGTCTTGTTACTTACAACGTCATGCTAATCACATTAGCTCAACTGTCCCGCGGGGGGACACCGATCCCATAGAGGTTAAGAAGACATCACAAATAATAATAGAGGTGGCATTAAAAGATCAGATGATCCCTATATCCGTAGCTAGCATGTTTTTTTGAGTGTGTGTGTATGTGGTAAAGTAATTTTTTTTTAATAGACTGACTTTGTTGATGGCGATGGTAAATGCTGGCTCGACGTTAGCCTCCATATCCTCTTGCCGGTGGTAACAGAAAAGGTTTGTCCCTTTAAGGACGCCGTAGACATTCGTCCAACTCTGAGGGTCACCTCCCAACTGCTGTGAGAGACAGAGAGAGACACAGACAGACATTTGTTTATTATAAAAAGCTAAAATGTTGATACAAATACCTGTCATTTAAATCAAAAGTCATTTGTGGAATATTATATTTCTACATTGTGCAAAAGCACTATTTTCCTATTGAGATACATTACATTGAACATTTTACACTGTCTCTTTAAGAGTGTCAAGTTTGTGATGAGGACATGCAAGAGATCTGTCACTGATTCATTGCTATGATCATTGATCTGAAGAAGCCATCCCTTTCCTTTCTTTCTGTACCCCTAAATGTTTGACTATACTGGTAAAGTTACCAGGTTGTTAGCTAGCTAGCTGAGGAAACAAACGTGACTTTTTGTAAAACAAAAAGGTTAACGGCCCCAAAATAGTTTTAGAATGTAAAATGCGGGCCCCCAATCCTCGACAAGAAGAAAAAACTGTTGCGCCTGTAATATGGGTCAGATCTTTGAACAGTTTTAATCTGTTTCACCTGTCTTTGTGCTTGTCTCCATCCCCCTCCAGGTGTCGCCCATCTTCCCATTATCCCCTATGTATTTATACCCGTGTTCTGTTTGTCTGTTGCCAGTTCATCTTGTCAGGTCTTACCAGCGTTCTTTCTCGCTTTCCTGTTTCTCTAGTTCTGTTTCCTAGTTTTTCCCGGTTCTGACCATTTTGCCCTGACCCCAAGCCTGCTGTCCTGTACCTGCCTGACTCTGACCTGATCACGAACTTCTGCCTGCCATCGACCTGCCCTGTGTTTCTAATAAATAATCTACTGTACTATCCGCCTCCCGTGTCTGCATCTGGGTCATATCCTGAGCAGTGATAGTACGAACTGGCCATGTCTGATCCAGCAGACTCGGACCAGCTCCACAATGCCGTCTCTTCCCAGGAAGCCACCATTGGAAGACGCGAGGAGTTACTTCAAGGTCTTATGGAAGGAGTCCACACCTTGGCGGAATGCCAGGACCGTGCCTTCAACACATTGCTGGAGAAATTCCGCGGATTGTCTGTGAGGCAGCCCGTCACTACAGTAACCCCCCAGACTGTCACAATTACCCCGCTACCAGCGGTGTTTCTCCCCAATCTACCCCGGCTTCCCAAGAACCCCGCTTACCTCCTCCGGAGTGCTATGCTGGAGATCCCAGATCCTGCCGGGCGTTTCTCTCACAATGTTCTCTCATCTTTGAGCTGCAGCCCTCTTCATTTCCCTCGGCTCGCTCGAGGATAGCGTATGTGATAACGCTGATGTCCGGGAGGGCTCCTGCCTGGGCTACGGCGGTGTGGGAGCAACAATCCATTGTTTGCCTCAGATTGTGGCGGACGTACGGAAAGTGTTTGATTCTCCGTTGTCTGGGAGGGAGGCGGCTCGTAAGCTGCTAAAACTACGTCAGGATTCCCGTAGTGTGGCAGACTATGTGTTGGATTTTCGAATGTTGGCGACAGAGTGCCTGGAACCCGGAAGCCCTGTTCGACAAATTCCTTCACGGGTTGTTGGAGGTGATTAAAGATGAGCTCGCAGCCCGGGAGCTGCCCCTGGACCTCGACTCCCTCATAGCCTTGACCATCCGGATCGATGGGCGGCTACGGGAATGTAGGCGGGAGAGGGAGTCTGTTCCCTGTCGCCAATGCTCGTCCTCGATTTCCACCTCGCTTCCTGGAAATCCACAAAGCCAACATTTCCAAGTGGATCCGATGGCAGCCGAAGTCTCTCGGAGGACACCGAGGTCTGTCGAGTTGTCTCCTCCGGTGCCCATGCAACTGGGCAGGGCTAGATTGTTTCCTGCTGAGTGCTTACGCGGACTTAACACCTAGAACTGTCTGTATTGTGGAGTTATTCGTAATTTTTTATATCTACCTGCCCATTTAAGAACCAGGCTCATCAAGGAGGTACTTGTACAAGTACGCTGGTGAGACGTATGGGGAGTTTCCCATCTTCCATTGCTCGTACCCCTCTCCATGCTACCCTGTTGTGGGGTGACCGGTCCAAATCTCTCCGGGTGCTCATAGACTCTGGGGCCGACGAGAGCTTTATGGACGCTACCCTGGTGCTGGAGCTGGGAATCCCCACACAACCCCTCTCCATTCCCATGGAAGTCAGAGAGTTGGATGGGGGCTCTATTGGCAGAGTCACCCACACCAGCCTGAGAGTGTCGGGTAATCACAGTGAGTTTATGCAGTTCCTGCCCATCAAATCCCATCATGCACCCATGGTTTTGGGGTTTTCCTGGCTCCAGAGGCACAATCCCCTGATCGACTGGGCTACTGGTTCGCAGCCCATTCATTGCCTGCCCCGGGACCTCTTCCTGCGGGGTGGGAAAAGCCCCGGACCTCTCCGCGGAGTACCAGGACCTCCGGGATGTTTTCAGCAAGGCCCGTGTCACTGCGCTTCCTCCGCATCGGCCCTATGACTGTGCCATCGACCTTCTCCCGGGCGTCTTTTTCCCCTGTCAGATCTGGAGACCAAGGCGATGGAGACGTATATTGAGGACTCCCTGGCTGCACGGGGTATGCGTCCTTCTGCCTCCCCCGCAGCCACAGGGTTCTTCTTTGTGGAGAAGAACAAAACCCTGCGTACATGTATAGACTACCGGGGTTAAAAACCGTTACCCGCTTCCACTCATCGCCTCGGCTTTCGAGCCTCTCCAGGGGGCTACCATCTTCTCCAAGTTGGACCTCTGGAATGCCTACCATCTGGTAAGGATCCGGGAAGGGATGAGTGGAAGACCCCCTTTACCATGGCTAGCGGGCACTACTAATATCTGGTGATGCCGTTCGGACTGACCATTGCTCTTGCTGTGTTTCAGGCCCTGGTAAACAAAAGTTCTCCGGGACATGTTGAACTGGTTCATATTCGTCTACCTTGATCCTTTTGCTTTTCCACTCGACATAAGAACATGTCCTCCAGCGTCTTCTGGAGAACCAGGTGTACGTCAAAGCGGAAAAAATGGAATCTCCTTGCTGGGGTACATCATAGCTGCAGGCAACATCCTGGCAACATCCTGATGGATCCTGAAAAGGTGAGAGTGCAGCAGCAACGCTTTCTGGGGTTTGCCAATTTCTACCACCGGTTCATCTGGGGCTACAGCACCCGGGCATCCCCCCTCACCTCTCCAAAGGTCCCGTTTACATGGTCTCCAGGTGCAGACCAGGCGTTCTTGGACCTCAAACACCAATTCAATACTGTCCCCATCCTAATCCATCCAGATCCGTCTCGACAGTTCGTGGTGGAGGTCGACACCTCGGACCAAGACCAAAAGCTGCATCCTTCCTTTCCTCTCCCATCGTCTCAACTTCACTGAAAGGAATTACGAAATGGGTAACCGGGAACTTCTGGCGGTAAAGATGGCGTTAGAGGAGTGGGGGCACTGGTTAGCGGAACACCCATTCATAGTATGGACAGATCACAAAAACCTGGAATATCTCCGCACCGCCAAGCGCCTCAACTCCAGGCAAGCTTGATGAGCCCTGTTATTCACCCAATTTAACTTCATCATCTGATACCGAGCAGGGTCCAAGAATGTGAAGCCTGGTGCGCTGTCACGCCCCTATTGCCCCACTGCTAAACCATCAGAGCCCGAGACCATCCTCCTCGGCTAACCGGATGTTTGTCCCAGACTCTACCGTTCCTTGGTTCTGGAATCTGGTCATTCCTCTCGACTGGCCTGCCACCCTGGCTCCCGTCGAACCCTGGCCTTTGTACAACAAAGTTTTTGGTGGCCCACATTGGTTCCTGACCTCTCTGCATTCGTCACCGCCTGCACCGTGTGCCCAGAATAAGACTCCTCGGCAAGCTCCGGCTGGCCTCCTTCAACCACTTCCCGTCCCTGATCACATATATCCCTGGACTTCATCACTGGTCTACCCCCGTCTAATGGCAACATGGTTATCCTTACAGTGGTGGACCAGTTTCCCAAAGCCGCCCACTTCATCCTTCTCCCCAAGCTACCCTCAGCCAAGGAGACGCCACCTGCTCATGGTGCAGCACGTCTTCCAGATCCATGGACTTCCGGTGGACATGGTCTCCGACCGTGGTCCTTAGTTCTCATCCCAGTTCTGGAAGGCGCTCTGCACGCTCATTGGGTCGTCGGCCAGCCTGTCCTCCAGGTTCCACCCCCGGTCTAATGGCCAGTCGGAGCGAGCCAATCAGGACCTGGAGACGACTCTTTGCTGCCTGGTCTCCGCCAACCCCACCACCTGGAGCCAGCAGCTCGTGTGGTAGAGTATGCCCGCAACACCGTCCTTTTCTCAGCATACACTATGCCCAGATGTTCGTCCGCCGCACCTGGAGGAGAGCCCGGTCGGCTCTTCACCTCCAGGAATCGACGACAGGCGGACCAACCACCGGACCCCGGCATCGTCTCGGGGAGAGGGCATGGCTGTACACTCGGGATCTGCCCCTCCGGGTAGAGTCCCGCAAACTGTCCCCCCGTTTTAATCGGCCTTTTCCCCATCTCCAAGATCCTTAGCCCCGTACCCTCCGTATACATCCCACTTTTCATGTGTCTAGGATTAAACCTGTCTCACAGCCCTTTGTCTCCTGTACCTGCCTGACTCTGACCTGATTACGAACCTCTGCCTGTCCTGACCCCGAGCCTGGCTGCCGTCCTGTACCTGCCTGACTGACCTGATTACGAACCTCTGCCTGCCCTCGACCTGCCCTTTGTTTCTAATAAATAATCTGAGAACTGTACTATCCGCCTCCCGTGTCAACATCTGGTCATATCCCGAGTTGTGCTAAGTTTGGACTAGAAACAAGCAGTTTTTGCTGTAGTAATGGTGCAAGCATGACGCTAATGAATCTGCACCAGGGAAACAACGGTAAAGCAAAACCTTATCATTACAACAATTATTTTCTAATACACATATACAGTAGATTGGATTTAATGGGGGTCGCACAACAAAATATTTTGTCGCACTTTAGAGCCCTACGCACATGTCTCGCTTTCCTGCCAAACACACACACGCAAATGCACGCGCACAGACACTCACCTTGACCTTCAAGCAGCCACTCATCATCTGCTGGGTCATACAGTGAGGCTGGGCAGCCAGGCGACAACACGCACTGCCGTAGAGAGGCACCCAGTACGAACACTCCTCTGAAGGGAGAGAAAGAGAGGGGGAGAGGGAGAAAGAAAGGGATGAGAAAATAAATACAATGAACATACCACATGCACGCACACACACAAAGGCAAACAAACACACACCAACAGTAATAGCAGGGAATAAAAGTCTCACCGCTGCAGGGAGAGCTGTGAACAACAGTGAAGTGCCCATCAAACTTTATTAGAGCCGTAAGGGGCAATGAATAAAGCAGCAGCACATGTCAGGGTGTCTAGTCCCCTGTTGCCCTCGTCATTAGAGTTTTACACGGCACTGACCCTGCTAGAGTGCTTTATTACTACGACCTTGACTGACTGGCTGTCTGTCAGCTAGATACCTGCTGGGAGAGAAGGAGCGGGGGAGAGACACAGAGAGAGAGAGAGACTGACACTGAGGGAAAGAAAGAAAGAGACAGAAAGAAAATGAGTACTGTACATGGATAAACCACATCTAGACTGTGACCTACCGTTGCCTGAGATGCTGAGGTCGTGAGTGCGGAAGCTGTCCTGGACATGTGACAGTGACAGGGATGTGTGGGCCAGGAGGTGGTACTTAGGTCCCCTGTGGACAGAACAGAGATACTGGTGAGCTGTGGGACTAAATGCACACGTATCTCTGTGTGTCCGCCAGTGACTTTGTGTGGTTGTTTTTGCCTGTGTTTACACAGGCAGCCCAATTCTAATTATTTTTCCACTAACTGTTCTAAATTGGGCAAAAGAGCAGAATTGGACTGCCTGTGTAAACGCAGCCTCAATGTATGCATGGAAATGCGTATCAGTGTGTGTGTGTGAATATCTAGCCGATGTGATACAACAAAACCCACTTACGCCACTGCAGGTCCAGGTAGCAGCAGTGTGGCTGCCCCTCCATGGCTGGTGGGGCTGCAGGCTCCAGGGTCCATGGCAACACAGAGCTTTTTTCCTGCCGAGCGCCCCAGAGAGCTGCTCAGTTTGCTGGCTAGTTTCCTGGGCGCGCTCCCTGCCGAGTAGTCCTCCTCCGAACAGCAGCTGTATAGCTCCACTCGCAGCTCAAAGCCCGGGCTGGCCTCGCTGCTATACACAGCCAAAGACACACACATAGATATTCAAAGCATGTGTAACAGTGTAAAGGAAAAAGAACGCACATGCACACACAGCAAACACATATTTATACAGTGCCTTCGGAAAGTATTCAGACCCCTTGACCTTTTCCACATATTGTTATGTTACAGCCTTATTCTAAAATTGATTAAATGAATGTTTTTCTTCTTCAATCTACACACAATACCCCATAATGACAAAGCAAAAAAAGGTTTTTAGAATTTTTGCAAATCTATTAAAAATGTATTCAGACCCTTTGCTATGAGACTCAAAATTGAGATCAGGTGCATCCTGTTTCCATTGATCATCCTTGAGATGTTTCTACAACTTGATTGGAGTCCACCTGTGGTAAATTCAATTGACTGGACATGATTTGGAAAAGTACACACCTGTCTATATAAGGGCCCACAGTTGACAGTGCATGTCAGAGCAAAAACCAAGCCATGAGGTCAAAGAAATTGTCTGTTGAGTTCCGAGACAGGATTGTGTCGAGGCAGAGATCTATGGAAGGGTACCAAAACATGTCTGCAGCATTGAAGGTCCCATAGACACGGTGGCCTCCAAGCCAAACTGAAAATGGCCTTGGTCAGAGAGGTGACCAAGAACCCGATGGTCACTCTGATTGAGATCCAGAGTTCCCCTGTGAAGATGGAAGAACCTTCCAGAAGGACAACCATGACAGCCCGCTGGTTCTGTGGTCTGATGAAACCAAGATTTAACTCTTTGGCCTGAATGCCAAGCGCCACGTCTGGAGGAAACCTGGCACCATCCCTACGGTGAAGCATGGTGGTGGCAGCATCATGCTGTCGGGATATTTTTCAGCGGCAAGCACCGGGAGACTAGCAAGATTTGAGGGCCGGATGAACGGAGCAAAGTAGAGAGAGATCCTTTATGAAAACTTGGACCTCAGACTGGGGCGAAGGTTCACCTTCCAACAGGACAATGACCCCTAAGCCCACAGTCTCTGAGTATCCTTGAGTTGCCCAGCCAGAGCCCGTATTTGAACCCGATCAAACTGAAAATAGCTGTGCAGCGATGCTCCCCATCCAACCTGACAGCGCTTGAGAGGATCTGCAGAGAATGGGAGAAGCTCCCCAAATATAGGTGTACTTATGTAAATGTGATATTTCCTGTTTTGTTTTGACATTATGGGGTATTGTGTGTAGATTGATGAGGGGGAAAAACTATTGAATAAATTTCTAAAGAAGGCTTTAATGTTTCAAAATGTGGAAAAAGTCAAGGGGTCTGAATACTTTCTGAATGCACTTTATTTACAGAATCAGGTACTGATAGATTTGATTTATAAACGTATCTCAATACAAGCATGACCTTAAACATGCACATAAACACCAAACACTTAGCATGGGAAAGATAAGACAATAAGGCTGCGTTTACACAGAAAACCAAATTCTGATCTTTTTCCACTAATTGATCTTTCGACCGATCAGATTAGCTCTTTTGCCAATAATAAAATAAAATAAAAGTTCAGAATTGGGCAGCGTGTGTAAATGCAGCGCAAGACAACACAAGCCAACAGAACGAGAAGACGTACAAGACGATGGTGTTGTCAAAGCAGATGTCGGTGAGTGTCCGGTCCACCATCACCATGTCTGTGTCGTGGATCTCCCCTCCCACCTGAAGCAGACAGAACACTGCACACCGATGCAGCTCTGAGGAAGAGAGAGAGAGTATGTGTGTGAGCGTGTGAGTGTAGTGTGTGTGCGAGTGTTTGTCCATGCCTTCTTGGGCTCCGTTATCTTCCCACTGCACTTAACGACCTTAACAAATTGCCTCATTAAACTTCACCTAGACTCTCCTACTACCTGTCCCTCCTGGAGTTAAGTTATATGCGTATAGGTCTACTAGGTCATGCAGATGAATTGATTCCAGTTGTCGGGGAGGGGCAGACCATACTAAGGATTTCGGTGTTCTTTTTTTTACCATTAGGTGGTGACTCGTGACCCTTACAGGTAGCAGTTACGGTTGCAAAGAGTCCATGGGAAGTTAAGCCCGGGAATTTTGGGAATTTTGCTTAAATTCATCAAAAAAGCAAGCTTATAACAGTGAACTTTTTTTGAGGGATACACATAAGGCAATTCTAGGTCTTGTGGCATATTTTGGTTAAACAATCCCCAATTCAATGGAATTGCAACCCTCTGATTGCACAGTGCATTCTTCCATCACATGTTCAAAGACTCAATCATGCACACACTGACAGTTGTGGCTGCTTTGCGTGATGTATTGTTGTCTCTACCTTCTTGCCCTTGTGCTGTTGTCTGTGCCCAATAATGTTTGTACCATGTTTTGTTCTCCTACCATGTTGTGTTGCTACCATGCGGTGTTGTCATGTGTTGCTGCCTTAGGTCTCTCCTCTCTTGTCGTGATGTGTGTTTTGTCCTATATTTATATATTTTTAAAATATTTTTAAATCCCCGCAAGAGGCCTTTTGGTAGGCCATCATTGTAAATAAGAATGTGTTCTTAACTGACTTGCCTAGTTAAATAAAGGTTAAATAAAAACAGCTGATTCTCAAGATCTTGCACACTAATGAGATGCTATTGAGCTCACACTACACTGTCTGAGCCAAGGACTACATGCTTTCTGGTAAGTTTTGATTATAATACTGGGTGGGGTGAATATATTTTATATGACATACATGATTTTTGTTAACTAGTAAATAGTAGCCTACAGCAAAGTATGTTTAAATCATTTCTAACTCGTTAACAATTTCTGCTAGTTAGTTTTTAGCTTGCTTGAGCCTGCTAACATGTTTCATTTTAAAACATTTATCTTACAAAGGAGTTGTTTAATCTAACTGCTTAACTATTTATCTGTACATGGAATTGTATTTGTTTTTTCTAATCTTTACAGGAAAATGCCACGGGCACTATCTGATGTGTGGAGACATTTCACTGCAGCTAATGTAGGAGGAAAGCTGTGTACATTTGCAAATACTGTGCCAAATCATATGTGAAGAATGCAACAAAGATGCAGAATCATTTGGCCAAAGTGCATAATGTTCCCTCAGCACTCACAACAAGAAACCTCTGACAAAAGTCCCTCTACTTCTATTCGAGGTGAAAATTATGAATCAGACACTTCATCGATAGCAACAGCTCACGGTCCACTTGGAATCAGAAGTTTCTTTGACTCAATGGAGGAACGTAGTCAGAGAAATGCTGATGAATGTCTTCCTCGAGCTGTGTATGCAACTGGTTCACCTCTGATGCTCACAGGCAATGTGTATTGGAAGAGATTTCTGAACGATCTTTGCCCAGCATACACCCCTCCAACCAGACATGCTTTATCTACTAATTTGCTGGATGCGGAGTTCAACAGAGTTCAAGTGAAGGTCAAGCAAATCATAAAGAAAGCAGACTGTATTGCAATCATCTCTGATGGATGGTCAAATGTTCGTGGGCAAGGAATAACTAACTACATCATCTCCACCCCTCAACCAGTATTTTACAAGAGCATAGACACAAGGGAGAACAGACACACCGGTCTCTACATTGCAGATGAGATGAAGGCAGTCATCAATGACCTTGGACCACAGAAGGTATTTGCACTGGTGACAGACAATGCTGCGAACATGAAGGCTGCTTGGTCTAAAGTGGAGGAGTCCTACTCTCACATCACATCCATTGGCTGTGCTGCTTATGCATTGAATCTGCTCCTCAAGTACATCATGGGACTGAAAACAATGGATACACTCTACAAGAGAGCCAAGGAAATGGTTAGGTATGTGAAGGGTCATCAAGTTATAGCAGCAATCTACCTCACCAAGCAAAGTGAGAAGAATAAGAGCACCACATTGAAGCTGCCCAGCAACATCCATTTGGGTGGTGTTGTCATCATGTTTGACAGTCTTCTGAAGGGGAAGTAGTCTCTCCAAGAAATGACCATATCACAGTCTGCCGATATGGACAGCCCCATCAAGAGGATCCTCCTGGATGATGTATTTTGGGAGAGAGAGTGGTAAGCAGCCTGAAACCTATAGCAGTAGCCATTGCACGGATTGAGGGAGACAATGCCATCCTGTCTAATGTTCAGACTCTGCTTGCAGATGTAAGCGAAGAAATCCGTACTGCCCTGCCCACTTCACTGTTGCTCCAAGCAGAGGAAACTGCAGTTCTGAAATACATCAAAAAGTTTGAAGACTTCTACCTGAAGCCCATACACGTCACAACGTACATGTTGGACCCCAAGTATGCTGGCAAGAGCATCCTGTCTGGTGCAGAGCTCAACAAGGCCAATGTTGTCATCACTACCGTGTCTCGCCACCTTGGCCTGGATGAGGGCAAGGTTCTTGGCAGTCTGGCGAAGTACACTTCCAAGCAAGGGCTTTGGGATGGAGATGCAATATGGCAGTCGTGCCAACATATCTCATCAGCCACCTGGTGGAAGGGACTTTGTGGATCTGAGGCTCTTTCCCCTGTTGCCTCCATCATCCTCCAAATCCCACCAACATCAGCCGCATCAGAGCGCAACTGGTCCTTGTTTGGGAACACACACACCAAGCACACAACAGACTGACCAATATGGGTTGGAAGATTGGTGGCCATCCAGGCAAATTTTAGGCTTTTTGAGGCTGACAACGAGCCATCCTCAACTAGGTTGGAAAGTAACAGTGAAGATGAGGCCTCAGTCTGATGTTCAAGAGGTGGACATTGAGGAGGTCCAGGGAGAAGACATGGAAACCTGAGAGGAAGACAGCCAGAGCTTTAGTTTCTAGACTATCATTTTACAGATGTATATGTTGAAAACGTTTTTGGGAGATGCGATGGATCATTGGGGATCATTCAATATTCCCTTTCTTTTGTTGTTCAGTGAAATCGTCCCATGTGGATAGTCAACTCATTTAATTAAAGTTCAATTCGTAACTAAATCGTTTTTTTGGGAAGGATTTAATAATTTGAAATAATGTCTACTTATGATAAGGTTTCTGTCTCCATATGATATGGTAAATATATCTAATGCAAAACACATCTACATTTAATTGGTATTAATATTTATTTGCATATATTTCCGTTAATTCCCATATATTCCCGGTAATTCCCACGGAACGTTTCCACCTCTGAATAGATGTTCCACCTCCCCAAAAGTAGCAGTCAACATAAACCATACCACAGCTGCAGTAGCACAGCCAAAGACAACAGAAAAGGGCTGTCTGTGCAGCAGATTTCTATGCCAGAGGCCATCATCCCATATCACTCACTGTAGGAATGTCTGCTTGTCAATGAGCTGCATTGTTTCAATAGCTGTATAGTTCTTCAGATCTACAAGTCCTTTTAAAAGAGCAGAACTGTTACGCTTACATGTTCATTACGTCAGTTCTTATTGTTTAGAGTTTTTGGTCTAGGATCAGTTCCATATAATGTTATTCATTATGATGTAAAAGGCGAAACTGATCCTAGATCAGCACTCCTATAGGGCCGGGACGATACCAACACCGCAATATTTGTTTGAATCGTGGCAAGGAAACAAAACACGAAGCGGCTTTAACTTCTTGAGGAAAACAGCCCTAACGTTAGAAACAAACACCATTGTGTTGTCATCCAGAGTCACATGTATTTATTTCCCAAGCTACAGCAAACAATATTTTACACACAGCAGGTTTTAAAGGACCAAAGAGTTTGGTCTGCTTCGGTTTTTTATTTATCCCATGTAAAAAAAAAAAAAATGTGATACTGGTATCATCCCAGCCCTAACTCTTATACTCTGAGAGGCTTTGTGGGTATGGGCCCAGGCTGGCATAGTTATGTGCACCTGATTTCACACCACTTTACCCAAATTCAATTTGAGTCACTTCGCTTCACTCAGTCAACTCACATCACAAACTCAGAGCGATGGGTAATAGAACAGGATTTGATTCACACCAGTGCTACCACACCGATTCCTCACCTCCTTTGTTCTTGAAGTACTCGGTGTCTTTCCACATGAGTGGAATCCGCAGGTCTGTAATGGCAAAGGACAGTCAGACGAGTGAAATCCGACACAAATGTAGCATATACACTCACACAAGCATATACACACGCACGCAGGTAAGTACATGTACGCACGCACGCACGTACACACACACACACACTCAGGTTGACAGGTAGAAGACTCCTGACCTTTAAAAATCCTCCCACCAGGCAGTCACTGTCATACTCGGTGTGTGATCTGTGTGTGTGTGCCTACCCGTGTGTCTGTGTGTGCTGAATTTGTGTATGCCCATGCGCTGGAGCCACTAGCTGAATGGCTTCCTGTCTACTTAATCAATGATTAATCACAACCTCTGTTTGTATGCCCTCCAGCTGTGAGCAGTTCCAGACAGACAGACAGCCCCCCTGTCCTCTTGTCCCACTGAGCCAGAGCAGTTCATCTAATTCTTTAATTACCTCTTTCACTGAACCCCCCCTCATCCTAACCCCCCAATTCTCTCCCCCTCCGCCCCTAACTTATTCCTCTCCCCCACCTCAACCTATTCCTCCTTCATTCTACCCCCCTTTTACCCTCAACCCCTATCCCACCCTTACCCCCCCCCTGACGGACAGCGTCTGCAGGTCGCCATGGACGCGGCCAAGAATGAGGAAATGACATGGAGTAATAGGGGAGGAGGAGGCAGGGTGTCAGGGCCCGAGGGGGCTAGACGGAGCTCAGCTATTGGGTAGACATGGGGACCCGGTATCTCGCTAGCTGTCTTTCACAGACTCTCGCTCGTTCACATTTTGTGCACACACGCACATCACCGGGGCCTACCTGAGATGGCCACCTTACCCTTACAGGG
Source organism: Salvelinus alpinus (assembly GCF_045679555.1). Taxonomy (NCBI): domain Eukaryota; kingdom Metazoa; phylum Chordata; class Actinopteri; order Salmoniformes; family Salmonidae; genus Salvelinus; species Salvelinus alpinus. The sequence continues at coordinate 50,130,469 of NC_092104.1, read as the reverse complement.
TAGTCTGTCGTCCATGGGCCCTGCATCTGATGACCTAGGAGAGACAGAAATGGGGGGGGGGGGGGGGTGACAATGGAAATTCCAATTGTAAACCCTTACCGATTGCCAACCCAGACCATATTAAGACATTTACCCAATGGGGACAGTAGCATTTATGCAGTGATAAGTTCCTATACAGCCAAAAACCCGACACCCATGCCCTGTCCCCTTACCTTGTGCCATCTGACCTTCGTGCGACCCTCTGCATGACCTGGGCCTCCTTCATCCTCTGCAGCTCTGACATGTAGGCCATGATGCGGGTGTTGCAGGTGAGCAGGCTCTTGGCTGCCTCCAGGGCCTGGTCTCTCTGGGAGCAGGCAGCCAGCAGCTTACAGGCTCCATCACGCATCCGGATCTCATGGTCTATCTTTTTCTGGATGTCACTGTCCTACAGGCAGAGAGAGAGAGAGAGCGGTTAGAGATGGTGCTGACTGGAACAGGTTTGATCTTCGAGTGTGGAGTGAGACTGTAAGAAGAGGGACCAGGTAAGACATTTTATTTATAATGTAAGACAATGACTGAGGAAGAGCGTGTGTTATGTGCCATGTCTGTGTGTATGAGAGAGAAAGAGGACAAAAGTGTGTGTGTGTGCAGGCCAGATGAAGCCCTCTCATGGGCCATGAGAGGGCTTGAAGATGAACATGAAGATGCTGAATCATTTAACACCTCCCTCCCTGCATGCACAGTACACACACACCCCCTTTGGGAGCAGCTCACCCGGGAGAGCGTAGTGAGTGGAACTGTCAAAACAGTGGAGCCCTGTCTTCCACCATGAGAGACGCCAGACATTAACACCCAGACACACCCCTCAGTCCCAACACCCGAACCCTTTCCTGCTCCCATCTCAAGTTTGTAAAAAAACATGTGAATCTGATGTGGTTTATCTAGGACAAGGGGTCTAAAGTACGGTTGATCATGAAGGGACGAGATGGAGAGAGAGACTTAGAAGATGCAACATTCAACATGGTTTAACAGAGCCTAAATTACTGCAACACACTTCATACTGCCAGCAGAATGGCAACACAGAGATGAAGAGAAAGAGCAACGTAAAAATGGAGGACAAAGCAAGCAGGAAAGAGACGAGAGAGACAAAGAAATAGGTGAAAACACAAATAGGACTTGTCTCTTTGCACGTTTAAGTTTGTACGAAGGATCCCCCATAACATTTCTTCTACCTCTCTGGGGTTTTGGAAGTAGTCCCTGCTACTGACCTCCCCTGTTGCTATGACAACAACCCACATCTCAGCTGCTGCTTTGTGTCCAATTAAACATGTTTAATATCACACACGCTTCTGCCTCTCACACTCAATCTCTTTGTTATACCACTCCAAAGTGATAACGGTCTTACAGACCTCCCTCTCTACTTTATTTTATTCTCCCCGCCTTCTCTGTCTCTCTCAAGCCATTTTTCACTCCACTGTCTTCAAATAGCCTCGCTCTCTTCTCCTCCCATCCATCCCAAACAGAGCACTGCAAAAAGGACAGTGGGGTGGATGGGAGTGAATGTGGCTTGGACTCATTTGCCTACATGTGGAGTCATTTTGGCTCTTTGGATCCAGTGCTTTTATGCATTCTGGCCCACAGCTCTCTCGTGGCAGTAACAGAGACAGAGGGTTGTATAGGGTAAACTAATATGCCCTTTGAACAAATAGCACAGCTTAGGACAAAACCATGGTGGGGAACGCTAAATACACTAACAGCTCTAAATCAAAACACATCCAAATACATTGTCCTCCAGCCAAACCAAGCAGAGTAAAGCTGTGGGCCTACACCAATATTGTTGTAATACAGCCATTCGGGTCAAAAGTACAGTAATACATTATCATCAATTCAATCATCTCCAAAAACAGTTACATCATTTAACGTTCAAAGGGGTTCTAAAGTCTAACAGATTTCTCCCTATGGAATACTGTCAGACCAACATGTTTATGCCTGATAAAGAATATTGACATTGTTAAAGAGGGGACTGAGGATGCTACCCTGACCTTGGTGAATATGACGGCTAGTCACCTTTAACATGCAAAATCATATGCACAAATTGTTTTAATTGATTTTAGTTCAGCTTTCAATACAAATAAACACACTGCTGAAACGACTACTGGACCTGAATGTCAACGGAGGCCTCGCAGGTTGGACTTTTTAACTGACCAGCCACAGAGGGTTCTCATTAAAATGGGGCCCTCTCTGATAAACTGACCCTGAACACAGGGGCTCCCCAGGGGTGTGTCCTTTCACCGCTGTTGTTCTCCATCTACACTAACGAGATGAAGATCCAAGGAAACAACGTGAGGTTTTTCCAAGTACACGGATGACACAGCGTCTTAAGAAAATAGTCCCATCAGAGCAACGTCAGATGGGGACAGCTTTTTTTTTTAATTTTTTTTTTACCTTCAAGAATTGTGCCGGTCAAGTGCCACATCAATGTGGACAAGACAAAGGAGCTGATCATCAATGGCTACAACTTTCCAATGTCCCAACCACTCTCTCTGAACGACCAACCAGCGGAGGTGGTTGACTGTTTCAAATACCTAGGGACACAAATTGATGACAAGCTGAGTTTTACAGAGAACGGAGACAATTTTTTTTTTTAAAGCAAGCCTGCGTGTGTTTTCAAGTCAGGAAATTGAAGGGGTTTGGGGGTCAGCCAGGATGTTCTGGAGAGGATGTACCGCAGTCTGGTGGAGAGCATCCTCACGTTCAATATGACAGTCAGGTATGGCAATCTGAGCGTGAGGAGCAAAAGCAAACTGCCCAGAATAGTAAACACAGCCAGCAAAGTAATTGGTCGGCCACAGTTGAGCAGTATGTTCCACAAAACAGCCAAAAAGGAAGGCACTGGCTATCGTAGGCGATCCCTCCCACCCTCTACACCCTCAGTTCGAGAGGCTTCCTTCTGGCCGGTGCTTCAGAATGCCTATGGCCAAGAAGAATGTGTTAAAACAATTTGTTCCTTGTGCTTTTGGACTACTAAATGCAACGTAAATTGTATCGGTATATGCACTTATCTATTTGAACAGTGCAGTTGGGGCAGCGGTCAGTTGTGAGTAAACGTATCAATGACCTATATGTTTTTAGTCTATGCGGTATGATGGACTGTTTTAAAATGTGGGACGTGAGAATGTATCCTTTTAATGTAAGGTGATGCCAAAGAAAAATGTCCATTCTGGATCGACAATAAAGTTTTATTATATTAAAGATGCCTGGACCATATGTGATATATATGCATGCATACAATGTTAGAGGTAAACGCAAGAGTAGAGCTGACATGAAATGAAAACAGCAACAATATCCCTTCATCTTCCTATAAGCTTTTGAACAAAGAGGGAAAGGAGAACAGCACTACAGAAGGAATTTTAGGCAGCAGTGTGTGTGTTTATGTGTGCTTTTATGTCAGTTTGTGTAGTCAAAGTGTGTGTATAAGAGTGTGTTTAGAGACAGGGAGGAAAGTAAATTGAGTTGTACCCGTAGGACCAAAGCAGGAAGTGTACCCATGTACACTACCGGTCAAAAGTTTTAGAAAACCTACTCATTCAAGGGTTTCTCTTTATTTTGACTATTTTCTACATTGTAGAAAAATAGTGAAGAAATCAAAACTAGGAAATAACACATATGGAATCATGTAGTAACCATAAAAGTGGTAAATAAAATTCGATTTTATATTTGAGATTCTTCAAAAGGACACCTTTTGCCTTGATGACAGCTTTGCTAACTTTTGGCATTCTCTCAACCAGCTTCACCTGGAAAGCTTTTCCAACAGTCTTGAAGGAGGGCATAACGGGATTTCTTTTAAGCGTCCAGATTAGTGTCCCGCTCCTTGAAAGCAGCAGCTCTAGCCTTTAGCTCAGTGCAGATACCTGCCCAGTGGTTTGTTCAGGTATTAGGTATTCTTAAGTCTGAAGCAGATATTCACCTTTTAAACATTATTTGATTAATATCCTGATATCCCATTACCCTTTGCGAGATACGAGACGGAATCGAAGCGCTATCTGATGTAAAAACAATGCAGCGTTAAAGGTTCCAAGCCCATTCTAATCATTCTACTTCTACGCGTGCTGCTGCTGCAGGGATGAGGGACGATGCATAGGCAACCGAATACTCTTTCGCTACAACACCTTGCTTGTTTCAGCAAGGAGCAACAACGTTTCATGAAGTTGTAAAGAGTCCATGTTACCGTAGAAACGGACTCAACTGCACAAAATGTCCGGCCGTCCTGTCTTCAGTCAGCTTTTCGCCCCCCCCCCTCCAAAAGAGAAAGTAAAATGGTTATGATGATTATTTTAATGACAGTCTTCATCCATAACCACTGGTTATACGGTAATAGTGCCACCCCTATGTGTGTGTGTCCTTATCTTCTGCAGTACTACGTAGCACACACCAGTGAACCTGCGGATCTAGCCCATGTGTAGTACAGGAGCTGTGCTGCTGCCCTACATGCCAGTCGGGTTCACTGTATTTATAGAGAGGAAATTAGCAGCCTTCTCCTCCGGGGCTTTCCCAAAATGAGACTTTCAACCAAGTTCTGTTATTAATCCCCCTCCGTGCCACTGCCTGAGAGACACACACACGAATGCACACACCCACACAAATGTACACACAAATGAACGAATGCACACACACACGCACACAGCAAAACATGGTCAAGCTCTCCTCCTGGCATTCTAACAGGGATAAGGTACGTCTGCGGAGTGTGATGAAGCCTGATATCTACAGTACACGCCATATCTAAACTGTGATGCGTTTGGGCTTCAGAGATTAAGTCTGCCCACTAACAACCAATTGTTTCCCCTCGCTACTGTTTCTAATATAAAACAGCTTTATCGTCATTGCAAGCTATAGGCTGAATGCACAAAGGACAATATAATACACACAAAAAGGAGCAAACCTAGCACCACCAAACAGACAGAGTTATTTTTTAGACCACCCCATTTTTATGCCTGGTGCCAATACAGTGCCCCATGCCAGGGTGCCAGTCAGTGGCAGTGAGAGCGAGTGCAAGATGGGAGTATGTTGGATGTGAGACAGTGAAAAAGAGTGAGAAGATGGAAGGGTGAGGGGGCAGCGGGGTTACAGGGACCGGCCTGTTCCCAGGTAATGAAGCGTGAGTGTTGAAAATGAGCCCAGATTGGAATAATTGAGGGAGATGGAATCTTCTGGTCTGTCTGGCTTAGAGGGATGGACAGGAGACAAATGGATGTGTGTGTGTGTGTGCTGCTGATACCCTGGTGTAAGTAGGGTGTTGGCAGCCTCTCTGTGATCAGTGTGATGTGTTGGGCCTGGGTCTTCACACTGGGGATTTCACACGGCCTTGTTTACATTGTGTTGTTCTGCTTGGTTAGGCTTCCTCTCTGACCCCTGAACCCTACCCAGGATCATGGACTATGGACTCGCCAACCCCAGATGGAAGGATAGTTCAACAGCACCAGATCAGGAGCAGGCATAGTGTGGAGCTTCTAGTCTGCTATTGATGTGATTGACAGTTCAACCAACGAATCACATGTGTGTGTTAAGCTTAGGCAGTGTACCATATACCTGGGTATTTGGAAAATGTCATGGGATGGTTTTTCAATCTCGTCAATACTATTTCATTGGTTTTCAAAAAAATGTGAATACTTGTAGCTAGTTAAAGGGAAAGGGGGATACCTAGTCAGTTGTACAACTGAATGCATTCAACTGAAATGTGTCTTCCGCATTTAACCCAACCCCTCTGAATCAGAGGTGCCGGGGGGCTGCAAAATACCTGCAGTCAACTTGTGCAATACGTTAGGAGATAAAGCAGATGGCGTTCTTCATTTTACCTGTCACATTATGAAGTTTACCGTAGTTCCCCAGAACAGTTGAGCCAGTCATGTGTTCGTTGTAAAGAGCACAACAAGCGGGAGCTGGTGAGTCAATAGCATTCTAAATCAGCGAGTCTCTGTTGTGCTGCACACAAGGTAATGCAGTTACACTTGTATGCAATTCACTACTAAATGTTTGCCATCAGATGTCTTGCTGCTATTTTTTCCCTGTGCTTTCTACTACTAGATTTTTTTCCCTCCTGTCTTCTCCCCTCTGCTCCTTGTGCAAATGCTGCTCTTCCTTCAGAAAAGCATGCTTCACAACTTTGTTCATTTGCACAATTTCTCTCGTTCACCTCCGCTTGTAAATGTCCACGCTCACCAAAAATGGCATTCGGTAGCTACTAGCTCCCGCTTTATGAGCCGGATTTGCCAGTCTTTGCAATTAGTTTATGTTCGTTTTTGCTCGTTAGCATTTAGCTAACAGCGTCCGTGTGATTTTTGCTATTATTTGCATTCTGGTAATAGAGGCCCAATTAGATGTTGTGTTTTTAGCGCCCCCGTGTGTGCTATGCCGGTAATACAGTAAATCTCAGAAGAACTGTATGAAGGTATGAAAATCTGGATCCCACCCAAGCCTAGTGTGTGTGCATGCGTGTGTCTTTACGTGTGTGTGTTTATGTGTGAATGTAGTAGAGAGGTGGAAATAAAAAGGTTGTGTTTGTGAGCCTGCAGTGTCAGCGTGTCTTTAAATTTGTGACGGGGGACACGTGTTCGTGGGAGGAAATCCAGGTCCGCTGCACCTGAATAAAGACTAGTACTGTGAGGTCACTTCCTGCCCTTGCTGCCCGAGTATCCTGTCTGTCACATAAGCATCGACTGACTACTTAGAGCAGCCGAGATTACCGAGGGAGAGAGCAAAGAGGAAAAGACAGTGAGAAGAATGGAAAGAGGAGTGACAGCAGGGAAAGCAGCACCAGTATCAAGAGCCTAACCCACTGCTGTAGGGGGAGGGTTAACTTTATTATAGAGTTAATTACAGAGGCACAGGACTGGGGAGGTGTGGAAGAGACACCCCTCCACTATGAGCTACATAGACATCCTCATTCGCTGACCATCTGCACCAATCAGCATAGAGTAAACAAGCACTCCTCTTTAAAATAATGTAGTGTTAATTCTTCCCACTGCACAATCTTTCATTGACACCCAAAGGAACACACACACACACAGATTCTCACACACACAGACAAATACCATGCACACATAACACAGTGAGCGGAATTCCTGACCACTCCCATTCATCAGGGTTTTAGTGACCAAAGCTTGCTGGCTTTTAATTAGTCAGCCACAACTATGTGCCTACCCACTCCACCCAAATCCCTTCCTCTTCTGCTTTCCCTTGCTCCCTCCCTCCCACACCCGGGGCATGTCTGCAGTGGACGGAGGGAGGGGCAGGGCCTGGAAAGGCCCAAGGGAGCTGTGGGATGTGGTCACGAGGGGTGAAAGGAACGTACATCAGCAGACTGTCATTAACACACAAAAAGCATAGGGCACTGTGTCTCTCTCATTCACTCACAATCACGCACACAGTCACACACTATAGTTTCATGACGTGCACAAAAACAGCCTCAGACTTTGTCGGTCTATCCATCCCTCACACAAAGATAGCCTATGCTAACACATACACTACAGAGGCACACAAACAAACACAGGTTCCACCAAATGCAAATATACAACACAAACACTAAATGAACCCACATGAATATCTTGATCAGGTGTAGGGCATACTGTAGTGGTTTGGTTCTGGTACCAGGGGTCAGGAGGCAAGGCAGTTACTGGGTGGGGTGTTTGCCTGCCTCCATTAATGAGAGCAACACGGCCACACAAAGCGGTCCAACCATGGTCCGGGCCAAGGCACATACTTCTCCCCTCCCCAGGCTACTGCCAGAGCTCTGATGTCACCAGGGCCCGAATGGACTCTGCACGGTTCTGATGGTGGAAAGCCAGAGACCTTTGTTCCAATAGAACTGAACACAACCCATGACCATCAAATGTATTCAATTATTCACAAACAATAGGCGGGGGGGAGGGTATGATATGCAGTGTGTGACTGTGTCACTCTGCAGCCAGCTGTTCTCACACAAAGGCGCCGAGTGTTCCATTGCAGCTGAGTCCCAGCTCGGAGGGGGGCGGTGTGTGTGTGTGGTATGTGGAGCGGAGCTACAGCCTAGGGTTTTTACGTAGCACTGTTCATTCTTTGAAAAGAGTATGCTGCTAGCTGGGGGTGCGATTCATGGTGGTGTTGGTGGATGTGTGTGTAGGGCAGGGTTTCCGTTAGCCGGTAATAGCTAGTAATCGCCTGCTTTTGGCTGGAGCCGATGAATACATTTTAGCTTCAGCCAATAGTCCAGGAGAAGAAAATAAAAATAATCCCATTGCGAAATCATGCTTTTTAGCCTATTCATTGATGGAAATACCAGTCGATGGAAATACATTTGACTGGTCATGCCTATTAAAATTGGCCATATCTTTGTTATGCAACTTATTCATGAGTACAGCATACAAATACAGAGCCTTTGAGCAGAAAATCTGCCAGGATCTCAAACAGAAAATGCAGGGGCAATGGCAGGCCGGCTTCATCAGCACGTCACACACAATTTTGCAATGAGTATGCATTGTGAAAATGGATACATTTAATTGTTTGAAACCAGAAAGTTGAAATGCATATTATGAGGAATGTCTTACCTTGCTTCAAAGTAGCCTAGCCAAAATCAGACCATATCCATGGAGGATAAAATAATGATTTTATTTAAACTTCCTTTCATTGTCCAGTAGCCAAAGACACAATCCTGGTCATATTAGCAACCGATGCTAGTTGTTGCACATTAGATCTCCTGTTTTTCTAACGGATATTTTCATCTCTGTCACATGAAGGTCACTTGGGCTCCCGAGTGGCGCAGCGGTCTATGGCACTGCATCTCAGTGCTTGAGGCGTCACTAGAGACACCCTGGTTCGATTCCAGGGTCACCACCGGCCGTGATTGGGAGTCCCATGGGGCGGTGCACAATTGGCCCAGTGTCATCCAGGTTTGGCCGGTGTAGGCCTTCATTGTAAATAAGAATTTGTTCTTAACTGACTTGCCTAGTTAAATAAAGGTTAAATTTAACTGCTGGCGTGTGCAGTGCACTTTTGACAACTGTGTGATTTCCCGCTAATTACATTATGGAACTTTCGCACGTAGCTTACTACCTTGTCTACCTATCATCCCACAACTGTCCTAGAGTCTGTTTGCAATAGGCTAGTTCTTTATCGACAAGCTGACCAACAGAATAGGGCAACTTTTCTACTATGGGGGATGGAAGACTGGCTAGTGATTTTGCTGTTCGTTACTCGCCTTGTTGGCTGAGGAAAAGTAAAATGTGGACAGTTATTCTAAAATCTTCAAAGTGCACATCAGAGGCACAACAACAAGGTAATTCATTAAGAGTGTAGACTGGCAGCCAAGCCCAGCCTTGCTTACAGACACAATAAAACCTTCTGGCACTGACTAGCCTCACCCTAATGCACTACAGCTTGGTTTGTAGTCAATTACACAGGCCTAGTACCCCTAGTTAGCGCTGTTATGGTGACCGTATTACTGCCACACTGGCGGTCACGAGTCATGACGGCAGTCAAATTCCACGTGATCGTTTAGTCACGGTAATTAGGCTTCTCCTAGCTCTGATGCCGCTGATGGTCATTAGTAGCCTACCAAACTTGCTAACTGCCCCACACTCTATTGTCCCTCTCATCACTCTGACATCAATGCAAATGTCGTCAAAAATCGAATCCAACACTTCATGAGAGCCCATGAGCTGATGTTGTGCCACATTTCTATAGGCAATGCAATTGTGGGAGAAAACAGAGTGATGGCCTCTTAAAAAGAGGAGGATCCCATCAGCTTTCTATAGGTTAGACCTACTATATTTCTCAACTTTCCTAATGTTAAGCACATTGCTTCTTTTTAAACAAGAATATAGCCTACCTGGCTGGCATGAAAATTAACCAGTGAAAAGCGTCCTATTCGCTATTTAAGTGCATAGACGACATGTATTTTTTTGAAGTATCTCAAATATATTTCGATTTGTTTAACACTTGTTTGGCTACTACATGATTCAATGTGTTATTTCATAGTTTTGATGTCTTCACTATTATTCTACAATGTAAAAAATAGTAAAAAGAAAAACCCTGAAATGAGTAGGTGTGTCCAAACTTTTGACTGGCACTGTATGTAAATACAAGATTAAATCAAGAACAGTGTGATGGGTGACAATATTAGCCTATCGCTTGTGAATGATGCCCAGCTTGTGTGCAGTAAGGAAAAAAACAGCGCTCCTTTTTTGCGACTTTTTCAATTCATAGTCTCACACCTCATGTACAGTCGTGGCCAAAAGCTTTGAGAATGACACAAATATTCATTTTCACAAAGTCTGCTGCCTCAGTAGGTATGATGGCAATTTGCATATACTCCAGAATGTTATGAAGAGTGATCAGATGAATTGCAATTAATTGCAAAGTCCCTCTTTGCCATGCAAATGAACTGAATCCCCCCAAAACATTTCCACTGCATTTCAGCCCTGCCACAAAAGGACCAGCTGACATCATGTCAGTGATTCTCTCGTTAACACAGGTGTGAGTGTTGACGAGGACAAGGCTGGAGATCACTCTGTCATGCTGATTGAGTTCGAATAATAGACTGGAAGCTTCAAAATGAGGGTGGTGCTTGGAATCATTGTTCTTCCTCTGTCAAGCATGGTTACCTGCAAGGAAACACGTGCCGTCATCATTGCTTTGCACAAAAAGGGCTTCACAGGCAAGGATATTGCTGCCAGTAAGATTGCACCTAAATCAACCATTTATCGGATCATCAAGAACTTCAAGGAGAGTTCAATTGTTGTGAAGGCTTCAGGGCGCCCAAGAAAGTCCAGCAAGCGCCAGGACCGTCTCCTAAAGTTGATTCAGCTGCGGGATCGAGGCACCCCCAGTAGAGCTTGCTCAGGAATGGCAGCAGGCAGGTGTGAGTGCGCACAGTGAGGCGAAGACTTTTGGAGAATGGCCTGGTGTCAAGAAGGGCAGCAAAGAAGCCACTTCTCTCCAGGAAAAACATCGGGACAGACTGATATTCTGCAAAAGGTACAGGGATTGGACTGCTGAGGAAGTCAAGGTGAGCGCTACCATCAGTCCTGTGTCATGCCAACAGTAAGGCATCCTGAGACCATTCATGTGTGAGGTTGCTTCTCAGCCAAGGGAGTGGGCTCACTCACAATTTTGCCTAAGAACACAGCCATGAATAAAGAATGGTACCAACACATCCTCCGAGAGCAACTTCTCCCAACCATCCAGGAACAGTTTGGTGACGAACAATGCCTTTTCCCAGCATAATGGAGCACCTTGCCATAAGGCAAATGTGATAACTAAGTGGCTCGGGGAACAAAACACCGATATTTTGGGTCCATGGCCAGGAAACTCCCAGACATTAATTCCATTGAGAACTTGAGGTCAATCCTCAAGAGGCAGGTGGACAAACAAAAACCCACAAACTCCAAGCATTGATTATGCAAGAATGGGCTGCCATCAGTCAGGATGTGGCCCAGAAGTTAATTGACAGCATGCCAGGGCGGTTTGCAGAGGTCTTGAAAAAGAAGGGTCAACACTGCAAATATTGACTCTTTGCATCAACTTCCTGTAATTGTCAATAAAAGCATTTGACACTTATGAAATGCTTATTATGAAAAGACACTGAGGCAGCAAACTTTGTGGAAATTAATATTTGTCTTTTTCTCAAAACCTTTGGCCACGACTGTAGTCTCACCCCTAGGGATATATGTTTTGTATCTGTAGACGTAGCTGGCCAAATAACTTCTTAAAATTAAGCACAATCCGCTTTATAAACAGGTGTAGAGCCTAACTGGCATACATACGCAGCGTGTGCGTTTCAAGTTTGGGGAAGAAAATGTTCACCATAAAAATGCACCTTTATAATAATAGCATTACATGCATAATCACATTTGTCACTCATTTCAGGAAACTAGACGTATGTCGCACATCACTATTTCACAGGAGAGCGAGCCATTTGAACTTAGCTAGCTGGCTGGCTCGCTAGCTAATGTTATGTGTATGATCTGTGTAGTAATGTTATTTGTATCTCAGAGCCATTTTCATTGATAGTTATAGTCTGTTAGCTAGCTAGCTAACATTGAACCTGGTTGGTTAGCTACCTGCAGATTCATGCAGGGTAGTAACGTTATGAGTTGGGATTATGGCTTATTGTTAAGCTAGATAGCTACATGTCAAAACAAAAAGACTCCACTTTGCAAGTAACCATTTCAATAGAATGTTCATGTCGTCACTGCGACAACTGTCGATAGACGTAGCTGGTAAATTCACTCTGGCCATCTACTCAGATTTCAAAGCACTCTCGTCTTAGTATGCCAGAGCACAGAATAACTGACAAATTTACCCAGCTCAACACCCGTTGAATATGGCCGGTGTCAGTAAGCGTTGGCAAAAAAGCATAATTAAATTGTTGCCAGCTGCACAGTTGCAGTCACCAACGCTCTGGATAACATAAAAACAGCCACACCAGCTCTGCTAGGACGAGTAAAATGGTCAGTGAGCTGTTCCCTCATTTGTGTCTGGAAGTAGCTAGCAAGCTAGCCAACGTTAGCCAGTTAGCTTGGGTGCTTCAAATCAAATCTTATTTGTCACATGTGCCGAATACAATAGGTGTAGACCTTAGTGAAATGCTTACTTACAAGCCCTTAAATCAACAATGCGTTTTAAGAAAATACCTAAAAAAAAGTAAGAGATAAGAATAACAAATAATTAAAGTGCAGCAGTAAATAACAATAGCGGGGCTATATACAGGGGGTACCGGTACAGAGTCAATATGTCAATGTGCAAGCGAGGTAATTGAGGTAATATGTACATGTAGGTAGAGTTATTAAAGTGCCTATGCATAGATAATAACAGACAGTAGCAGCACCGTGGGGTGGCAATGCAAATAGTCTGGGTAGTCATTTGATTAGCTGTTCAGGAGTCTTATGGCTTGGGTGTAGAAGCTGTTTCGAAGCCTCTTGGACCTAGTCTTTGCGCTCTGATACTGCTTGCCGTGCTCATGTTTTCAGTTGTGAGAATTTACTAAAATAAGTAGGCTCAGAGAGAAGATACTGAACCTGCCAAATTAATTCATTGGCATTAACATTGAGGGTGTTAACTCCAGATTCTTTTAATTAGATTCCAGTTTGACTGTAAACCCGTCTCTCAGCTGGATCAGACGTCACGTCAACACACATAGCTGGAGATACGGTAGGACAAGTCAAGAAGATTCCAAAAATGATCTGTCAGAATCCAAGGGAAAGCTTTTGGTCCTTCATCAAAACCAGCTTTGAGACAAACAGAAAAGTAAAGGCATGGACTTTCAATAACGTACCATATTATTGCTAGTGTGTGTGATAGAACATTTACGCTGGAGTCTGGGGCATTCTTGTGTGTGTGTGTGTGTGTGGTCTCAGCACACAGCAGACCCAAAGAGAGAAGATGTTATGAAATGGTGGGTACAGAACAGACCATACGTGTATTTATGGCCTGGCTTGGTCTTAAGAACACTGTACATGAACTGCATGGTACTACTCTATAATGGTAACACAGAGACAGGAAGTCCAATAATACAACATTCCTACTTCTCCTGCCCCCTTGGAGAGAAAGGCTGGGTCTCAATAGTCTACACTGGCCTCCTCTCCTCGTCTCCTTCCCTTCATCAGCAATAATCTGAAATAACTGGACAGGTGAAAGGAAATAACCTACAGTATTCAACCACATTGCTTTCACCTACCCCATGTTCTCAGATCCCTGTAAATGAAAGGGAAGAACCAAAGAGAGGAAGCCACAGACTATTGAGATGCACCCAGAGAAACCAAGCAGGATTTTAAGAATTGTGCAACCCTGGGAGAACTAGCTGCTCTGGAACATACCTCAAAAAACAGTGAGAGAATGAGTGAAAGGTGTGAGGATGAATACAATTGAGATAAGCCTGAATTTTTTTTGTTGTCCAGCTCTGCTCCAATGAGACGGGTGAACAGTTTGTACTCCACGACGTTCCATCATCTGCCAATCTCACAGGAATGGTTAACACCTAATGAGAGTAATTGGCAGAACTGACTGTCTGGGAGCAATTAATTACAAACACACACACGCTTATTATTCACATCTGAGCGCTTACACACATGCGCATAATAGACAGCAGAAGAGGCCAGATCATTGGCAGCGTTGTATTGTAGGTTGGCACAGAGCCACTGGAAGTAGAAGATGGTGCTGCAGTGGATAGCGGCCATTTTACGGGCTCCCAACCAATTCTGCTACTTGTGTTTTTTTTAACTGGTCTTTACTTTTTCTGTACACAATGTCTCCGCAATCATTTCTTCTAACTGAAAACAGCTTCTGGACATCAGAACAGCGATCACTAACCTCGATTTGGACCACAACTTCTACTTCAAAGAGTCAGCTGCTGTGGATGTTTTGCCCTAATCCGCCAGACTTGAAACAGGAAGCATCTCTGCAAAAGGGGCAGATGGGCGGGCATACTGATGAACCTACATTGCAAATAAACCATCCCTAGCTTCCGTTCTTTTGGCGAACGTAGAGTCACTGGAGAACAAACTGTACGAGCTCCGTTCGAGACTATCCAACCAATGGGATCTGAATAACTGTAAAATCTTGTTTCTCAGAATCGTGGCTGAACAAGGACATGGATAATATACATCTAGCTGGTTTTTCTATGCATTATTAAAACCGTACGGCAGTGACAGATAAGGTTAAGGTGGAGGGGTGTGTCTCTTTGTTAACAACAGCTGGTGCGCAATCTCTAATGTTAAGGAAGTCTCAAGGTTTTGCTCGCCCAAGTTAGAATACCTTCATGATCAGCTGCAGAACACACTATTTACCAAGAGAGTTTAATCTATATTTTTCATAGCTGTCTATTTACCACCCCAAACCGATGCTGGCACTAAGACCGCACTCAACGAGCTGTATACCGCCATAAGCAAAGAAGAAAATGCTCATCCAGAGGCAGCACTCCTAGTGGCGAGTGATTATAATGCAGGGAAACTGAAATCCGTTTTACCCCCATTTTTACCAGCATGCCACCTGTGCAACCAGAGAAAACAAAACTCTAGACCACCTTTACTCCACACAAAGAAACGTATATGAAGCTCACCCCCACCCTCCCTTCGGCAAATTTGACCATAGCTCCATCCTCCTGAAAGAATGCAAAACAGTTGTCCAATGAAATGGATGCTAAGCTACCGGACTGTTTCACTAGCACAAACTGGAATATGTTCCAGGATTCATCCAATATCAATGAGGTGTTTACCACATCAGTCAATGTTTTCATTAACAAGTGCATCGACGACGTCGTCCCCACGGTGACCATACGTACATATCCCAACCAGAAGGCATGGATTACAGGCAACATCTGCAGTGAGCTAAAGGCTAGAGCTGCCACTTTAAAAGGAGTGGGACACTAATATGGACTCCGATAAGAAATCCTGCTATGACCTCCGAAGAGCCATCAAACAGGCAAAGCATCAATACAGGACTAAGATCAAATCCTATTACGCCAGCTCCGACACTCGTCGGATGTGGCAGGGTTTGCAAACTGTCACAGATTACAAAAGGAAACCCAGCCGCGAGCTGCCAAGTGACGTGAGCCTACCAGACTAACTAAATACCTTCTATGCTTGCTTCGATGCAAGCAACACTAAACCAAGCACGAGAGCACCAGCTGTTCTGGACAACTGTGGCATCTCGTTCTCCATAGCCGATGTAAGAAAGACCTTTAAACAGGTCAACATTCACAAGGCCACGGGACCAGACAAATCACTAGCACGCGTACTCAGAGCATGCATTGACCAGTTCTTGTCGTGGAAATATTTGGTCAATCATATTTCACAAATACCGGAGCATGTGAGTTCAAATAGACTTTTTATTACTTCATAATAAAAGCCGAGCTGGATCATGAATACAACTGCCTTCGTCTTGGCACAGACTTCTAATACATTTGTCCTCCTTACGTCATACTCATAGTAACTCCTCTTAATGGCTCATCACCTTTGGCATTTGCCTTGGTAATAGAACATGCAACCTGTAGAGTCATAGAAATAGTTTCATGCATGTAAGACCATAGCAACAGACCTTGGCACTCTACAGGATTAACCAATACATGTCATCCTGCTGACTCCACTGAAAGGGAAACCCCTGTTCTGGAAAAGACCCAAGAGGTGTAACCACAGTTGGCCATAACAGTTACAAGAATAACCGTCAGGTGCATATTTAATGGTGTCCAATGACCTAGAGCACATATATAGAGTCCTAGTTTTGCTGACTCTTTCTGAAATAAATAATTGCCACATGTACTGAAAAATTCACAATATTCTTCACTGACATTGTCAACCTTTCCCTGACCCAGTCTGTAATACCTACATAGCAGACCACCATAGCCCCTGTGCCCAAGATCGCCAAGGTTACCTGTCTAAATGACTATTTCTCCATAGTACTCACATCTGTAGCCATGAAATGCTTTGAAATGCTGGTCATTGCTCATATCAATACTAGAGGTCGACCGATTATGCTTTTTCAACGCCAATACCGATTATTGGAGGACCAAAAAAAAGCCGATACAGATTAAATCGGACGATTTTTTAAAATGTATTTGTAATAATGACAATTACAACAATACTGAATGAACACTTAATTTAACTTAATATAATACTTCAATAAAATCAATTTAGCCTCAAATAAATAATGAAACTGTGGTGTTCAATGTGGTTTAAATAATGCAAAAACAAAGTGAAAGTGCAATATGTGCCATGTAAGAAAGCTAACGTTTAAGTTCCTTGCTCAGAACATGAGAACATATGAAAGCTGGTGGTTCCTTTTAACATGAGTCTTCAATATTCCCAGGTAAGAAGTTTTAGGTTGTAGTTATTATAGGAATTATTCGGACTATTTCTCTCTATACGATTTGTATTTCATATACCTTTGACTATTGGATGTTCTTATAGGCACTTTTGTATTGCCAGTGTAACAGTATAGCTTCCATCCCTCTCCTCGCCGCTACCTGGGCTCGAACCAGGAACACATCGACAACAGCCACCCTCAAAGCAGCGTTAACCATGCAGAGCAAGGGGAACAACTACTCCAAGTCTCAGAGCGAGTGACGTTGGAAACGCTATTAGCGCTCACCCCGCTAACTAGCTAGCCATTTCACATCGGTTACACCAGCCTAATCTCGGGAGTTGATAGGCTTGAAGTCATAAACAGCGCAATGCTTGAAGCATTGCGAAGAGCTGCTGGCAAAACACAGGAAAGTGCTGTTTGAATGAATGCTTACGAGCCTGCTGCTGCCTACCACCGCTCAGTCAGACTGCTCTATCAAATCATAGACTTAGTTATAACATAATAACACACAGAAATACGAGCATTAGGTCATCAATATGGTCGAATCCGGAAACTATCATCTCGAAAACAAGACATTTATTATTTCAGTGAAATACGGAACCGTTACGTATTTTATCTAACGGGTGGCATCCATAAGTCTAAATATTCCTGTTACATTGCACAACCTTCAATGTTATGTCATAATTACGTAAAATTCTGGCAAATTAGGTGGCCCAAACTGTTGCATATACACTGACTCTGCGTGCAATGAACGCAAGAGAAGTGACACAATTTCACCCGGTTAATATTGCCTGCTAACCTGGATTACTTTTAGCTAAATATGCAGGTTTAAAAATATATACTTCTGTGTATTGATTTTAAGAAAGGCATTGATGTTTATGGTTAGGTACACATTGGAGCAATGATACGCACCGCATTGATTATATGCAACGCAGGACACGCTAGATAAACTAGTAATATCATCAACCATGTGTAGTTAACTAGTGATTATGATTGATTGTTTTTTATAAGATAAGTTTAATGCTAGCTAGCAACTTACCTTGGCTTCTACTGCATTTGCGTAACAGGCAGGCTCCTCGTGGAGTGCAATGTAATCAGGTGGTTAGAGTGTTGGACTAGTTAACTGTAAAGTTGCAGGATTGAATCCCCCGAGCTGACAAGGTAAAAATCTGTCGTTCTGCCCCTGAACGAGGCAGTTAACCCACCGTTCCTAGGCCGTCATTGAAAGTAAGAATGTGTTCTTATCTGACTTGCCTAGTTAAATAAAGGTATAAAAAAAATACAGATTTCCGATTGTTATGAAAACTTGAAATCAGCCATTCCGATTAATCGGTCGATCTCTAATCAATACATCCCAGACACCCCCGACCTACTCCAATTCACATGCCGGCCCAACAGATCCACAGTTGATGCTCTCTCTAATGCACTCCACACTGCCCTCTCCCACCTGGATAAGAGGAACACCTATGTGACAATGCTGTTCATTGACTGCAGCTCAGCGTTCAACACCATTGTGCCCTCCAAGCTCATGACAAAGCTCAGGACCTTGGGACAGAACATCTCCCTCTCCAACTGGATCCTGGACTTATGGGCCGCCCCCCAGGTGGTGAGGGTAGGCAACAACTAATCTGCACGCTCAACACAGGGGCTCCTTTGGGGGTGCGTGCTCAGTCTCTTTCTGTAATCCCTGTTCACACATGACTGCATGGCTACACACACACACACACACACACAAACTCCAACACAATCATTGCGTTTTCTGATGACACAACGATTGTCTGGGCTGATCACCGACGACGATGAGACAGCTTATAAGGATGTGTTCAGTGACCTGGCAGTGTGGTTCCAGGTCGACAACTTCTCCCTCAACATCAGCAAGACAAAGGAGCTGGTCGTGGACTACAGGAAACGGAGGCCGAGCACGCGCCCATCCACAGGGCTGTAGTGGAGGGGGTCGAAAGCTTCAAATCTCCTGTTGTACTGTTGCCCGAAGTCAGCGTACAGGCGCCCGAAGTCAGCTTGCAGGCACACAGCCCGCTACAAGGAGTCGCTAGAGTGCGATGGGACAATGAAATCCCAAACCATCCCCTAACCTGGACGTCGCTTGGCCAATTGTGTGCTGCCTCATGGGTCTCCCGGTCACGGTCGGCTGTAACACAGCCTGAGATCGAACCCGGGTCTGTAGTAATGCCTCAAGCACTGCGATACAGTGCCTTAGAACGCTGCGCCACTCGGGAGGCCCTCTACCTGGACTATTTGTATTTACCCTTTTTGCACCAACTCTTGCGCTGACTAT
Organism: Salvelinus alpinus; assembly: GCF_045679555.1. NCBI lineage: Eukaryota > Metazoa > Chordata > Actinopteri > Salmoniformes > Salmonidae > Salvelinus > Salvelinus alpinus. The sequence goes on along the minus strand of NC_092104.1, from coordinate 50,111,361 downwards.
GCACACTCACTGGACTCTACCCACACATACTTACACTCCAACATACACACACACACACACACACAGAGTACACAATCTCCATAAACAAACATTGGCAGTAGAATGGCCCTTACTGAAGACCTGCCAACTTTCCAACCAGTCAGTTCGTCAAATTTCTGCCCTGCTAGAGCTGCCCTGGTCAACTGTAAGTGCTGTTATTGTGAAGTGGAAACGTCGAGGAACAACAGTGGCTTAGACGTAATGTTTGTCAGTGTCAGATTGGTCAGTGTCAGTGTAATATTGGTCAGTGTCAGTGTAATATTGGTCAGTGTAATATTGGTCAGTGTAATATTGGTCAGTGTCAGTGTACTATTAGTCAGTGTCAGTGTAATATTGGTCAGTGTCAGTGTACTATTAGTCAGTGTCAGTGTACTATTAGTCAGTGTCAGTGTACTATTAGTCAGTGTCAGTGTACTATTAGTCAGTGTCATATTAGTCAGTGTCATATTGGTCAGTGTCATATTGGTCAGTGTAATATTGGTCAGTGTCAGTGTAATATTGGTCAGTGTCAGTGTAATATTGGTCAGTGTCAGTGTAATATTGGTCAGTGTCAGTGTAATATTGGTCAGTGTCAGTGTAATATTGGTCAGTGTCAGTGTAATATTGGTCAGTGTTAGTGTCAGCGGCCTAGACGCGAAGTGGTAGGCCACACAAGTTCACAGAACAGGACCGCCGAACGCTGAAGCGCATAGAAATCAGTGGTCCTCAGTACTGAGTTACAAACGGACTCTGGAAGCAACGTCAGCACAAGAACTGTTCGTCTGGAGCTTCATGAAATGGGTTTCCATCGCAGCTACACACAAGCCTAAGATCACCATGCGAAATCCCAAGCGTCAGCTGGTGTGGTGTAAAGCTCGGGGCCATTGGACTCTGGAGCAGTGGAAACGCGTTCTCTGGAGTGATTAATCTGACAGACGAATCTGGGTTTGGCAGATCCCAGGAGAACGCTACCTACCCGAATGCATAGTGCCAAAGTTTGGTGGAGGATAAATAATGGTCTGGCGCCGTTTTTCATGGTTCGGGCTAGGCCCCTTAGTTCTAGTGAAGGGAAATGTGAATGCCACAGCATACAATGACATTTTGGATGAAAAGCGTGTCCAAAGTAAACTGCCTGCTACTCAGGCCCAGAAGCTAGGATATGCATATAATTGGTAGATTTGGATAGAAAACATTCTAAAGTGTTAAATAGTGTCTGTTAGTATAACAGAACAGGCGAAAACCTGAGGAAAATCCATCCAGGAAATGCTATTATTTTGAAATGGCTGTTTTTCCATTGAAAGCCTATCCACCATACAAAGACTTTTTGACCCAGTTCACGATCCCTATGGCTTCCACTACATGTGGCCAGTCTTTAGGCATTGTTCCAGGATTTTACTCTGAAAAATGAGGGAGAAACGCCACTTTCAATGAGAGGACAGTGGAAAATTCCAGACATGAGTCTTTCTTGTTTTTCCTTTTCTATTGACGAAGCTATTGTCCGGTTGAAATATGATCGATTAATTATGACAAAAACAACCTGAGGATTGATTATAAACATCGTTTGACATGTTTCTACGAACTTTCATGGTACTTTGATTTTGTCTGCCTGCTGTGACCACGCTTTGTTCCAATGGATTACTGAGCAAAACGCACCAACAAAATTGAGGTTTTTGGATACAAAGAGGGCTTAATCGAACAAAACAAACATTTATTGGGTAACTGGGAGTCTTGTGAGTGCAACCATATGAAGATCAAAAGGTAAGTGATTAATTATATCGCTATTTTTGACTTTTGTTACTCCTCTACTTGGCTGGTTACTGTTTGTAATGTTTTGTGTGCCGAGTGCTGTCCTCAGATAATCGCATGGTATTCTTTCGCCGTAAAGTATTTTTGAAATCTAACACGGCGGCTGGATTAACAAGATAAGCTTTATTTTGATGTATTGCCCTTGTGATTTTATGAAAGTTAAATATTTATAGTAATTTAATTTGAATTTGGCGCTTTGCAATTTCATCGGATGTTGTCGGAAGCAAGTCACAGCAGCAATGTCCCAACATCTAGTGGAAAGCCTTCCCAGAAGAGTGGAAGCTGTTATAGCAGCAAAGGGGGGGACCAACTCCATATACTAATGTCCATGATTTTGGAATGAGATGTTAGACAATACTTTTGGTCATGTAGTGTATGCTGCTGTTACTGTGTGTATTATCTAATCTTGATTGCCTAGTCACTTTTACCCCTACATATTACCTCAACTACATCGTACCCCTGCACATTGATTTGGTAGCGGTACTCCTTGTATTTAGCCTTGTTATCTATTGTGTTACTATTTTCAATTTTTTGCAAATTCTCATACTTTTTAACTTTGCATAGTTGGGAAAGGGCTCGTAAGTAAGCATTTCACGGTGAAGTCTACACCTGTTGTATTCGGCGCATGACTACTACACATGTTCAGAGCGCTGGCTCGTTAGCTGACTAGCTGGACTTTCCTGAGAGCTAACGGCTGGTTGGAGAAAAGAGAGAAACTGTTAAGACAGCTCTTTGTAACCTCTTGAACAACACTTCTCTCTGTGTTGGAATCTGGATGAGGAAATCAGGTCTAATCAGATGAGCCGGCCTAACTGGCCCTTAGGGTTAGGGTTCATCATCATATCTATGAGCCAGCAGCAGCAGGACCAAGTGAGCCCAGAGATCTACCTCTGATTTTACAGCGTCACAGGCACACCCTCAGCCTGCTGGGTAAAAACACTGACGGTATGGAAGAGGCATGGGAGGGGTGCTGATGGAGAGAATGAAAAATAGAGGGAGAGAGTAAGGATACTGAAGTCCAGAGTAGATTTTACATCTAGGACAAGAGTTCAGCACAGTCTTGTACATCTCTTCATCTCCTTTGCCATCATCTTTACCATCACTGCACCCTCTTCCTCATCTCCCCATTCTTCTCTTTCAGAATTTAAGTGATTTATTTTAGTGAATGCCCATTAAGATAATAGATAGGGCTGGGAATTGCCAGGGACATCACAATACTTACTGCGATTTTAATGCGATTTAATATTGCTCACTATATGTCTGCTGTAGAGAGACACGTGCGAGCACCGGAAAACGTGTTTTGATCACGCAGGGAAATAAGTGCTGAAAACCCAACCAATTTCACAAAGAAATGTTATAGATACAGTAGTTCTTCCTGTAAAAGTTCCGTCATACTGCTGCACAACTTGCGGGCTACCGCAGAATTCTATGGCACGTTATTTAATTGTCAGCCATTGTTGCCATTAATGCTAGTTAGTGCAAGTTTGACTACCAGAGGGCATCTTTGAGAAGCATTTGACTTCTTGTAACATTGGCTATACTAGAGAATTTAAAACCTTTTTTTGTAAGAACATAGTATATGGGATTGATTTTAAATGTATCTTAATTTGATTAATATTACGGTGTTTCGATTTCAAGAAAAATGAAAAAACGAAACCGCTAAGAAAATATGGCTCTGTACAATGTGACCATTTCCACACCTAATTGTAGTCTAACCAATACCCAAATGGAGATTCAGTGAAAATAAAAATCTCATTGATTTACCAAGACTAGTCGCCATGCTCGTCTTAGAGCAGCGCGAAACGGTGCTGAAATAGTTGACCGGGTAGGGTATTGCTTCACATCATATTATAAAACAACTGGATGACAGCGGACCAGAACATAATAAGTATATAATATTAGCGCAATTAAATTTGCCTACACTACAAATTTAACATGTTTAACACATATTAGTACATAGTAAATTCAGTGACAATCAGATCATTTTTATCTGATTACGCTCATAAAATCACTAGGTCTCTATTCAATTATTATTTTTGTCTGTTTCTCTGTGCGTTGATTGATGGGGAAAAACAGGTCTACGTAGCCTACTGTAGACTACACTACTTTTTTAACATCAACATTTGTTCAGAACAATTTGCTTGATAGCAAGATAAAATGTCGCTCTTAAGTATCAAGGAGCAAGGTGGATAATGAAAATCGAAGTTTCAGAGAAGAATGTACAGAGAGATATGCGTTCACCTCTCCATCTTTTCCCAATGCCAAGCCAGTGTGTCTTATTTGCAATGAAAATATCGCTGTTTGCAAATAATTCAAATCTCAGACTAATTATGAATCTAAGCACAGAACTGTCAGTGGTATTCCCGCCCCATATAGAGGCCCGACGCAGAAACATTGAATCGTTAACTGCAAGCTGCACACAGCTTGTTTTACGGACATATTCTGTCACTTAAACGGGTTAAATCTGCAGTTACAAGGAAGAGGGAAACAGTTGTGGACTTGTCATCGGGAAGGCTACCGCACTTCAGCACACTGAAGAAACGACAGGCAGAGGGACCAGGTCGCAGCATTGTCACAGAGGTGATGGAAGACTTCATCAAGCAGCTAAGGGACAACTTATCCACCAGATTTGAAGACTACAGCATTTTTTAAAGATTTTTTTTATTTAACTGACTTGCCTAGTTAAATAAAGGTTAAGAACAAATTCTTATTTACAATGACGGCCTACCCAGGATGACGCTGGGCCAATTGTGAGCCGCTCTATGGGACTCCCAATCACAGTCGGATGTGATACAGCCTGGATTCGAACCAGGGACTGTAGTGATGCCTCTTGCAATGAGATGACGTGCCTTAGACCACTGCGCCACGACCAATATATATTGTCCTGCAAATAGCCCAGCCCAGCCTGTTTGCAGAATTCACAGCCTGCTACGCTTGTGAAAAACAACAAATGCCTCCAGCTGTCCATCACCACTGTAAATAAAAACAAAGAATATCTAAGGGGCTTTTATATAATTATAATGCAAGGTTAATAATAATAATAATACTTTTTCCACCTTCCACTTGTTAAAAGGTTCCAATTGATTGTTTTTTTGATCAATTAGTATATTTGAGTTTAACCACAATATTTGTTGTATTACTTGTTCTGTCTTTTCTGGTGGATTAAACTGAAATTGCAACCAACTTTCTATGTTTTAAAAAAAAAATTATGATGTTTTGGAGATGATTTTGTTTTTAAATAACCGAAAGTGAGCGATTGGGTAGCACACCATAGAAAGAAGCTGGCTTGATGAAAACGATGTCCATTTCGTCTGTTCTCTTTGATTGCAATGTCATTTTAATTGAGATAAACAGCTAGTTTTTTAATGGTAACTGTGTTAAGGGTGGAGTTTGGGGCGGCGTGAGGAGTACTGGAAAGGTGTGACTTTTAGGTTACAATAGGCCATAAGTATACAGCAGATCGCCGATTGTCCTCACTTTGATTATGCTGTAACAACAACGTAGCACCATGACCAGGATCTCTATTCATTTAAGTGAGCAGATTAGGGCTTTCAGGAGGAATGGAAAATCTACTGGAGACATTTCAAAAATACTGGGAGACTTGGTTATTTGTCACGAGCAGTGCTATTCGCAAACACTATCATCAGATGCCTGTGTTACGCCGAACGCAAAAGACAGGGCAAATGAACAGGTACAGTAGACTACAATACTGTAAAGTAGGCCTAATAATGCCAAAAATAATGTTAAAATAAATTCACTGCTGGTATTTACTGTACGCTGCACATTTTTACATTGTCTTCCATTTCCAGCAAGACTATTCAAGAGATCGACTCACTAAAGGATGAAGAGCACTCGGCAAAGGCCATCTGTAATCTGCTGGCATCACAGCACATCAACATCGCTCTAATCACAGTCAGAAGACAGTTGAAGAAACTTGCGTGGACTTATGGAAATGCTCAGTAAGACATTATATATCATTTTTTTCAGAGCATTAACCATGAGTGTGATCTCTTGTTTTGTACTGTTCTGTAGTTTCGACCCAATGATTCGTCCGACTAACAAAGAACTTTGCGTCCTGCAGGCCCAGATCAAAGCTGGCGAGACATTCAACGACGCCATCTTCATAGATGAATCAACCATGGCCCTTGAGCAATTTGCTCAAAATTGCTACAGAAAAAAAGGAAGAAGATCAAGCAAGCCGAGTCCCAAGCATCCCCTTAAACTCCATGTGTGGGGGGCAATTTCTCACCAGGTACCAGGCCCATATTTTATTTTTAAATGGTAAGTTTAGCTATTTACAAAGCAAACGCTACATAAAATATTGTAGCCTACACCTCACGGACTGCTATGTGTTGAACAATAATTCAATGTTGTCTCCTTTTTCAGGTATCATCGCTCGAGATTTCTTTGAGGAAGAAATCATCAAGAGATATGCTGGACCCTATTGTCAGAGAGGTGTTTCTGGGACTACATCGTTTCTTTCAAGGTAGGATTATAGCAATATTTTGTTACGTTCAGGCCTATTTACATGTATATTTCTAGTATTGTACCTAATGTTGGCTGTTAGGCTAAATGTCTTTTATTCTTCTCCAAATGTAGACAATGAACCAAAACACACTGCCGCCCGGGTTTGCATTGCAAATGAGGGCATAAACTGGGTCAAGACGCCAGCAGAGTAAGAAGACCTTTATGTAGTAAAATAAATATAAACAAATTAAAAAAGACAACACCTGCGGTAGGCCTACAGTATATCGAAAAATATTTTTTTCATCTCAACATGTATAGGTCTCCTGATTTAAACCCGATCGAACTTCTTTGGCATCAACTGAAAACATTAACCCGTAACTCTGCCAAGTCTACGGTACAAGCAAAGATGAACTGGTGAAGGCCATCAAGACGTTTTGGCTTGAGAAACGATACAACAATGCAACAAATACAAATTATCATCTCCGCAAGGTTTTACCCGTGGTCGTGGAGCTGGGGGGGAAGTGCAACTAAAATGTAGTTTAAATAAACATCTGCATTTTCAAATGTCTTTTTTCTCGTTATTTTATTAATGAAAGCATAAAGACGTTGATGAACTGTTAGGGCCAAATTGGGGGATTTTCACACCTACAGCAGCTGGACGATGAAGAGTTGCATGTCAAATCAAATCGAATTTTATTAGTCACATGCGCCGAATACAACAGGTGTAGACCTTAGTGAAATGCTTACTTACAAGCCCCTAATCAACAATGCAGTTTAAAAAACATGAATAAGATAAAGAAATAAAAGTAACAAGTAGTTAAAGAGCAGCAGTAAAATAAGCGAGACATTATACAGGGGGTACCAGTGCAGAGTCAATGTGCGGGGGTATCGGTTAGTCAAGGTAATTGAGGTAATATGTACATGTAGGTAGAATTATTAAAGTGACTATGCATAGATAATAACAGCGGTGTAAAAGGGGGGGGGGGGGGGGGCAATGCAAATAGTCTGGGTAGCCATTTGATTAGATGTTCAGGAGTCTTATGGCTTGGGTGTAGAAGCTGTTTCGAAGCCTCTTGGACCTAGACTTGGCACTCCGGTACAGCTTGCATTCTATGACTAGGGTGGCTGGCGTCTGACAATTTTTAGGGCCTTCCTCTAACACCGCCTGGTATAGAGGTCCTGGATGGCAGGAAGCTTGGCCCAGTGATGTACTGGGCCATACGCACTACTCTCTGTAGTGCCTTGCGGTCAGAGGCCGAGCAGTTGCCATACCAGGCATTGAGGCAACAAGTCAGGATACTCAGGATACTGGTGCAGCTGTAGAACCTTTTGAGGATCTGAGGACCCATGCCAAATATTTTCAGTGGGCTGTGGGGGAATAGGTTATGTTGTGCCCTCCACAACTGTCTTGGTGTGCTTGGACCATGTTAGTGTGTTGGTGATGTGAACACCAAGGAACTTGAAGCTCTCAACATTCTCATCGACAGGACTGTAGTGGAGCATGGGGGCGTGCTCGGTCCTCCTTTTCCTGTATTCCACAATCATCTCCTTAGTCTTGATCACGTTGAGGGAGAGGTTGTTGTCCTGGCACCACACGGCCAGGTCTCTGACCTCCTCCCTATAGGCTGTCTCGTCGTTGACGGTGATCAGGCCTACCACTGTTGTGTCATCGGCAAACTTAATGATGGTGTTGGAGTCATGCCTGGTCGTGCAGTCATGAATGAACAGGGAGTACAGGAGGGGACTGAGCACGCACCCCTGAGGGGCCCGTGTTGAGGATCAGCATGGCAGATGTGTTGTTACCTACCCTTACCGCCTGGGGGCAGCCCATCAGGCAGCCCGTCAAGTCCAGGATCCAGTTGCAGAGGGAGGTGTTTAGTCCCAGGGTCCTTAGTTCCCTAAAAGCTCATCAATAAGCTATGGTGTTGAACGCCTAGCTGTAGTCAATGAGGTGTTCCTTTTGTCCAGGTGGGAAAGGGCAGTGTGGAGTGAAATAGCGATTGCATCATCTGTGGATCTGTTAGGGCAGTATGCAAATTGGAGTGGGTCTAGGGTTTCTGGGATAATGGTGTTGATGTGAGCCATGACCAGCCTTTCAAAGCAATTCATGGCCACAGACGTGAGTGCTATGGGTCGGTAGTGATTTAGGAAGGTTATCACAGTGTTCTTGGACACAGGGCCTATGGTGGTCTGCTTAAAACATGTTGGTATTACAGACTCAGACAGGGAGAGGTTGAAAAGGTCAGTGAAGACACTTGCCAGTTGGTCAGTGCATGCTCGCAGTACACATCCTGGTAATTGGTCTGGCCTTGCGGCCTTGTGAATCTTGACCGTTTAAAGGTCTAACTCACATCGGCTGCGGAGAGCGTGATCACACAGTTGTCCGGAACAGTTGGTGCTCTCATGCATGTCTCAGTGTTCTTTGCCTCGAAGCGAGCTTAGAAGTAGTTTAGCTCGTCTGGTAGGCTCATGTCACTGTGCAGCGCTCGGCTGTGCTTCCCTTTGTAGTCTAATGGTTTGCAAGCCCTGTCACATCCCACGAGCATCGGAGCCCGTGTAATATGATTTGATCTGTACTGTATTGATGCTTTGCCTGTTTGATGGTTCATTGGAGGGCAAAGCGGGATTTCTTATAAGCTTCCCGGTTAGAGTCCTGCTCCTTGAAAGTGGCAGCTCCAGCCTTTAGCTCAGTGTCGATGTTGCCTGTAATCCATGGCTTCTGCTTGGGGTATGTACGTACGGTCTCTGTGTGGATGACGTCATCGATCCACTTATTGATCAAGCCAATGACTGATGTGGTGTACTCCCCAATGCCATAGGAAGAATCCCGGAACAGTCCTGTAGCTTAGCATCTGCTTCATCTGACCTCTGTTTTATTGACCGATTCACTGGTGCTTCCTGCTTTAATTTTTGCTTGTAAGCAGGTATCAGGAGGATTGAATTATGGTCAGATTTGCCAAATGGAGGGCGAGGGAGAGCTTTGTACGCATCTCTGTGTGTGAAGTAAAGGTGGTCTAGACAAAATAAACAGAAAGCTTGAGCGTGCATAACTATTCACCCCCCCTCAAATCAATACTTTGTAGAGCGATCTTTTGCAGCAATTACAGCTGCCAGTATCTTGGGGTGTCTCTATAAGCTTGGCACATCTAGCCACTGGGATTTTTGCCCATTCTTCAAGGCAAAACTGCTCCAGCTCTTTCAAGTTGGATGGGTTCCGCTGGTGTACAGCAATCTTTTAGTCATACCACAGATTCTCAATTGGACTGAGGTCTGGGCTTTGACTAGGCCATTCCAAGACATATAAATGTTTCCCCTTAAACCACTCGAGTGTTGCTTTAGCAGTATGCTTAGGGTCATTGTCCTGCTGGAAGGTGAACCTCCGTCCCAGTCTCAAATCTCTGGATGACTGAAACAGGTTTCATCCATCCATCATTTCTTCAATTCTGACCAGTTTCCCAGTCCCTGCCGATGAAAGACATCCCCACAGCATGATGCTGCCACCACCATGCTTCACTGCGGGGATGGTGTTCTTGGGGTGATGAGAGGTGTTGGGTTTGCACCAGACATAGCACTTTCCTTGATAGCCAAAAAGCTCAATTTTAGTCTCATCTGACCAGAGTACCTTCTTCCATATCTTTAGGGAGTCTCCCACATGCCTTTTGGCGAACACCAAACATGTTTGCTAATTTCTTTCTTGAAGCAATGGCTTTTTTCTGGCCACTCTTCCGTAAAGCCCAGCTCTGTGTAGTATACGGCTTATAGTGGTCCTATGGACAGATACTCCAATCTCCGCTGTGGAGCTTTGCAGCTCCTTCAGGGTTATCTTTGGTCTCTTTGTTGCCTCTCTGATTAATGCCCTCCTTGCCTGGTCCGTGAGTTTTGGTGGAAGGCCCTCTCTTGGCAGATTTGTTGTGGTGCCATATTCTTTCCATTTTTTAATAATAGATTTAATGGTGCGCCGCTGGATGTTCAAAGTTTTGGATATTGTTTTATAAGAGAGATCCTTGATATTCATGGTGCCCCTTGCTTAGTGGTGTTGCAGACTCTGGGGCCTTTCAGAACTGGTGTATATATACTGAGATCATGTGACACTTAAATAAAGTCCACCTGTGTGCAATCTAACTAATTATGTGACGGTAATTGGTTGCACCAGATCTTATTTAGCGGCTTCATAGCAATGGGGGTGAATACATATGCACGCACCACTTTTCCATTTTTTTAATTATTTTTTTAAATAAGTTATTTTTTTAATTTCACTTCACCAGTTTGGCCTATTGTGTGTATGTCCATTACATGAAATCCAAATAAAAATAAATTTAAATTGCAGGTTGTAATGCAACAAAATAGGAAAAAATACCAAGGAGGATGAATACTTTTGCAAGGCACTGTAACACTTTAGAGTACTTAAGCATCGAATACATTGCAAATTGGGGGATTTTCACACCTACAGGCTATGAAGAAAACCTGTTTTCAAAATGCCTTCAGCTGTCCATCACTACTGTAAATAAAAACACAGCATCTACCTTTCCAATTACTTTTAGAGTTTGGGATTTACAGATGTGCGCTGTGAGAATAATAATAGCTTTGTAAGTAAGGATGCATTATGAAAGTTAAGTGACACACGCAGGAAACAGTGGTAATATTTATAATACTGTACATGGCATCCAGGTCCCAGTCATTTTAGTTTCTCTTAGAATAAAAACCTTAGTGTAACAACAGTTTTAATAAGTAACATGCTACAGTCCTGTTACAGCTTGTTCTGATCAAGTAGAAACAAAAAAATAAAGTGTATTTTTTGGGGGTGTGCGTGCAGGACAGAGGAATAGAACAATACACTATTGTTCAGGAGGAACGGAAAATTGCGTGTCAATACATAAACCACGTGCCATCGAAAATCTCTTCACAACTATTTTGCAATCGATATGGCTCTCCGCCTTTGGACCCAAAAGCATAATCAGTGCTCTAACTCCCCCTTGTGGTGGTCTGGAGCAATGAAGTGGTGACACAGGGTACCGTACTAAACCACAAATGACCTCTAAGTCCCGCAGCATAATCTCAAAACTTCTGATCTGTTCTATGTGCACTATTTCTATGCTTTCCGTTATTAAGTTTAGTTTTTGCGTCTTTTACTTTTTTTTTTTTACACCAGCATCAAAACAGCTGAAAATACAACATTTTTGGTTATGTTACGGGGAAAATATTTCACAGCAGTTTAGATGGTACAATGATTCTCTACATTATACTTGATTGTTATGTCACAAACTAAGCAAACTATTAGAATTTAAGCAACCAGTAAATGGCTGAGTGATTTCTGCATAGCGCACCTTTAAAAACAAGATGCAGAACAAACTCTAGGATGAAAAATACTGGAGTGTTGGGGCATGTACAGCAGACTAGCGCAAGTTAACACTACTTCCAGTAACAAAAAAAGAAAATATGTAAGATATAACTGTATCCATCACTAATAAAAGGTCAACATTCACATCAGTGTTTTAGGTCAAATATTGCCAAAGTATATAGTTGCAAAATGAGCTCCGTGCCACTTCAGGGCACTCAGGAACTTCTCGAGTTACTAATGGCCCACACTCTTAAGTGTGTGTGTGTGTGTGTGCACTTGCAAACCAATCAGTCTCCTCTTTTGTCCTCTTTTTCCTACTCCTCTCTCAATTACACAATTACACATCCTTGCAGAAAATACACATGCAAACTTGAAGGCATGCATACAAACACATTTGTCGGTCTGTCAGTGTCTGCGTCTCTTTTTGTTTGCGTGTGTGCGTGTGAAGATAGAGAGAGAAAATAAATTGGGTGATGCGAATCTCTTATCCCCTTTTCCGCCAACTTAACCATACATCCAACTTTTGCACAACTTTTTATATCTGAAAGGTATTGCTGGTATCAAAGTCTAAACTTTTATTGCTGCCAAATGCCCGAGTAATAATTTCGGTAAAGTTCTGCCTAGGGCTGTGGTGGTCATGACATTTTCTCAGCCGGTTATTGTCATGCAAAAGACTGCCGGTCTCATGGTAATCCACAGTTAATTAACAAACACATTTAGCATCTCTAGGTCTCAATGCATACAAACCGCATACAAGCTGCTGATGTGCGCCGTTCGAACATCTAAATTTAATATCAAATAAATAAATGTAATATACACCATCACAATAAATCCATTATACAGTACCAGTCAAAAGTTTGGACACAGCTACTCATTCAAGGGTTTTTCTTTATGTTGACTATTTTCTACATTGTAGAATAATAGTGAAGACATCAAAACTATGAAATAACACATATCAAATCATGTAGTAACCAAAAAAAAGTGTTAAACAAATCAAAATATCTTTGAGATTGTTCAAAGTAGCCACTCTTTGCCTTGACGACAGCTTTGCACACTCTTTGCATTCTCTCAACCAACTTCATGGAGGTAGTCACCTAGAATGCATGTCAATTAACAGGTGTGCCTTGTTAAGTTAATTTGTTGATTTTCTTTCCTCCTTAATGCGTTTGAGCCAATCAGTTGTGTTGTGACAAGGTAGGGGTGGTATATAGAAGATAGCCCTATTTGGTAAAAGACCAAGTCCATATTATGGTAAGAACAGCTCAAATAAGCAAAGAGAAATGACAGTCCTTCATTACTTTAAGGCATGAAGTTTCTTCAAGTGCAGTTGCAAAAACCATCAAGCGCTATGATGAAACTGGCTCTCATGAGGACCATCACAGGAAAGGAAGATCCAGAGTTACCTGTGCTGCAGAGGATAAGTTCATTAGAGTTACCAGCCTCAGAAATTGCAGCCCAAATAAATGCTTCACAAAATTCAAGTAACAGACATCTCAACATCAACTGTTCAGAGGAGACTGCATAAATCAGGCCTTCATGATCAAATTGCTGCAAAGAATCCACTACTAAAGGACACCAATAATAATAAGAAGAGACTTGATTGGGCCTAGAAACACGAGCAATGGACATTAGACCGGTTGAAATCTGTCCTTTAGTCCAAATTGGAGATTTTTGGTTCCAACCACAGTGTCTCTGTGTGATGCAGAGTAGGTGAACTGATGATCTCCGCATGTTTGTTTCCCACCGTGAAGCATGGAAAAGGAGGTGTGATGGTGTGGAGTGCTTTGCTGGTGACCCCGTCAGTGATTTATTTAGAATTCAAGGCATTCTTAACTTCTCACGAGTCACCAACCCTGATCCGGTAGCACCCCCCACTGAGTAGCATAGCTAGCATAGCGTCACAAGTAACTTGTAGCATCTAAATATCATTAAATCACAAGTCCAAGACACCAGATGAAAGATACAGGTCTTGTGAATAAAGCCACCATTTCAGATTTTTTAAATGTTTTACAGGGAAGACACAATATGTAAATCTATTAGCTAACCACGTTAGCAAAGGACACGATTTTTTTACTCCCAATAGTTTTTTCCTGCGTCAGTAGCTATCACTAATTCGACTAAATAAAAATATATATAGCCACTAACCAAGAAACAACTTCATAAGATGACAGTCTGATAACATATTTATGGTATAGCATAGTTTTTTTTTGGAAAAATGTGCATTTTTCAGGTATAAATCACAGTTCTACATTGCAGCTGCAATCTGAAATAGTGCTGACCCAGCCAGAACAATTACAGAGACCAACGTCATATAACGAATTACTCATCTTAAAACATTTCAGAAAAATACACAGCGTACAGATATTGAAAGCCCAACATCTGGTGAATCCAAACAATATTTCAGATTTATTAAATGTTTTATAACGAAAACAAAATGTAGCGCTAAATTAGCATAGCTATACCAGGCAGATTCGGCTAGGCGCCCACGGCCAGTTCACATGCACAACAGATATGATATAACATCGTAAATTGGGTCTTACTATGGCTGATCTTTCATCAGAATGTTGATCAAAGTGTCCTTTGTCAAGATGAGTCGTTGGTTCCGTTCAGAATTGTTCCTTTCCCACTCCATTTAGCACAGGTACTGGTCGAGTGGCACGGATCTCTCAAACGTAAATAAAATCAGACAACGGAACACCACAAAACTCCCGAAAAAATTCAAATAATCTGATTAAACTATATTGAAAAAACATACATTACGATGATATGGTCACATGTATCAAACAAAATTCGACACGGAGATAGTTTTCATCCATAATGCCAGCAAAACAGTACACAATCGCAGCTCCAACTCGTGCGAATCAGAAAACCGGAAGTTGTCGGTCACGCCAAAGAAATAGGTCTTATTTCACGTCAGTACCAGATAAACAAAGAATTTCTCCTCTGACGTCCTCTTGACACCCAGAGGAAGGCGAATGAAGTGTGTTTCTGGTCATAGGGGTCATGACCATATATAGGCAGAGCGTTGAAGCGAGCATAGACTTCTTGCATTCTACTTCTTGGTCAGGGAAAGTGCTGTCAAATGACTTGTGTATCACTCAGAGACAAAATTGAAACGGTTTTAGAAACTAGAGGTTGTTTTCTATCCAATGGTATTAATTATATGCATATAGTAAGAGCAATAATTGAATAAGAGGCAGTTTAATCTGTAGAGCAAATTATGCTAATGGGAAAATAGCACCCCCTGTATTCTCAAGAAGTTAACCAGCATGACTACCACAGCATTCTGCAGCGATACGCCATCCCATCTGGTTTGCGCTAAGTGGGACTATCATTTGTTTTCAAGACGACAATGACCCAACACACCGCCAGGCTGTATAAGGGCTATTTGACCAAGAAGATGATTGATGGAGTGCTGCATCAGATGACCTGGCCTCCACAATAACCCGACCTAAACTCAATTGAGATGGTTTGGGATGAGTTGGACCGCAGAATGAAGGAACAGCAGCCAACAAGTGCTCAGCATATGTGGGAACTCCTTCAGGACTGTAGGGAAAGCATTCCAGGTGAAGCTGGTTGAGAGAATGCCAAGAGTGTGAAAGCTGCAATTAAGGCAAAGGTGGATACTTTCAAGAATCTCAAATATAAAACATATTTTAATTTGTTTAACACTTTTTTGGTTACTACATGATTCCATGTGTTATTTCATAGTTGATGTCTTCACTATTATTCTTCTATATAGAAAATACTAAAAGTAAAGAAAAACCCTTTAATGAGTAGGTGTGTCCAAACTTTGACTGGTGCTGTAAATATATTTATTTGTATTTTATTCTGTTATATTCCGTTATATTCTTACTATAAAATATAGGCTGTGTGTTGACTGTGATCGGGTAGGTGTGTCTTGTCTGTTAAATGAACAAAATTAACTATTGATTTAATGGATGGCGCAGACATGGCTGCACAGACCAGTAACCTAAGCCTAATTAAACTCTAAATATGCTAGTCTATTATTTTGAAAATACATTTTATTAGTCTTATGTTTCTCAGGACCTGCCTAAACTAATTAGTAATGGATTTATTTTTGATGGTGTCTATTCTCAATGGACTTATTAAAATAGATACCCACCCACATCTGCAAACCACCACAACCACTTGTGACCGGCATGCGCACTGGAGGTATAAAAGACCTATGCAGGCAAAAATGAGGTAATGTCCTACTGCCGCCTGTTGTAACAGTAGATGACCGCTTGCTCGGATGCCTCACAGAATGTGTGTGCCATGGCTGATTCACATTCTCCGCATTGGAGCAGGCGGCGAGGCTGGCTTGTAGGGTCCCTCTGGGTCTCTCTCCTTCAGAATCACCCATGTGCGCGCACACACACACAGCCCCCACTCTCTTACTTGAATACCTCCTATGTACTGTGTAAAAGTGTGTCTCCCTCTTAAAGTGTATGAGCATATATGTATGGTCAGTGCTGTGTGTGTGTGTGTGTGTGTGTGTGTGTGTGTGTGTGTGTGTGTGTGTGTGTGTGTGTGTGTGTGTGTGTGAAGAACAGCCTGTGATAATATTAGTATTGTTTCAGTGTGGCCAGGCGTTTAATATCAGGGAGGCATAGCGCTGAAGGCCTGCACGATTGAACCTCTCCAGATTCCTATCATATCTCTGAACCTTAATAGACCCAGTGTGCTTGCTGGGTCAGGGACACCAATGACGACTTTGGTATGATGTTCGTGTGTGTGCTGACCTAATTCAGTCTACACCAGAGTGCGTGTGTGTGTGTGTGTGTGTGTGTGTGTGTGGTGTTCTCACCACTACTCAAAACAACAGTAACACAGGAGTAACTTCATTAACACACACAATCTAATGACGGTCTGGCAGGAGAAAGGAAAGCAGCGTAACTAACGTGTGGATTGTGGTAAAAAAATAACACACACACACACACAGATATGTGTAACACAACTCATCTCTGCTAGCAGAGATGCATGCCGACACTGCATTACCCGTCTGTCTACAGTATACCACTGGCTGCTGGAGTCATTATCTACATACACATCAATCTATCCCCCTGCAGGTCCTCACACATCCATCACACTGCCTGTATGGCACTCTGCAGCCCAGGGAAAACCAACCAGAATGATTGTCCACTTCCACAAGATAGGACAGAAAGCACTAAGGAAGATGCGCCACGGGAGTCAGGGTTGGGATGCATCTCAGGGAACAGTGCTATTTTCTGTGAGAGATGATCACCTCCCTCTCTCAAGAACAGGGAATGGAGATGTAGAGAGATTGCTAGAATGACGAGATGAAAAGAGCAGACTCACTGTCGCAGTCTCGGTGTATCAGAACGCAAGTGACCTTTCCATATTAAAGTACAAGGCATCCGTATAGGGCACACACACAAGTATGTCGCACGCACACACGCAAGTGTACACACAAAGAAATGTGCTCAAGTCACACACACACTGCAGGAAGGAGTCTGTCAATGAGGTAAAGGCGCAATCCCAAAATGATCTGTAAAAGGGTATTTGGCTAATCAGGCATCAGATGTGGTTTCCGCAACCCTAGACAGTTGTATGCTGCTGTAGCTCTCCAGTGATGCTGGCATGTGCCTGAAGCCCAGACAACCTAGCAGATCATCGAACACCACAACTTGACATCGAGATATGACTAGACAGGTCCAGAATACAGACGAGCGTGTCCTTGTATCACAGACAGTGTGGTCAATGAGAAATCGTGAGAGATTTCTGCCACAGCTACAAGCCTTTGCCTTTTCCGGAAGCTCAAGGCGTCTAGAGAAGCTCGCCACAGTCCGGAAATGCATTGATGACTGAAATGTAGTTTAAAAAAAGCACAGTAGCTGCATTGTTCCACTTGAAAGAATGTCAGACAATGTCTCACTGAACACCAGAGTACCCCAATTACAACCCATATACCCTGTGACCCAACCACATGAGAGCTGTGCCACAGCCAGACTCTCTGTGTGTGTGTGTGTGTGTGTGTGTGTGTGTGTGTGTGTGTATATATCATTCATAGAAAATGATCTACTCTGCTATTAATGTCACCCCCGAGAACAATCGGCAATGGGGCATGGTGGTGCATGTTCTGAATGAGTCTCCGTGCCTTATGAGAGACGCACGTTCTAGTCGCAATGGGGTTTCTCCATAAAATGACTTAAAATGGGCTTTCACTGCTGTACAATGAGCTACAACAATTGTACTTGCCACTTGTATTTATGTAATGACGGGACTGTTGTCATTGATTTGATGGCAGAAGGACAGACAATGGTGGAGCCTCTATCAAGTATTCTAAATCAAAGCATTGCAACATTTCCTCTAGAAACACCTATGAAATTATAACCATATGGTTATTAGGTTGCCTAACTACTTAGGTTAACATAAAGCCACTACACTTACCCGCAGATTCTTATTCACGCTGGCCATGGTAGTTCAAAGACGAAGACTCTCCAAACAAGCAACACACTTATGCAATACCAGGTTACAAGCAACGTCCCAAACAGCCCGCACACCCAGAACTCTTTGATTCCTCAAGAGATAATAAATCCATTGACAGAATATCCAATCATCTTCACAAAGGTTGTAGCCTAGGCTACTACAGTTTATGTTTTTGTATTATTGTGGTCCGTTCCCAAAAAAGCGGATACCCCTGGCTTGCGCAGGACCAGCGGAGAACGTGGCTGTCATCTGCCCGACCTCATCTCGGCGCTGTCATCCGTAGCCCCTCCGACTCGCTCTTCAGCACCGGACGGGTAAAGACTGACTGCCGGGAGGACTAACCGGAGAGGCGGCTGAGGCGGGTGTGCGCACACCGGCAAAGAAGGCTGGAGCGTGGGCAAGGTTTGAAAATAAGGTAAGTGTGTATGTCAAATCCGTTGCTGACTCTGCCTATATCCGTCCACTATGGAAAATGACATCCAAAATAAAAGAGACTGCATGTGCTGTTTTCGAAATAGTGACACGTGAAACAGTCAAGTCACTTTTCCCGAGCAATACCAAATTACTCAAATCGTATCTGTGTTAAAGGTAGGCTTGCATTGTTTTCTTACGGCGCATTAGTCCACAGCTAAACTACTGCCACGACAGTACCGTAAATCCCTAAAGTCTCTCGCCAAATTTTTATCGCTCAATCAAATACATTTCGAGATTACATCATCGTCTGTTTGCCATTTGGAGACTTGGTGTGGCAGCTGTGAGAGTTTCTGGACCCGACCCACATTGCCTGGAATGTGTCTAAAAAGTATCAACCTGTGGTAGGTTATGTTTGGAAAATATGACACTTACTATAATATATTCAAATCAAAATCCGTATTTAAATTCAGGCACTGTGACAACATTTCACCTCAATACCATGCGAAATATGCAAATAGAAAAATCTAAATAGTTCATGTTTGACATTTCAAACAAATAACTATATTTAAACCAACCCTACTCTATAAATAAAACATCCGCCTGAATTCCCTGGTCTTTGCTAAATTGCATGGCCTTGTGGGTGCACTGGGAAGTTGGTGTGCGCTGATGCACATCGCGCGGTGGCTGGTGATGGATGGACGCGTTTTGCAGCCTGCTGGAAATGAGAGCAGAGTAAACGGATGAGCCCTACATAATTAAATGTGAGAACAAACAAGCTTCAAATACAGCGACTGCATGCTCTGACATACGTTTAGGGCAAATCCATTTGAATTCAATCACTTTTTGACAGCATCCCTTTTGATTTAAACAAAAGTTTCAATACATGTTTGCCCAAGGAAGAAGTGGTCAGAAACGGACTTTTTGGACCTGAATGCCAATAAGGTGATAAAAGGTGCTCAAAGTTAATACATTTTGCATAACCCACCATAGGAAATCCATGTCTTCGCCAGAAAAAATAAAACGGATGAGTATGATACAATTTAAAAGCTTAAAGTTAACAATTGTATTATTTCTTGATTTTTTTGTAACAAATATTACATTTTTAAACCTTTAAAAAAAGGTGCAATATGCAGAAATCGCTCAGCCATTTCCTGGTTGCTAGAATTCTAATAGTTCCCCTAATTTCAATTTGTGACAAAACAAGCAATGCGTAGTGTAGAGAATGCTTGTACCAACTAAACCGCTGTGAAATATATTGTCAATAACCAAAAATATTGTATTTGTTTGAAGCGTAGAAATAACACACATAGAACATGTCTACTGCTTCTTAGACTTGCCTTGAATGAGACGGACAGATATAACTCACATTTCTATGTGAATTTGATCAGGGTCGCCCAAAAAGTTACATATTGCAGCTTTAACGTCAATTATCTAAAAGCCTCTGACTCGTTTCAGGAAACTAGGTGTATGTCGCGCATTACTACTTCACAGGGGAGGCATTTGATCGTAAACTTGTATTTTTATCAAAATGTGTTTGACAGAAATGCCTTCTGCAACATGTGAACTTTCATGTGCCTTAATAACAAACTTGTATGCCATCTGTTAATATGAAAACAATTGTTAAATTACGAGCCTAGTTGGTTTAGCCAAGGGAAAAGGCAGGAACCTTCCTGCTAGCCATGATTGGCTGAAATAATGGATGGGCTGGACATGCCGAGAGAGGAGTTCGGATTGGTCTGCCATGTAGCGAGCTTCTGTCTATAAGATGAGCTGCTCAGTACGTGTAGGTAATCATTTCTAACGTGGCTTTAAAGAAAAAGATATCACGAAGAACTGCAAAAGTGTTGATAATGCTCTCTACTTTCTGGAGGACTGAGTTTTGACATCCGTGGAATGCCCGGTGGAAGCAGAGTATGACAGCTAAGGAGACGGAGAAAATTCTGGTGTTTGATTGCAAATATGCGGAGGGAGGCAAAAAGAAAAGGCTGTTGTATAAGATCTTCGGATAGATCTTCAAACTAAGGGCAACCATGCCAGTAAGTCATTTTCATTTCCAGTTAAAGTATAATGTTAGCTAGCTAGCTAACGTTACTGTGTTGTAATATTATTCGTATCTCAAGGCCATTTGCATTGCTAGTTATAGCCTAATGTTAGCTAGCTAACATTGAACCTGGTTGGTTAGCTACCTGCAGATTCAGGCAGGGTAGTAACGTTATGAGTTGGGTTTATGGTTTAGCTAGCTAGGGACATTTATAAACAAAAGACTCCACTATGCAAGTAACTATTTCAATAGAATGTTTCCGATGTCACTGCGACAACTGTCGATAGACGTAGCTGGAATATTCACTCTGGCTATCTACTCAGATTTCAAAGCACTCTTGTCTTAGTGTGCCAGAGTGCAGAATAACTGATGAATTTACCCAGCTCAACACTCGTTGAATATGGCCGGTGTCATAAAGCTTTGGCAAAAAAAGCACAAAACAGCCTAACCAGCTCTGCTAGTGTGAGTAAAATGGTCAGAGTGAGCTGTTCCCTCATTTGTGTCCGGAAGTAAATAGCAAGCTAGCCAACGTTAGCCAGACAGCAGTAGTCAAGCACCCAAGCCGTTAGGTCAGAACCCTCAGATCAACCCTACCTTTCGACCAGAGCGTCCAGTGTGCGAAACACTCAATTTACGAACGGCCAATCTGACAACACAGTTTACGAACACCCAGTGCACACTCTGGCACTCCAGATTCAATTTACAAACATACGTGTAGATTAAACCAGCCTTTAGTCTTAATCTTTGGCTGTTTAGTACACAGCCTCACATGTGAATCCTTAAAGAGATGGGTGGGGCTAAAGTTTAAGAGGGTGTGAACGATGCTGAATGGGTGTAGACAAAATTAGAGCTCTCCTGTAGGTACCAAAACAAGGGCCATTTTCTCAAAAGTGAGGTTACAAGTTTATCAATTTTCAAAGCAGAATTACTTTCCCATTGTTCCTCAACTGTAGTGTACATATCATTTTCTAGCTCTGAGTCTGTACTTTTATCCAATATAAAAACAGTTTCATTATTTTGCTACATAAGACCGAATCGAGCCGGTTGGTCAAGGGGTCTGAATACTTTCCGAATGCACTGTATCCTGAGAGTGACAATCAAATCAAACAGATTGGAGAGCTTACAACTAGACACAAAGGAAATGTTCATTTGAGAACACAACACAGAAACATAGACACATTAGAGACAGAACACCTTCCCTTCCTTATTGCAGGATTGTGACAACGATGTGATTTTGGAGGTATGGCAACCTGAGACTAGTCCAAAACATGACAACCACCCTGTATTCAAGAGCATGTTGTATCTCAACCGATGGTGGACACAACGCAACAACCTTAGATGATGTAAAACAGGGTCTAAGCTACAGCAGTTGTGAATATGAAAAAAAGTTTAAGAGATTTTAGATCAATGTTAACAAAAAAAAGGACCATTTTGATTATTTATTTTTTAATTCTAAAGAATTATACAATATTTGTAAAACCCAGTTTGTAAGACTTTAAAATGGTAACAATCTCAACCATTTATCTTTTTCAGTGAGGAAGACATGGATGTCTCATGGTATGGTGCGGTATGCAAAATGGGTAAACTTTGAGCACCTTCATCTCTTGAATGTTTTGGCATTCAGGTCCAAAGATTCACTTTCTGAGCACTAAGTATGGAAGGTTTCATTCAAATCAAAAAGGGGTGCTGTCAAAAAGTGACTTATTTCAAATGGATTTACCCATTCAATAGAGGCAGGCGTTTAAGAAATAAACAGCCTAATCAACTTACTTAGGCCTAGGGCTGACCCCATTTAGTCGACTGGTCGATTGTTTGGTCAAGGCTATTGGTCGACCAAGTATTTTTTAGTCTAGCAGTTACAAAGAAATTCAAAATGTAGGGCACGTCTTGATTGATGCCCGTCTCAGTGGACTATTCCATTGCGGAGGCCGTGGGGATGAAACACCAGTATTACCAGTAGTACATTTACCTTTAATTCACATAATTTTTTATCTACAATGTTTGT
The DNA here is from genome assembly GCF_045679555.1 of Salvelinus alpinus. Classification (NCBI taxonomy): domain Eukaryota; kingdom Metazoa; phylum Chordata; class Actinopteri; order Salmoniformes; family Salmonidae; genus Salvelinus; species Salvelinus alpinus. The sequence goes on along the minus strand of NC_092104.1, from coordinate 50,088,819 downwards.
TTGGTTACCATAATTTCTGTTAATGCATTCAATATATTATTATTATTACAGTATTTTACATTTCTCATTGTCGGAATGGACACGTTGTTTGCAGAGCACACAACCTACAGTAGGCTACACTTATTTCATTCCATTTACCAGTTGTCAATTTATTCAGTGTGTTTTATTTGGAGCCCTCTTGTCAATGTTGAGTAAGGACGTGCACCTGATTATGCATAGAAGTAGGCCTAGGAAACCTGGCCTGCGTGCAAAATGTAGGCTTATAAATGTGCCCATTTAGGGATCTGATAGTATTTCTGATTTACTTAATTCACCACCACGAATGAGTTGTGGAGCTTCTAAAATAATTTCTCTTCACATCAAAACAGCAAGTAAACAAAGTGTGTTTTTACATCCACTAAGAATGACAACAGTTCCTCAATGTAGCCTATTTGAACAAATCTTTCAAGCTTTCTCCCCTTCGATAACCACGGGTTGAAAGGTGAAAATAAATGTCATGCTCTGATCAGGTGGAAACATCATAAAATAGGCCTACCTGATTACTTCTTATCCCTTGCGCAGGAAACTTGGAGGGTCCAGAATATTTTATACAATGTTGCAAGTTTGTTAGCATCTGGGCTGGACCAAGTTAATACAATGTTTCAAGTTCCTTGCAAACAGGCCATGCATAGCCAATGTGATTTATTTTCTACCTGTAGGCTGCAATTGTTTTATTTGTTGGCTTTATGTAGGCTAGTTGGCAATGGCATAGTTGGCAATGGAAGTTACTATTAGATTTGTATAATTTATATTTTGAGATACGACAAATTTATTATAAATAAATTAAACTGTTCCATGAAAATGTGCATATGAAAATCATAACTGACACGTAGAAATGGTAAGATAAACTGGCACTCCAAATGGAAAAGGTTGCTGACCCCTGGTGTAGTCTATTACCGACAACTTCGGGAGTGTAATGGCAAAATCTGTGACGGCCAGCAGCAGTGGGAGGTGGTGGATTGGGACAAGTTTTTGTTCTTCTGGTTAGGCTATCTTGATCTCTGGCTCCCTCTTGAGTAATGTGTGCATCTTAATTATTTAATCAGTGTGCTTAAAGCATCAGACAAGCTCAGTAGCTTACATATAGTTGATTTTATTAAAACATATAGGGTGTGTCTACAGTATATGGAAAAATACACGTTTAAGAATTTCGACCAGGCGATTGGTCAAAAGACTCTTGGTCGACCAAGATTATTTTTTTTATTTTTTTTATATGTAATAGGGGACAGCCCTCCTTAGGCCTAATCATAAATGAATGTCTATGAGCCTATACACACCTAAAGGCGATGGCGTCTCCAGTGCCCATCATCAACTTGCAATATTTCTAATTGATTATGTGCACTGGTAAACTGATTAATTGTTGGATCAGTCAGGAAGCATATCAGATTGGCCATTTATTTAAATGTATTTTTATATATTCAGGGGAACCCAATTGAGACCAGTGTCTCATTTACAAATGGTGCCCTGAAGACAAAAAAACATTCCATCTATACAATACTTTAGGTATTGCCTATATAATAATGTTTTATATAACTTGTTTTAAGCATACATATGGCTCATAATAGGCTGTAAATTCAGGATCATTATGAGATAAAACTTATGATAGTCATACATGCTAAAGACAAGTCTTACAATGCATTATAACTGCATTATAGCCTACCTGCAGCCTTTAAGTAAAGTATTACCATCAGATTTAAGCAGCTATTAAGTAAATCAGAGGTTCTAGTTTTATAGCCAATCCAACAGGTCTTAATTACTACATGCTTGGATCAGGGGAGGCCTGGCCTGACTTCCTCCTGTCAGTCACACTGTTCCTTCCCTCTTTAACCAGACAGACAGACAGACAAAATGGCCCTGGGAGGAGAGGTGGAAGGATGGCAACATGGATGGATGGGGTGGGATAGAATGGGAGAGGATAGGAGACGGAGAGGAGAGCCGGGGTTGAGTAAGTATATGGTTGAGCAAAGAAAGGGAATGAAAAACAGATGAAGATATTAATGAGGTGTAGAAAGGATAGGACGGATAAAGAGTGGGCCTGTTTTGGCTTTTGCTTCTACACAAATACACTCGCGCATAACCCATCTCCACGTCTATTCTGTCAACAGAGCTCTTCACCTCCGGCTAAAGACTGAGGAGGAGGCTGTCCTGTGACGGTTTGTTATGGTAACCGCTTCACTTTGAGTACTATGACGACTCCCACACACAGCTAAGAGCCAGGGGCAGCATGGTCAAGCAGCCGTCGACAACGAGTCTGCTGTAGCATCATCAACAACACAGAAGGATGCTTTTGGATTGCATGTAGGATTAAAGACAGTTAACAACAAGAGACAGAAGACCGGTCATAAAAAGCTCGTTACCTCCCGAGTGGAGCAGCGGTCTAAGGCTACAGACCCAGGTTCGATCCCGAGCTCTATCACAACCGGGCCGTGATCTGGAGTCCCATAGGGGCGGCGCACAATTGGCCCAGCATCGTCTGGGTTAGGGGAGGGTTTGACGGGGGTGGCTTTACTTGGCTCATTGCGTTCTAGCGACTCCTTGTGACGGACCGGGCGCCTGCAGGCTGACCTCGGTCGTCAGTTGAACGGTGTTTCCTCCTCCGACACATTGGTGCGGCTGGCTTCCGGGTTAAGCGGGCAAGTGTTAAGAGGCGCTATTTGGAGGGTCATGTTTTCGGAGGACGTATGACTTGACCTTTGCCTCCGAGCCCATTGGGGAGTTGCAGCGATGAGACAAGATCAAAATGGGGAGAAAAAGAAAAGAAATAAAATAAAATTGTTACTCTGTGTGTGTGTGCGTAGATAGGCCAGGACAACTGAGTTAGAGCAGTAAATATCTTGCTGGTAATAGGATTAGAGTTCCAGGAGGCAGTGGGCACGTGGCCAGAGAGGGCAACCTACCAAGCATTAGCCTCACTTCCCTTCACCCTCGGAGCACTGAGGTACTGGGAAGCAGACTACACTGCCATACACACTAAATAACAACAATCAGACAAACCATGTATGGTCACACACACACAAACTCACACACAGGGACTCCCACACACACACGGACTCCCACAAAAAAAAACACACATAAGAGAAACAGATACATAAAACAAATAACTGCACACTGACAGCATACAGTAAGTGATAAAATGGAGAGGCTAACCAAAGGACCACGAACGAGTTTCAAATATCCCAACTGTGATCCTCAAATGACTAATGACACCATATTACGTCAATACTGAATAAATGGTCACGTTTGATGTGCTCAAATGTCAACAGAGGACCTAAGTTGCATCCCAAATGGAACCCTATATAGGGCACTACATTTGATCAGGGCCCTATGGAACCCTAGTGCACTATAAAAGAAATAGGGTGCCATTTGGGACGCGATCATAGTCTGATGCCTTGCATTCCACTGCGGGCATTCCATTGGTCTGCCTAAACTCTCTAGCTGGGTCCCACTGAGACCTCTTCCTTCCTATTTACTCTCTCACTGGCAAAAATGCTTTCCAAACAAACAACCATCTCTCTTCCTATCTAAGCAGTTAGTCCCTAGAGTTCCCTTCCTTCCTTCCTCGTCATACACATCAAGAGCCAAGTCTCCCGTCTTAGTTCTCTCCGTCCTGCTTTCTGTCCGTCCGTCCGTCCACCAACGCTCTGTGCTTGTGAAACTTTAGATGGATTTCGTCTTTGATAGTCAATTTTATTACGAGACATGACGTGGCCCATTTCCTTCCTAGTGGCAAGGGCACATTTCAGTCAGGATTTTTAATTTTGTTAACAACACTCACTGTGAGTGTACGAACAGTAAATCAGAACAACAAATGGCAGGCTGTGTTCGGTTTATTTAAGTAACAAAATGGGAGGTTTTGGTTTTCAACTGTCCCACTTGGACTGCAAGAAGTGAATTTGACATTTTACACAATGACATACTGTATCTGATATTATTCAACTATTGTAGTACATGGAATCCTAAATGGATCCTTCTAGAATCTCTCAGCAACAGGCATTAGACAGCCGTGGTCAACAACTGTGGATTCAAGGGGGCTTAAATTCAGACTAAGTGTCCCTGACACATTATCTAACCGACATTACCGGTGACCTGACACACTGACCAATGACACTTTGAGAGGGTCTTGGCTGAGCAGGGGTTAACAAGGGGTCTTTGTGACAGACAAGTGTCCTGCTCAGCCAATTGGGACTGAGCTGTGTGCTTCCCAGAGCCAATGAAAAGGCCTGCTGCGCTCCTTCCTCTGCCCCGCTGCTTTCCTCCAGCACTACAGTAAACTGGCTTAACCTTTGTCTCTCAGTGATGAAGAGATTAGACGCCCATACGGTTCCCCTGCTGGAGGAAGGCTATGGCAATCTGCTTCTTCACACAAGGAAGACTTTTGTGCAGTGCCTGTGGGGTACTTTTCCTCTTTTCTGCTGTACATTCTGCACATCTATTGGTCTCCCTCTGACCCTCCCTCTCCAATTTCTTATTTTCTCCATCTCCCTCTTCCCCTCCCTCTCCAGCCGAGTGTTAACTGGGCTGTCGTCCATCAGCAGCCCAAAGCAGCAAATTTAATTTGAAAGTGAAAATTGTCCAGAAGCCGAAAGGTGGAGATTCCAATAGCTTTTTCACAGCTTTTCGAGGAATGATCCACAAGAGAGAGAGAGAGAAAGAGAGAAAACGTGCCTGCATGCAGCAGGTGCAGGACAAGAGTTTCACAACACAACAAGCAGACAGGCAGCCTTATGGGAAGCAGTCCCAGAGTCAAAGTCAGCCAACTTAAAAAAGGGCACCGTTTCAGCACCACAGACCCCCACTCCTTCTGTGACCCCGTGCTAGTGACCCCTAATCACGAGCTGGTGGGTAAGGGGTAGCATGACATCACCCTGTCTGAGGGTTTATTCCACTGACATCATCGTCCGGAGGCAGAGGGGAGAACAGGCTGTCCAGGCCTTTCAGTACCTCTCTCAGCAACAGAGGCCCCTTTCAACAGCCGGCCCGGCCAACCTCAGTCCAGTCCAGCCCTGCCCAGAGCCTCTGACAGTCTCAGCTCCCAGTCTTCTCTGGGGAATTTACACCAATAGGTATTCACACAGCCATCAACAGGAATCAGCCAGACCCTCCAGTATAACCTTAAACCTTTACACTTGTGGGAATTGTCCTATATGGATAATGCTACATTTAAAATGTTTATTCCAGTAGAAATATGCAATGCATAAGCATGGTAGCAATTGAAAGGCAACAGTTTGGAGAATATGGGAAAATTATTAGTCCAAAGTTGATGACACAACAGTTCACCTGACACAATACTGAATCCAAACATTATGTTATGAAAATGAGGGGAAGGTGCAACATAAGACACAAAAAAAATGACACGTGTGTGTGAGAGGACTATGGCCCATGTGTAGACTTTACAGGTCATGCAGCTTTAGTATTCTGATCATAGAGTTCTGATCATGGAATTCCCGAACGCGTCCTACGTCTACACCTACATTTAAACGTGTCTACCATGTGCGCTCTATATATACATAAAACTATGCATTCTACAAACAGTGGAATAGGCAAAATATGATAACACGTCAGTAGCTAACTACTGTACCTAACACGCCAGTAAACATCTGTAGATAGCCAGCAAGCAACACTAAAATAATTGCAAACAGGTTAGAATAACTCTAGCCAAACAAAAAAAGTAAAATTATTATAAATATCAGCTAGCATTTGAGGCCAGCAACCCCATCCCTCACACGCTAGGAACGCATTTCCTCCAACATTATAATGAAAAGGTGCCTCTCGGTTTTCTGGAGACTTGTGGGAGGAGTGCTGCTGACGTCGCCCACTGTATGCACTTTCGGGTAGCCTGATTGTGTCCAGATTGAGAAGAGATCCACATACACCCCTGACCACGTCCTGAAGTGGTCCGTCTAGACCAGTCTATTCAATGTGATCTTCGTATTCTGATAGAAGTCGCGTGTACGTATCAAAATGTAGAGACAATCTAACATCTCCAAAGTGTGCACAGCTCCTAATTAATTTCAATGCACTTGTATGACTCAAAGAAGAGTTTAACTATTCGTTGCTGTTATTCGCTCTCCTAGATGTGCCGTTGAGTAACTAGAGCAAGCACACTTGTAGTTATTTTTGTTTGGAACACAACCCTGCATCCATCCCCGCAATGTTGTTTACGCAATCCAAAAACGGCCCATTATAGATCGCAATCTGGGTCAGGTGGGCATCATTTGAAAGCTTGTTCTATTGCTAACATGACTAGCTAAGTTATAAAATACGATCTTACGGTGTTATGCATTCACAGGGCAATTCAGAGAATCCGAATTGTTGACCGCATAGAAAGGAGTCGTCGTGCGCATTCAGGTACGTGAACAGCAGCAAAAAAAAATGTGAAGCGCCTTACGCGTACGTGTGTTTGGCTTGCTTATATGACATCAAAGCGGCATTTATTATCATCCTCAATGTCACATCTTTCAAAATACATAGAGAGTCTTCTTAAATTTACAGCATTTCCCCTCACTCGGACAACCAAAAATGTGCAAAAGTGTCCCAAGTAGCGGGAGTGAAGAGGCAACTTCTTGTCACGAGCAGAGCTCAAGTTCAAAACGTCCGTCAGCCAGACCCATACAGCGCTGCGATGCACAGAACCTGAGCTCTGACGTCATTTATAGCGTGTTACTGTATCGCCACTGCGTTCCAATTTAGGCGCTTATCAGTGCTCAAATATGCCATTTTCAACCCATATATGGGTACAAGTATAAACGGTTAAGAGAAGACTCACCGGGTCTTCTACAACTGCAATAGTGTGAGAACCACAGAGAGCAGTGTACTGTTTTTGCTATGACCTACGGAAATTGTGCTGAGACATGTACACATTTATTGGTATGCCATTAATTGAACAGTACCAATACAAAAGCTGAAATACATATTTTTTTTGCAGCTGCAAGAGGTTCAGAGGTCAACCTTTCGGAGTGTGAATTTACTGGCCTGTGAAAAAGAACATGGATGTTAAAAGCCACTTACTTCGGCTGGTTGACCCCCAACAGAGGACGACATCCAACTGAGAGCCAAAAAAGGAATCAAATTCAAAGCATCTGAACACCCTCAATGTACACGCCAATGAAATCATTTGGCAAGTTCAGTATCTTCCCGCTTAGCCTACTTATTTGAGTCTATCCTCACAACTGAAGACCTGAGCAATGAGTTTTTTTTTGGTTTGTACTATGCCTGTGTAATTGACTACAAACACACACACATATATACAAAGGTTTGGACACACCTACTCATTCAAGGGTTTTTCTTTATTTTTACTATTTTCTACATTGTAGAATAATAGTGAAGACATCAACACTACAAAATAACACGTATGGAATCATGTAGTAACCAAAAGTGTTAAACACAGCAAAATATATTTTCCGGATCGACTGATCTTCATGTCTTAAAGTAACCCCTCCACCCCCTCTTCATGTCTTATTTACCCCTCCACCCCCTCTTCAGAGGACAAATATCTTTGAGCTTATTTTTTTAACAGCTTTTTTTTGCTACATATACATTTTGCATACATGGTACTTTTCTATAAAGCAGTCACATAACAATAATACATTACCAAACATGAGCTCTTTAATCCCAACCCTCAGCCACTCTCAGCCCATCCCACCCATCACCATAGACCACCCTTGTTTGGTTTCCATGTGCCATATCATTTTCAATTGTGATGTTTTACATTATTTATCTTTCTAATCGTATAGTATCCACAGATTGTGAGCTTAAGATGAAAACCTTTCCTACGAGTATCATTTATTGACTGACTATGGCTTTCCCAATTCGCCCAACACTGCTATTTGTAAGGTTAATTAAAGTGCATGTTGTGATTTGTTTTACCATTCCTGAACCTGTGACCAGAAACAAGCTACATAGCTCAATAGGGGCAATACCAAAATAAATGATCTACAGAGCTGAGATTGTTGTATGCCCCATATATAAAGCATTTTGTTGGTGGCAAGAATGTTATATCATTGAAAAACTCAAGTGTTGAAGCAAGTGCTTTTTTGAACAGTTCATAAACCATGTGCCATGGAATCGTATGGCGCAGCTGTCAACATTTGTCCTCAGATGAAACTGGTATATTTTTCTATTTATGCCAATTCCTTTCAGCCAATTTGTATCTTTAATATATGGCAGGCAAACAAGTTCCCTACCTACTTCCCTTTTCCACTTGCCTCCTCCATAATTGTGGTAGTGCTGCAATCAGTTGGTTGTAAGTTGGATTGTGCAGACAATCCCATATATTTTCTATTTCTAACTGCATGTGTGACATAACTCCTCCGTTTTAATTCAGAATATCATATGTATATACACACAGTTGAAGTCGTTAGTTTACATACACTTAGGTTGGAGTCATTAAAACTTGTTTTTCAACCACTCCAAATTTCTTGTTAACAAACTATGGTTTTGGCACGTCGGTTAGTACATCTACTTTGTGCATGACAAGTAATTTTTCCAACAATTGTTAACAGACAGATTATTTTACTGTATCACAAATCCAATGGGTCAGAAGTTAACATACACTAAGTTGACTGTGCCTTTAAACAGCTTGGAAAATTCCAGACAATTATGTCATGGCTTTAGAAGCTTCTGATAAGCTAATTGACATAATTTGAGTCAATTGGAGGTGTACCTGTGGATGTATTTCAAGGCCTACCTTCAAACAGTGCCTCTTTGCTTGACATCATGGGAAATCAAAAGAAATCAGCCAAGACCTCAGAAAAACAATTGCAGACCTCCACAAGTCTGGTTCATCATTTGGAGAAATTTCCAAGTGCCTGACGGTACCATGTTCATATGTACAAACAATAGTACGCAAATATAAACACCATGGGACCACGCAGCTGTCATACCGCTCAGGAAAGAGACGCGTTCTGTCTCCTAGAGATGAACGTACTTTGGTGCGAAAAGAGCAAATCAATCCCAGAACAGCAGCAAAGGACCTTGTGAAGATGCTGGAGGAAACCGGTACAAAAGTATCTAAATCCACAGTAAAACGAGTCATATAACGACATAACCTGAAAGGCCGCTGATAAAATAATTTATATGTCTAAAGATGATGAAATAATTCCACTCTGAAACCATATAATTGTATGAAATTTATTAGAATCATAAAACTATAATCTGATGTGTGTAGTTTTAGTCAGAATTAGAACAAGGACCTTTTGTTCCTTTTTAGTATGTAAGCAGGGTGCAAGTGTGAAACAAATGATAAGAGGAGCCATCGACAGACGAGTTGTACTACTGTGTCCCTTACAGGACATTCTGTCTCCACCTGTGGAGGGGAGAAACTTTTAGGCTTGCAGAAAATTATGAAACATCTTGCAGATTAAACAATGTATCTATGTAGTGGAAAAACACAGACTGTCTAAGCAAGGCGTAGCTTAAGATTTGAACTTGTCTGTGTTATAAAGACTGGGTTTGCATTTTTGATGTTAGAACGTTCTCGTGAATAAACGTTTTGACTATTGTAAGCTGGGAAATCTGTCTGTTTCATTCAACCAGAATCTTTGCAGACTGAGTAGATTAACTGGAGTTGATGAACATTGATAACAACATTCTCATAACAGCCGCTCAGCGAGGAAGAAGCCACTGCTCCAAAACCGCCATAAAAAAGCCAGACTACGGTTTGCAACTGCACATGGGGATAAAGATCGTACTTTTTGGAAAAATGTCCTCTGGTCTGATGAAACAAAAATAGAACTGTTTGGCCATAATGACCATCGTTATGTTTGGAGGAAAAAGGGGGAGACGTGCAAGCCGACGAACACCATCCCAACCGTGAAGCACGGGGGTGGCAGCATCATGTTGTGGGGGTGCTTTGCTGCAGGAGGGACTGGTGCACTTCACAAAATAGATGGCATCATGAGGTAGGAAAATCCTGTGGATATATTGAAGCTACGTCTCAAGACATCAGTCAGGAAGATAAAGCTTGGTCGCAAATGGGTCTTCCAAATGGACAATGACCCCATACTTCCAAAGTTGTGGCAAAATGGCTTAAGGACAACACAGTCAAGATATTGGAGTGGCCATGACAAAGCCCTGACCTCAATCCTATAGAAGATTTGTGTGCAGAACTGAAAAAGTGTGTGCGAGCAAGGAGGCCTACAAACCTAACTTAGTTACACCAGCTCTGTCAGGAGGAATGGGCCAAAATTCACCCAACTTACTGTGGGAAGCTTGTGGAAGGCTACCCAAAACGTTTGACCCAAGTTTAAATTGTTTAAGGCAATGCTACCAAATACTAATTACATACTCAAACTTCTGACCCACTGGGAATGTGATGAAAGAAATAAAAGCTGAAATAAATCATCATTCTCTACTATTATTCAGACATTTCACATTCTTAAAATAAAGTGGTGATCCTAACTGACCTAAAAATGAATTTTTACTAGGTTTAAATGTCAGGAATTGTGAAAAACGGAGTTTAAATGTATTTGGTGTATGTACATTTCTGACTTCAACTGTATGTATGTATGTATGTATGTATGTATGTATGTATGTATGTATGTATGTATGTACGTACAGTGGGGCAAAAAGGTATTTAGTCAGCCACCAATTGTGCAAGTTCTCCCACTTAAAAAGATGAGAGGCCTGTAATTTATCATCATAGGTACAAATCCAAACAACGATTGTTCTGGACAAAGGACCCCTTGTACAACATTCTGATGGAAGATCATCAAAAGTAGGACCCATTTTATGATGCTATTTCATATATCTGTCGAACATGTTGTACTAGTAGTTTGCGCCCAGATTTTGGGCACTCTCTCGCTATAACTAAGCTGGATGTCGTAATGAAGTTATTTTTAGAATTCTAACACGGCGATTGCATTAAGAACTAGTGTATCTATCATTTCCTATACAACATGTATTTTTTAGTAATGTTTATGAATAGTTATTTGGTCAGAATATGTGAGTGTCAGAAAAATATCCGGACGTTGTGGGAAAAAGATGCTACGTTAGCACAATGTATAACCACTGATTTCAGCTCTAAATATGCACATTTTCGAACAAAACATAAGTGTATGTATAACCTGATGTTATAGGACTGTCATCTGATGAAGCTTATCAAGGTTAGTCAAAAATTATATATCTTTTGCTGGTTTGTTACGATCGCTAACTTTTGCTGCTGGTAAATGGCTTGTGTTTCTGGCTATTGTGGTAAGCTAATATAATGCTATATTGTGTTTTCGCTGTAAAACACTTAAGAAATCGGAAATATTGGCTGGAATCACAAGATGCCTGTCTTTCATTTGCTGTACACCATGTATTTTTCAGAAATGTTTTATGATGAGTATTTAGGTATTTGACGTTGGTGTCTGTAATTACTCTGGCTGCTTCGGTGCTATTTCTGACGGTAGCTGTGATGGTAGCTGCAATGTAAAACTGATTTATAGCTCAAATATGCACATTTTTCGAACAAAACATAGATTTATTGAATAACATGTTATAAGACTGTCATCTGATGAAGTTGTTTCTTGGTTAGTTTGGTTGGTTCTTGGTTAGTTAGGTTGGTTTTGTGCATGCTACCTGTGCTGTGAAAAATGTCTGTCCTTTTTTGTATTTGGTGGTGAGCTAACATAAATATACGTGGTGTTTTCGCTGTAAAACATTTTAAAAATCGGACATGTTGGCTGGATTCACAAGATGTTTATCTTTCATATGCTGTATTGGACTTGTTAATGTGTGAAAGTTAAATATTTCTAAAAAATATATTTTGAATTTCGCGCCCTGCACTTGAAGTGGCTGTTGTCATATTGTGCCCGGCTTCGGGCTTGCAGCCCAAAGAAGTTAACAGCTTCTACCCCAAGCTATAAGACTTCTGAACAGCTAATCAAAGGGCTACCCAGACCCCTCTTTTACCCTGCTGCTACTCTGTTTATCTATGCATGATCACTCTACCTACATTTACATATTACCTTCACTATCCGGAGCCCCCGCACATTGACTCTGTACTGTTACCCCCTGTATATAGCCTCGCTATTGCTGTTGTTATTTTACTGCTGCTGTTTAAATATTTGTTACGTTTATTTCTTACTTTACACGTTTTTCTTCGTAACTTCTTAAAGCATTGTTGGTTGAGGGCTTGTAAGTAAGCATTTCACCTGTTGAATTCGGCACGTGACAAATGCAATTTGATCATGCAGCCTTATGTCTAAAAAAATTATAGCCCAACATTTGTATCACAACTAAAGTTACATAAATAACTCAATTAAGCATATAGGAAGACAGGTTTCTTTGTTAACGGCTCAACACAAAATAGCCGTGTGCACACTTGTCACGTCTACTCCCGTTCTCCCTCTCCAGCGCTCGATGTCGCCGGTCTACTAACCATCGGTCCTGGCTACCCATCTTTACGCACACCTGGCAACCTTCATAACACACACCTGCGCCTCATCATTAGGCACACCTGGACATCACCTCCCTGATTACTTCCCCTTTATCTAGCACGCCGTTGTCATCACCCACCAGGCAAATAGCAAATAGGGCTAAAAGACCAAGTCCATATTATGGCAAGAACAGCTCAAATAAGCAAAGAGAAATGACAGTCCATCATTACTTTAAGACATGGTCAGTCAATACGGAACATTTCAATAACTTTGAAAGTTTCTAAAAGTGCAGTCGCAAAAACCATCAAGCGCTATGATGAAACTGGCTCTCATGAGGACCGCCACAGGAAAGGAAGAGCAGCGTTACCTCTGCTGCAGAGGATAAGTTCATTAGAGTTACAGGCCTCAGAATTTGCAGCCCAAATAAGTGATTCACAGAGTTCAAGAAACAGACATCACCATCAATTGTTCAAAGGAGACTGTGTGAAATCAGGCCCTCATGGTCGAATTGTTGCAAAGAAACCACTACTAAAGGACACCAATAAGAAGAGACTTGCTTGGGCCAAGAAACACGAGCAATGGACATTAGACCGGTGGAAATCTGTCCTTTGGTCTGATGAGTACAACTTTCAGATTTTTGGCTCCAACCGCCGTGTCTTTGTGAGACGCAGAGTAGGTGAACGGATGATCACCGCATGTGTAGTCCCACCGTGAAGCATGGAGGAGGTGGTGTGATGGTATGGGGGTGCTTTGCTGGTGACAATGTCAGTAATTTATTTAGAATTCAAGGCACAATTACCCAGAATGGCTACCACAGCATTCTGCAGCGATATGCCATCCCATATGGTTTGCACTTAGTGACACTATCATTTGTTTTTTTAACAGGACAATGACTCAACATACCTCCAAGCTGTGTAAGGGCTATTTGACCAAGAAGGAGAGTGATGAGTGCTGCATCAGATGACCTGGCCTCCACAATCACCTGACAACTCAATTGAGATGGTTTGGGATGAGTTGGATGCAGAGTGAAGAAAAAGCAGCCAACAAGTGCTCAGCATACGTGGGAACTCCTTCAAGACTGTTGGAAAAGCATTCCAGGTGAAGCTGGTTGAGAGAATGCCAAGAGTGTGCAAAGCTGGCATCAAGGCAAAGGGTGGCTACTTTGAATAATCTAAAATATATTGATGCTGAACACTTTTTTGGTTACTACATGATTCAATGTGTTATTTCAGCTTGTCTTCACTATTATTCCACAATGTAGAAAATAGTTTAAAAAAAATAAAAACTAGAATGAGTAGGTGTGTACAAACTTTTGACTGGTACTGTACTTTGGCCACTCCACGATCAGCTGGCGCGCAACTGGGGACGTCGAAGGACGAGGTCCTTCGCGTTCTTCAACGTCTAGATCTTCTCAAGGGGCGTTTCCCCCAAAGAGTGGATGATCCTCTACCATGAGTTGACCTAGCACCCTAGCCCATTCAGAAGTCTGCCCAGGTCAGCGATGCCCATTTGTCCCTTACAGATAAATATGACGGAATTCCATCCAAATGCTGTGGCTTCCTCCTCCAGTGCTCCCTCTACTTTGCTCATCAAAACGGGAGCTCCACCACCGAGAGGTCCAAGGTTGCCACGGTTATTTCCCTATTGACCCGGCAGGCATTGGAATGGGCTACGGCCGTCTGGGAGGGAGCAGCTGGGTGCCTATGGGAGGTTCATGGCTCTGTTCAGAGTCGTCGTCGATCATTCACTGGAGGGCAGAGAGGGGGGTGAGCGCCTACTCAAACTACGGCTGGAGGACCAGACTGCTGCGAAGAACGCCCTCAGATTTTGTACAGTGGGAGCATCCAGCGGATGGAATGAGCCGGCGCTCCGCACCTTATTCAGAAGAGGATTGCGGAGCTGGCATGCCGCGATGTCACTCATTGAGCCCACTCAAAGCGATGAACATCCGTCTGGATAACCTCCTTCAGAAGCACTCCCATTGCCTCTCTCCCTTCGTTGACTGATCTGAGTCATGAACCTATGGAGGTAGGGGCCACACACTGAGCGACGCCGTCAGAGACAACTGGGGCTCTGTCCCTATTGTGGCCAGGAGGGAGACCAGCTTTAAAAGGTGTCCGCTACGTTCTTACCCAAGAGTCATTTGAGCAGATGGACGGTCCAGTGATCATCCATCATCTTCACTAAACCCTTTTTGGTACCGATTTCACGAGCTGTCTGTCTATAATATGTTGTTTCCACAGCTCTAGTGGATTAAGGTGCCGCAGGGAATTTTATTGACCAGGCCTTTGCCTCCTCCCTGAAGACATCATACCCGTTCTCCTCTTGGTTTCCGGTTCAAGCACTGGATAACCGACCACTGGGATCTGGCACAGTCACACACATCACTATCACCGTGGGACCCCTGCACCAAGAAAGCCTCCCCTTCCTTATCATCCAGGCACCCGTACACAAAAGTTGTCCTCAGCTTCCCATGGCTCCAAAGCCATGACCCCAACATCTCCTGGCCGAGGATGGAGATTACAGCCTGGGTACCCGGAAGACCTGCTTTCCCTAACCCTGTTCCACGTCGGTTGAGAGTCCTTTGGTTACCCTCCAGGCCAACATCCCGGAGGTTTACCAGGATCTCCGGGAGGTTTTCTCCAAGGGTCGCGCCACCTGTCTCCTTCATTGTCCCTGGGACTGTGTCATCGACCCGCTAAGAGACAATGCGCCTCCGCATCTACCCCGTTGGTGGCTGAAGCCAAGGCGATGGAGGAGTACATCCAGGAGGCTCTCCAACAGGTTTTCATCCGCCCATCCACCTCCCTTGCAGGTTTCTTCTGCGTGGCCAAGGAGGAGGGGAGGGGGTCTTCATCCGTGTATTGACTACAGAGGTCTCAATGCCATCACCACCAAGTACTGCTACCTGCTTCTCCAAATTAAGCCGTTTTATCCCTCTCTCTGGTCTCCCTACCACTCTCCAGGTTGCTGAGGTCACTGTTTCAGCAGGTCTTCCGGCACTATGGCCTTCCGGAGGACATGGTCGGAGACTGTGGTCCCCAATTCATGTTGCATGTATGGAGAGCCCTCATGGAGAAGCTGGGGGTCACAGTCAGCCTGAAATCCAGGTACCAGCCTCAGTCCAACAGGCATGTGGAGAGGACCAACCAGGAGCTGGGGAGGTTCCTGAGGAGTTACTGCCAGGACCAGCAGAGGGAGTGGACCCGGTTCCTTCCCTGGGCAGAGTACGCCCAGAACTCACTTCATCATCCACCGGGTTGTCTCCCTTCCAGTGCGTCCTGGGGTACCAGCCGGCCCTGGCCCGTGGAACCCGAGCCAGACCGAAGCCCCTGCGGTGGATGAGTGGTTCCGGCGCGCAGAGGATGTTTGGGAAGCTGCCCACGTGAGGCTTCAACGTGCCGTCTGCCACCAGAAGGAGCAGGCGGACTACCACCGCAGTGAGGCACCCGTTTTCCATCCTGGTGATCGCGTCTGGCTCTCCACCAGGAACCTCCCGCCTGCCCTGTCGGAAGCTGAGTCCACTGTTTGTGGGACCATTCAAAGTCCTACGAAGGGGATGAGGAAACTTACCGCTTCGCAATAACTACCGGATCTCACCCACTTTTCTCTCCTCAGGCCGGTGGTTCTTTGTCCCCTGGCTGATACCTTCCCCAATGTATAAATTCCCACACAACACAGAGATACACAGATAAAAATACACAAATAATAACATGGATTTCTGTTCTATGCCAAAATTCACTTATATAATCACAAAAGATACAAACACATTCATGTGCATATGTAGAAATACTGTAATCTCAAAGTACACAAACAGAATAACCATAAATGGAAATTACATTATTACAAATAGAAAAGCAAACATCTAAGAGCAACAACAAAAATGATGAAAAGCTTTTTCCACACACAATCAGTACATTTATAAACATTCAAAGATGTATATCCACCATCTGTAAAAACAACATCCACAGCATCTCCAGAGTATCTTTTGAGGTTTTTATGGCTTGTGTTTTAATTCCGCCGCCTGCGCAATCCAGTTACTTATGAGGTTGTTGACACTATAAAAGTGTGCTTTTTAAGTGTGCTTTTTTTTTGGAGGGATTGAATGTACAACTTTCTACTCAGTGCCAATTTGAATCCGGTTGATTGGATTTGCTCTGGCACTGTATTGATGTACATCATGCCATAGTGCTAAGCTTGTGTGAGGTGTGCTAGGCTAGGTAGAAAAGAGAGAAAGAAGAGGAGTGAAAGCAAGGTCATGGTAGAGATTTGCCAAAGGAGCGTGGATAAGAATAGAGGGAATTACACTTGTTCGAGAGTGCATGGAAGGCCAGAGCAGGACATTCGAGTGGAAGGAGAGAGTGGGCGGCAGGGCAAAAGAGGGGAGAGAAAGAGGGGTTGGAGAGGCTGGGTCGGGCCCAGCTACTGTTGCTGGGCTGGCGGTCTCCTCCTGCATCCTCCTGGCTAGTGTTTATCAAAGGAAGCTGGCTCAAGCCGAGGCATTTCACTGGTTCCTGCACACACAGAGTGCCCTTTGAGGCGAGGCCTGCTCCTAGTCCTAACCAAACCCGGACCCAAGCTGGGGCCAGTGGAAGGCTGGGCGACCATATACAATGCACCCTTTTTTTCCACCACCTCCCCCATGCCCACTCCCTCTCCACAACTGCAGGGAATATTGGTGGCACAGCCATGCAGGGCACAGTTACAAAGAGAGGCACACAAAGAGAGAAAGTGACAGTCACAAAGAGACAGATGCAAAGACAGAGTCCCATTTACGATAGAACCCAGAGAGATCAGGATGAGGATACAGACATGTAGTGTCTCTCACCAAAACAACATGAAACTGTATAAAAGGCTTACTGACATAGCTACTACTCCTCAAAAACATACATGCACACACACACTAGGGAGTAGTGGCGTGACGCAGTGAGATGAAGTGACCCGTTGTGTAGGAATGTTTTGGCCTCATGCAGGACTGTATAGTCAGCTACACAACAGGCCTATCTGCGTTGGCTTGCACACCTTCTCTGTGGAAGACAGGTCTGGGATTAGTTAGGCTACTTCAACAACCTTACAGCTGAACCAACAGTGGGCGGAGAGAAGACCCTGGATCTCCCTGCTGACTTAATGAATGTGTGGATGGACCGTTGCAGTACCTTCGAATGTACACTATTTCTTCTGGTCATCTGTGCCTTAAAACAGGTAAAAGAACAAAATCAGATTTGACCTAAGTATGTGATGGTGGCCTGTCTGAAGTAGGCAGTAGGTACTCAGGCGGTTTAACTTGTTCCGTTCACCTTTCAAGACCCAGAACAGTGGAACTAAAACTGACTCTGACCATGGCTAGTTTAGGGTTGTGCGAGAGGTCAAACTAGACCGTCTGGCAGCATCCCAACATTGACCCTATGGAGGTCATGGCCAAGGGGGTCAGAAGCTCGGTTACCATGGCAATCGGCGTGCCAGGATCAGCAGCACGTTACTCAAGCAGTGATTGCATTCACATCTGCCTTGTCAGTCGACATTACTGTACAGGTACAATGAGGAGCCTGCATGCCTTTTCACGACCACACATTCAAACCAAAACATATAATTGAAATAAATTGGGATTTTGCACACAACAGGTTGTCAGTATCGTCACTGTGGATTTAAAAGAAGCCATACCAGTGTTGTTGTTC
Source organism: Salvelinus alpinus (assembly GCF_045679555.1). Taxonomy (NCBI): domain Eukaryota; kingdom Metazoa; phylum Chordata; class Actinopteri; order Salmoniformes; family Salmonidae; genus Salvelinus; species Salvelinus alpinus. The sequence goes on along the minus strand of NC_092104.1, from coordinate 50,070,746 downwards.
AGCCTGGGTAGGGCTGGCTGGGTCTTACTTGTTGGATTAACTAATCCTGAGCAGATGATCTGTGATCTGTCTAATCACTCGCCAATCAGAGGCAGCAGCGCGCCGGCGGCGTCAGGCGCAACAAGAGGGGAGGGGTTCAGCAGCCTGGTAGCATCCTGCCGTGTTCCAGTCTGGACCCCTGCTGAGTGGGAAAGGGCACCCCCGGTGTCAGAGCTGGGTGTAGGATGACGTACAGACACACACAGAATATGCGAGTGGAGTCGGAAATCGCTCACATCCTTTCCAACCACTCTGCTAAAAAACGCTTCGCGCTCACAGGGGAAAAAAAATGTATAAATAAAAATAAACTGCCTCCAAATTAGCTCCATTTATTAAAAATCACAATTTATGCTTCACCATCTGGCAGTCCAACAGACGTATCTGGGTTTGGTGGATGCCAGGAAAACGCTACCTGCCCCAATGCATAGTGACAACTATAAAGTCTGATAGAGGATGAATAATGGTCTGTGGCTGTTTTTCATGGTTCGTGCTAGGTTCCTTAGTTCCAGTGAAGGGAAATCTTAACGCTACAGAATACAATGACATTCTAGACAATTCTGTGCTTACAACTTTGTGACAACAGTTTGGGGAAGGCCCTTTCCTGTTTACGCATGACAATGCCCCTGTGCACAAAGCGAGGTCCATACAGAAATGGTTTGTCAAAAGTGTGGAAGAACTTGACTGGCCTGCACCGAGCCCTGATCTCAACCCCATCGAACACCTTTGGCATGAATTGAAACACCAACTGCAAGACAGGCCTAAATTGCCCAACATCAGTGCCCGACTCACTAGTGCTCCTGTGGCTGAATGGAAGCAAATCACTACAGCAATGTTCCAACATCTAGTGGTGTGGGGGCTGTTACAGCAGCAGGGGGGGACCAACTGATATTAATGCCCGTGATTTTGGAATGAGATGTTTGACGATCAGATGTCCACATACTTTTGGTCATGTAGTGTAGGTCAGGAGCCAGACAGAGTCTAAGGAAAGCAAATGATTTATTTAGGCTATATTATTTCAAGGCTATAACCAACAAAGAAATACATTGTGAAGCATTTGCGAGTGTGACACACAGGGAGTCAGGGACATTAAGCTCTCAACATTTAAACAACGTTTTGTTGTAAATCCTTATTAGTCTATAAATTGTGCATATACACTGACAGAATGAAAGACAAATTAAACAGTGCCTTTGAGTCTGTAGCTTCAGGCTCATGTGATGGTGCCTGGAGAGCGCTTGCAGACCCACTGGAGATATTAAACACCCTTTTGGTAACTGTTGCCAGGCTGGTCAGGGATGCAGTTGTTTTTTTTCTAAAAGTAGGCCTAAAGTTTAGGCAAAATAACCCAATCAAAACAGAAAGCTCCTTGAAAGTTGGATAATGCCAGGAATATTGGGCTAAAAACAATTATGGCCTATTGTACAGATAATAGAACAAAAATGTAGGAAACTTTTAAGAGATCAGATTTTTTGTTTATAAGTACTTTGCTACAATGACACACTTAACTACCCACCTCGTTCCTTTCTTTTAGCATAGGCACCTAGTAAGTACACCATCATGCTTTCGGGATACATGTCTTTTCAGATTCCACAATGTTTCTTCAGCTGTGGACACTACGTCGCCGCACTCCCTCGCTTGCTCCTCATCTTTTGCACCTGTGTGTTTTATTGGTTTCTTCATGATATTCTTCAAATATTTTGCGACCTCCATGACAGTAGCAAGGGGCTATAGCAGCACACAAGTAGACAACAAACGCATGCTGGGCCGGGCATGCCCTGAGCTCATTAAGTGAGCGCTACTGAAGCAAAATTGGTAGCGGCCAGGAAGGCCAAGGCTCCAGCCTTTGGGAATCTCGCTATGAGCACCAGTCAAATTGGGCACGCTCCTCTCCACACTCCGCTCACTTACACCAGTGGTAAGTAACACACTATTGGTACTGTAGCTTCATCAATACATGATCAATGCACATTGGTACATAATCTTAGACAGCCCTCTGGGCCACTCTCCAGAACACACAGCCTCCAGACTAATTATAGACATGGGTGAGAGTGGCCATCTAGGGCCCTCCCTTCTGCCTGTGACCTCTCAGTAAGAGGACAGAGAGCACAGAGCACTACTCAGTCACTCAGACATGAGGCACATCTACTATATCAGTCAATAATATACAGTTAAGTGTGTAAGTAGTGTGTGTGCGCATGTGTATGTGCTCGTGCATGTGTCCGTCCAGGCTGTGCTATGACATCATGCTGACCCTCTATTGGGAACCACTCATTTCACTGAACTGTTTCCTGTTCCCATCAGCCAGCAGCAGCGTGGGCTGGGAATTCCTGCATTCCAGAGACAAAAGTGTTTCACAGCGCAGTCACTGATGAGGCGTTTTACTGTGGCCCTAATGAGCGTAGTAACAGAGGTGAGCGACAGCCATGAAAAAAAGGAAAACAAGAAACAGGGCTCAGAGGAGCCAAGAATGTGGTCACTACTATTCAAAAGGGACGTGTTAAAACCTGAACAAACAGGGAAGTTAGGAGGAGTAGAAGAAAGTCGTTCTAGATGACTGAAAACCAACCAAGGAGTTAGGGACCAGTGCTTCCTCTAGGATTTTTTTTCAGCAGCAATGACATTTTGTCATGGGGTTGAGAGAAAATGTCTAGTTAAAACATAATGTCCTGCAATTCTACACATTTTGCCATGGCTTATGCTGTGTTCTTATGCTACCCGAGTGACTCAAACATAACAAAATCAAATGGGGGGCCCCCCATGCCATGACATTTAGGAAATGGTGGATTCTTCTCAACAGTTTGCATTTTATTTTGATGATTATCTTTGAGAACTAACAATCTTATTTAAAAAATATATAATAATTACACACACACTTGAAGTCGTAAGTTTACATACACCTAACTCAAATACATTTAAACTCAGTTTTTCCACAATTCCTGACATTTAAGTCTAGTAAAAATTCCCAGTCTTAGGTCAGTTAGGATCACCACTTAATTTTAAGAATGTGAAATGTCAGAATAATAGTAGAGAGAATGATTTATTTCAGCTTTTATTTCTTTCATCACATTCCCAGTGGGTCAGAAGTTTACATACACTCAATTAGTATGTGGTAGCATTGCATTTAAATTGTTTAACTTGGGTCAAACATTTTGGTTAGCCTTCCACAAGCTTCCCACAATAAGTTGGGTGAATGTTGGCCCATTCCTCCTGACAGAGCTGGTGTAACTGAGTTAGGTTTGTAGGTCTCCTTGCTTGCACACGCTTTTTCAGATCTGCCCACAAATTCTATATAGGGTTGAGGTCAGGAATATAGGATTGAGGTCAGGAAATCACGCACCGCACGAGCAGTATGGCTGGTGGCATCGTCATGCTGGAGGGTCATGACAGGATGAGCCTGCAGGAAGGGTACCACATGAGGAGGATGTCTTCCCTGTAACGCACAGCGTTGAGATTGCCTGCAATGACAACAAGCTCAGTCCGATGATGCTGTGACAACGCACCAGACCATGAAGGACCCTCCACCTCCAAATCGATCCCGCTCCAGAGTACAGGCCTCGGTGTAACGCTCATTCCGTCGACGATAAACGCGAATCCCACCATCACCCCTGGTGAGACAAAACCGCGACTCGTCAGTGAAGAGCACTTTTTGCCAGTCCTGTCTGGTCCAGCGACGGTGGGTTTGTGCCCATAGGTGACGTTGTTGCCGGTGATGTCTGGTGAGGACCTGCCTTACAACAGACCTACAAGCCCTCAGTCCAGCCTGTCTCAGCCTATTGTGGACAGTCTGAGCACTGAAAGAGGGATTGTGCGTTCCTGGTGTAACTCGGGCAGTTGTTGTTTCCATCCTGTACCTGTCCCGCAGGTGTGATGTTCAGATGTACCGATCCTGTGCAGCTGTTGTTACACATGGTCTGCCACTATGAGGATGATCAGCTGTCCGTCCTGTCTCCCTGTAGCGCCGTCTTAGGCGTCTCACAGTACGGACATGGCAATTTATTGCCCTGGCCACATCTGCAGTCCTCATGCCTCCTTGCAGCATGCCTAAGGCACGTTCACACAGATGAGCAGGTATCCTGGGCATCTTTCTTTTGGTGTTTTTCAGAGTCAGTAGAAAGGCCTCTTTAGTGTCCCAAGTTTATTACTGTGACCTTAATTGCCGACCGTTCCACAGGTGCATGTTCATTAATTGTTTATGGTTCATTAAACAACAGTGTTTAAACCATTTACAATGAAGATCTGTGAAGTTATTTGGATTGTTACGAATTATCTTTGAAAGACCGGGTCCTGAAAAAGGGACGATTTTTTGTTGTTGTTTACCTACTCATTCAAGGATTTCTTTATTTTTACTCTTTTCTACATTGTAGAATAATAGTGAATACATCAAAACTATGAAATAACATATCGAATCATGTATTAACCAAAAAAAAGTGTTAAACAAACAAAAATATATTTTTGATTTGATTCTTCAAAGCAGCCACTCTTTGCCTTGACAGAATGGCAAGAGTGTGCAAAGCTCTCAACCAGCTGCACCTGGAATGCTTTTCCAACAGTCTTGAAGGAGTTCCCACATATGCTGAGCACTTGTTGGCTGCTTTTCCTTCACTCTGCGGTCCAACTCATCCCATACCATCTCAATTGGGTTGAGGTCGGGTGATTGTGGAGGCCAGGTCATCTGATGCAGCACTCCATCAATCGTCTTCTTGGTCAAATAGCCCTTACACAGCCTGGCGGTGTGTTGGGTCATTGTCCTGTTGAAAAACAAATGATAGTCCCACTAAGCGCAAAACAGATGGGATGGCGTATTGCTGCAGAATGCTGTGGTAGCCATGCTGGTTAAGTGTGCCTTGAATTCTAAATAAATCACAGACAGTGTCACCAGCAAAGCACCCCAATGCTTCACGGTGGGAACCACACGAGATCATCCGATTCATCTACTCTGCATCTCACAAAGACAGAGCTGTTGGAACCAGAAATCTCACATTTGAACTCAAATCAGACCAAAAGGACAGATTTCCACCAGTCTAATGTCAATTGCTCATGTTTCTTGGCCCAAGCAAGTCTTCTTATTGGTGTCCTTTAGTAGTTGTTTCTTTGCAGAAATTTGACCATGAAGGCCTGATTCATGCAGTCTCCTCTGAACAGTTGATGTTGAGATGTGTCTGTTACTTGAACTCTGTGAAGCATTTATTTGGGCTGCAGTCTGAGGTGCAGTTAACTCGAATGAACTTATCCTCTGCAGCAGAGGTAACTCTGGGTCTTCCTTTCCTGTGGTGGTCCTCATGAGAGCCAGTTTCATCATAACGCTTGATGGTTTTTGCGACTGCACTTTTAGAAACGTTCAAAGTTCTTGACATTTTCCAGATTGACTGACCTTCATGTTTTAAAGTAATGATGGACTGTCGTTTCTATTTGCTTATTTGAGCTTTTCTTGCCATAATATGGATTTGGTCTTTTACCAAAATCGGGCTTTCTTCTGTATACCTCAGCTACCTTGTCACAACACAACTGATTGGCTAAAACACATTAAGGAAAGAAATTCCACAAATTAACTTTACACAAGCCACACAAGTTAATTGAAATGCAGTCCAGGTGACGACCTCATGAAGCTGGTTGAGGGAATGCCAAGTGTGTGTAAAGCGGTCATCAAGGCAAAGGGTGGTTACTCTCAAATATATTTTGATTTGTTTAACACTTTTTTGGTTACTATATGATTCGATATGTGTTATTTCATAGTTTTGATGTCTTCACCATTATTCTACAATGTAGAAAATAGTAAAAAATAAAGAAAAACCATGGAAGGAGTAGGTGTGTCCAAACTTTGACTGGTACTGTATGTAATCGTATCTTTTGGGGTGGCGGTGACCCTCACTAAATGAATAGAAGGGAAATACTGAGGGACTATAATTCTGTGAGTGGTGCACTGACACTTATGTGTCTGGAATGCTGGCTCTGCTGCTTCCTCGCCAGGGTTATTCTATGTAACCACATGAGCTCAGAACAGCTGCCCCTCTATGAGCAAATGGACGTATTACCTGTAGAGCTCAGGAGGAACTAAGCTGAGAACTCACGTTTGCCCACTGGACAGGCACAGTCCTCCCAGTCAGCAACAGTAACAACAAAGGGCTAAAGTTGGCAGTGTTTTTAGACCATAGCAACTGAATCATCTACAGCACTCTTCTAAATGACCTTTAGGGCAAAAGATAAATGATGCTACGACTGAATGGAGGCCTCTCTGCAGCAGACAGAGAAGTCGTCATCCTGGAGTTCCAGTGGGTCACACAGCTCCATCACATACAAAGAATCGCTGTTCCAGCAACCCACCCAGGCAGGAAAGGAGCGGGGGAACACTGAAGAGAAACAAGCCTGTTAACTGAGATATTACATAGACTGACAACCCAATTGGGATCTCTTCGTTGAGAGAGTATCTGCCACCGTTCTCGGCCAGCATAGAACACAGATTCAGCATGTACATTGACTGGCTTCTTCCAGTTTGTCAGTGCAGTAAACAAGTCAGTGTCTTAAAGCAAGCTCTTTCATGGAGTATAATTGAATGGTTAGAGACTGACTGACATTTGGTGGCTGGAATTAAAGGTTACAACTCATGAGTGTGTCTATGATGACTCTAATATCTGAGCGGTTGATAGGTTAGGGGTTCAACAGGGAGGCAGGGGCAAAGACAGCGTTCTAAACTCTGTTCTGGTTAGGGGGTACTATAGCTCCCGAGTGGCGCAGCGATCTAAGGCACTGCATCTCAGTGCTAGAGGCGTCACTACAGACCCTGGTTTGATCCCGGACTGTATCACAACCGGCCGGAATCGGGAGACCCAATTCAATTGGCCCAGCGTTGTCCGGGTTAGGGGAAGGTTTGGCCGGGGTAGGCAGTCATTGTAAAAAGAAGTATTTGTTCTTAACTGACTTGCCTAGTTAAATGAAAAACACAATGGAGACGCATCTAGTTTCTGTCTAAATGCCAGAGTGCTAGCTGGTGAAACCTGGTGTCTTTATTCAAGAGAGAGGAGCCAGCTCCACTCTGAGTATATGTATTGGGTCTGAAAAGGGGTTGACACATTGTGTGTGTGTGTATGCGTGCATCCATTAGACATTCATTGCTCTATTACCAAGCCAAGTTGCCCATTAGACAGCCACATGGACCACCTGGCTGTCTGTTTGGAACAGATGAACTAAGACACTTCCGTGTGTATACTGGAAGTGAGCTGCCAACCTGTGCCATGGTGATATTACTGCCCAACACAGTGCCCAGCAGTGGCAGAGGCTGGCACTCCCATTGTCACTTAGATAACACGCCCCCAACACCCTAACACACAACAGCTGCAGAGCACAGAGCCGACATAGTTTTACAACAGAGCGGCCAAAAGCCCAAGAAATGAAGCATTAAAGATGTCCTTTTGATATATTTCCTGTATCACTTCCAATGACCATGTGTCTCCCGCCTCTCTCCCCAGACTAAGACATTGAGATGCCCGAGCTATTTCCTCTGCTCGTCAAAGGAACAGAGATGTCGTTTTCTCTTTGAGGTGGACTATGTTATGCTCAGATCAGTACCAAATTGACCGAATTGTTAAGAATAATGTTCACATCAATGACACCACACTTTGTTAGTTATTGATATAAGTATTGCGTCATTATTTCTTCCTCCCTCTGACACACACACACCCACTTTTGCTCTGACACACACACACACACACTGTTGCCCCTTTGGGGACTTGTGAGTCCCACATGTGCAGCTGGAGACAATGTTAGTTACTCTCTAACCCGACTTTACTTACTGTAGATGGCGTGTTGTTTTCTATTTTCTCTCACTGAGAGCTAGCTCGGCCATAAGGAGACCACGACTGAGTAGGCATAACCCCTTTGTCAGAGACATTCTTCAGCCACACCCGCTCAACTTTTAACATAACATGTAAAAAAAAAAAAAGCAGCACGGCTGTGAACTCACTCAGTAAACCGGCTCATGTGCTCTACACAGTTGTAACAGCTCAGCGGGAAGTGAGAGCCTGTACACCTTACCTGGTTCCTGCCACATCATACACTCAGACTGCATGCCAAACAGCTTTACAGCTCTCCCCGACTTATGACACCCTATGATTTGTGCACTTAAGCTTGAAAATGTCACTTCACTGACATGCACTGCAAAGATATGACATGACAACACTGCACATTGAATGGCCGGTGAAAGAAGAGAGGATATCAGACAAAGCCCGTGAGAGTGTCTGGAGGGACTTAATGATGACTGACAGTTAGAGCTTCCATAAGGTACATTACCTGTAAACTGAGGGCGATCTGGCGGATGTACATCATGTTCAGGTCCTCCAAAATGCGCAGTTTGTCCTCCATGTCTGCGTATCTGTCCATTGGCATCCCTCGAAGTAGTAGGTAGGTAGCCTATGCTTGAAAATGTTCACTTCCACCCCTCAAATTAACTTAATTTGTTGCAAATTAAAAGCGTTTATGGGAGCTGAAAACTCAAATTACCCATGAAAAAATGCCAAGAACGCTCATGGTGGCAGATGAAAACAAACATGAAGAGACTGTACTGTAGATCCGTTTAGATAATTTGCTGTTAGATAAAGTACAGGTGGCGCGTTACGCACAAGTCTCCAAAAACATTGCGCAAAATAGCATACACCGTAACCTTTTCGTCTACTGAAGTATATCCAAACCAGTTTCGCTGTGTTAAAACTTCCAAAGTCCCCAATACACTGACTTTTCCGAACGCAAGAAGAGACGTGTGCGAGCGCCCTAACAGCATACAGTAACACTGTTCATAAAACATACAGCTAGTCCACAGTGCATATTCTTGGCTACCTTTTTTTTTTCTTTTTTCAAGCAACAAAGGGCTTCTCAAACACCCACAGTGAACACCCCTCCTTGGCAGTATGGGAAAGAATGGTCCTTTTTGAAATGCAATTCTTCTCTTTGTGTCTTTGCGTCCTGATTGAGAGTGCTGTCTGTCGGCTGTGTTAAGACCTCTCCACAAAAGGGCATTGCCTCCGCGGGAGCGAACACCACAACAACTCAAATGTGCGCAATACTTGCCACGGTAGCCGAGGGACGTTACGCTAAATTAACCCATACAATGCTCCTCTCGCAACCGAGCATTAAATATAAAATAAAAATACAAAGTACGTGAAGGGGAGAATGTTGTTGTCTCCATGCCCTTAAAAAATAAATAATAGGTCTTCGAAATGACAGACAAACGGGCATTTAAAAAGGAATTGTGGCGGGTCAGATAGCATTGATCTATTCAGACACTTGATATCAAATGACGAAATAAATTGTATCAGACAGCGCATTATCACGGGTTGAAAAGATGGCTAACCTAACAGCAAATTAAAGATCAACCCCGAAAACCTCGGTCCCACAAAGCAAAACGCTGACAAGGAATGAGATCAGAACACAATCTGAATTATTACACTGAACAAAAAAATAAATGCAACATTTAAAGTGTTGGTCTCATGTTTCATGAGCTGAAATAAAATATCCATGAAATGTTCCATACCCACATAAAAAACTTATTTCTTAAAAATGTGGTGCACAAATTTGTTTACATCCCTGTTAGTGAGCATTTTTCCTTTGCCAAGATAATCCATCCACTTGACAGGTGCATATCAAGAAGCTGGTTAAACAGCACGATCACTACACAGGTGCACCTTGTGCCGGGGACAATAAGATACCACTCTATAATGTGCAGTTTTGTCACACAACACAATGAAACAGATGTCTCAAGTATTGAGGGAGCATGGAATGTCCACCAGAGCTGTTGCCAGAGAATTTATTGTGAATTTATCTACCATAAACCGCCTCCAACATAATTTTAGAGAATATGGCAGTAAGTCCAACCAGCCTCACAACCGCAGACCACGTGTATGGCGTTGTGTGGATGAGCAGTTTGCTGATATGAACATTGTGAACAGAGTGCCTGATGGTGGCGGTGGGGTAATGGTATGGGCAGGCATAAGCTAGAGACAACGATCACAATTGCATTTGATCTATGGCAATTTTAATGCACAGATACCGTGACGAGATTCTGAGGCCCATTGTCGTGCCATTCATCCGCCGCCATCACCTCATGTTTCAGCATGATAATGCACAGCCCCATGTCACAAGGGTCTGTATACCATTCCTGGAAGCTGAAAATGTCCCAGTTCTAATGGATAGAGTTCTCCAATTTAAGTAAAACAAAAAATAAGCGACTATCAGTATAGAATTCTGAAAACTATTCGACCTATTACTGTTTTTAAAACTCTGAAAATAGGCTACAATTTAGAGCTTGCAATCGAAGGGAGGATATTTCCAAGTTGTAGCCTAATAAAGATGCTAAGCCTATATGTTTTCAACAAAAAATTGTGTTTTCCAAGCATCGCTGAATTTATCAACAGTAGGCTAAACAGTTAAACTTTCCAACGTTGTCTCAGTTGACACAGCCAAATGTTGGTCCCCACTCTTCAACTCTCAAAGCACTGGCTCTCAAACTTGCCATTTCTAGTTATTTATTGTATTGTGCGTTTCCTCTTCACCAGTGGTTCTTCAGAGTCCTGAGACAGAGACAATCCCAAAGCTAAGCGTTCCAGTGTCTGCTTCATGCCAAAGGTTCCTCTCACTTTCCTCTGAGAAACTTCTGGGTTTAAAAGATGCACACAGGGATCTTGAACACAACAAATGTGTAACATATTGCACAATTAGATTTGTAACATTTGGCGGGAATTGCAACATTTGTGTGACATCATATGAATTGCAGAATTCCTAACATATCACATAAAAAAGAAAATGAACAAAGCCCTCCCCACACAGAGCACAGGAGCAGGACTAAGGGAGAGAAGTAGCTCACAGAGTCATTTCCTCCAAGAAAAGCCTCCATCCTGAAGTTTGAATTACCCAACTAATCGACCTCAGACACTGGGTTAGCCTGCACACAGTAAGAAAATAGATTTATTGTTCTAGTGGAGGTGTAAAGACAAATAATGGAGGGGAATACTCTCTGGGGCGGTGTTCAGTGTTTATGAAAACAGTCTGACTGGTTCAGAGGTTCAGCCTCCCCAATCCCCAGAAGTCCCCTCTGAAAGTCTCTGACATGTGGAACTCCGCAACAGGATGGGCAAAATCCCCTGTGAGATAGCTGGCTGATTCCCTCTCACATTGATGAGACAGATGGTGATAGCATGACAAATAGCTTGATTTTGTTCAAACTTGCAGACATTCCAGCTGTCCCTCACACACTGAATGTCATCCTCCATTTAAACAAACTGAAGTGCTTCAGGCAGGAGGCCTCGGGTGAGCTATCAGCTAAGACTTGCAAGAGGTCAGCTCACACCATTAAAAAGGGACATGTCACTCATTCTAACATTCAAATAATTAACTGGGAGGTTGTCATAATCAATGGATAATTTAAGATCCTATTTAAATAGATACACAATAAAAACATTCATACAAATCACAGTGAAGGCTACTCCATGTGCCACTTCATCAAAACTTCAAAACCACTGAACATTACAATGTTAAAACAAAAATACATAGGGATATCCAAGGTAGGAAAGAACAGCTATTCTCATCTCTCAATGCTTCTTTCTGCTGAGAAGAGACACATGGTGGATTCTGCGTTTATATGGAATGAGCCACAGAGCAATGCTGGTTCCCCCCATGTCAGTCGGACCATACATTTCTCATGAATCTACATCCAATTCGAACACTTCCAACAATCACGTCTCCATTACCAAACCAACTGCAGCCAGACAACGGACTGTGAAACCAGGTTGGAGAGCAATCTGGTCCCATTCCGGACTGTCCAAACTGGTCTAAGAGCATTTCGTATTATTCTGTACGTAAACACAAGACACTCTATTTAGTATGATATGCTATGTTTGGTATGGTTACATAAGACAGATTGGACTGTCTTATGAACTATACGAAATGCTCTGAGACCAGGTTGGACTGTCATTGGACTGAACAATGCACTAGAGTTCCAGTGTAAACACATCCACGACTACCTATTAGGTCAGCTACAATAGACTGAAGGCAGAGCCAGGGCAAAAGACAACCACCAAAACCGTCCCGCAATCTATATTTTTAACAACAACAAAAAATATATATATATATATTTGATCGTGTCTCAAGTAATCATGGTATGAAATGATTATATATTATGAAAATAACAATCTCTTTATGGGTTTAGTTGTAGTATTGTACAAATTATCGCAATTATGTTCAGGACCCCGACGATCCGCTCCAGCAAAAATCGTCCCACGGCTGAATCTAGCTGCCTACCGCTGACCTAAATGATAGGGTGCGCTAGGGGGCGGCTAGTTGAAATACAGTGTTATAATTATACCTGGACACGCCAGTGACACCACAGAGCTCAGGTATTTAGGGAGTGCGAATTAGCTGTTGGCGTAGTGCTGACTGTGGTGTCGCCCGATATGCTAATCAGCTAACGGGAGGTGTGTGTGAAGTCACTCCATTACCCAATCAGGCATTAGCGTGAGTCCTTATCCTGGAATAATGTGATTCTAGGGCTATGAGGCAGTGAGATCTATAGACTCTGCTTTGTTGAGGTAGTAGGCCAACTACACAGAGCCAAGAATCGTTCTAGAATTGTGGCAGTAGAACCATTCTGTTTCTTCTTTATAGAGCCCTTCTATTATACCTGCATCTACATTCCCCATCTTTGATCAAATAGGAGAACACGTGGAAAATATGATGACAATGTCCCTGGGTGGGATGGGCAGAGAGAGAGAGAGGGAGAGAGAGTCTGTGCTTTTCTTTCAAAAACAAGGACATTTCTAAGTGACCCCAAACTTTTGACCGGTAGTGTAAGTATTCAGACCCTTTACACAGTACTTTGTTGAAGCACCTTTGCAGCGATAACAGCATCCGGTCTTCTTGGGTATGACGCTACAAGATTTGCACACCTGTATTTGGGGTGTTTCTTCTGTTCTTCTCTGCAGATCCTCTCAAGCTCTGTCAGGTTGGATGGGGAGCGTCGCTCCACAGCTATTTTCAGGTCTCTCCAGAGATGTTCGATCGTGTTCAAGTCTGGGCTCTGGTTGGCCACTCAAGGACATTCAGAGAATTGTCTGAAAGCCACTTGTGTTGTCTTGGCTGTGTGCTTAGGTACGTTTTCCTGTTGGAAGGTGAACCTTCGACCCAGTCTGAAGTCCTGAGTGCTCTGGAGCAGGTTTTCATCAAGGATCTCTGTACTTTGCACCGTTCATCTTTCCCTTGATCCTGACTAGTCTCCCAGTCCCTGCCGCTGAAAAAAATCCCCACAGCATGACGCTGCCACCACCATGCTTCACCGTAGGGATGGTGCCAGGTTTCCTACAGACGTGACGCTTGGCATTCAGGCCAAAGAGAGTTCAATCTTGGTTTCATCAGACCAGAGAATCTTGTTTCTCATGGCCTGAGAGTCCTTTTGGCAAACTCCAAGTGGGCTGTCATGTGCCTTTTACTGAGGAGTGGCTTCCGTCTGGCCACTCTACCATAAAGACCTGATTGGTGGAGTACTGCAAAGACGGTTGTCCTTCTGGAAGGTTTTCCCATCTACACAGAGGAACTCTGGAGCTCTGTCAGAGTGACCATCGGGTTCTTGGTCACCTTCCTGACCAAGGCCCTTCACCCCCGATTGCTCAGTTTGGCCCGGCGGCCAGCTCTAGGAAGAGTCTTGGTGGTTCCAAACTTCTTCCATTTAAGAATGATGGAGACCACTGTGCTCTTGGAGACCTTCAATGCTGCAGAAATGTTTTGGTACACTTCCCCAGATTTGTGCCTTGACACAATCCTGTCTTGGAACTCTACGGACAATTCCTTCGACCTCCTGGCTTGGTTTTTGCTCTGACATGCACTGTTATATGGTTATATGTAGCACCAAAAGGTATCCGCTATAGTTACAAGCCAAATAAACCTTATTTGACACTATATACAGTATATCTGTTTGTGTGTGTACTCCCCCGTACCTCTCCAAGTGTGTGGTTCACTGTACTCACTCTAACCGCACACTGATGAGAGAAAACAATGTCACATGTTTACAGTATTCAAGTCTGCTATGAAGTCACGTACAGGAAGAGAACAGAAAACAAATCAGACCTGACTGAATGTGCTCTGGCATCTGTCTGTCTCAGTCTGTGTGTGTGTTTTCCTCCAGGGGTTTTCCGTACGACTGCCGTCTGGTTTTACAGCTCATCAGGTGAAACAGGTGTGTTGCATGGTAGCCTGCCGACTGACTCTCACCAGAACGACAACACACTGAATCACAGCAGTCTGTGCACCATACCTGTGTGACATGGTTTCTCAAGTTGTATTTGTCACGTACACAAGTACAGTGAAATGCTTAATAAACGTGCAAGCCATACCCAACGGTATTCAGTATAACTAATCAAATTTAAACCGCAGTCCCTGGGCAGGTTATTAAAAACAATTAAAATAACAATACAGACAAACAATGAGCAGTGAGCACACGCAGAGCAACATAGGACAAGCAACACGTAAGCACAAAATTCTACAAAGCAAAAAATACATAAAAGCAACAAAGTCTTCACACCTCACAAGCTACAGACAACGGATAATATGTAAAGCGGCAATAAGCAGCTAGGCATTATGTTCACGAGTCTGTTTGTCCTTTAGCCATGACCTTGTTGTTTTGTGAAGGTGCGATAGATGGGTCAATGAGCGTTCAACCGCTTTGTTATGGCAAGTCTAAATAGGTTCAGGAGTAATAATGTGTTTAACAAGTCTCATAAGTTGCATTTTTATTTATTTATTTATTTAACCTTTATTTAACCAGGTAGGCAAATTGAGAACACGTTCTCATTTACAATTGCGACCTGGCCAAGATAAAGCAAAGCAGTTCGACACATACAACAACACATAGTTACACATGGAGTAAAACAAACATATAGTCAATAATACAGTGAAAAAAAAAATAAGTCTATATACAATGTGAGCAAGTGAGGTGAGATAAGGGAGGTGAAGGCAAACAAATATATGTATAAATAAATAAAAATATAAAAGGCCATGGAGGCGAAGTGAGTACAACACAGCAAGTAAAATAAAAACTAAAAAAACACTGGAATGGTTGGTTTGCAGTGGAAGAAAGTGCAAAGTAGAGACAGAAATAATGGGGTGCAAAGGAGCAAAATAAATTAATAAATAAATACAGTAGGTAAAGAGGTAGTTGTTTGGGCTAAATTGTAGATGGGTTATGTACAGGTGCAGTAATCTATGAGCTGCTCTGACAGCCGGTGCTTAAAGCTAGTGAGGGAGATAGGTGTTTCCAGTTTCAGAGATTTTTGTAGTTCGTTCCAGTCATTGGCAGCAGAGAACTGGAAGGAGAGGCGTCCAAAGGAAGAATTGGTTTTGGGGGTGACTAGAGAGATATACCTGCTGGAGCGCGTGCTACAGGTAGGTGCTGCTATGGTGACCAGCGAGCTGAGATAAGGGGGGACTTTACCTAGCAGGGTCTTGTAGATGACCTGGAACCAGTGGGTTTGGCGACGAGTATGAAGCGAGGGCCAGCCAACGAGAGTGTACAGGTCGCAGTGGTGGGTAGTATATGGGGCTTTGGTGACAAAACGGATGGCACTGTGATAGACTGCATCCAATTTATTGAGTAGGGTTTTGGAGGCTATTTTGTAAATGACATCACCGAAGTCGAGGATTGGTAGGATGGTCAGTTTTACAAGGGTATGTTTGGCAGCATGAGTAAAGGATGCTTTGTTGCGGAATAGGAAGCCAATTCTAGATTTGACTTTGGATTGGAGATGTTTGATGTGAGTCTGGAAGGAGAGTTTACAGTCTAACCAGACACCTAGGTATTTGTAGTTGTCCACATATTCTAAGTCAGAGCCGTCCAAAGTAGTGATGTTGGACAGGCGGGCAGGAGCAGGCAGCGATCGGTTGAAGAGCATGCATTTGGTTTTACTTGTATTTAAGAGCAGTTGGAGGCCACGGAAGGAGAGTTGTATGGCATTGAAGCTCGCCTGGAGGGTTGTTAACACAGTGTCAAAAGAAGGGCCAGAAGTATACAGAATAGTGTCGTCTGCGTAGAGGTGGATCAGAGAATCACCAGCAGCAAGAGCGACATCATTGATGTAAACAGAGAAGAGAGTCGGTCCAAGAATTGAACCCTGTGGCACCCCCATAGAGACTGCCAGAGGCCCGGACAACAGACCCTCCGATTTGACACACTGAACTCGATCAGAGAAGTAGTTGGTGAACCAGGCGAGGCAATCATTAGAGAAACCAAGGCTGTCGAGTCTGCCAATGAGGATGTGGTGATTGACAGAGTCAAAAGCCTTGGCCAGGTCAATGAATACGGCTGCACAGTATTGTTTCCTATCGATGGCGGTTACGATATCGTTTATGACCTTGAGCGTGGCTGAGGTGCACCCATGACCAGCTCTGAAACCAGATTGCATAGCGGAGAAGGTGTGGTGGGATTCGAAATGGTCGGTAATCTGTTTGTTGACTTGGCTTTCGAAGACCTTAGAAAGGCAGGGTAGGATAGATATAGGTCTGTAGCAGTTAGGGTCAAGGGTGTCCCCCCCTTTGAAGAGGGGGATAACCGCAGCTGCTTTCCAATCTTTGGGGATCTCAGACGACACGAAAGAGAGGTTGAAGAGGCTAGTAATAGGGGTGGCAACAATTTCAGCAGATAGTTTTAGAAAGAAAGGGTCCAGATTATCTAGCCCGGCTGATTTGTAAGGGTCCAGATTTTGCAGCTCATTTAGAACATCAGCTGACTGTATTTGGGAGAAAGAGAAATGGGGAAGGCTTGGGCGAGTAGCAGAGGGGAGGGCAGTGCTGTTGTCCGGGGTAGGGGTAGCCAGGTGGAAAGCATGGCCAGCCGTAGAAAAATGCTTATTGAAATTCTCAATTATAGTGGATTTGTCGGTGGTGACAGTGTTTCCTATCTTCAGAGCGGTTGGAAGCTGGGAGGAGGTGTTCTTATTCTCCATGGACTTTACGGTGTCCCAGAACTTTTTTGAATTTGTGTTGCAGGAAGCAAATTTCTGCTTGAAAAAGCTAGCCATGGCTGTTCTAACTGCCTGTGTATATTGGTTTCTGGCTTCCCTGAAAAGTTGCATATCACGGGGGCTGTTCGATGCTAATGCAGAACGCCATAGGATGTTTTTCTGTTGGTTAAGGGCAGTCAGGTCAGGAGAGAACCAAGGGCTATATCTGTTCCTGGTTCTAAATTTCTTGAATGGGGTATGCTTATTCAAGATGGTGAGGAAGGCATTTTTAAAAAATGACCAGGCATCCTCTACTGACGGGATGAGATCAATATCCTTCCAGGATACCCCGGCCAGGTCGATTAGAAAGGCCTGCTCGCTGAAGTGTTTCAGGGAGCGTTTGACAGTGATGAGTGGAGGTCGTTTGACCGCTGACCCATTACGGATGCAGGCAATGAGGCAGTGATCGCTGAGATCTTGGTTGAAAACAGCAGAGGTGTATTTGGAGGGCAAGTTTGTTAGGATGATATCTATGAGGGTACCCGTGTTTACGGAATTGGGGTGGTACCTGGTAGGTTCATTGATAATTTGTGTGAGATTGAGGGCATCAAGCTTAGATTGTAGGGTGGCTGGGGTGTTGAGCATGTTCAAATTTAGGTTGCCTAGCAGCACGAGCTCTGAAGATAGATGGGGGGCAATCAGTTCACATATAGTGGGCATGGGCTCACACTGTGTGCAATAGTGTTTAGACAGGTGTGTGCCTTTCCAAATCATGTCCAATCAATTGAATTCACCACAGGTGGACTCCATTCAAGTTGTAGAAAGCTCTCAAGGATGATCAATGGAAACAGGATGGACCTGAGCTCAATTTCGTGACTCATAGCAAAGGGTCTGAATACTTATGTAAATAAGGTAAGTTTTTCTTTGTTTTATACATGTGCTAAAAACCTGTTTTTCTCTTTCTCATTATGGGGTATTGTATGTAGATTGATGAGGAAAAAATGTAATTTCAACTATTTCAGAATAAGGCTGTAACGTAACAAAATGTGGAAAATGTCAAGGGGTCTGAAAAGTTGGTTGTTGATCATTGCTAGACAGCCATTTTCAAGTCTTGCCATAGATTTTCAAGTCAAAATGGTAACTAGGCCACTCAGGAACATTCAATGTAATATTGGCAAGCAACTCCAGTGTATATTTGGCCTTGTGTTTTAGGTTATTGTCCTGCTGAAAGGTGAATTTGTCTCCCAGTGTCTGTTGGAAAGCAGACTGAACCAGGTTTTTGCCTGTGGTTAGCTCTATTCCGTTTCTTTTTATCCCAAAAAACTCCCTATTCCTTGCTGATGACAAGCATACACATAACATGATGCAGCCACCACCTTGCTTGAAAATATGAAGAGTGGTACTCAGTGATGTGTTTAGTTGGATTTGCCCCAAATATAATGCTTTGTATTCAGGACAAAAAGTACATTTCTTTGGCAATTTTTTGACAATTTTACTTTAATACCTTATTGAAAACAGGATGCATGTTTTGGAATATTTGTATTCTGTACAGGCTTCCTTCTTTTCATTCTGTCATTTAGGTTAGTATTGTGGAGTAACTAAAATGTTGTTGATCCATCCTCAGTTCTCCTATCACAGCCATTCAACTCTAACTTTTAAAGTCACCACTTGCCTCGTGGTTAAATCTCTGAAAGGTTTCCTTCCTCTCCTGCAACTGAGTTAGGAAGGACGCATGTATCTTGTAGTGACTGGGTGTATTTATACACCATCCAACGTGTAATTAATAACTTCACCATGCTCGAAGGGATACTCAATGTCTGCTATTTAAGTTTTTACCCATCTACCAATAGGTGCCCTTCTTTGAGAGGCATTAGAAAATCTCCCTGATCTTTGTGATTGAACCTGTATTTGAAATGAACTGCTCGACTGAGAGACCTTACAGATGTGTTGGGTGCAGAGATGAGGTAGTCATTAAAAAATCATGATAAACACTATTGCACACAGTGTGAGTCCATGCAACTTATTATGAGACTTGTTAAACACATTATTACTCCTGAACCTATTTAGACTTGCCATAACAAAGCGGTTGAACGCTCATTGACCCATCTATCGCACCTTCACAAAAAAACAAGGTCATGGCTAAAGGGCAAACAGACTCGTGAACATAATGCCTAGCTGCGTATTGCCGCTTTACATATTATCCGTTGTCTGTAGCTTGTGAGGTGTGAAGACTTTGTTGCTTTTATGTATTTTTTGCTTTGTAGAATTTTGTGCTTACGTGTTGCTTGTCCTATGTTGCTCTGCGTGTGCTCACTGCTCATTGTTTGTCTGTATTGTTATTTTAATTGTTTTTAATAACCTGCCCAGGGACTGCGGTTTAAATTTGATTAGTTATACTGAATACTGTTGGGTATGGCTTGCACGTTTATTAAGCATTTCACTATACTTGTGCACGTGACAAATACAACTTGAGAAACCATGTCACACAGGTATGGTGCACAGTCTGCTGTGATTCAGTGTGTTGTTGTTCTGGTGAGAGTCAGTCGGCGGGCTACCATGCAACACACCTGTTTCACCTGATGAGCTGTAAAACCAGACGGCAGTCGTACGGAAAACCCCTGGAGGAAAACACACACACAGACTGAGACAGACAGATGCCAGAGCACATTCAGTCAGGTCTGAATTGTTTTCTGTTCTCTTCCTGTACGTGACTTCATAGCAGACTTGAATACTGTAAACATGTGACATTGTTTTCTTTCATCAGTGTGCAGTTAGAGTGAGTACAGTGAACCACACACTTGGAGAGGTACGGGGGAGTACACACACAAACACATATATATATAGTGTCAAATAAGGTTTATTTGGCTTGTAACTATAGCAGATACCTTTTGGTGCTACATATAACCTTTTTCTAGGTTCTATAAAGAACCATGCACAAATGGTTCTAAATGGAACCTTTATGGTGCTATAAAGAACCATTAATAAAACGTTCTATATAGCACCAAAAAAGGGTTCTGCTATGGTAGAGAACCAAAGAGCTTTTTATTCCGGGTTTGCCATTTTATCTTGTTAAAATTCCAGAGGTGTTATTGTTCTAGTTGACAAGTTGAATTAGGTGTGCTAGCTCTGGAATTGCTGGGGGTCCCTGAGGAGAGAATTCAGAACCACTGATTTAGTCAACTGCTCTCAATTCACAGAAGGCCATACCGTGAGTCTTTCACAATACACCATCACTGGGCATAGTCGTGTTTAACATGTAATCGCATAAAACAACAGATTAGATCAACTGAGCTTAGATGTCAGTTCAACATCTAGTTTTGACGTGAATTCAACGTAAAATCCACAAAAAAATGTCACCATGTCATTTGATTTAAGTGTAAAGTTTGGTGAAAAAAAAGACAAAATTTCCCTTTATGTTTATGACTGTTTGCAAATCCAATCAGTTTTCCACGTTGATCCAACGTAAACGCTTAAATTTTTTTGTTGTTGTTGAAACTACATGGAAATAACGTTGAATCAACGAGTTTTGCCCAGTGGGTCTCACACGCGGTCGCACAAAAAGACCCGCGAGCAAACCACGCCACAAAATATTCCAATGAGCCACTGCCCCACATTTTAATTATCACTAAAAGAGAAAATAAAAAACTTTTCTGAACTGCAAAGAACTATTGAAGGGCTCAAAGGATTCTTTGAGTCATTATGGTTCCACATAGAACCATCACGCTTCCCAAAGACCCCTTGAGGAATACTCTTAGTGTGTAGTTGTAGACTCTGTCCCGTTTTCCCAGCATCAGTAACATAAGGAGAGAGCTAGCAGCAACATTCTTGGCTGAGAACTAGGAGAGAAATAGAGAATAACACACACACACACACACACACACACACACACACACACACACACACACACACACACACACACACACACACACACACACACACACACACACACACACACACACACACACACACACACACACACACACACAAAGTTTGCACCACTGAGCTAAAAGGCTACACATATTCACTGACACAGGCATTTCCTCTACACTCATCTCTCTGGAGACACTTCAACACCACGTCAGCTGGAGCTTGACGGAACGTTCTGGCAGTCTCCCAGCAACTCCCCTTAGCCTCTGCACAATCACATACACTATATGGTATGATCTCATCACTCTGCACCTCAATTAAATCTTTATGAGCACATTAGCCAATTCAACTCCATTGATTTCCATCTTCTTCAGCCTTCAACACCATAGTACCCTCCAAACTCATCATTAAGCTCAGGGGCCCTGGGTCTGAACCCTGCCCTGTGCAACTGGGTCCTGGACCTCCTGACAGGCTGCCACCAGGTGGTGAAGGTAGGAAACAAAACCTCCACCATGCTGATACTCAACACAGGGGCCCCACAAGGGTGCGTGCTCAGCCCCCTCCTGTACTCCCTGTTCACCCATGACTGCGTGGCCACACTGCGTGGCCTCCAACTTAATCAAGTCTGCAGATGACACAGCAGTAGTAGGCCTGATTACCAACAATGACGAGACAGCCCACAGGGAGGAGGTGAGGACCCTGGCGGAGTCGTCCCAGGAAAATAACCTCTCCCCCAACGCCAACAAAACAAAGGAACTGATCGTGGACTTCAACTAGTCTAAAGAAGGCCAGTTCTATTGCTCCTTTAATCAGGACAACAGTTTTCAGCTGTGCTAACATTATCGCATAAGGGTTTTCTAATGATCAATTAGCCTTTTAAAATTATAAACTTGGATTAGCTAACATAACGTGCCATTGGAACACATGAATGATGGTTGCCGATAATGGGCCTCTGTACAGCTATGTAGATATTCTGTTAAAAATCAGCCGTTTCCAACTACAATAGTCATTTACAACATGAACAATGTCTACACTTATTTTAATGGACAAAAAATGTGGTTTTCTTTAAAAAACAAGGACATTTCTAAGTGACTCCAAACTTTTGAACGGTAGTGTAAAGTATGTATGTATATATATATATATATATATATATATATATATATATATATATATATATGTATATATATGTACTCCGGACTCCAACATTGCTCGTCCTAATATTTATTAATTCCATTCTTCTACTTTTAGATGTGTGCATTGTTGTGAATTGTTAGATATTACGGCACTGTTGGAGCTAGGAACACAAGAATTTTGCTACACCCACAACAACATCTGCTAAATATGTGTATGCAACCAATAAAATGTGATTTGATTTTCATGAAGGTATCATCTATATTGGGACAATTCATTGTTTTGGCTCTTTTTGATGAAACGGCTCATCATTTGGTCTCTAGAGACTCATTTTGATGGATACTAAGAGAGATGTATCCTAGATTGACATGTATAGAGATTATACATTCATTAGTTACATAGACAATAGTTAGGCTGAATGAGAAGTTTTTGCTGTGCGCTACATCAGGACATCATACAATGGAACAATGGCTCCCTCTACAGGAAAAACTGCAAACAGCGCATTCCCTTTCCATACTGGTGCCGGTGTGAAACTCGCATTTCACAATGAAGTGAACTCTTAGCATACACAGACGCTGTAAGTAGTAAGTGAATCCACAACAAACCATGAATCAATGTGTTAGTCCAAACAAAGCAATCAAGAGTTGACACGTTTATTGAGGACGGAGAGGCTGAGCTGAAAGACTTCAGTGTTCAGTGGCTCCTTTTTGTCTTGTTTCCTTCTTCAGGAAGGGAAAGACAACCACAGCAGAGGGAATGCCACATGCTTATTACTGGCACTACCACAGACCTATGACTGTCACTAACTGCCTCCGAGGCCACTGGCAGTGTTCCTAAAGGTGGCAGAAGGGCTGGGAACTGGGTCAGTGCACTGGAAAAATATCCTATCTGTAGCTATTACCTGAAGAGGGGTGGAAATGAATGAGCAATGGGCATTATGTTAACAATAAAGAGACAGAAACTCAATAGCAACTACGGGCTAAAAGGGTACTCAAAGACAACTGAAAATAGATAGTTACAGGTACATGCATTGGTGAGCAAACCAGTGGTGGAAAAAGTAGCTAATTGTCATACTTGAGTAAAAGTAATGATACCTTCATAGAAATGTACTCGAGTAAAAGTGAAAGTCACCCAGTAAAATATACTCAAGTATCAACGTAGATATAATTACGCAAATATACCTAAGTATCAAAAGCACAAGTTAAATATTTTCAAATTCCTTATATTAAGCAAACCAGGCAACACCATTTTCTTTTCTGTTTTTTATTTACAGATAGCCAGGGTCAAGGGGCACACTCCAACACATATTTTACAAAAGGGATGTTCTCTTGGTAAGTGTGTGAATTTACAATTTTTCTGTCCTGTTAAGCTTTCAAAATGTAACAAGTACTTTTGGGAGTCAGAGAAAAAGTATGGAGTAAAAATCACAATTTTCTTTAGGAATATAGTGAAGGAAAAGTTGTCAAAAAATATAAATAGTAAAAAATGACTTATGTAAAAAAAGGACTTTTGTAGTACTATAAAGTTATTTCACCTTTATTTAACCAGGTGGGCCAGTTGAGAACAAGTTCTCATTTACAACTGCGACCTGGCCAAGACAAAGCAAAGCCGTGCGACAAAAACAACAACACACGTTTACACATAAACAAACACAAAAGAAAAGAACAATATATATATATTCTTTGAAAAATCCATGTACATTGTGTGCAAATGTAGAAGAGTAGGGAGGTGAAAGGAAATGTTGGCTTTGGGGATGACCAGTGCAATACACCTGCTGGAGCGCGTGCTACGGGTGGGTGTTGCTATGATGACCAGTGAGCTGAGATAAGGCGGGGATTTACCTAGCAAAGACTTCTAGATGACCTGGAGCCAGTGGGTCTGGCGATGGATATGTAGTGAGGGCCAGCCAACGAGAGCATACAGGTCGCAGCGGTGGGTAGTATATGGGGCTTTGGTGATAAAACGGATGGCACTGTGATAGACTACATCCAGTTTGCTGAGTATTTGGGGCTATTTTGTAAATGACATCGCCGAAGTCGAGGATTGGTAGGATAGTCAGTTTTACGAGGGTATGTTTGGCAGCATGAGTGAAGGAGGCTTTTGAACTTGTTCTCAACTGGCCTACCTGGTTAAATTAAGGTGAAATAAAAATAAATAAAATAAAAACTTTATAGTACTACATAAGCCATTTTTGGGGGTATCTGTACTTTACTATTCATATTTTTGACAACTAAAGAAAATGAGGAATACTTTTAGAGAGGGTCCAGATTGTCTTGCCCAGCTGATTTGTAGGGATCCAGATTTTGCAGTTCTTTCAGAACATCAGCTGTCTGGATTTGGGTGAAGGAGAAGCGGGGGGAGGTGGGGCTGAGATGTTGCCAGCATGGCCAGCCGTGGAAAAATGCTTATTGAAATTAACGATTATCGTAGATCTATCGGTGGTGACAGTGTTTCCTACCCTCAGTGCAGTGGGCAGCTGGGAGGAGGTGCTCTTATTCTCCATGGACTTTACAGTGTCCCAAAACTTTTTGGAATTAGTGCTACAGGAAGCACATTTCTGTTTGGAAAAGCTAGCCTTACTTAGCTTTCCTAACTGACTGAGTATATTGGTTCCTGACTTCCCTGAAAGTTACATATCACGGGGGCTATTCGATGCTAATGCAGAACGCCACAGGATGTTTTTGTGCTGGTCAAGGGCAGTCAAGTCTGGGGTGAACCAAGGGCTATATCTGTTCGTAGTTCTACATTTTTTGAATGGGGCATGCTTAATTAAGATGGAGAGGAAAGCACTTTTGAAGAGCAACCAGGCATCCTCTACTGTCGGGATGAGGTCAATATTCTTCCAGGATACCTGGGCCAGGTCGATTAGAAAGGCCTGCTCGCTGAAGTGTTTTAGGGAGCGTTTGACAGTGATGAGGGGTGTTCGTTTTGACCGCGGACCCAGTACGCACGCAGGCAATGAAGCAGTGATCGCGGAGATCCTGGTTGAAGACAGCAGAGGTGTATTTAGAGGGCAGGTTGGTCAGGATGATATCTAAGAGGATGCCCGTGGTTACGGATTTAGGGTTGTACCTGGTAGGTTCCTTGATGATTTGTGTGAGATTGAGGGCATCAAGCATAGATTGTAGGACGGTCGGGGTGTTAAGCATGTCCCAGTTTAGGTCACCTAACAGTATGAACTCTGAAGATAGATGGGAGGCGATCAATTCACATATGGTGTACAAGGCACAACTGGGGGCAGAGGGGGGTCTATAACAAGCGGCAACGGTGAGCAAAAGTATTTTTACTTACGTACTTTACACCCCTAGCCCAACCACACACTCACTCTTCCAAGCTGACAATTACTAGTGACCTCAGACCTTCCAAAATCAACACCTGTCAAGCATAAAAAAAGCCAATTTCACAATAGCGAGTGACATCATTGTTTTCTGTTTTGGCACCCCCTGACCTCCTACGGGGTTAAAACATCCCACACACTGCCTGGAGGAGCGCAGTTCTAAACACAACACTGACTTCAATCAGTCACCCACCCACCCACCCACCCACCCACCCACCCACACACACACACAAAATCATCTAGAGCCTTTTACATTATATTTTGGTTACAATATGTACTGTGAAATTAGACAACACAACTATAAATCTGCCCCAAGCATACAGTGCCTTCAGAAAGTATTCATACCCCTTGACATATTCCACATTTTGTTGTGATACAGCCTGAATTCAAAATGGATTAAATATATTTATACCCCATAATGACAAAGTGAAAACATGTTTTGGGAATTTTTTGTACATTTGAAAAGTGGAGCGGAACGAATAAAATAGTGGTTCTGTTCAGAATGAAACAATTGGAAAATAATTTAGCTTCCAACCCCTGATTCACACCCGAGTCAATACTTTGTAGAAGCACCTTTGGCAGTGATTAAAGCTGTGAGTCTAGCCTTCCACACCTGGATTGTGTAACATTTGCGCATTATTCTTTTCAAAATTCTTCAAATTGGTTGTTGATCATTGCTAGACAACCCTTTTCAAGTTTTGCCATGGATTTTCAAGTTGATTTAAGTCCAAACTGTAACTAGGCCACTCAGGAACATTCATTGTCTTCTTGGTAAGCAACTCCAGCAGAGATTTGGCCTTGTGTTGTAGGTTATTGTCCTGCTGAAAGGTGAATTCATCTCCCAGTGTCTGTTGGAAGCAGACTGAACCAGGTTTTCCTCCAAGATTTTGTGCTTAGCTTCATTCCATTTCTTTTTTATCTTGAAAAACTCCCCAGTCCTTAACGATTACAAGCATACCTCTGGCAGCCTCTATGGGGGTACCACAGGGTTCAATTCTCGGGCCGACTCTTTTCTATCTATATATCAACGATGTCGCTCTTGCTGCGGGTGATTCCCTGATCCACCTATACGCAGATGACACCATTCTGTATACATCTGGCCCTTCTTTGACAAACCTCCAAACGAGCTTCAATTCCATACAACACTCCTTCCGTGGCCTCCAACTGCTCTTAAACGCTAGTAAAACTAAATGCATGCTTTCCAACCGATCACTGCCCGCACCCGCCCGCCCGACTAGCGTCACTACTCTGGACGGTTCTGACTTAGAATATGTGAACAACTACAAATACCTAGGTCTCTGGCTAGACTTTTAAACTCTCCTTCCAGACTCATATTAAACATCTCCAATCCAAAATTAAATCTAGAATCGGCTTCTTATTTTGCAACAAAGCCTTCTTCACTCACGCCGCCAAACATACCCTCGTAAAACTGACTGTCCTACTGATCCTCGACTTCAGCAATGTAATTTACAAAATAGCCTCCAACAGTCTACTCAGCAAACTGAATGCAGTCTATCACAGTGCCATCCGTTTTGTCACCAAATCCCCATATACCACACACCACTGCGACCTGTATGCTCTCGTCGGCTGGCCCTCGATACATATTTGTCGCCAGACCCACTGGCTCCATGTCATCTATAAGTCTTTGCTATGTAAAGCTCTGCCTTATCTCAGCTCACTGGTCACGATAACAACACCCACCCGTAGCAGGTATATCTCACTGGTCATCCCCAAAGCCAACACCCCCTTTGGCTGCCTTTCCTTCCAGTTCTCTGCTGTCATTGACTGGAACGAATTGCAAAAATCGCTGAAGTTGGAGACTTTAATCTCTCTCACTAACTTTAACATCAGCTATCTGAGCAGCTAACTGATCGCTGCAGCTGTACACAGCCCATTTGTAAATAGCCCATCCAATCTACCTACCTCATCCCGATATTGTTTTTATTTACTTTTCTGCTCTTTTGCACACCAGTATTTCTACTTGCACATCATCTGCACATCTAATACTCCAGTGTTAATTTGCTCAATTGTAATTACTTCGCCACTATGGCCTATTTATTGCCTTACCTCCTCACGCAATTTGCACACACTGCATATAGACTTTTTTTCTATTGTGTTATTGACTGTGCGTTTGTTTATTCCATGTGTAACTCTGTGTTGTTGTTTGTGTCACACTGCTTTGCTTTATCTTGGCCAGGTCGCAGTTATAAATGAGAACTTGTTCTCAACTGGCCTATCTGGTTAAATAAAGGTGATTTATTTTATTTTAAATACCCATAACATAATGCAGCCACCACTGCACTTGAAAATATGGAGAGTGGTACTCAGTAATGTGTTGTATTGGATTTGCCCCAAACATAACACTCTGTATTTAGGACTAAAAGTTAATTACTTTGCCACATTTTTTGCAGTATTACTTTAGTGCCTTGTTGCAAACAGGATGCATGTTTTGGAATATTTGTATTCTGTACAGGCTTTCTTCTTTTCATTCTGTCAATAACGTTAGTATAAAGGAGTAACTACAATGTTGATGTCACGCCCTGACCTTAGTATTCTTTGTTTTCTTTATTATTTTGGTTAGGTCAGGGTGTGACGGGTGGTATGTGTGTTTTTTGTCTTGTCTAGGGTTTTTGTATGTCTAGGTGTGTGTGTCTAGTCTAGACTTATGTAGGTCTATGGTGGCCTGGATTGGTTCCCAATCAGAGGCAGCTGTTTATCGTTGGCTCTGATTGGGGATCCTATTTAGGTTGCCATTTCCAGTTTGGTTTGTGGGTTATTGTCTATGTGAAGTTGCATGTCTGCACTCGTTGTTTATAGCGTTCATGTTTGTTTTGTTATTTTGTTAATTTGTTTAGTGTTCTTCGTGTTTAGTCGTCTTGTATTAAAAATATGTATTCACATCACGCTGCGCTTTGGTCTCATCACTACAACGAACGTGACAGTTGATCCATCCTCAGTTCTCCTATCACAGCCATTAAACTCTGTAACTGTTTTAAAGTCACCATTGGCCTCATGGTGAAATCCCTGAGTGGTTTCCTTCCTCTCCGGCAACTGAGTTAGGAAAGACGCCTATACCTTTGTAGTGACTGGGTCTATTTATACACCTTCCAAAGTGTAATTAATAACTTTACCATGCTCAACTGGATATTCAATGTCTGCTTTTTTCATTTTTACCCTTCTACCAATAGGTGCCCTTATTTGCTAGGCATTAGAAAAACTCCCTGGTCTTTGTGGTTGAATCTGTGTTTGAAATTCACTGCTCGACTGAGGGACCTTACAGATAATTGTATGTGTGGGGTACAGAGATGAAGTAGTCATTCAAAAGTCATGTTAAACACTATTATTGCACACAGAGTCCAGGCAATTTATTAGGTGACTTGTTAAGGAAATGTTAACTCCTGAAATTATTTAAAGGCGTTGAATACTTATTGACTAAAGACATTTCAGCTTTTCAGTTTAAATTCATTTGTAAACATTTCTAAAAACAGAATTCCACTTTGACATTATGGGGTATTGTGTGTAGGCCAGTGACACAAAATCTCAATTTAATCCATTTTAAATTCAGGCTGTAACACAACAAAATGTGGAAAAAGTCAAGGGGTGTGAATCATTTCTGAAGGCACTGTACATGTGCACAAACACACAGAGGGAGCGAGTACGCTTGGACAGGTTTCTCTATGAGGGGGGCCCAGGCTCCCTCCTCTCACAATGGCCAGGTGCTGATGTGATGTTTGTGGGAGAGAGCGGGATGAACAGATCCTTTGTCCAAAGGCGAGGAGAGGGGGATGGAGAGAAGAGGTGATATAAGTGAACTGACATGGACTGGGCTCTGGTTCCCCTGTTCCAGAGGCTTAGGGAGCATCCCAAATGGCACCCTATTCTATATACACTAAGTGCAGAAAACATTAAGAAAACCTGCTCTTTCCATGACAGACTGACCAGGTGAAAGCTATGATCCCTTATTGATGTCACTTGTTAAATCCACTTCAAAATCAGTGTAGATGAAGGGCAGGGGACATGTTAAAAAAATGATTTTTAAACCTAGAGACAAGGATTGTGTATATGTGCCATTCAGGGGGTGAATGGGAAAGGCAAAATATTTAAGTGCCTTTGAACGGGGTATGGTGCCATTTTGTATGAAGAACTGCAACCTTGCTAGATTTTTCACGCTCAACAGATTCCCGTGTGTATGAAGAATGGTCCACCACCCAAAGAACATCCAGCCAACTTGACACAACTGTGGGAAGCATTGGAGTCAACACATGGGCCAGCATCCCTATGGAATGCTTTCAACACGTGGGGGGGAATAGCAACACAAAGAGAATACAACCATGTGCAATGGATTCTAACACTTTGGATATTTACATTTTTTACCTTCATTTAACTAGGCAAGTCAGTTAAGAACAAATTGTTATTTACAATGACGACCTAGGAACAGTGGGTTAAGTGCCTTGTTCAGGGGCAGAACGACAGATTTTTACCTTGTCAGCTCGGGGATTTGATCTACCAACCTTTCATTTACTGGCCCAATGCTCTAACCACTAGGCTACCTGCCGCCCCAATAATAATAATAATAATAATCATTGGTTAATGACACAAGGATAACTCTAAGGAATGACTTGCTCAACAAAAGAACATAACCAAACTCTCCCACACAAAGTCAATATTGAGTCAATAAAAGGCTATTTGAGACTGCGTTTAAATGAAGTTTCACGGTGTGAAAAAAATCTGAGTTTACTTGTTTTTAAATAATTGACGTAAAAAATGACATCATTTTTATTTAAAAACTGTTTTTTTTTCAAAAAATGATTGATGCTTTAAAATGATATCAATCTCAATATTTTCCAGTGATGAAGACATGGATATGTCATGGTGTGGTGGGGTATGGAAAATAGGTCAACATTGAGCACCTTGATCTCTTCAATGTTTTGGCATTCAGCTTTAAAAAAAATAACTTTCTGAGCACTTCTACAATGGACAGATATGTATGGAAGGTTTTGTTCAAATCAAAAGGGGTGCTGTCAAAAAGTGATTGAATTCAAATGGATTTACCCAGAAGTCTTCGGGAATCATAGACTGGAAGGTATCCAGGATTGACGCATCTCCATCGAACTGTGTCAGATAGACAGTGGTGGAAAAAGTACCTAACTGTCATACTTGAGTAAAAGTAAAGATACCTTCATAAGAAATGCCTCAAGTAAAAGTGAAAGTCAACCAGTAAAATCCTACTTGAGTAAAAGTCTAAAAGTATTTGGTTATAAATCTACTTAAGTATCAAAGGAAAATGTAATTGCTAAAATATCAAAAGTATAAATCATTTCAAATTCCTTATATTTAACAAACCAGACAGCACGATTTTCTTGTTTTTTAAATTTACGGATAGCCAGGGGCCCACTCCAACACTCACACATCATTTACTAACTAAGCATTTGTGTTTAGTGAGTCCGCCAGATCTGAGGCAGTAGGGGTGACCAGGCATGTTCTCTTGATAAGTCCTCAGGCCGGTGAGGACATCAAATGCAGAGTTGTTGACAGCTGTGGCGCTGTCATTCCCCAATCAAAAGCCAAACTTCAGGTAAATGTAGACATCGTTCATGAAGACTCAAGGATCAAGACAAGAGACTGAGGACAACCATCATCCGGTTCACCAACAGATCTACACGGGATCTTCTCTGGAGGCGAGCTAAGAATTGTGAGTTCCTCATCAAGCAAAACTTCAGGTTCACGGAGGGTCTGACCTCAGCGGACAAAGTGACACGAGAGAAACTGTAGCTGATGGTGGCTGCAGCTCAAAAGACAGGGAAAACTGAATTTTTTTTCAATGCAAGAGTGATCATCGATGGGAAAGAAATGTGGACAAATCAGAACATTTGAGAGAGAGACAGAGCCTAACTCGGACAGAACTGCCTAAACACTGCCTCATTGCCAGCTATAAAGCAGTCTTTTATTGTAAAGTATTTACACAAACACTTCAATAAGAAAAGGCTGACATGAAAACTGGTAAACAAAACACTAACTATGGGTGAATAACTGCTTATTGTAAGGTCTACACAATGACTCCACCTTGTGGGAGTAAGAATAATTTGGTAACTTTATGACCAGAATTTCTTTGTTTTTTGTTGGAGGGGTTAATAATGGGATGGGCAATCCTTTTGAGTTGTCTTTCTCTCTTTTTCAATTAATGTCAGGGGTATTCGTAATTTACTCAAAGGCTATTTTCTTGTATTGCATATGGTTTAATGCAGACTTTTACTTTCTACAAGAGACTCATGTTTGTTCTTTTGATTGAGCTTTTTCGAAAAATCAAATGGGGTAACGATGGTTATCACATGGCAACAACCACTCTGCAGGTGTAGCAGTTTTAAGAGGTGCATTTAAAGGGAATGTCAGTAGTATGTAGTAAGAATCACCACTCTGGATGTTGGTTAATTTCAACAGTGAAATGTTTTTATTAGGGAATATTTACGCATCCAACAACAAACAAAACAACAGGATATTATTTCAAGAATTTGAAGAGATTAATAGAGTTATAGGTGTATTTCAGGATATCAAAATGATCTTAAGTGGAGATTTTAATTCTGTATCTAATGTGATGATTGACAGATATCCCCCTCCAAACAGATCCAGCATTGTTAATCCTGAGTTTAATAATCTATGTCTTGGTCTTGGATTAGTCGATATTTGGAGATCTAAATATCCTGATAAAAAAGCACTTCACTTGGAGTAACAAGGACAGGTCCAGACAGTCAAGAATTGACTTCTGGTTGATTTCTAATTCATTAGATAACACTGTAGTCAAGGTATCCAATGAAACATCAATTCTTACTGATCATAAAGTTATATTCTTATCTTTAAATATGAATGGATCTGAAGTTAATAAACCCGGAACAGAGTTATTGGAAACTCAATAGTAGACTGTTGGAAGATGATAATTTCAAGTTGGATGCCAAAGATTTTATACAAGAAATTTGGAGGAAAGCCCAACTATTTAAGTCTAGATGGGAAATATTGGGAATTAAGGAAGTAGGGAAATAAGACAAACAGCCATGAAGAGAGGTAAAGAAATTGCTGAACTTAAAAGATTGAGGGAAGATAAACTTCTTAAGGAAATACTTTCTCTAATCTCTATGGAGGACCTTGATGAAGAAGGAAACGGTCAGTTATTTTCTTTACAACTAGAAATGGACCGAATGTATGAAGAGAGAGCAAAAGGGGCACTTGTAAGATCAAGAACAAGATGGTTGGAGGAAGGTGAACAAAACAAAAAACGTTTGTTATAGACAACAAAGATAATGAAAACCCCAAAGATATTTCAAAATATGTTTCAGAATTCTATGGTAATCTTTACACCAGTAATGCCTGTCCTACTAGAGACATATCTGTTTTTCTAGACTCTGTCAAAGACTATGTAAAATTCATAGATGAAGACTTCCAAAAGTCTTGTGATTCATTTATTTATATTAATGAAATATATATATTTTTTAAAGAGAACAAAAGAGAACACATTTCCAGGGAATGTAATAAGGAATAAGGAATGCCTTATTAGTGAATTCTATAAATATTTTCAGGAGGATATTGTTTAATTTATATTTAATGTTTTTAAGTAGGGGTCCTGCTTGTTTCTATGACACAAGGCCTCATTATTGTAATCCTCAAACCAAGCAAAGATCCTATGATAGAAAATTGGAGACCAATCACATTAATGAACAATGATGGAAAGCTACTTGCATCCATTTTTGCAGAAAGACTTAAAAAAGGTCAAGACCAAATCATTGATGATACCCAGTCTGGTTTTATGAAGGGCAGACATATATGTAATAATATTTGACTAGTATTGGACTTGATAGACTACAATGAGCACATTATGGAAGATAGTTTTTAAAAATTGTAGACTTTTACAAGGCTTTTGATACAGTTGAACATTATTTTCTTTTTGAGACTTCGTCTGTCCAGATTAGATTATACCTCCAATTGCCTTGGAAATTCCTCTGTCAAGTAACTAAAATGGTTGAGACTGAATTATTTAACTTCATATGGAGGAATAAACCTCATTATTTAAGAAAAACGGTAATATGTAGCACCCAAAGTGAGGGAGGGTTGAATGCTCTGGATTTTAAAACCTCTAATATAATCTTTAAGATCAAATATATACAAAACTATTTTAAAATATTGCATTTGAAATATAATCCATCATTTAATATTCCAACAGATTGGTGGTCTAGAATTCTTACTCAAATGCAACTTCAATGTGGGTAAGATCCCTATTAAACTCGCAAACTTTCATAAACAAGTACTTCTAAGTGGGAACCTTATGTACAAACATAATTTTTCCCCACATAGATATACAATCTGGAATAATAAAGACATAAAATACAAAAACAAGTTTTTGTTTTTCCAGAACTTGTTTGACAACAGCATTATCTGGGTTAAACAACTATTGAATAATGATGGACAATTATATGATTGTTTATTTTTCATGGAAGATTCTTTATCCATAAAATGAAGTGGGCGGAGAAAAAACCCCTCTGCACATTATTTAAGATAGAATTGAAATATTATTTTGAAATTAATAAAAAATAAAAACAAAAACGCCATAAAACTTTTTGTCAAATTGAAAATGTATCTCGATATGTACTCTTGTTTGTATATTTCTGTTTTTGTATTTGTTTTGTTGATAATAATAATAATAATTTAAAAAATGTAAAAAAATTGAAGCTTGATCTAGTCATGAATGAAGCGCAGGTAGAGTAGGTACCTTGTGGTGATGTGAAATTACAATATTTCTTGCAATATCGACACAATTTTGATTCATGATTATTGCATTGACAGTTTGGAGTGGATCACAGACCAACACTACCACCACATTGGGTCTGGACTGTGAGGGACCGCCGCCGCTGACAAACCAATCTGCACCTATCACATCCATCGTCCATAACAAACAGGGCTGGCAGGGGTATTCAGGGTGTGCAACTTTTATTTTCTGTTAAATAAATAAAATACAATTTCAGCAAAGATTTGATCTTTACAAAAAACGTGTTGTGATTGGAGCTCTGGATTTGCTATGCTGCATTTTGTTTTTTACAGAAATATTAAATATGTTTAATTTTCCGTGCTTTCCGTACCTACTACTGAATATAGTGCAAATGTATGCTCAGATATGTCACCATGTGAAGAAGCACAATGATTTTCGATGCCTGAACAGGTAAAATAATTTGGGCACTGGACATTGATCATGAGTTAGATTTAGTATATTTTCAATCAGACATATGATGATGAATATTACATATCATGTAAGGATATCTATTGAAATTGGAGAAATACGAATCCATAAATTATCAGTTTCATGAAGTGTCTTGAAGGGAGGATCATATACCCCCCTTCTCTCTCCCTGCACAGTTTATGACAGTCATAAAAACTCTGCTTCTGGGTCTGTAGTATTGAGATCGGAATGTGTGACTGTGGGACACAGAGAGAGACTTGGCCAAACTCCTAATCCCAAAAATGGGAGAATTAAACAATATTTCTACTTTTGAGAATGTGGGATTGGTCCGTGGACACATTCATGACGAGTGTGTTTCATTTGCTCATCTCATGAAGGACAGGAAACACACATACAGTGGGGAGAACAAGTATTTGATACACTGCCGATTTTGCAGGTTTCCCTACTTACAAAGCATGTAGAGGTCTGTAATTTTTATCATAGGTACACTTCAACTGTGAGAGACAGAAAATCACATTGTATGATTTTTAAGTAATTAATTTGCATTTTATTGCATGACATAAGTATTTGATCACCTACCAACCAGTAAGAATTCCAGCTCTCACAGACCTGTTAGTTTTTTTTAAGAAGCCCTCCTATTCTCCACTCATTACCTGTATTAACTGCACCTGTTTGAACTCGTTACCTGTATAAAAGACACCTGTCCACACACTCAATCAAACATACTCCAACCTCTCCACAATGGCCAAGACCAGAGAGCTGTGTAAGGACATCAGGGATAAAATTGTAGACCTGCACAAGGCTGGGATGGGCTACAGGACAATAGGCAAGCAGCTTGGTGAGAAGGCAACAACTGTTGGCGCAATTACTAGAAAATGGAAGAAGTTCAAGATGACGGTCAATCACCCTCGGTCTGGGGCTCCATGCAAGATCTCACCTCGTGGGGCATCAATGATCATGAGGAAGGTGAGGGATCAGCCCAGAACTACATAGCAGGACCTGGTCAATGACCTGAAGAGAGCTGGGACCACAGTCTCAAAGAAAACCATTAGTAACACACTACGCCGTCATGGATTAAAATCCTGCAGCGCACGCAAGGTCCCCCTGCTCAAGCCAGCGCAAGTTTGCCAATGACCGTCTGGATGATCCAGAGGAGGAATGGGAGAAGGTCATGAGACAAAAATAGAGCTATTTGGTCTAAACTCCACTCGCCGTGTTTGGAGGAAGAAGAAGGATGAGCACAACCCCAAGAACACCATCCCAACCGTGAATCATGGAGGTCGAAACATCATTCTTTGGGGATGCTTTTCTGCAAAGGGGACAGTACGACTGCACCGTATTGAGGGGAGGATGGATGGGGCCATGTATCGTGAGATCTTGGCCAACAACCTCCTTCCCTCAGTAAGAGCATTGAAGATGGGTCCTGGCTGGGTCTTCCAGCATGACAACGACCCGAAACACACAGCTAGGGCAACTAAGGAGTGGCTCCGTAAGAAGCATCTCAAGGTCCTGGAGTGGCCTAGCCAGTCTCCAGACCTGAACCCAAGAGAAAATCTTTGGAGGGAGCTGAAAGTCCGTGTTGCCCAGCGACAGCCCTGAAACCTGAAGGATCTGGAGAAGGTCTGTATGGATGAGTGGGCCAAAATCCCTGCTGCAGTGTGTGCAAACCTGGTCAAGAACTACAGGAAACGTATGATCTCTGTAATTGCAAACAAAGGTTTCTGCTTTTCTGATGTATCAAATACTTATGTCATGCAATAAAATGCAAATTAATTATTAATCATACAATGTGATTTTCTGGATTTTTGTTTTAGATTCCGTCTCTCACAGTTGAAGTGTACCTATGATAAAAATTACAGACCTCTACATGCTTTGTAAGTAGGAAAACCTGCAAAATCGGCAGTGTATCAAATACTTGTTCTCCCCACTGTAACTGTATCTCCTAAAGTGTACATTTCCCAGCTGTCAGATTGACATCTAAATATTGTGAAACGTATGTGATTAAACATGAAACCTTTTGTAATGTGATGTTAACCTTCTAAATGTGAGTATGGATTTTCATATTATTAACTAGTCAGTGGCCACACCCCCGTAAGCCCAGACATCACATTAGGCGTCATAGAACTGCCCCTTTTCCACAGAGTATAAAATCCACTTCATACAAAATGTACATTAAGTCAGAGAACGCCGGGACAGAGTCCCCACGTTGGAATGGCTACAATTCTGTAAGCCACGGAGACCATACAGCTGTAGTTTTGGCTACATGGCTAGAAATGGTTAAACTCTGAGACAATCGATTCACTACCGAATAAGAGCAAATCTTAGACGTATAATTACTAGACTGCAGCTAGAAATTACGTAAATCTAGAATGAGAATACCGACAACCGCCGAAGCGGTTCCCTATTCTATGAGAACATTTCCGAATGGTACTCTGAAGTATCCATTCTAACCACCTACAACCATGAAGGACATTGTGACTTCTGGGGAAGTTAACCAGAGACTCTCTGATGAACTGACTCTCCAGCAGACGGACAGGCGATTCCAACAAAGACAACAACAACGACATACGGGCGTAAATTTATAAATTGCAAGTATTCTCGAATGAGCGGCCGTTCATGTGCAAAGGATTAGCATTTCAATGAATATAATTATACTGTGTGTAGTGAATCCATCTCAGTCCCCAATCCCATTCCTTTGTCTACCAAGCCGTCATATTGGCTTCGTCCGCTAGGTCCTTTTCTATCATTGTTAGCAACCAATATATACTGTTTGTTTGTTATGTATTTCTGTGATTATTTAGTTAGTAAATAAATAATTAAGCCAATTTGTATATTGCTGATTCATTATGGAAACTAGGATTCGTGCAGATAACCAATAATTTTACGACATTTAAAATAAGACTAACAAAGGTAACAATTAATAATCATTAATAGAAGACTAATTGATTTTTTATATTCGGAAAATTATAACTCTAACTCTAAACATTTTCCCGTGGTGCCCCGACTTCCTAGTTAATTAATGTTAACATGATTAGTTTAATCACGTTATAATTAAACCAAGAGAATTGATTTGATAATATACAGTCTTCACATTTAATGATAGTTCAGACACGACATCAGGTAAAGACCACATATATGATACATTTCTTAAAGTATATGGATTCGTTCATGCCTAAGTATAAAGGCTTAGATATGTCAGCATGTTGACACATACCCTTTTCTGAAGTTAAAATATTCGACAAATATGTAAGCGGGTGCACTTGCATCAGGGGCATATCTTGAAGGCATCTCCCCCCAGATATCTCCCTGGATTCAGTAGCAGGTAGATTTCTGCGGTCAGGATTGCATGTAGAAATCTGTCCAATTACGGGGAATATCCTCGCTCCGTATATTAAATTAAGGACATGTGTATCTGGAGCATGTCTACTCCTTATATTGAATAAAATGTCAGATATCCGCAAATACTGTAGATAAAGATATCCCCTAATATTTACCCTTTTCGCCCAGTGCTTTGTTTCAGGGAGACAGCCTGAGAGGGGGGCAAAACTCTGCCTGGCATCTCTAATGTACCCCTGTCACTGCTGACACATGCATTATGCCAGGGAAAACTAAGAGGGATCCTTTGGCCCCCTGGACCCCCTCAAGGCCCTTAAGGCACTAAGCCTGGCATTTTTTATCCAGACAAGAGTCTTGTTTTGGGCCTGAGCACTCAGTGATAGATAACCCATTGTTCTCCCGGCCCTGGGCTGCCTTCAGAAGAGCACAGTGGAAGTTTTTGTATTCCTTGACACGACTCTCCCTGTGTTCATGACTCAAGGTGCTTCCTCTCCTTGGGCAAAAGTGCCAGCGTTGCCCTAGCAACAATCTCACATGGGTCGCAGAGGTAAGCAAGCCCAGCATTGGTATGAATCTAAGTTGACCGAGTAAGTTAGTGAGTGAGTGAGTGACAAAGAGAGAGAGACAGTGAGAGACAGACAGAGAGAGAGACAGAGAGAGAACGATAAGACAGTGAACCGTGTAGGATATAGGGCCTAAGTTTATATGCTTTTGCACAGGCAGGCTAAAATAAATAATTTGGAAAAAAGTATTTCGTAGTTTACAGTCATGTAATCTCTGCCAAACCACATGAAACGTTTTAACAGTGCTTCCATGCTGGGAATAGTGCAAGTCTGGGAACAGTGAAAGTCTACGCAAGGTCTCAACAAAACTTCTGGAGCAGAATTGAAGTGAACGTTGCAAAATGTAGAGCGAAACAACTTTGTGATGAAAATAAACAGGGAAGTAGTTTATTGTGGTGTAAAGCCTGCAGGAACCACTTCCACAGCACCACAGGCCCGGCCAGACCAAACTGGCACATTTCAAAAAGAGAGACGTCCTTCCTTCCTTGACATTCCCACTGATTAGAGATGGTCGGATTGGTGAATGCAATAGGATTGTACTAACCTTGCTCTCACTCGTCCATTCACTTATTCGATCATTTATAACTTTCAGGAAGGAAAGAATGAAGGATGCATTTTTATATTGGAACGGGGCCCATGGCTCTCTATGCTCCATAGCAGCAGCACGACCCAGGCTCAGACCCAAGCCCTGCCACATGCTCCGGGTGGCTGCCTGACACTGGGATAGAGTGGGTGGATGGCTGCGTCAGGGTGTGCCCATCACACAACATCACATGATCCAACCACTTCCTGAACCAAAGCATAGCTGCTGGTGGTCATGGTGGTCAGGTGGGTAGTCTCTGAAATGAAACCGTAGGGCTGAGTTTTTACTCTTAGCGTTTAATTTCTCGACCACTATGCACATTGTCTTTCGCTGCTGCAGCAAAACAACATAGACTGAATAGCATGCAGTTAGGATGGCGTTTTTTTTACGGGGTGATTGAAAAGGCAGATGTCAACTCCCACAGAGAGAGGAGCTGAACTAAAGGGAATATACTCCATGTGGCGCACACAGACAGACACAGACACACGCATATGGAATACCAGACAGGCTGCCATCCGTGCAGATTCAGCAGTAGCCCCCCCATGCTCCCAGGTAGGGTCAGGACAACACCAGTATCGCGATACTCGTTAGTATCGTGGCAAGGAAACAAAACACAAAGCGGATTTAAACAAACACCATTGTGTCGTCATCCAGAGTCACATGTATTTATTTCCCAAGCTATAGCAAACAATATTTTACACACAGCAGGTTTTAAAGGACCAAAGAGTTTGGTCTGCTTCATGTTTTTATTTTTTCTATGGAGAAAAATTGTGATGCTGGTATCGTCACAGCCCTACTCTCAGGGCCTGGTAGCAGTCAGACTTACTGTAGATCCATCCATCAATAACCCGAGAGAGATAGCAACCAGGAAGACCCAGAGGAATACTGCTATACTGGATTTAGCAGATGTGCACCTACCCATTCATGAATGCTCACAGGTGTATAGATTCATCTATACACACAGCAGGTCATACCATCCAATAACAGGACAACGACCCTAAGCACACAGCCAAGTGAACCCATGAGTGGCTTCGGGACAAGTCTCTTAATGTCCTTGAGTGGACCAGCCAGAGTCCGGACATGAACCCGATCGAACATCTCTGGAGAGACCTGAAAATAGCTGTGCAGCAACGCTCCCCATCCATCCTGACAGAGTATGAGAGGATCTGCAGAGAAGAATGATACAAACTCCCCAAATACATGTGTGCCAAGCATGTAGCGTCATGCCCAAGAAGAGTCAAGGCTGTAATTGCTGCCAAAGGTGCTTCAACAAAGTCATGTGTAAAGGGTCTGAATACTTATGAAAATGTGATTTCAGTTTTTTATTTTCAAAACATTTCTAAAAACCTGTTTTTGCTTTGTCGTTATGGCATATTGTGTGTAGATTGATGAGGGAAAAAATCTATATAATCAATTTTAGAATAAGACTGTAGCGTAACAAAATGTGGAAAAAGTCAAGGGGTCTGAATACTTTACGAATGCGCTGTATATACAGTACCAGTCAAAGTTTGGACACACCTACTCACTCAAGGGTTTTTCTTTATTTTGAAAATGTTCTACATTGTAGAAAAATAGTGAAGAAATCAAAACTATGAAATAACATATGGAATCGTGTAGTAAGCAAAAAAGTGTTAAACAAATCAAAATATATTTTAGATTCTTCAAAGTAGCAAGCATTTGCCTTGATGACAACTTTGCACACTCTTGGCATTCTCTCAACCAGCTGCACCTGGAATGCTTTTCCAACAGTCTTGAAGGAGTTCCCACATATGCTGAGCACTTGCTGGCTGCTTTTCCTTCACTATACTGTCCAACTCATCCCAAACCATCTCAATTGGGTTGAGGTCGGGTGATTGTGGAGGCCAGGTCATCTGATGCAGCACTCCATCACTCTCCTTCTTGGTCAAATAGCCTTTACACAGCCTGGATGTGTATTGGGTCATTGTCCTGTTGAAAAACTAATTATATTCCCACTAAGCGCAATCCAGATGCAGAATGCTGTGGTAGCCATGCTGGTAAAGTGTGCCATGAATTCTAAATAAATCACTGTGTCACCAGCAAAGCACCCACACACCATAACACCTCCTCCATGCTTCATGGTGGAAACCACACTTGCGGAGATCATCCGTTCACCTTCTCTGCATCTCACAAAGACACGGCGGTTGGAACCAAAAATCTCACATTTGGACTTATCAGACCAAAGGATAGATTTCCACCGGTCTAAATGTCCCTTGCTCATGTTTCTTGGCCCAAGCAAGTCTCTTGTTATTATTGGTGTCCTTTAGTAGTGGTTTCTTTGCAGCAATTTGACCATGAAGGCCTGATTCACATAGTCTCCTCTGAACAGTTGATGTTGAGATGTGTCTGTTACTTGAACTCTGTGAAGCATTTATTTGAGCTGCAATTTCTGAGGCTGGTAACTCGAATTTACTTATCCTCTGCAGCAGAGATAACTCTGGGACTTCCTTTCCTGTGGAGGTCCTAATGAGAGCCAGTTTCATCATAAACTGCTTGATGGTTTTTGTCACTTGAAGAAACTTTCAAAGTTCTTGAAATTTTCCGGATTGACTGATCTTCATGTCTTAAACTACTGATGGACTGTCGTTTCTCTTTGCTTATTTGAGCTGTTCTTGCCATTATATAGATTTGGTCTTTTACCAAATAGGGCTATCTTCTATATACCACCCCTACCTTGTCGCAACACAACTGACTGGCTCAAACGCATTAAGAAGGAAAGAAATTCCACAAATTAACTTTTAGCACGGCACACCTGTTAATTGAAATGCATTCCAGGTGACTACCTCATGAAGCTGGTTTAGATAATGCCAAGAGTGTGCAAAGCTTAACATTGTTTTGGTTACTACATGATTCCATATGTGTTACTTCATAGTTTTAATGTCTTCACTATTATTCTAGAATGTAGAATATAGTAAAAATTAAGAAAAACCCTGGAATAGGTAGGTGTGTCCAAACTTTTTACTGGTAGTGTATATGAAAATATATGTGGGTTTTTGGTTTCGGAATTACAAGGCACAAAGCAATTATTCTTAAACTTACCCAAGGCAAATAATTTCTCCAAAAGTAAATAAAAGAGTTGATATTAGTTGGCGGTGGTCTTTACTTCAACATAAGTGTTTTGATATTTAAGTTCTTCGTTGTACACGTCACAGACAAACTAAAAATGGTCCACCCACACAGACAGCGTGGTAAAGAAGGTGCAACAGCGCCTCTTCAACCTCAGGAGGCTGAAGAGATTTGGCTTGTCACCTAAAACACTCACATACTTTTACAGATGCACAGTCGAGAGCATCCTGACGCCCTGTATCCGCAAGGCTCTCCAGAGGGTAGTGCGGTCTGCACAATGCATCACCGAGGGCAAACTACCTGCCCTCCAGGACACCTACAGCACCCGATGTCAAAGGAAGGCCAAAAGATCATCAAGGACAACAACCACCCGAGCCACTGCCTGTTCACCCCGCTACCATCCAGAAGGCGAGGTCAGTGCAGGTGCATCAAAGCTGGGACCGAGAGACTGAAACACAGCTTCTATCTCAAGGCCATCAGACTGTTAAACAGCCATCACTAACATAGAGAGGCTGCTGCCAACATACACTCAAATCTCTGGCCACTTTAATAAATGGACTTAATAAATATATCACTAGTCACTTTAAATAACGCCACTTTAATAATGTTTACATATCCTACATTACTCATCTCATATGTATATAGTGTATTCTATACCATCTACAGCATCTTGCCTTTGCCACACGGCCATCGCTCATCCATATATTTATATGTACACATTCTTATTCACCCCTTTACATTTATGTGTATAAGGTAGTTGTTGTGAATTTGTTAGATTACTTGTTCGATATTACTGCATTGTCGGAACTAGAAGCACAAGCATTTCGCTACACTCGCATTAACATCTGCTAACCATGTGTATGTGACCAATAACATTAGATTTGATGCATTTCTAATACCCCTTAAGACTTTTTACTGGTAGATGTTTTCTAAGACCCCTTTTCCATCTTTTTGACCAGAAATCAAATTGATTACTTATGCCTTATTTGTAAGATGTAAAATGGTTGAAAAACGTATCTCTGCCTTCATTTCCCCAAAATATAGACTCTTAGCTTTCATTTGACATCCAATTTGATATGTTCCTATGGACTTCATGCTGGTGCTCATGGGTCCTTTTACAAGGAAATGACCCAGAGCAAGTAACAAATCAATACAATTATAGTGTGCCGCTTCGTGCCATTTATTAGACTTCCTGTGATATGAATTATAAACAACCACACCAGAGAGAGAGAGAGCAGGAGAGAGAGAGAGAGCAGGAGAGAGAGAGAGCAGGAGAGAGAGAGAGCAGGAGAGAGAGAGAGAGCAGGAGAGAGAGAGAGAGAGAGAGAGAGAGAAGGAGAGAGAGAGAAGGAGAGAGAGAGAGATAATGTCTACTGTTTGCTGATGATCTGGTGCTTCTGTCACCAACCAAGGAGGGCCTACAGCAGCACCTAGATCTTCTGCACAGATTCTGTCAGACCTGGGCCCTGACAGTAAATCTCAGTAAGACCAAAATAATGGTGTTACAAAAAAGGTCCAGTCGCCAGGACCACAAATTCCATCTAGACACCGTTGCCCTAGAGCACACAAAAAACTATACATACCTCGGCCTAAACATCAGCACCACAGGTAGCTTCCACAGAGCTGTGAACGATCTGAGAGACAAGGCAAGAAGGGCATTCTATGCCATCAAAAGGAACATAAATTTCAACATACCAATTAGGATCTGGCTAAAAATACTTGAATCAGTCATAGAGCCCATTGCCCTTTATGGTTGTGAGGTCTGGGGTCCGCTCACCAACCAAGATTTCACAAAATGGGACAAACACCAAATTGAGACTCTGCATGCAGAATTCTGCAAAAATATCCTCCGTGTACAACGTAGAACACCAAATAATGCATGCAGAGCAGAATTAGGCCGATACCCACTAATTATCAAAATCCAGAAAAGAGCCGTTAAATTCTACAACCACCTAAAAGGAAGCGATTCCCAAACCTTCCATAACAAAGCCATCACCTACAGAGAGATGAACCTGGAGAAGAGTCCCCTAAGCAAGCTGGTCCTAGGGCTCTGTTCACAAACACAAACACACCCCACAGAGCCCCAGGACAACAGCACAATTAGACCCAACCAAATCATGAGAAAACAAAAAGATAATTACTTGACACATTGGAAAGAATTAACAAAAAAACAGAGCAAACTAGAATGCTATTTGGCCCTAAACAGAGAGTATACAGTGGCAGAATACCTAACCACTGTGACTGACCCAAACTTAAGGAAAGCTTTGACTATGTACAGACTCAGTGAGCATAGCCTTGCTATTGAGAAAGGCCGCCGTAGGCAGACATGGCTCTCAAGAGAAGACAGGCTATGTGCTCACTGCCCACAAAATGAGGTGGAAACTGAGCTGCACTTCCTAACCTCCTGCCCAATGTATGACCATATTAGAGAGACATATTTCCCTCAGATTACACAGATCCACAAAGAATTCGAAAACAAATCCAATTTTGATAAACTCCCATATCTACTGGGTGAAATTCCACAGTGTGCCATCACAGCAGCAAGATTTGTGACCTGTTGCCACAAGAAAAGGGCAACCAGTGAAGAACAAACACCATTGTAAATACAACCCATATTTATGTTTATTTATTTTAACTTGTGTGCTTTAACCATTTGTACATTGTTACAACACTGCATATATATAATATGACATTTGTAATGTCTTTATTGTTTTGAAACGTCTGTATGTGTAATGTTTACTGT
Source organism: Salvelinus alpinus (assembly GCF_045679555.1). Classification (NCBI taxonomy): domain Eukaryota; kingdom Metazoa; phylum Chordata; class Actinopteri; order Salmoniformes; family Salmonidae; genus Salvelinus; species Salvelinus alpinus. Next base: position 50,025,879 of record NC_092104.1, on the reverse strand, counting down.
TCATTTTTATTGTTTATTTGACTTTTGTATATTATCTACCTCACTTGCTTTGGCAATGTTAACACATGTTTCCCATGCCAATAAAGCCCCTTGAATTGAATTGAATTGAGAGAGAGAGAGAGAGAGAGAGAGAGAGAGAGAGAGAGAGAGAGAGAGAGAGAGAGAGAGAGAGAGAGAGAGAGAGAGAGAGAGAGAGAGAGAGAGAGAGAGAGAGAGAGAGAGAGAGAGAGAGAGAGAGAGAGAGAGAGAGAGAGAGAGAGAGAAGGAGAGAGAGAGAGAGAGAAGGAGAGAGAGAGAGAGAGAAGGAGAGAGAGAGAGAGAGAGAGAGAGAGAGAGAGAGAGAGAGAGAGAGAGAGAGAGAGAGAGAGAGAGAGAGAGAGAGAGAGAGAGAGAGAGAGAGAGAGAGAGAGAGAGAGAGAGAGAGAGAGAGAGAGAAGGAGAGAGAGAGAGAGAGAGAGAGAGTTGAGAGTTCCGGAGTTCCAAATTAAGCAGCAGCAGCTGAAAAGATGAGCTCCTAAAAATATTGAGATTTATATGGTTTTTAGAGTAAAGTACATCGAAAAAAACAAAAGAAAACTGCTAGACAGAATAGGAGACCAAACAAGCAGCAAACAAAGAAGAAAGGATTCTGAAAAAGTAACAATTTTTCATAAAATTATACAGTTTTCTTAGCTAGCTAAGTTGTTTACCTGTTGCTAGGCAGTTGCTAAGGACTCTCCTGAAAAGAAGCTAGCTAGCTAACAAGGAGTGTCTAGTTGACAGAAGAAAAGAAGGGACAAAGTGGGACAAAATAAGGACAGAAGAAAAGGGAAAGGGGACATCAAGGTGAAGCAGTCCTCTAAAGACATAAAAGACAATTAAACAAGAAACAACACTTCTATTGCAACATCAGCCAACATTACCAGCGTTGCTATGGAAGTTGTTTACCCACCAGACATCAAAACAGAGAAAGCTAAGAAAAGTTTCAAAGGTTTGTTGATGGGACAGAACCATGAATGCCTGTTTGCAGATCTTACCAGTTGCAAAACAAGAGCAAATTTAATTTTTAATACCAAACGAGGGCACATATGGAAAAGGGTTATTTGCAACCATTTCCCTTTTTCAAAAAAGAGAGGCATCAGCCAAGGATGTCAGATCAGCATTTTTGAAGAAGCTGACCATAGCAACACATATCAAACAGTAAACGTATATAATAATGGAACTGTATTGATACAAGGCAATGATTCAAGCCTCCAGGCTTTTGAGAATAGGTTTACTACCCTAAAAGCAGAAGCTGAAATCATCTCAGAAACTGAGGAAAAAGTCAAGGAGGGAGATGACGGTGAAAAGCAGGCCCCAGCGGTCTCTGTGACCCAGCAAGAAGCCCTCAGTGTCCCTCTACCTACCTCACCTGCAGCAGACAGAGCCAAGGACATGCCTACAACACCAAGAACACCTGCTATGCAACGTTTCCACAACACCCTCTCTCTAGTTGAAGCAGAGGTCATAGAACTCCGAGAGAACATGCTTCAAGAGGAGGACACTGTCCAGAAACTTAAAGAAGAGATGAAACAGTTCAAGGAGGAGAGCAGAGCATCTATTGCTAAACTAGAAAGCAGAATGGACAAACTGAGTCAGACAAATGATGACCTCAGAGACCATCTGAGCACAACAAGAAAGCAGCTAGAGCAGAGAGAGAGGTACATTGACCTCCTCAACCAGCAGCGAGTCATTATGTCCTCTGCATCTGGAGAACATGTCCACCAGCTTGGCATAACACAAGCAGAACCCGAGACCAGCATGGCCTCCACCACACAGCCTGATGACACTGCACCAGCCTACCAGTCTGCTCCAGCCCAGGTCAGCCAACCAGCCTCTCAGTCTGCTCCAGCACAGGTCAGAATACCAGTCTCCCAGTCTGCTCCAGCACAGGTCAGAATACCAGTCTCCCAGTCTGCTCCAGCACAGTGTGCTCCAGCCCAGGTCAACCTACCAGCCTCTCAGTCTGCCTCTCAGTCTGCTCCAACACAGTGTGCTCCAGCCAAGGTCAGAATACCATCCTCCCAGTCTGCTCCAGCCAGACAGTCACCCACAACTGCAATCCTTATTGATTCAAATGGGAAGTTCTTAGTACAGGAAAGATTATTCCCTAGACACCAGGTGTATAAGTTCTGGTGTCCTACAACTGACAGTGCAATGCAGCTACTCAGTCAGACCAGGATTGACACCCTCGACAACATCATCATCCACACTGGCACAAACGACCTTCATGCCAAAGGTGAAGATGTATCTGGGGCAGTGAGAAGAGTGGCAGAACGGGCACAGGCTGTGTTCCCAACAACCAATATAGTTGTGTCCACCCTCCTACCAAGAAAAGACTTCCCAGGACAGTTGATCGACAAAATAAATCAACAGATCACTGTGGACTGTGCCTCACTACTCAACGTCAGAACGGCTCACCACCCCACTCTGACATGTCAACACTTATACGATAATGTACATCTTGATCAGGACAGTGTCAGAACCTTTGCCAAGGACCTAAAAGATGCAACACTTGGCAGGGACCCACACACCCATCACCCCAGCAACAGAGGTCCCCCGCCCCACCTTCTGAAACAACAGTACCTCCACCATCCCCAGGAGAAAAGAGCCAGACACGGCTTATTACAGCACAGCTCTACTAGACCAGGCCCAACACAACACAGATTTACGAGACCAGGGCCTTCACAACACAGCTCTACTAGACCAGGCCCATCACAACACAGATTTACGAGACCAGACCCGCATCAGGACAACACGACTAGACCAGGCCCAACACAACACAGCTCTACTAGACCAGGCCCATCACAACACAGCTCTACTAGACCAGGCCCAACACAACACAGATTTACGAGACCAGACCCGCCTCAGGACAGCACGACTAGACCCGGCCCATCACAACACAGCTCTACTAGACCAGGGCCTTCACAACACAGCTCTACTAGACCAGGCCCATCACAACATAGCTCTACTGGACCAGGCCCATCACAACACAGCTCTACTAGACCAGGCCCATCAGAACACAGCTCTACTGGACCAGGCCCATCACAACACAGCTCTACTAGACCAGGCCCATCACAACACATCTCTACTAGACCTGACCCATCACAACACAGCTCTACTGGACCTGGCCCGTCACAACACATCTCTACTGGACCTGGCCCATCACAACACAGCTCTGACCACTACTCCAGGGTCGGACAGAACACTGTCCTTCAGAGAAGTACACCACATGATGCAGTCCACACCATGTATCATTCAGATCATCAGCCTACATATGCTGAGGTAACCTCTGGCAAAAGACACCTAGAACAATCAGAGATAGGAGAGGTGCGCCAACTACTGCAACTAATATGCAGACTACTGAGCTAGACAGACCCTTTAATTCACGGGCACACACACACACAGGGTTGCAGATTGCATTGTACTTATTTTTTGTGCAGTCTTATTCCATTCTTATTAATTTGTTTACAACTATTCTTAATTTTATTGGCACCAGTATAATAATAATATTTATATATAATGGTGTGTGTATGTATGTATGTATGTATGTATGTATGTATGTATGTATGTATGTATGTATGTATGTATGTATGTATGTATGTATGTATGTATGTATGTATGTATGTACAGTGGGGAGAACAAGTATTTGATACACTGCCGATTTTGCAGGTTTTCCTACTTACAAAGCATGTAGAGGTCTGTAATTTTTATCATAGGTACACTTCAACTGTGAGAGACGGAATCTAAAACAAAAATCCAGAAAATCACATTGTATGATTTTTAAATAATTAATTTGCATTTTATTGCATGACATAAGTATTTGATCACCTACCAACCAGTAAGAATTCCGGCTCTCACAGACCTGTTAGTTTATCTTTAAGAAGCCCTCCTGTTCTCCACTCATTACCTGTATTAACTGCACCTGTTTGAACTCGTTACCTGTATAAAAGACACCTGTCCACACACAATCAAACAGATTCCAACCTCTCCACAATGGCCAAGACCAGAGAGCTGTGTAAGGACATCAGGGATAAAATTGTAGACCTGCACAAGGCTGGGATGGGCTACAGGACAATAGGCAAGCAGCTTGGTGAGAAGGAAACAACTGTTGGCACAATTATTAGAAAATGGAAGAAGTTCAAGATGACGGTCAATCACCCTCGGTCTGGGGCTCCATGCAAGATTTCACCTCGTGGGGCATCAATGATCATGAGGAAGGTGAGGGATCAGCCCAGAACTACACGGCAGGACCTGGTCAATGACCTGAAGAGAGCTGGGACCACAGTCTCAAAGAAAACCATTAGTAACACACTACGCCGTCATGGATTAAAATCCTGCAGCGCACGCAAGGTCCCCCTGCTTAAGCCAGTGCATGTCCAGGCCTGTCTGAAGTTTGCCAATGACCATCTGGATGATCCAGAGGAGGAATGGGAGAAGGTCATGTGGTCTGATGAGACAAAAATAGAGCTTTTTGGTCTAACTCCACTCGCCGTGTTTGGAGGAAGAAGAAGTATGAGTACAACCCCAAGAACACCATCCCAACCGTGAAGCATGGAGGTGGAAACATCATTCTTTGGGGATGCTTTTCTGCAAAGGGGACAGGACGACTGCACCGTATTGAGGGGAGGATGGATGGGGCCATGTATCGCGAGATCTTGGCCAACAACCTCCTTCCCTCAGTAAGAGCATTGAAGATGGGTCGTGGCTGGGTCTTCCAGCATGACAACGACACGAAGCACACAGCCATGGCAACTAAGGAGTGGCTCCGTAAGAAGCATCTCAAGGTCCTGGAGTGGCCTAGCCAGTCTCCAGACCTGAACCCAATAGAAAATCTTTGGATGGAGCTGAAAGTCCGTATTGCCCAGCGACAGCCCCGAAACCTGAAGGATCTGGAGAAGATCTGTAGGGAGGAGTGGGCCAAAATCCCTGCTGCAGTGTGTGCAAACCTAGTCAAGAACTACAGGAAACGTATGATCTCTGTAATTGCAAACAAAGGTTTCTGTACCAAATATTAAGTTCTGCTTTTCTGATGTATCAAATACTTATGTCATGCAATAAAATGCAAATTAATTACTTAAAAATCATACAATGTGATTTTCTGGATTTTTGTTTTAGATTCCGTCTCTCATAGTTGAAGTGTACCTATGATAAAAATTACAGACCTCTACATGCTTTGTAAGTAGGAAAACCTGCAAAATCGGCAGTGTATCAAATACTTGTTCTCCCCACTGTATGTATGTATGTATGTATGTATGTATGTATGTATGTATGTGTGTGTGTGTGTGTGTGTGTGTGTGTGTGTGTGTGTGTGTGTGTGTGTGTGTGTGTATATGTATATGTATATATATATGTATGTATGTGTATATATATATATATATATATATATTATTTTGTATTGTTTTCAATGTACTTTACTCAAACCAGTGAATATCACTTATTATAAATGAGATCATTAACTATCAGCTCTTGGAATATCCAGGGACTTTACTCTTCACATTTTGGTTATAAAACAACAAATCCAGAATTGATTAAAAACATCAAAGGACAGGACATCATAATCCTACTGGAAACATGGTGTCGTGGAGAAATAGATACTCAGTGTCCCTCGGGCTATAGGGAAAGTTTACTACCATCAATCAAACATAAAAATGTTAAACGGGGCCGAGACTCAGGTGGAATCATCATTTGGCATAAGCAGGACTTGGCACTGAATGAAATGAAAAAAGGTACCAGTCACATTTGGCTAAAACTTAACAAAGGTACAATCTATTGTGACAATGATGTGTACATATGTGCAGCTTATGCTCCTCCTTCAGATTCACCATATTATGATGATCAGTTTTTTGACAATCTCCATACAGAAATCATTACATTTCAGGCAGAGGGTAAAGTGCTTCTTTGTGGAGATTTCAATGCAAGAACAGGTTCTGAGCCTGACTACACTGATGCGGGAGGTAACCACCACATATTTGGTCACCCCTCCTTGTACAGCAGCCCTATTATAAATAATAGAAACAGTCCTGACCAAATACTGAACAAAAATGGGAAGGAGTTAGTGCATCTCTGTCGAGCCTTAGGCCTGTACATGCTTAATGGTAGAATCAGAGGGGACTCTTTAGGTCAGTTTACTTACTGCTCAGCTCTTGGGACAAGTGTAGTCGATTATGCCATCACGGACATTGACCCCTCCTCCATTAGTGCATTCACTGTCAGACCACAGACACCATTGTCAGATCACAGTCAGATCAACGTGTTTTTGAAGAAATTAACCGGCAATATTAATTCAAAAAAACTGCCCAATAAACTCTTCAACATAAACCAATCATACAGATGGGCTCCAAACAGTGCAGAGGGATTCATTGAAACATTGAACTCAAAAGAAATGATGAACTCTATACAGTTTTTCAATAACTCACAATACCAAAACAATAAAGATGGTGTCAATTCGGCTACTCTAAACATCAACTGCATATTCCAAAAAGCAGCATCGAAAGCAAATTTGAGAAAACCAAAGAAATGCAACATCAGAAACAAAAAACAAAATGTTTCTGACAAATGGTTTGATAATGAATGTAAAACAATTAGAAAACACCTAAGACAAATGTCAAACAAAAAACATAAGCAGCAAAACAACCCAGAGCTACGATATGAATACTTTGAAACTCTGAAACAGTATAAACATACACTGAAACGCAAGAAACTGAATTATACCAACAAGACACTTGATGAAATTGAAAACGCAATTGACCAAAATCAGTTCTGGGACATGTGGAACAATTTAAGCACAACAAAGCCACAAGAATTAGCCATACAAGATGTAGGAATTTGGAAAACTTATTTTGATAATCTATACAAAAACATCCCACAAAAAGACTTAAAACAGAACCAATTAGAAATTAAAGAAAAATTGAAAATCCTTGAATCAGTCATTAAAAATAACCAAAATCCATTAGATTACCCAATAACCCAACAAGAACTAAATGAAAAGCTCAAATCTATTAAATCAAAGAAGGCTTGTGGTCTAGACAACATCAGAAATGAAATGCTGAAAAACAGCACACCTGAGTTGCAAAATGCTGTGCTTAAATTGTTCAACATGGTTTTAACTTCTGGCTGCTTCCCTGATGTCTGGAACCAGGGGCTCATCTCCCCTATCCACAAAAGTGGAGACAAATCAGACCCCAATAATTACAGGGGAATTTGTGTAAACAGTAACTTGGGAGGTTTTCTGAGGTTTTCTGTAGCATTTTGAATTCAAGAATCCAAACCTTTCTTCAAGAAAAAAATGTAATAACTAAATGTCAAATTGGCTTTCTCCCTAACCATCGCACTACTGACCATATATACACCTTACACACACTAATTAATAAACACGTCCACCAAAAAAAAGAGGGCAAAATCTTTGCTTGCTTTATTGACTTTAAAAAAGCATTTGATTCTATTTGGCACGAAGGGCTATTCTACAAAATTCTACAAAGTGGGCTTGGTGGTAAGGTGTATGACTTAATAAAATGTATGTACACAGAAAATAAGTGTGCAATAAAAATCAAAAACCAAAGAACAGAATTCTTTTCACAATGTCGAGGTGTGAGACAAGGCTGTAGTTTGAGTCCAAATCTTTTCAACATTTATATCAATGAATTAGCAGACATGTTGGACCATTCTCCAGCCCCAGGACTCACACTATTTGACACAGAGGTGAAATACCTGCTATATGCTGATGACTTGGTACTTCTATCACCAACCAAAGAAGGTCTTCAACAGAACATTAATATTCTAGAGCAATATTGCCATAATTGGGCCCTGGCAGTAAATTTCCCAAAAACTAAAATCATGATTTTCCAAAAACAAAACAGATGTCAGAAACACAAATATAAATTCACCCTGAACAACACCATAATTGAACACACAAAAAATTACACCTACCTTGGTCTGACCATATCTGCATCGGGAAACTTTAATATGGCAGTGAATGCACTCAAAGAAAAAGCCCGCAGAGCATTGTATGCAATAAAAATGAAATTATTCAAAATCAACATCCCAATTAGAATTTGGACCAAAATATTTGACAGTGTAATCCTACCAATAGCTCTTTACGGAAGTGAGGTTTGGGGGCCACTCAATAAACTGGACTTTAAAATGTGGGACAAACATCCAATTGAAACCCTACATGCAGAATTCTGTCGGAAAATCCTACAAGTCCAGAGAAATACACCAACTAATGCATGTAGGGCAGAATTGGGCCGCTTTCCAGTAATAATGAAAATACAGAAAAGATCATTAAAATTTTGGCTACATCTAAATTCAAGTCCAAATTCGAGTCTGCAATTTAAAGCACTTCAAACCCAAGAACTGAGCCCAGAAACGAGCCCTCTCAGTCAGCTGGTGTTGGACCTAACCAACCAAGCTGACACCGGCACTGCTTCAAAAGAAAGAATTCCAATAAACAAAATCATGAACCAATCAAAGGACTCATATTTACAACATTGGAAAAACAAAACAAAATCCCAAAGCCGACTAAATTGCTATCTGACCCTAAACAGAGAATATGAATTGGCTGAATATCTCTACTCTGTCAGAGATTCGAAGCAGAGACAGATCCTTACCAAGTACAGGCTGAGTGACCACCGATTGGCAATAGAAACCGGCAGACATAAAAAGACATGGCTACCCAAAGAGGAGCGTGTATGTGGTCACTGCACGACAGGGGAGGTAGAAACAGAGATGCACTTTCTCCTTTACTGTGATAAATATTCCTCACCAAGAGATTCATTATTCACAGAAATGACTACATTTATTCCAAATTTTAACTTATTAAACCCAGAGGAAAAACTAAAAATACTCATGGGCGAAGGAGCAATGGCTCCTCTTGCAGCCAAATATGTATTTGCCTGCCATAGCCTGAGGGACACTGAATAATAACATCTGCATAGTAAGCAGTAACTTACTTATTATGACTGTTATTGTTATTACTGTTATTGTTATTAGTATTATTATTGTTGTTTATCATTCCAAATAGTAATGGTATGGGTGGTAATGGTAATGATAGCAGTTTAATGATAGTGGTGGTGGTAGTGGTGCATTACACCATACATTACATTCGACTATTGACTGTTACCATTTTATTGTTACTATTTTTTATATTTAATTTTGTATTATTATTTACTGCCATTCTATATTATTATTTGTCATTGTTTTAATTGTATTACAATGTATATTGTATACATTGTTGCTTTGGCAATATTGACACAATGTTTTTCATGCCAATAAAGCAGCTTGAATTTGAAATTTGAATTTGAGAGAGAGAGAGAGAGAGAGAGAGAGAGAGAGAGAGAGAGAGAGAGAGAGAGAGAGAGAGAGAAGGAGAGAGAAAGAGAGAGAAGGAGAGAGAGAAGGAGAGAGAGAGAGAGAGAGAGAGAGAGAGAGAGAGAGGAGAGAGAGAGAGAGAAGGAGAGAGAGAGAGAGAAGGAGAGAGAGAAGGAGAGAGAGAAGGAGAGAGAGAGAGAGAGAGAGAAGGAGAGAGAGAGAGGAGAGAGAGAGAAGGAGAGAGAGAAGGAGAGAGAGAGAGAGAGAGAGAGAGAGAGAGAGAGAAGGAGAGAGAGAGAGAGAGAAGGAGAGATAGAGAGAGAGAAGGAGAGAGAGCGAGAGAGAAGGAGAGAGAGAGCGAGAGAGAATGAGAGAGAGAGCGAGAGAGAAGGAGAGAGCGAGAGAGAGGAGAGAGAGAGAGAAGGAGAGAGAGAGAGAGAGAGAGAGATAGAGAGAGAGAAGGAGAGAGAGCGAGAGAGAAGGAGAGAGAGAGCGAGAGAGAAGGAGAGAGAGAGCGAGAGAGAAGGAGAGAGCGAGAGAGAGGAGAGAGAGAGAGAGAAGTGAAGAACAAACACCACTGTAAATACAACCCATATTTATGTTTATTTATTTTAACTTGTGTGCTTTAACCATTTGTACATTGTTACAACACTGCATATATATATAATATGACATTTGTAATGTCTTTATTGTTTTGAAACTTCTGTATGTGTAATGTTTACTGTTCATTTTTATTGTTTATTTGACTTTTGTATATTACCTACCTCACTTGCTTTGGCAATGTTAACACATGTTTCCCATGCCAATAAAGCCCCTTGAATTGAATTGAATTGAATTGAGAGAGAGAGAGAGAGAGAGAGAGAGAGAGAGAGAGAGAGAGAGAGAAGGAGAGAGAGAGAGAGAGAGGAGAGAGAGAGAGAGAAGGAGAGAGAGAGAGAGAAGGAGAGAGAGAGAGAAGGAGAGAGAGAGAGAAGGAGAGAGGGAGAGAGAGAGAGAGAGAGGGAGAGAGAGAGAGAGAGAGAGAGAGAGAGAGAGAGAGAGAGAGAGAGAGAGAGAGAGAGAGAGAGAGAGAGAGAGAGAGAGAGAGAGAGAGAGAGAGAGAGAGAGAGAGAGAGAGAGAGAGAGAGAGAGAGAGAGAGAGAGAGAGAGAGAGAGAGAGAGAGAGAGAGAGAGAGAGAGAGAGAGAGAGAGAGAGAGAGAGAGAGAGAGAGATCAATTCTCTGAACTACGGCATCATTAAGATTCCCTCTAGTATCCTTTTTACATGTCACTGCTACACCCACATTGTCTTGTATGACTAGACACAACTGCATGGCATTTTAACTCTATTGACCTTATCTTCAACATTTCAGCACCAAGCCTGACAAAGATTTGATGTGGCACATTCAAACACCCGTAAAACCAGAGCAAGTTACTGGTAGACCATGCCAAGAGTCCAAAAATAAATCACATTTGATGATGGAACTGCTCAGCTCACCAACAAACAGTATGTGTGTGTGTGAGATACTTTCCATCAAAACACTGGTAATAACATGGACTGTGTGTAAACATAATGAGGTTAGAATGAAACCCTTTTAAGCCTGTCTGCTCCCCAAATAACAGTGGATAATTGAGTGCAGATGTTGTAATGGACTGAACAGTTAGATCCTTTTCAAATTGTTTACATTTTAGTCATTTAGCAGACACTCTTATCTAGAGGAATTTACAGTAGTGAGTGAATACATTTTCAGTATTTTCTTCCCATACTAGTCCCCCATGGGAATCAAACCCACAACCCTGGCGTCGCAAGCAGCATTCTCTACCAACTGAGCCACACGGGACCACTTGATGCAAGCCTCTACAGTTGACCATAATGGATTGTAAAAAACCTATAATGCAGATGAATAAATGCTTGCATTGTAGTCAGAAGCTAGATTTCCACACAATTGGCGTCAGATTTATGCAAATATTCTAAAAACCAAAAATCTGAATTTTCACATAAGTGGTGTTTGCACCAAATGGACCAGATTTTTATCTGCTCTTGGCACATCCGCTCTAGCCAACAGCTCATGGATTTTTTATTTATTTTACTAGGCAAGTCAGTTAACCTGTTAGTGAATAGGGGGCGCTATTTTCACTTTGGGAAAAAATCGTGCCCAAATTAAACGGCCTCGTACTCTGTTCTAGATCATACGATATGCATATTATTATTACTATTGGATAGAAAACACTCTGAAGTTTCTAAAACTGTTTGAATTATATCTGTGAGTAAAACAGAACTCATTTGGCAGCAAACTTCCAAACAGGAAGTGAAAATTCTGAAAATGGGGCTCTGCGTCAGGCCTTGCCTATTCAATTGCCTTTTATTTATGGATCTGTATGCACTTCATACGCCTTCCACTAGATGTCACCAGGCAGTAGAATGTTGAATGGGGTGTCTAGCTTGATGTGAGACCGAATGAGAGCTTTTGGAGTGACAGGTCCGCAATATTGGCAGTATTCAACTGTGCACCAGGGAACCCCACATTGTCTTCTGAAATGCGTTAGGTATACACGACGAAATGCTCCGGCTCGGACTTTATTGGATACATATGATAAAAACATCATAAAGATGGATTTTCAACCAAGTTTGACCAGTTTATTCGACGTTTATTGTGAATTTTGGAATTTTTCGTTAAGAAGAAAAAGAGACTTGCTTAGGCCAAGAAACACGGTGAAAATCTGTCCTTTGGTCTGAGTCCAAATTTGAGATTTTTGGTTCCAAACGCTGTGTCTTTGTGAGACGCAGAGTAGGTGAATGGATGTTCTCATGTGTGGTTCCCACCGTGAAGCATGGAGGAGGTGGTGTGATGGTATGGGGGTACTTTGCTGGTGACACTGTCTGTGATATATTTAGAATTCAAGGCACACTTAACCAGCACGGCTACCACAGCATTGTGCAGCGATACGCCATCCCATCTGGTTTGCGCTTAGTGGGACTATCATTTTTTTTTTCAACAGGACAATGACCCAATAACACACCTCCAGGCTGTGTAAGGGCTATTTGACCAAGAAGGAGAGTGATGGAGTGCTGCATCAGATGACCTGGCCTCCACAATCACCCAACCTCCACCAATTTGAAAGTGAAGAAAAAGCAGCCAATGAGCGCTCAGCATATGTGGGAACTCCTTCAAGACTGTTGGAAAAGTATTCCAGGTGAAGCTGGTTGAGAGAATGTCAAGAGTGTGCAAAGCTGTCATCAAGGCAAAGGGTGGCTACTTTTAAGAATTTCAAATATATTTTGATTTGTTTAACACTTTTTTGGTTCCTACATGATTCCATATGTGTTATTTCATAGTTTTGATGTCTTCACTGTTATGGTTGCTCAGTTGCGCACTGGGCTCTCCCAATCCTCTTTCTATTCTGGTTGGAGCCAGAGCCAGTTTGCGCTGTTCTGTGAAGGAAGTAGTACACAGCGTTGTACGAGATCTTCAGTTTCTTGGCAATTCCTCGTTTGGAATAGCCTTCATTTCTCAGAACAAGAATAGACTGACGAGTTTCAATAGAAAGGTATTTGTTTCTGGCCATTTTGAGCCCGTAATCGAACCCACAAATGCTGATGCTCCAGATACTCATCTAGTCTAAAGAAGGCCAGTTTTATTGCTTCTTTAATCATGACAACAGTTTTCAGCTGTGCTAACATAATTGCAAAAAGGTTTTCTAATAATCAATTAGCCTTGGATTAGCTAACAACGTGCCATTGGAACACAGCAGTGATGGTTGCTGATAATGGGCCTCTGTACACCTATGTAGATATTCCATTAAAAATCAGCTGTTTCCAGCTACAATAGTCATTTACAACACTAACAATGTCTACACTATTTCTGATCAATTCGTTGTTATTTTAAAATGGACAAAAAATGTGCTTTTCTTTCAAAAACAAGGACATTTCTAAGTGACCCCAAACTTTTGAACGGTGGTGTACCTGTACACAATGTTTCCTCAAATATTTTGGGGAACTGAGCAAATGTTAGGTCTTGTGAGCAGAAACTTTTGTATTGTATGTAATTTTGTACAACTTCCAGCGCGTGTTTACAGTGAACACTGAGGCTGTACCCTTACAGTTTTAGACTGTAGCCAACAGGCTATTGTGGCTATTTGTGACCAACCGCCTCAATTCTGTCTTATGTAGCAACATTTGAAATAGTTTTTTACATTGGATAAAAGTAGACTGAGGTAGAAAATGATATATCACACACAGCAGTTGAGGATCAATGGTAAAGTAATTCTGCTTTGAAAGTTGATACATGTGTAACCCCACTTTTGAGAAAATGGACCTTGAATATTTTAGTACCTCTACTGGAGAGCTCTTCTTTGTCTACACCCATTCAGCATCGTGCACACCCTCTTAAGCCGTAGCCCCACCCATCTCTTTAAGGATTTACATGTGAGGCCATGTGCTAAACAGAGTGAGTAATTTAGGAAACAACAAAAGATTTCAAGACTAAAAGTGGTAAAAGTAGCAGTCTACAATAAGGAAAACTCCAGGTAAAAATACACCTTGTATTTGGCCTATTTCCTAATCTGACTTTGGTGCAGGTCATGTTGTTCTTCACATTACCTTTGCTGGTAAAGACACACTATATCAAATAAAATCTGTTTATTTGTCACATGCACAGGATACAGAAGGTGTACAGTGAAATGGTTACTTGCATAGTAGCAATATCAAAAACAAATATTTGATCATTATTAGATTACTCTTACCCAACACACTTGTCTAAATTGATGGGTCATGTGAAGGAAATGCTATAACCACCCCCAGCCACATCTAGCTAAGTGGATGGGTCACTATTGTCTAGACATGTACACATGTTCATGAAATACAATAGATGACCGTAATCACCCCTAGACACACCTGGCTAACTTGATGAGTCATGTAATCATCTGATGAAGTGGAGTCTTTTGTTTAGACATGTAGCTAGCTAGCTAAACAATGAACCGGAATAATCCCAACTCATACTACTATCAATACAAACATTGCCATAGTTGTAGTATGAATCTGCAGGTAGCTAAAGCTAACCAACTAGGTTCAATGTTAGCTAGCAAACATTAGGCTATAACTAGCAATGCAAATTTATTTCTGATTTGAATAATATTACTGCACAGATCATACACTTAACGTTAGCTAGCGAGCCAGCAAGCTAACGTATGCCAGCTATCTGACAGTATGCTTTAACTTGCAATGACAACGACTTTCAGACAAATTTATAAACGCATTATATCTGAAAATGTAACCAGACTCTTACCCGTATACAAGGATGAACTCGTCACGGCAGAATGAAACCAATCCAAACTCATCTCCCGGCATGTCCAGCCCAACAATTATCTCAGCCAATCATGGCTCACGGCAAGGTTCATGTCTTTTTCCATGGCTGTAATTGAACAATTTTATTTGTATTTACGGATGGAATACACGTTTGTTAAGGCACATGAAAGTTCACGTTCCAGAAGGCATTTCTGCAACAAAAAAAACATTTAGTAAAAAAAAAAGTTTACGTTCAAATGCCTCCTCACCTGTGACATGCGACATTCACCTAGTTTCCTGATACGAGTAACATTTGAGCATAATGTAGGCCTACCAACAAACCAATGAAGCAAATCCCATAACATTTTCACATGGAAATCGCTTTTGATTTCTATGATATAGCCTACAGTAGCCTATATGTGGTGTTCAATGCAGTCCTACATTGCATGAGACTTTTGAAAATGTTTTTACATGATAAAGGGCTTGACATTAATTATTTTTTACTTGGTCTGTAACACCATGGGCCAAATAGGTGACTGTAAATTGCAATGTACTTTACAAAACAAAATGAATTATTATTACCAAATAGAGAATTAGACAATGTAGGCTACCCCTCAACCTTTTGGCTTATTTGCATATTCAAGTCTGTCTCAAAATACAACACTGTTCCTTTAACTTTTTCAAGTGTGAGTTCCAAATATCTCTTTCACCCCTGCGTGAGTTGTTTCATGCACATGATGTCAGAAGGCTCTCACTTTTCAAAATGTGATTGTTACGCAATAGTACAGTTAACACTCACTGTCTGCGAATTATCTATAAGCAGGTTCGACTTGTCAATTTCTAATTATTTTCTAACAAGTTTTATTTTCTAACAACAGTTTGAATTGAGGTGTGTTCCACCTCAATAATTCATAATAGAAGTATCTCATTTCACCTTTGTGGACAATTTATGTTTGAGGCTTCACTGAGGCAGACAAACTTCTCTTTTCAAGAAGAGCCCAATCACTTTCCCGGTGTTTCTGCAGAACTGGCACATTTTCTGGCTGGAGCTCGCATTGCCTTCATTGTTGTTTACCTCACAAATAATAACTTGGGACATGTGTGAATTCCTATCAAAGTAAGTGCCTTATTTTCTGGATATCGTGTTGCCGTTTCTACTGCAGCATACAGTATGTATGTATGTATGGAGCATGATGTATTTACAGTTTCTCAAATGTTTTCAAGTTCTGGTGACAAATAATGCATTCCGATTATAGCATAGATTGTAATGGACACCTATGATGTGTGTAAAATACTTTTTGGAAGGTTGTACTGTTTATGATGAGCTAATGCTAAGCTATTTGCCAGCTATGTGTGGCGCCATGTTTGTTGACATTATACAATGCATTCTGGGTGTCACGTAAACATCTGTCAGACCAAATACGTTATAATGAGGTAAAGGAATGGTTCACTCATCTTTCGAGTAAACTTCTGAAAGTGAATGATCATAGACGTCACACCCCTTTCAACATGCAAACTGCAAACAGACCAAACTCATATTGTCATCTTTGGTTGACGTGAAAAACAAACATGGTGGTGCGCACAAACTACCCATCGGCAGATTACTTTCGATATTTAGAAAGTGTTTGACTCAATTACTTAGATCACTGGTGAGGTCACCTGTGATGTGATGCATTGTAAATAGTAGCTAATCATATTATGGTTTCTGTCAGCCAAGAGTTAGCTACATATTACCGCTTGTGTTAGGTCACTCTTTCCTCAGTTAACACAATGTAGGCTACATTAGTCCTAGTGCTATGCTGTCGCTATTTCTGTGAATGTCTGAACATACAGCTTGAAATGTAGCCTACATGTTTTGTGCTCTTGTAGAAAGCAGTAACTCCCCATTGCTGACCTATACTTATCTATAACTGGGCTAATAACACATTAGCTAGAAAAGAATATCAACAAATGTTCACACGCGCTGCTCTGATCTGAAAAGCGCATTCCCTACAGGTGATTGAAAGACCGCTCATGGGCTACCCCTGCCAATAGAATTCTACTCCGTTGCACTCTGCCTACAACAAAATCATAGACTCAATCTTGCAACATTATAGTTGTTTTGTTTTGTAGCATTGGAAAGGGTCTGATTAAATGTCGATTCTATCACAGAAAAAACATTGATCTATACAGTGCAAACTAATGAGGTGAACTTCAATTTCTTGCATCTCTGCGCAGCCTGTAAGTTCTTCTGTGCGGCAGTCCTGGTGGAGGGGCATTCACTTTTAAGTGAAGGAAGGGAGGTAGGGGGAGAGGGAGTTTCTTCCACCAAACCAATCTACACCCATCTATCCACTCTCTCCCCCCACATCTAGTGGTGCCTTCTGTCAACTTTCACAAAAAAACAACTATTTAAACATTGTATTAAAATAATTTAATCAGAAGAGCAGTTGAACAAAAGTGAGAAAATGTAAGACGAAGGGATGCCAACAACAAAGCAATTTCACCTAATGTATCCTGGAGAGAAGGAGAGAGAGAGCATGGGGCAGTTGAGGGATCATTCAAATTCTGTGACAGGAAAGGAGAGGATGGTCTCAGGTCCAAGCATTCTGATATGTTCTGTCCAGTTGTATCTCAAACAGACATGCAGGTGCCATCAACCAGCCTACATGCCATCTGTGAGTGAACTGTGAGGATGGTGAAGACAGAGAGAATAATCACTATTGAGCATTCCATTTAAAAATAGTGTAAAACTGTTCTAGAGTCATATTGTTTCAGCACTGTAGGGTACAGCAGGGTTAGAGAGATATGTAGACGTATAGTCATGGAGACTGGCTTATTGCTTCTCATCGCGGTGTTGTAGGAGGCAGTAGTGCAGGACCTTGAGAGCATGATGTCTACTGGATAGGGAATGACAACTGTGTGAATGGTCCTCTGAGTGAGTGAGTGAGTGAGTGAGTGAGTGAGTGAGTGAGTGAGTGAGTGAGTGAGTGAGTGAGTGAAAGAGAGGAATGAGTAATCAAGTAATATCAGACTGGCTCCGTATCACTGCTCATCAGCCCCCGAGACAGGGGGTATGTATACATCCTGAGAAGTAAGCCAATTGTCATAAATTTCAGTGAGCAGGAAAGGATGTTTGAAGTATACTCATACCAATAATAACTTACTGTATTGGCTAATGTAACTACATGAAATTCATGATGATCTGCTCAGATACCATTCTGTGCCCTTCCCCTGCGGGAACATCCCCTGCGGGAACATTCACACACACACCATCGCTGACTATAGCTTAATTGGATATTGTTGCATGTGTAAGCAATAGCTAAATTAGATATGCAAAGTGCCAGATAGTAACTGCAGTTCATTATTAATCAGTCAATAAGCACCATCATCCACCCAGAAAGTCTAGCTAAGTTAGCTACAGAAAGTAATGGAGAAATCTCACCTTTCTTCAGCTGGTAGCTCTGACCAGGCAGCTTCATCATGTAGCATGAGGGACTAACTTACTTCCACTAGCTAACATGACTATAGCCAGTAGCCAGGTAGGGCTAGCTAACCAGCCAGCCTGCTAGCTGATCAGTAGCCAGCTTGCTAGCTAGCCAGTAGTAGCCAGCCAGCTAGCTAGTGCAAGCCAACTTCGTTCAGTTGTTGAGTTTGTTCTATCGGCGTGTTGATTTCATGATAAGCTAACATGAGTATTTTTATCTTCCTGTCACACTCACACAGTCTAATCCATTATTTGTGCTGCCAACCTAGGCTGTAAACACCCATCCCAAGCCCTGTGAATATTCTATGAGCTTCCAGGTATGAACAAAACAAAAAACGAAAATGGAAAATTTGAATAAAATGTGTTGTTATTTGTTTGTTATTCCATGTCCAATTTTAACACAATAAATGAGAAAACAAGTTGATGTCTGATTTTCGTTTTTCAAATTCAGAAACCCAAAACGAAAATCTAGCTGTTTTCCATTTTTCCACTTTGTCTTCTGAATCAAATAACCAATGACGGGACGATACACGGACCCCTACCATTAAATTGTTGCACATTTCAATGAAAGAGACATACACTAGGCATTAGCGGCTACAATGTATTACGGATTTGGGGACAACTTTGTACCTGCCATTGCCCAGCACAACACGTTTCTCATCGTGATTGCAGCGCTATCATAGTGCGGATACAGAGCGCAACGACCAAATGAAAGTAAACAAAACCCTACGTTCGTCCTCGATAAGAATAACCTCAATTTACCTGTAACGTGTCCAAGAAAACACTCCGTCTGAATTTCCCTCGCCGTAACTCCATTTCAAGGGCTGAACCACGGGCAATCGTGGCTCTTGTTGTTTGAGTTCGACAAAACATTGCAAACTTGCGGGTTATAATCAAAAGACTTCTTGCTGTTTGAATCGTCCTATTGGTAGCGCGCTGGTGTGAAGATCCTTTTGGAAGTAGTTTATCCAGGTGCGCAACTACATCAACGTTTCTCGAAAGGACACAATTATGTTTAGGCTACTCTCAACTATTTTCCAACTACAAATAACAAACTATTCATAGAGGAATACTTACAGACTCCCTGCATCATTTCCAGAAAGCTCTAAATTCCCTGGTGTGCCCACTGTGTGTGACTCTGTGGTGCCTGACATAACTTTTGGACTATCCCAGTTGAGACCTCTACCGGTGATGTCTTGTTTAGCGCTGCATGTAAACAGGGATTCTGCCTTGTTCTGCTGGACCCGGTTTCCCGGTAGAGATGGAACTAAGGCTTACGAGTGTTTTAAAAACCTATAGGGTCGACATTAAAGAATAAAACAATCCACATCAAAATCCTTCTGTTTAAGTTAGAGATAGCCTATACAAAAAAAAACAAAGGACTGTATCTCTGCTACTTTCCACAGCAGATGTTACATAGGCGGATGTGGTAGATTGAGACTGAAGTCAGTACCACCGATGAGCCAACTTCTGTCTGTAGTATCCAAAAGGCTTGGGCTACAAACAAATTATAACTCCACTATGGAAAGGGGAGACATTCTCCATTTTGCTTCATAAGGTAGCCGGTACAGGTATCCAAAATGTAAAAAAAAATATGTATCGATTTCCTGAGCTTTCTTATATCTTCTAGATATGGGACAAACACTTCAAAACATTATACTGTATGATTTGCTATTTATGAATGCGTTATTAAATGCGTTTCTATGGGCTATAGCAGTAAAGGCCAAATTAAATATTTTATATATATTTTTTATATATATCTATCTTTGGAGGATACCTACATGGGTCCTAAACTTCAAAATCAAATAGGAAAATGATCCATAGTATGACCAACTTAAAACAATTCCATATGTTAGCTTAGTAAATAGACCCCCCCCCCCACACACACCCACCCCAACGGCTGAAGATGTAATATGCGTTTCCCAAAACACAACGCAGAGACAACGTACACTAAGTGCGTCGTTGAGGCACGTGTCGATGATAGGATTGAAAGAATGGCAGCCCTGCTCTCAGATCAGCTTTCTCCATAAAAATCTTACCTTAACATTAGAATTATTCCACAATACTGATGACGGATCAGCTCCTAGAGAGATATTAGCACCTATGGCTGCAAATATTGAGGGGGCTTATTCTATTGCTCACGCAATAATAATGTGCTAAATCAAGATTTGGCATGTCATTGTGCGCCTTTTAGGCTACACATCATGAAATATATTGAGGCAAAAAGGACTGCCAGTAGCCAAATAGGAAAATAAAACTCAATTCATTGAACATTAAATGTATTTCAATGTCACTGAAATATAGGCTTATGTAGCCTATACTGTAGGCAGTGTCACGACTTCAGCCGAAGTTTGTTCCTCTCCTTGTTCTGGCGACTCTCGGCAGTCGGTGTCGCAGGTCTACTAGCCATTGCCGATCCATTTTTCATTTCCAATTTGTTTTGTCTTTGTTTCTACACACCTGTTTTTCATTCCCCTAATTATTGTTAATGTATTTTTTCTGAGGTAGGCCTTGAAATACATCCACAGGTACACCTCCAATTGACTCAAATGATGTCAATTATCCTATCAGAAGCTTCTAAAGCCATTACATAATTTTCTGGATTTTTCCAAGCTGTTTAAAGGCACAGTCAACTTAGTGCATGTAGACTTCTGACCCACTGGAATTGTGATACAGTGAATTATAAGTGAAATAACTTGTCTGTAAACAATTGTTGGAAAAATTACTTGTGTTATGCACAAAGTATATGTCTTAACTGACTTGCCAAAACTATAGTTTGTTAACAAGAAATATGTGGAGTGATTGAAAAACAAGTTTTAATGACTCCAACCTAAGTGTATGTAAACTTCCAACTTCAACTGTACATTTACTTTGGGAGGGACATTTGTCTAGATCTTTCATGAGTGTCTATGTCTGACTTTCTAATAATGATGAATGTATTATGCCATGGTCTTCATGTAACCGCTGCCACCCAGTCTCTCTCAATTCAGAGCAGGATGTAGCCTCAACAGCACTCTGTAGGGTGGTGAATAGTTGACTCAAAGAGAAAGAAAGACAATAATTGAACAGTTTAGAACAACTGTATTTCTTTCAAAATGAAGGAGAAGCAAGAGAGAAATAAATATAGAGAGGTTGTCTTTTTTTCACTTTCAGTTTCACTTACTTAGCTATCAAATGCAGCTAGCTAGTTTAGCCTACTCAAACACCCTGCTCAAACAGAGGGATGATATGTTAGCTGGCTGGCTATAACTATCCAACACAACACTGGAACTCTTCCAAGTTTCGGAAAAGCTGACCACGACTCCATTTTGTTGATTCCAGCCTACAAACAGAAACTAAAACAACAAGCTCCCGCGCTCAGGTCTGTTCAACGCTGGTCCGACCAATCTGAATCCATGCTTCAAGACTGCTTCGATCACGCGGATTGGAATATGTTCCGCATTGCGTCCAACAACAATATTGACGAATATGCTGATTCGGTGAGCGAGTTCATTAGGAAGTGCATTGACGATGTCGTACCCACAGCAACGATTAAAACATTCCCAAACCAGAAACCGTGGATTGACGGCAGCATTCGCGTGAAACTGAAAGCGCGAACCACTGCTTTTAACCAGGGCAAGGTGACCGGAAGCATGACCGAATACAAACAGTGTAGCTATTCTCTCCGCAAGGCAATCAAACAGGCTAAGTCCCAGTACAGAGACAAAATCGAGTCGCAATTCAACAACTCAGACACAAGAGGTATGTGGCAGGGTCTACAGTCAATCACGGATTACAAAAAGGAAACCAGCCCCGTCGCGGACCAGGATGTCTTGCTCCCAGACAGGCTAAACAACTTTTTTGCCCGCTTTGAGGACAATACAGTGCCACTGACACGGCCCCCTACCAAAACCTGCGGGCTCTCCTTCACTGCAGCCGAGGTGAGTAAAACATTTAAACGTGTTAACCCTCGCAAGGCTGCAGGCCCAGACGGCATTCCCAGCCGCGTCCTCAGAGCATGCGCAGACCAGCTGGCTGGTGTGTTTACGGACATATTCAATCAATCCTTATCCCAGTCTGCTGTTCCCACATGCTTCAAGAGGGCCACCATTGTTCCTGTTCCCAAGAAAGCTAAGGTAACTGAGCTAAACGACTACCGCCCCGTAGCACTCACTTCCGTCATCATGAAGTGCTTTGAGAGACTAGTCAAGGACCATATCACCTCCACCCTACCGGACACCCTAGACCCACTCCAATTTGCTTACCGACCCAATAGGTCCACAGACGACGCAATCGCAACCACACTGCACACTGCCCTAACCCATCTGGACAAGAGGAATACCCATGTGAGAATGCTGTTCATCGATTACAGCTCAGCATTTAACACCATAGTACCCTCCAAACTCGTCATCAAGCTCGAGACCCTGGGTCTCGACCCCGCCCTGTGCAACTGGGTCCTGGACTTCCTGACGGGCCGCCCCCAGGTGGTGAGGGTAGGTAACAACATCTCCACCCCGCTGATCCTCAACACTGGGGCCCCACAAGGGTGCGTTCTGAGCCCTCTCCTGTACTCCCTGTTCACCCACGACTGCGTGGCCATGCACGCCTCCAACTCAATCATCAAGTTTGCGGATGACACTACAGTGGTAGGCTTGATTACCAACAACGACGAGACGGCCTACAGGGAGGAGGTGAGGGCCCTCGGAGTGTGGTGTCAGGAAAATAACCTCACACTCAACGTCAACAAAACAAAGGAGATGATTGTGGACTTCAGGAAACAGCAGAGGGAGCACCCCCCTATCCACATCGACGGGTCAGTAGTGGAGAAGGTGGAAAGTTTTAAGTTCCTCGGTGTACACATCACGGACAAACTGAATTGGTCCACCCACACAGACAGCGTTGTGAAGAAGGCGCAGCAGCGCCTCTTCAACCTCAGGAGGCTGAAGAAATTCGGCTTGTCACCAAAAGCACTCACAAACTTCTACAGATGCACAATCGAGAGCATCCTGTCGGGCTGTATCACCGCCTGGTACGGCAACTGCTCCGCCCACAACCGTAAGGCTCTCCAGAGGGTAGTGAGGTCTGCAGAACGCACCACCGGGGGCAACCTACCTGCCCTCCAGGACACCTACACCACCCGATGTCACAGGAAGGCCATAAAGATCATCAAGGACAACAACCACCCAAGCCACTGCCTGTTCACCCCGCTATCATCCAGAAGGCGAGGTCAGTACAGGTGCATCAAAGCAGGGACCGAGAGACTGAAAAACAGCTTCTATCTCAAGGCCATCAGACTGTTAAACAGCCACCACTAACATTTAGCGGCCGCTGCCAACATACTGACTCAACTCCAGCCACTTTAAAAATGGGAATTGATGGAAATTATGTAAAAATGTACCACTAGCCACTTTAAACAATGCCACTTAATATAATGTTTACATACCCTACATTACCCATCTCATATGTATATACTGTACTCTATATCATCTACTGCATCTTGCCATCTTTATGTAATACATGTACCACTAGCCACTTTAAACTATGCCACTTTATGTTTACATACCCTACAGTACTCATCTCATATGTATATACCGTACTCTATACCATCTACTGCATCTTGCCATGCCGTTCTGTACCACCACTCATTCATATATCTTTATGTACATATTCTTTATCCCTTTACACTTGTGTGTGTGTATAAGGTAGTAGTTGTGGAATTGTTAGGTTAGATTACTTGTTGGTTATTACTGCATTGTCGGAACTAGAAGCACAAGCATTTCGCTACACTCGCATTAACATCTGCTAACCATGTGTATGTGACTAATAAAATTTGATTTGATTTGAAGTTAAGGTAGGCTTTTGGTTTGACTATTAGCTATGCTGACTATGACGTTACTTTAGCTAATTTGGTGACAACGATGCGGTTTGGCTTGGAAAGGTTTTTTCGCCTGGTCACATTCAGCTGGTGTGTTGTGCATTGAAGTCCACAAGCGAAGGGGAGAGGTGAGATGAGGAGAGTGCATGGATGCAAGAAGGAATACAATGTTTCTGTTTGTTCACTCGTGATCAGGGGTGTATTCATTCCGCCGATTCTATTGAAAAACGTTTCTTAAAACGGAAGCAAACGGAACAAAACGGGGATAAACATACTTGAATTTGTCCAATAGACACTCTCATTTGCAACTGTTGACAAGAGTGTCACTGTCTGTCCATGTGTCACTGTCTCTCGACCTGTGTGCACCTACGTCGTAAACTTTCATTCATAGGCTAGGTTGTAACAACCTCATGATGGGTATGGGGATAATTTGAGTATCATGTAGTAGCCTAAATCTATCATTGTTACATTGAACTGGGTGAATGGAATATAAATGACAGTAATCCAATATGCTGTAATAGAAATAAGGCCATGCTCATGAAAAAAAATCGTCCTCCCTCATATTAAATAGCACTGACCGCTACTGATCGACAAACACATTAAAGGGAAAGGGGATACCTAGTCAGTTGCACAACTGAATGCATTCAACCGAAATGTCTTCCATATTTAACCCACTCCTCCAAATCAGCATTAACTCAGCACCTGGATTAAAAACTATTATTTAATACGTACAGAGGGATCTGTTAGTAGAAAAAGTATTTTATTAACAAAAAGTGAACGTGTTGGCTTTACATACCTTTTTTGTTGTTGTTGCAGTTGTACAGCCAATTTCTCGTAGTTCTACACATTTTGCCATGATTTATGCCATGTTAATATGATATCAGAGTGAGAGTGACTTACAAAATCAATGCGGCCCTGTCATGCCAAATAGTATCTCCCTGCCAAAAAGTATATCAGCATTAAGCATTAAGCTGATGGGTTGGCGCCCCCCCTTGGTTTGTGCTGTGGTGGAGATCTTTGTGGGCTATACTCGGCCTTGTCTCAGGATTGTAAGTTGGTGGTTGAAGATATCCCTCTAGTGGTGCGGGGGCTGTGCTTTGGCAAAGTGGGTGGGGTTATATCCTTCCTGTTTGGCCCTGTCCGGGGGTATCATCGGATGGGGCCACAGTGTCTCCTGACCCCTCCTGTCTCAGCCTCCAGTATTTATGCTGCAGTAGTTTATGTGTCGGGGGGCTAGGGTCAGTTGGTTATATCTGGAGTACTTCTCCTGTCTTATCCAGTGTCCTGTGTGAATTTAAGTATGCTCTCTCTAATTCTCTCCTTCTCTCTTTCTTTCTCTCTCTCGGGGGACCTGAGCCCTAGGACCATGCGTCAGGACGACCAGGCATGATGACTCCTTGCTGTCCCCAGTCCACCTGGCGTTGCTGCTGTTCCAGTTTCAACTGTTCTGCCTGCGGTTATGGAACCCTGACCTGTCCACCGGACGTGCTACCTTTCCCAGACCTGCTGTTTTCAACTCTTAATGATCGGCTATGAAAAGCCAACTGACATTTATTCCTGATTATTATTTGACCATGCTGGTCATTTATGAACATTTTGAACATCTTGGCCATGTTCTGTTATAATCTCCACCCGGCACAGCCAGAAGAGGACTGGCCACTCCTCATAGCCTGGTTCCTCTCTAGGTTTCTTCCTAGGTTTTGGCCTTTCTAGGCAGTTTTTCCTAGCCACCGTGCTTCTACACCTGCATTGCTTGCTGTTTGGGGTTTTAGGCTGGGTTTCTGTACAGCACTTCGAGATATTAGCTGATGTACGAAGGGCTATATAAAATAAACTTGATTTGATTTGATTTATATATATACAGTGGGGAGAACAAGTATTTGATACACTGCCGATTTTGCAGGTTTTCCTACTTACAAAGCATGTAGAGGTCTGTAATTTTTATCATAGGTACACTTCAACTATGAGAGACGGAATCTAAAACAAAAATCCAGAAAATCACATTGTATGATTTTTAAGTAATTAATTTGCATTTTATTGCATGACATAAGTATTTGATACATCAGAAAAGCAGAACTTAATATTTGGTACAGAAACCTTTGTTTGCAATTACAGAGATCATACGTTTCCTGTAGTTCTTGACTAGGTTTGCACACACTGCAGCAGGGATTTTGGCCCACTCCTCCCTACAGATCTTCTCCAGATCCTTCAGGTTTCGGGGCTGTCGCTGGGCAATACGGACTTTCAGCTCCCTCCAAAGATTTTCTATTGGGTTCAGGTCTGGAGACTGGCTAGGCCACTCCAGGACCTTGAGATGCTTCTTACGGAGCCACTCCTTAGTTGCCATGGCTGTGTGCTTCGTGTCGTTGTCATGCTGGAAGACCCAGCCACGACCCATCTTCAATGCTCTTACTGAGGGAAGGAGGTTGTTGGCCAAGATCTCGCGATACATGGCCCCATCCATCCTCCCCTCAATACGGTGCAGTCGTCCTGTCCCCTTTGCAGAAAAGCATCCCCAAAGAATGATGTTTCCACCTCCATGCTTCACGGTTGGGATGGTGTTCTTGGGGTTGTACTCATACTTCTTCTTCCTCCAAACACGGCGAGTGGAGTTAGACCAAAAAGCTCTATTTTTGTCTCATCAGACCACATGACCTTCTCCCATTCCTCCTCTGGATCATCCAGATGGTCATTGGCAAACTTCAGACAGGCCTGGACATGCACTGGCTTAAGCAGGGGGACCTTGCGTGCGCTGCAGGATTTTAATCCATGACGGCGTAGTGTGTTACTAATGGTTTTCTTTGAGACTGTGGTCCCAGCTCTCTTCAGGTCATTGACCAGGTCCTGCCGTGTAGTTCTGGGCTGATCCCTCACCTTCCTCATGATCATTGATGCCCCACGAGGTGAAATCTTGCATGGAGCCCCAGACCGAGGGTGATTGACCGTCATCTTGAACTTCTTCCATTTTCTAATAATTGCGCCAACAGTTGTTTCCTTCTCACCAAGCTGCTTGCCTATTGTCCTGTAGCCCATCCCAGCCTTGTGCAGGTCTACAATTTTATCCCTGATGTCCTTACACAGCTCTCTGGTCTTGGCCATTGTGGAGAGGTTGGAATCTGTTTGATTGAGTGTGTGGACAGGTGTCTTTTATACAGGTAACGAGTTCAAACAGGTGCAGTTAATACAGGTAATGAGTGGAGAACAGGAGGGCTTCTTAAAGAAAAACTAACAGGTCTGTGAGAGCCGGAATTCTTACTGGTTGGTAGGTGATCAAATACTTATGTCATGCAATAAAATGCAAATTTATTATTTAAAAATCATACAATGTGATTTTCTGGATTTTTGTTTTAGATTCCGTCTCTCACAGTTGAAGTGTACCTATGATAAAAATTACAGACCTCTACATGCTTTGTAAGTAGGAAAACCTGCAAAATCGGCAGTGTATCAAATACTTGTTCTCCCCACTGTATATATATTTTTTTTTTACTGCTCTAGGGATATAATTATTGCTTGGATAACCTTGTTTACAATTATGTATTGATTTTTTATCTTACATTTTTTCACTCTTTATGTGATGCACACTGCAGAGAACACTGGAGAAGAATTATCACAATGTTTGTTAATGTGTCAATTAATCCCTTAAGGGATGGTTTGCCAACTGGTGATTTGACACAAAAATAAAATGTAATTCATTCATTCATATTTACCTCCGCCTTCCTAGTCAGGTAGCTAGCCAGCCAGCTAGACAGCTAGCCAGCCAGACTGTTTTCTTTAGCTAACGTTAACTGGCTAGCTACTGTAATTTATTGAAGCTTTTTGTTTGTGTGTAGCTTGCGCTTCAATGGCATCCCTCAAGATTTTATTTTATCTTTTCAAGCAGGTGAAGTACTATGAAGGCATTAGAGGTCAACTGGCATGGCCGATTAATTACGGTCGATTTCAAGTTTTCATAACAATCGGTAATCAGCATTCTTGGACGCAGATTATGGCCGATTACATTGCATTCCAAGAGGAAACTGCGTGGCAGGCTGACCACCTGTTACGCGAGTGCAGTAAGGAGCCATGGCAAGTTGCTAGCTAGCATTAAACTTATCTTATAAAAAACAATCAATCTTCACATAATCACTAGTTAACTACACATGGTTGATGATATTACTAGGTTAGCTAGCTTGTCCTGCATTGCATATAATCAATGCGGTGCCCATTAATTTATCATCGAATCACAGCCTACTTCGCCAAACGGGGGATGATTTAACAAAAGCGCATTCGCTAAAAAAGCACAATCGTTGCACGAATGTACCTAACCATAAACATCAATGCCTTTATTAAAATCAATACACAGAAGAATATTTTTTTAAACCTGCATATTTAGTGAAAAGAAATTCATGTTAGCAGGCAATATTAACTAGGGAAATTGTGTCACTTCTCTTGCGTTCATTGCACGCAGAGTCAGGGTATATGCAACAGTTTGGGCCGCCTGGCTCGTTGCGAACAAATTTTCCTGAATTTTCCAGAATTATGACATAACATTGAAGGTTGTGCAATGTAACAGCAATATTTAGACTTAGGGTTGCCACCCGTTCGATAAAATACTGAAAGAATAAACTTTTTGTTTTTTTCGAAATAATAGTTTACGGATTTTCCATATTAATGACCAAAGGCTCATATTTCTGTTTATTATATTATAATTAAGTCTATGATTTGATATTTGATAGAGCAGTCTGACTGAGCGGTGGTAGGCAGCAGCCGGCTCGTAAGCATTCATTCAAACTTTACTGAGTTTGCCAGCAGCTCTTAGCAATGTTTGAACCACAGCGCTGTTTATGACTTCAAGCCTATCAACTCCTGAGATTAGGCTGATAATACTATAGTGCCTATTAGAACATCCAATAGTCAAAGGTATATTAAATACAAAATGGTATAGAGAGAAATAGTTGACGCATCATAATTCCTATAATAACTACAACGTAAAGCTTCTTACCTGGGAATATTGAATAACTGGGAATATTGAACCACCAGCTTTCATACATTCTGAGCAAGGAACTTAAAAGTTAGTTTTTTTACATGGCACATATTACACTTTTACTTTCTTCTCCAACACTGTGTTTTTGCATTATTTAAACCAAATTGATCATGTTTCATTATTGTCAATGGTGGGTGTAGCTGGTGCATGGAAGTCAGGCGCAGGTGAGCAGAGATGAGTGAACACGAAGCACTTTACTGAGTCAAATAGTAAGACCAGAACACAACAGCGTCACCAAAACCAAATGCCCAAAACATGTAAGGCAGCACAAAGTACCACAAACAAAGTACCGGCAACAAACAAACAAAAAACACAAGTACACATAAAACCCGGTGCTAACCAGCCGGAAGCGTGCCAACTTCGACAATAAACAATACCCCACACAGACATGGAGGGAACAGAGGGCTAAATACACATAGTAATTATGAGGAGACATAAACCAGGTGTGCAGGAAAACAAGACAAAACAAATGGAAAATGAAAGGTGATGGCTAGAAAGGGTGATGGCTAGAAGACCGGTGACGTCGACCGCCAAACGCCGCCCGAACAAGGAGAGGGACCGACTTCGGCGGAAGTCGTGACAATTATTTATTTGAGACTAAATAGATTTTATTTATGTATTATATTAAGTTAAAATAAAAATGTTCATTGTTCATTCCGTATTGTTGTAATTGTCATTATTACAAATATATCAAAAAATTGGCCGATTAATCGGTATAGGCTTTTTTTGGTCTTCCAATAATCGGTATCGGCGTTGAAAAATCATAATCGGTCGACCTCTAGAAGGCACCACTAATCTCGACAGGAGGCACAACATTCAGAGAAATGTACAATTCAGGGTAACGTTAAGCATTTAACTTCTATTAGATAATTGGACAGATTTAGCTATGCACAACCATTTTTCAACAACCATTTACCATCTAGCTAGTTGGTCATCTACATGTTGCTAGCTATACATATAGTTATATGTCTGTCATATTGAGATATCTAGCTATAAGTTAAACCTGACCAATCAAATGGAGATGGTGTGAGCAATTATGGTAATTCCAAATGCCCTTAACTAGGTGTCTTCGCTAGACAGAAACAGACAGAGAGAGAGAGGGGTGGAGAGCGAGGAGGAAAGTGAGAAATAAAGGATGAAAGTGAGAGTGGTGGGAAGAGAGTGGAAGATGGAGAGAGAGATGGAGAGAGAGAAACAGAGAGAGAAAGACAGCAGCGCAAATATATTTAGACTTGAGTATTTCAACAGCTCGTCTCTCCCAACTTGTTAGGCAATCACATGTACCTACGGGGGAAGAATGGCCAGTCACACAGGAGGGTGATTTTTTTACTAAGGAGGAGGCGGAGGAGGCCTGCTGACTGAGATGCATGCTGGAGTGAAGCGCATGATTGCCAAAATCAACCTAAATCAAAATCAACCTGACGTGGAATTGCCAAGGTGGACAGCTACAATTTACAATGTTTTTTGTTTTTCCATGGTACATAATCAGACATATTTCAATATCTTACATTGTCAATTGATATCGCTTTCCTACCCCCTCCTCCAGGTTTGGATGAATGGACCAACCAGACCCTCAAGACTGCCATGGGCAAGTCCCTTGATGGGTACCAGGAACAGTGGGAGAACAACCTGAAGGTAATTCTCTTTGCACACAACAACAGCATCCAGGCCTCCACCGGGTACGGACGGGAGCCGCAGATGTTGACTGAGGTAAACAATGCAATTGTATATACAATTATTGCATTAATGTAGTCTTTCAAATTT
This sequence comes from Salvelinus alpinus, assembly GCF_045679555.1. Taxonomy (NCBI): domain Eukaryota; kingdom Metazoa; phylum Chordata; class Actinopteri; order Salmoniformes; family Salmonidae; genus Salvelinus; species Salvelinus alpinus. Next base: position 49,995,182 of record NC_092104.1, on the reverse strand, counting down.
GTGATTGACTTAATGTTGCTGTTTGTCTAGTGCTATTTTTGTATAACGTACTTTCAGATCACTGAAACCCCACCTGACGTGGTGGAAATTGTCAAACCAGATCAGAAAACATTCAAGGATCACCTTTAGGCACGGACTGAGAAGGATGTGGAGGGTTTTGACCAGGTAAAAATGATTGTCTGCTGCTAATCTATTTTCTGGCCCTCTAAGAGATATGTAAGAAATCTATTTGTAATATGAAATATAATTGAATTTATTCCTGTTATCAATCAAGGTGAGACTGAACATCGACAAGGTGCAGGAGAAAGAGAAGGAGAGCTACTGGAGAAGAATGTCACGACTTCCGCCGAAGTCGGTCCCTCTCCTTGTTCGGGCGGTGTTCGGCGGTCGACGTCACCGACCTTCTAGCCATCACTGATCCATTTTTAATTTTCCATTGGTTTTGTCTTGTCTTCCTTCACACCTGGTTCCAATCCCATCAATTACATGTTGTGTATTTAACCCTCTGTTTCCCCTCATGTCTTTGTCGGAGATTGTTTGATTGTGCTAGTATGTGTTGGTGTGCGACGGGTTCTGTACCCACTTTAGTTATTTTATATATTTTGGTTTTGGAGTTTGATCAGCACTTATTAAACGACTCCGTTTATACCAAGTTCCTGCACCTGACTTCCCTGCCACCAACACGCACCCATTACAAAGAATCAAGAAGGGGACCAAGTGCTTCGACATCCAGGCAAATTACTTTGATTAGAAGAAGGACGAAAGGAAGGCGAGACCTGGGAAACCTCACTGCTCTTTCGCTCCTAGCTGGAGTCACCATCTGTTAAGGTGAATATAAAAAATCTCAGATAATTATTTGCATTTGCACACAAAATAACCTGAAGCTAGTTTTAGTTTCCCTAACACTGATATTTCTCTCGGTCTTCCTAGGGTTACCTCGGTGGAAGCCAACAATCTTCAGTTGGAGCAGTTAGACGGTGGACCACTGAAAGCCCTGACGCCCAAAACACTTTGGTAAAGCCCAATAGAGAAAATATGTTAAGCTTTGGTTGACTTTTGAGAAAGCAAGAAGTGGTAGTTAAGCTGAGCTTATAAAAATGTACCTCTTCAATTTACCTCTCCAAATGACTTTAGGACCATTGACTGTCTGAGCCCCCCAGGAGGTATCCAATCCACCAGAACCAGTGAGTTCTGATCAGTCTGATTCTCTGAGTCAGAACAGCTTGGAGGTAGGCTATGCCTTCCAAAACGGTTGAAAAGTACATGCCTCCCATTTATAACATTGCACTAATCCATCAAATGTTCTCACAGTAAAGTGTAACTTGTGTGTTTGCTTGTTTACTTCTCTGTCTCCTACCCTGTTCCCCTCTGCTTCTGTTCTCCGGGACCTAGGGGTTCTGCCTAACACCCAGACGTGGATTCACCTGATGTACTCCATTACCAACCACCCTCCAACTTTTCATTACATCATCTACTGTTATTGTCATGTTGTCATTACCTGCTAAGAACATTTTCTTGCTCTATCATACTGGGCACATAATATGTGAGATACAAAGATTAACTAAAACACTAGCACACTCAGAACAAAGAGAGCAGCAGTGCTTGGACTTTGCAGTCTCCTTCTCCAGTCCCAATTCCAAGACTGGCTTCCTGTTGAGAATAAGTGGCAGGCAGAACCTCCCACCCACACAGCAACCACTCTATATGCCACACACCAGAATTCAGTATTTTAGTCTGATTGCCATGTGAATGTACAACAAATCTGTGAAAATAAATTAATGACAACTGTACCCCCCAAAAAATCTAAGTTTAGATATTAAAGGTTGGCCAGGTTGGTTTTCACAGCTGTTTCACAAGGTGTTTCATTAATGTACGTTGTACGGTATCCTTTGATGCTATTTATTAGTTTCTCATTATGCATTGCTGTATCCTAGTACCTACAATAGATATATTTAACCACATGTGTGTACTAATGAGCTATGCAAGATGGAACAAAATGAATCATAATATAGGACTACTGAAATTATATTCAGTGTAGATAAGGCTGGTTAAAATAAAAACATGACATCCAGATAAGACAGTGTATGAATCGAATGGATTTGCATATGGAGTGGAAATTAGCTGACTTTGTGATCTTTAAAGTTAAGTAAATTAATGTGTCAAGCAGATTACACGTTTTCTTTGCTATTTCTGAAAAGTAGCAACGGCTAAGAAATGGATTTCATGTTGTGATGTTAACAAGGTAGCCAAAAGGAGTTTGAAGTAAAGTTTTCATTTTATTAACTAAACAAAACAAGTTTAAACAGCAAAATTGTCGAGGACGAGGAAATCAGCCTTGTTTGCATACCAGGGATGAAAAGAATGTGATTTAGGCGGTAATGAGATACAAAATCAGAATCATTAGGTCATCACACCGTTGATATGGCAACGGACGCTAATAGTTTATCGAATCCCATTGTGACGCAGGGGGGACACACTTTTTGTCATGACAGCCCCCTTGAGGTCAGGGCCTCTGGGCAAGTGCCCTGCATGCCCAGTCGGTAATTCAGCCATGATTATTACACTCATTGAATGCAAGGGAAGCCAGCGAGCATTTGGCCTCCCCTGATTAAAAAAAGTATAAAATAATAGCCAATCAGAGTTGAGCTAAACTGAGTGAGCTCAACTGTGAATGGTCCTGGCGCACCCCCAAAAAATGTCAAGGGAAGCCAGTTTGGATTTGGCTTCACACCAATCACATCAAAAGCAAAACGTAATTGTCAGAAACAACTTGAATTGTTTAATCTCGTTGTATCATTGTCATCCGGTGGCTAGCTAGCTAAAATTTGCCTTTTCCTAAATTAGCCATGAATGGAGATAGGGATTTGGACTTGTGGTTTTACTTAATTCTCTGCACTGGCCAATGATTATAAAGGCGATTCTGATCCAAACATAAATTCATACATTGTGCCCCTGGCCTGAGACGATGGAAGTTCAATATGTAGCTAGATGTAGCAGGCTAATGTTAACTACCTGGCTCATCGTTGCCCATGAAAGGAAGTTAGGCTAGTGAGCAAGTATGTTAGCCAGGTAACCCAGGACAACAAAAACTCAAAGCGTGTACTGTATGACAGAGTTATAGACCGTTTTGGCAACATGAAAGAGGAGGATGGCATTGGCGTTTCTCTATAAGTAGGTCTAGGGTGAGTGAACATGTTTTTTCTACTTACACATACACACATAAAGAGATATCAGAACCATGGACAGCCACATCATACTTATCTTATGTTGATTGGACTAAATCATTTTTGGTATATTTTAGTTGTCACAGTATTACACTAAGCATAGGTGATTTGATGATGTTGAAATGTTGAAGTTGAAATCGTGCTAGAATAGTGGAGGCAGCTCCTGTTTTCTTTGCAACTTGTGGTAACTCTCCATGGTTCTAAATCAATAGTTGTTTCGGAAACATTAACTTGCTTGACCATGCTGTAGGTCATGTAACTGTTTGTTACATGCAATGTTTTGTGGACTTCATTGGACAGAGATTACTCTCCTGTTAGTGATGAAACAAAGGTGTGGTTGAATTTATTCTGCCACTGTCTTCTTACTGTCTCAGCCTTAGGCCTATATAGCACAGTGGCAAGGCATATAAACAAACTGGTTATAGAGAAAATGCAATTGTCACAACACAGGTTGTAATAGTTTTTTTCTGGCTTCCCCAGTGATTTTACCCATGCACTGTTACTGGTCACTGATCTTACCGTGTGCTTCGCGGTGTGAGCTTCCTGTTTGACGCTTGCTCTGCCCCCTTCTATGATGTTTTTGATCATGTGGTTTCTCTGCAGGGGATTAGCAACAATAGTTTTGATTTTCTCTTGTGAGACCAAGAAATAAATGCATCAGGATTAAGCTGTCCAACTTTCTGAATTCACCCTACTGCTTCCCACTTAAGCATAATTTATTCACATCACTTTACTTTAATAGAATATTTAAGTTGTGTATGTGACATCTTTTTTATTTTATGACTTTATTATTTAATTCCAAGTGCGGTCTGACAAATTCACAATTTTAGTAGTTTTCAGACATTTCAAGCCACATTTCAAACCACCTTCGTAGCTTTTCCAAGCTGAGGCAGACCCTCTGCACTCCTTGCTGAGGCAGACCCCTTGAATTGCTCATTGTCAGGAAAGGGGCTTACTTACAGCTATCCTATGCCTGACTCTGGGCCCACATCGGGGAACCAAGACGTTGTCCAACCCTAGCTCCCCCCATGATATTGGCCCAACCCAGATTACCCTTAGTCTGGCTTTCTGACTTTGTGATCCCTCTGCTCTCTGATGGGCAATTCTCATTGCAACGGTCTCCTCCTATCTCGATCACACACACACACACACAATAAACAGCAGTGACCGCTGAGAGTCATACACAGAGGCAACCGTTGGTACAACGGGTACAAAATGTCAGTGATAGAACACATACAAGAAGACAATCACATAGCTGTGAGCAAAGCCTAGAGAACAGCTGGGGGCATGATGGCATAGTCTAAAATAGGAGACAATATTCCTCTCTCATCTCAACCACAGAATCTCTCCCTCACACACACGCGCGAGTAGAAAAAAACATCCACATGGCCTCCAGAGGGGAAATATGAGAGCTAGCACATTACACTTACTATAATGACATGGCTTTTTATGTACTACTACAGTATGTAGTACTATATGCATATACTGTACATGCCCTTTATATTTTGACTCCAATTTATTGTGGATTAGTCCTTTGGGATGTAACTAGAGAAGTAATGACCCTTTAATGATGTGAAAGGATTTATGTGTATCAAGGTATAAAGAGGATAAAGCAAAATAGAAATGAAACGTTTGCGTTACGTCTAAGCCCAGAGGACGTACAGTACCATTACATAAAACAATTATTCTTCTCTTGATATTAACCAAAAATCCAACAATGTACAACCTCCAACCAACGTGTATACCCTGCAAAGGGATATCAAAATTAACTTAGCCTAGACATCAGTAGATCTGAAATGAATGGATACTGGGAATTTGGTGAAAACTCCATCAAAGGGATAGGTGGAACTGTGGCCATATTGCTTATGCAATCCTTTCATTTTTCACAAGTGTCCTGGAGAAAGGGCTGGGGCAATGGGTTGTTGATTTCGGATATGTTGTATGGTATAACGTATTGTGGTCGAGTATTTCAGGCCTAAACCTCTTCCCCTCCTGGTAGAGATAGTGCCAGGGCAGAGGGACTACGTTTGGCCTCCCCCAGCCCAAGGTCTTGGTAATCCTATTTTGGCGTTGATGTTATACTCGGGGTGCATTCATTAGTGCACACTGTAGCAAACAGTTTTGCAACAGAAGATGTTTCCAATGAAAACTGCTTTCTTATCAGGCAGATTCAGGTAGGTCCCTCCCAGTTTCATCCCGTTTGCTTCCAAGTGAATACACCACAGCTTTAGAAGCTTCTCTCATCAGGGAGCAAAGAGGACAGTTGTGAAACAAAGAGATGGATAGGAGTGTCTTATTACAGATTATGGTCGGTATATGTGTATGAGATGTTGCTGGGAAACATTGAAAATAGGTTGCAAAACATCACTCACAAATTGACCTTTAGTTGATCAATTGACATGACAGAATGATGTCATGCTTTAATGTAAGCAGGAACATCGAAACAATTGCTGTAACTTTACTTCTTCAGTGTGTACAGGACTACCCTGCCGTCTACTGGGGAAGAATGGTTACTGCGGCAGGTAGCCTAGTGGTTAGAGCGTTGGACTAGTAAGCGAAAGGTTGCAAAATCGAATCCCCGAGCTGACAAGGTAAAAATCGGTCGCTCTGCCCCCGAACAAGGCAGTTAACCCACTGTTCCTAGGCTGTCATTGAAAATAAGAATTTGCTCTTAACTGACTTGCCTAGTTAAATAAAGGTAAAATATACCAAAGCTGATCTATCATATTGACAAGATAGTCGAGCGGCAACTCTAACAATGGAAAAACATGTCCTCAAAGATGGAGGGAGGAGGCGAGATCAGGACCATTCTAGCCAATGAGAGGAAATACAGGCACAACTAAGTTGTTTATCTCAAAGTTAACAGAATGCCAGAATGGACCATTTTTTTAATAGGCCAATTCAGCTCGCTTTGCCTCATCCTCTCTGATCGTACGATCTCGCAAGCCCTGTATCTCAATGCCCTCAACAAATATAAAGAACGAAACGTCGTAACTTTCCATGTGCGAGATCAACTAATTGAATATTCACATGTATTAAACAGAATAAAAGGTCACATTGTAACAGCAAATTGTGAGCTAAGATCCTTTATTTGGGTTTATTTACAAAGAATACAAAACTTAACCCCCGAAACACATGGAGGCTTTGAAACAAAGAGTTCATTCACACACGTCACAATTCATTCACAGCACTCCAGTCCTCTGCATCTGGGATGGAGACAAACACCTAGGACCCGCAGCAGAACACAAAGGTCATTCTTTTCGTGGCGGGATGAACACAAACGCTTTGAAGATATTAGTTGACGGTTTGTCTGAAATGGCAAGATAATTATGTTCTTTCCACAAAGTGGCAATCGAAACATCGGAGGCTCATGCAAGTCGGTCAAGAAAGAATTCAATGGAACCCTTTCCGAGCAGGTAATGGCTACAACACAATAAAAAAAACACTAAAGTAAGTCAGCTTAGTAAATGACTAAAAAACTCCTATTTATAATTTATTTACCAGGTAAGGACGAAGTCCCCTTCTTCACTTGTGGTGAGCCTTCTTTCCAGCAGCTTCTTTGCGGCCTTGCTTTAACCCCTATAACGGAAAAGAAAAGAAGCAACTTAGGCACAGACTTCCTTTTGCGTCGGAAAACCCGTTTACACCTGGTATCGAACTAAAAATGTATTTCCGATCAATCTTCACGCGATCCATGGAACCGTGCTCCAGAATCGTCAAGTTTTAATGTCAAGTTTTAATGTCACATGCACAAGTACAGTGAAATGCTTTTCTTGCCAGCTTTAACCCCAACAACGCAGTAATGAATAACAATGTAATACTAAAAATAACAAAAAGGTAGAACAAAAACAAACCAGAGATATAAAATAAGAACAGAACGTGTGTCCATGTAGATGCCCCTATGCGTATTAGACAGTGAATTATTCAACTTAACCATCAGTAATAAGCAATTCCTGTCTCATCTACAGCATGCAAGACATGATGCGGATGGCATGTAACTGTACCAGGTAGTATCCGGTGTGGTATCCACTCATGTACCAGGCGATCAGCATACTTCCCAAGGCCTCATCGTCCTCTCCGTCTGGACTCATGGGGGGAGGGGGAGGGATCATCTGACAAGAGACAAAACAACCATGTTCAGACTGGTGCATCTTTCAGAAATGTACCGGCGACACTGCTCAATAAGCGCCATACGATATGAGAATAGAGTCTGATCTCTACAGGCAACAGTTCAAATGCCAGAGAATATTTCTGTGCTCTAGAATCTACCTTACCGGTGGCCCAGAGGCCATCATGGGAGGCCATCCCGGAGGGGCAGGCCCGGAGGCCCCAGGTCGTCTAGAGTCTCCCTGTAGACAGAACAACACTCTTCAATATGCACACTCCGTTGTCAAATATAGGATTTATTCCATCCACACATACAAGATGTCAAGTTTCAAATGCCACCTCTGCCCGTCAAGCAACTTCCAAATGAAAGTTAAAGCAAAAGTGCACCAAAATGTGTTGGTGCTTTTCGTACGTTAAGAAGTAATGCACGGATGAATAGTGACTGACAACCTACAATTAGGGTCTACTTACCGTTCTGAAGCCAGGCATGGGAGGGGGACCTGGGGGAAAGCCAGGGAAACCTGGACCCCACATCGGAGGTACTTTGGGGGATTTGGATTTGGGTTTAGAGCGTGGCGCGTGACTGTGAGGCTGTGGGGCGGACGACCTATCGCTCTCCTTTGTCGAAGACTCTGCTTCTTTAACCTGCATTACAGAGAGAGAAATAAGAACACTCCAAAAAATGTCCCCATTCAAAAGGAATTGAGGTCTGACTTCTATGCCTAAATCACTTCTCTCCAATCTGTGAACGGAAACTGAGTTCACCATTCTATTTCACGTGCAGTAAAAACAGAATGGTGAATGCAGCGATCAGGCTAGTTCCACCAGGCTAACCGTCCATTCTCTTCAGTAGTTACAAAACCAATCATACACCTAGGGTCATCTTTACAAACATCCTTAACGTACCTTGTCGGGGGCTTCCTCCTCTACCTCGGAGCTCTCAGTCAGAAGGTCTCGGAGGTTCTGCTCCTCCTCGTTCCCATAGTCTGTGAACACAACTATACAGGTGCCCCTCTTGTCGTCTATGGAGGAGATGGTGGCAGCGTAAAGCTTGCCGTCTTCAGACCAGTAGGCACAGCAGGGCTCGCCGACTTGCCACTGCAACACGATAATTGTGGTACATCTGTCAGGCTAGACCCTTTCATTTAACAGTATTTGTATTATTGGGCAGTACCTACCTCTTTATCGGAAGGAGCACCGCTTCTCTTTCTGCTGCGGTTCTTTTTGTGGTTTTTCCGTTTCTTGCCAGGGTTGTCTTTCTTTGAGATTGTCGTGTCCTCCTCATCCTTCAGGGCAGTCTGACAGTCAAGATCAATGGTGAAAAAAGTATCATGACGTCAGAGGGATAACAGAACATTTTCAAGGATACTTTTCTGAGATGCTACTTTAGGAGACGTGTTTGCCTACCATAATGCACAAACCGTAGCTGTGTAATGGCATGATACCGATGCATGTTTCTCAACCCAATTATCAATCCATATGAGGAAAATAAGAACACAGTCAACAGAATGCTATAACAACACTGTAGAGGCACCTTAAATGACGCAACTGCTTTGTCGTAGGCCTTTATCAGTGCAGTGTCATCCCAGATGTCAGAATCATCACTCTAGGAGAAAAATACAATTAGATTAATCATCTGAGAAACTTAGAGTAAGAACGTTATTTATAATAAGGGTTACATGGAGAAACCGGTTGTAGGTTCGCAGACCACCGTGGACAACAGTAGGGGTGGAAAGATCTCCTTTATAGTAAAAAGCATCGCATGAATCTATCATCGTATTTGCAGGTTCGAGAAATCGAGGTATAGGCGTGCGTGTTCATCTTATATTTCTCCGACGCCAAATCAGTGTGCCTTGTTTGCAACGAAGCTGTCCCTGTTTGCAAATAATTCAATCTGAGAAGTCATTAAGGATATGAGTAAGCACTTTCAAAAGTTAGACCTACCAGACAGAGAAGGCCTACCAGACAGAGTAGGCTTACCAGACAGAGAAGGTCTACCGACGCAGAAAAATGCCAACTTTAACTGCTGGCTACTCTTCTTCCGTGGCGTAACCCAACGAGAGAAGGTGTCAAGTGTTTCCCTAAAAGCTCTCTTTAATCAATTGGTAGTGAACCAAATTAAATTACTTTCCAAGCAAAGCCTATTTTTTTGTTTCCTCTGCTATCAAAGGTTGTATCTCAGCCTCTGAATGTCAAAGAAACAAAACAATGCTATTCCCGTATGCATCAGTCACGTCTTTCCCCGGCGGGTCTCATAGACTAGACGTAACACAGTAAATGTAAATCAGGGATACTCAAATTAGCGTGATATGTTACAGTTGGTATGGTTACATAAGTTAGAAGGTTCCTTCATGTAAAATCCACCCAAACCCACTCATTCCTTTAATTTAGGGTGTTGAATAACACTAATATGCGAGAACAGTATTTTTTGTGAACAAATGTTTCAATTTGACATTATAATATGGTTGGTAGCAAAACAGAAAATCGTTGTGGAAATCTGTTGCAGCTCAAGCCGACTACAAAATCTACAATGCAATGCTCTCTATGGGCATGTAACGTAGCTAATTACATGACCTACTTCTCAAATAGGATGAAATAGGATCCAACACAAAGCCCTCTTGTTGTTAGTAAAGTATAATTAAAATGAAGATGGTTGAAATGAATTTAGCCGACTCCAATTTGCTTACTTTCAGCACCATGAGCTGTCCATTTCAGATGGATTGTGCAGTGATGCTGATTGAATCTTCAGCACCAAAATGTATGTTACTTACATCTGGCTTATTGTGAGGTCATTAACTCAGAAAAATACAAAAATACACAGAAAAATACAAAAATACAAAAATGGGTAATAAACATATTGTTTTTAATACAAAACTATTATAGTAGTAGCGAGCTCTCAAAGTTGACCTCGGGTCCTCCATCTCATCGTTGCGCTCTCCTTCTCAAACTGAACAGAACATAGATAGTGCATAGGCCTAATGACATATTTTGGGGGGGAAGAAACCTTTGACTCTCCTCCTGAACTGCCACCATAGGACTATACAGCACAGCCATGAGTTAGGCAGCACACAACAAGTTGTTGATAAGTAAGAGCAGATTGGAATATCCATAGCAGTGTAATGCAGCCCAGTTGTATTTACACCATCCCAGCAGCTATCTTATAAATATAAATTTGCGCTGTGCTTCTCCGAGCATGCACTTCGTAGCCTATAGATCATTTCATTGAGACCACACTAAATAGCCTATAGGCGCAATTGATATCGCGCCCCGCGGAGAATCAGAGATGAGGGGCAGCATCTGGCACACATCGATATATAGCCTCATAAGCAACTCATTCTAAAACACTGAGAAATATTGAAATTTAATAAATTATAAATTACATGACCCTCCCCTTGACTGAAATTGAAAAAGCATGACCCTGCCCCATTTTCCTCCAGGTACGCATTCTGTACATTTCGATCCATCCCTTACATTATGCTTTCTACTTGCTAGCCAATATTCCATCTAGCTTGTCGTGATGCACTGCTCAATATTCATAGCTGCATAATAAATGTGTCATAACTAGGTGGCCAAGCTAACTAGCAGGTAATTGCTAGATAGTAAAACATATCCAATGCTATGTGACCTTCCTGGTTCCCGCTAACTACATTTGGAATTGGCCATCAGTCTTTTTAGTGACTGCTGCTGGCATATCAACTGGCAATCTGACTTGTTCCCACTAACACCAAAGATTATGAAAATTAACCCTACATCTGTGCTGCTAACACTAATAGTCCGGTGCTATCGAGTAGCTCGCTATCTATCTCACGTTAGCTAGGTGGCTAACTTAGTTGGTATCTAGCGAATCTGCAACCATTAGCTTAAATTCAACAATAGCTACTAGTTAGCAAGCCAATCTACGCAGTTATCTACTTACTGAGTAACTATATAAATTATAACTTACTTGTCCAGCTCCACGAGCAAAAAGCATATCTTTACACCCATTTGCCATGAATACGCAGAAATGTGGCTGCTCTCACAGCTTTGATTGTTGGGTTTTTACTGAAGCGAAGTAACGTGCGTCGCTGACGTTCCTAAATAATGATGACGTTAAAAAGCTGCGACAAAATTGGTGGCACGTTGGCTTGACAACGAACTGACGTCCCTCTGTCCACAAATACTTTTGTTTACATTTGCTGTCAGGAAGGAAATAAAAAGAAAAACAAGATATACATTTGCTGGCAAGTCGTGATTTGTCGGCAAAAAAAATGATAGATCCAGCTTTAAGTTCGTTGGATGCTCAGGTTGTCTTGGCTGCGCCCAGCTATGCGTCTATACTAAAAAATGCATTCTTAAACCTTCCCTGTACCTATGTTTGTCCTCTGTTGATGCGCGCCTTTGTTTGCTGAAATCCATACTTTTTAATAAAACGTTAATCAATTACAACCGCTGAGAGTTTCCCTGTTGATATTCAATTTCCACATGTGCATTCACGCTGCGTTGCCATCTTAGAGCAACAGCTATTAGGAAATAGTTGTATTTGAACGTTTTATATATATATATAAAAAAAATGTATTTCAGCATTAAAGGCACACAACAACAGAGGAAAAAACACGTTTTAAGTATTGACACATAGCGAGTCAGAAGTTCATAAAAAAAAATTGTCGAGGTACTTGGCTTGGTGTATGCTTACTATAGTTTGATCATGTTGCTTGAAATGTATATGCTATTTTGTCCTTGTTGTGTTTCAATTAGGACTCTTAAAATTGAGAAGAGCATCTCAGACGATGCTACTGACTTTGAGGCTATTTCAGAAAAAGGTAAGCAAAGCCACTCTGGATCCACAGTGCCTGAAAGCTAATTAAGCATGTCATGTTACACAGCAGTGTAGTACTTTTCATTGCATTTTCTTCCCGAATTTGAACACACAGAGGGGTATCTTCAAACACAATAGGATTGAATATGTAACATCAAATGGGTCCCAAGGAATAGTTCGTTTTATTCTACCTGTTTACCAAATCTAAATTGTAACACAATCTGTTCAATAAACTGAGCAGTGACCATGCAAGTGGCATATTGTAAAAATGTTGTTTATGTAGACAGTGTTCACACAAATATGTTACTTGATCCAACATGTACTCAAACAAAAAGTATAAAACCTGTGATTTTTTGCAAATCTAACTACTACTATCTGAAAAACATTATGCACTTGACCCAAAACATGGTGACAGTTGATGTGAAGTGAACAGAAGCTGCGTTTAAAGGTTCTCCACCTGTCATTTGTGTGTCCACCTTAGTAATACCAGATTACTATTTGGTTAGGTGCACTATGGTAGTTATTAGTTATCAGGGTCATTTGTGTGCTGCAGAGTTAGTCTGGCCAAAGATGGATTTTTCATAAGACAATTTCAGCTTACTAAACAATGTTTTATCAGGGAATGATCTCACACTTCCTGTATAGTGAAACGGTCTTCAAACAGCAGGCTAAGATAGCGCCCAATCACACTTTATTGCATCAGTTAAAACATTTCTTATGTGCGATGATTCATAGTCACACTTTAATCAAACTAGGCTATTACTTTTAGGCCTAATGAAGAGCTTCAAAACGGCTTTATAGGTTTAGCAAATCATTATAGGCAAACATCATGTGGTATAAAGTCTGACAAGTCCTTGTTGGTTTTATGCAGAGTCACATGTTAAAATTGTTTTCACAGACTAGGGATAACTCTCCTTGTTTTTACAAAGCCTTGTATAGGTACTGAAGTTAGGGCCATTGTACAGTAGGGGAAAATATTATAGATACTAATCACTGATTTGAGATAACTAGAAACGTATAGGGAAACATTACCTACAGTTGAAGTGGGAAGTTTACAAACACATAGGTTGGAGTCATTAAATCTCGTTTTTCAACCACTCCACAAATTTCTTGTTAACAAACTATAATTTTGGCAAGTCGGTTAGGACATCTACTTTGTGCGTGACACAAGTAATTTGTACAACAATTGTTTACAGACAGATTATTTCACTTAAAATTCACTGTATCACAATTCCAGTGGGTCAGAAGTTTACATACACTAAGTTGACTGTGCTTTAAACAGCTTGGAAAGTTCCAAAAAAGATGTAACGGTTTTAGAAGCTTCTGATAGGCGAATTGACATAATTTGAGTCAATTGGAGGTGTACCTGTGGATGTATTTCAAGGCCTGCCTTCAAACTCAGTGCCTCTTTGCTTGACATCATGGGAAAATCAAAAGAAATCAGCCAAGACCTCAGAAAAAATTATTGTAGACCTCCACAAGTCTTGTTCATCCTTGGGAGCAACTTCTAAACGCCTGAAGGTACCATGTTCATCTGTACAAACAATAGTAAGTATAAACACCATGGGACCACTCAGCCGTCATACCGCTCAGGAAGGAGACGCGTTCTATTTCCTAGAGATTAACGTACTTTGGTGCGAACAGTGCAAATCAATCCCGGAACAACAGCAAAGGACCTTGTGAAGATGCAAGAGGAAACAGGTGCAAAAGTATCTATATCCACAGTAAAACGAGACCTATATCGACATAACCGGAAAGGCCGCTCAGCAAGGAAGAAGCCACTGCTCCAAAACCGCCACAAAAAAGCCAGACTACGGTTTGCAACTGCACATGGGGACAAAGATTGTACTTTTTGGAGAAATGTCCTCTGGTCTGATGAAACAAAAATAGAACTGTTTGGCCATAATGACATCACTATGTTTGGAGGAAAAAGAGGGACGCTTGCAAGCCAAAGAACACCATTTCAACCATGAAGCACGGGGGTGGCAGCATCATGTTGTGGGGTGCTTTGCTGCAGGAGGTACTGGTGCACTTCACAAAATAGATGGCATCAGGAGGAAGGAAAATTATGTGGATATATTTAAGCAACATCTCAAGACATTAGTCAGGAAGTTAAAGCTTGGTCGCAAATGGGTCTTCCAAATGGACAATGACCCCAAGCATACTTCCAAAGTTGTGGAAAAATGGCTTAAGGACAACAAAGTCAAGGTATTGGAGTGGCCATCACAAAGCCCTAACCTCAATCCTATAGAAAATGTGTGGGCAGAACTGAAAAAGTGTGTGCGAGCAAGGAGGCCTACAAACCTGACTCAGTTACACCAGCTCTGTCAGGAGGAATGGGCTAAAATTCACCCAACTTATTGTGGGAAGCTTGTGGAAGGCTATCCGAAACGTTTGACTCAAGGTAAACAATTTAAAGGCAATGCTACCAAATACTAATTGAGTGTATGTAAACTTCTGACCCACTGGGAATGTGATGAAAGAAATAAAAGCTGAAATAAATCATTCTCTCTACTATTATTCTGAAATTTCACATTCTTAAAATAAAGTGGTGATCCTATCTGACCTAAGACAGGGAATTTTTACTAGGATTAATGTCAGCAATTGTGAAATGTATTTGGCTAAAGTTTATGTAAACTTCCGACTTCAACTGTACATATCATATGCAATCACACAACAAAACCTCCTTCAGGAGGAGGCTTCTGATCGGAACCAGAAATCCATGAGTTCAACGTTTTATAGCCTTGTTGTAATTCAAGTTGCTGGTGTGAACTGGTAACTGGTACTTTGGCAACCGGGACTGTCCCAGGACCACTCTTCACATTTCCCAGAAAAAGAAAATGACAAGACCTGGGAAATTACAACATTTTCCTCCAATGTCGCACAAATGCAAATCCACAACATGTTCAGCACTGCCGGACTGCACACGACCTGAATGCAGTTTAGAGTTCTCATCAGAACTGAAAGTTCTATCTCGGTCCAAGCCCGGGCCTGATCCGACATAACAGATATTAAATGAGCCTGAATCCTAAAAAAGGCCAGATTTCTAGATCACTAGGCTATATTGATTTAAACTGGTGTTGAGAACATCGCAGCAGAGGCGGGCAGCAGAGGCAAGAAGGTAAACTCACCTTAGTTATGATCAACTAAATTATGAAAATATTGGAATAAAGTAGGCTAATGCAATTGAAGGCAGGTATCAAATTCCTGCTTATACTGAAACACCCAAAGTCATAGGCTATCCAACCGTTATACTAATTTAAAGCAATAGTGGGACAATATCAAGTCTGGGACAGTGCCATCGCGTCGTGCTCCTTTGAGACAAGCATGGTGGACTCCTATAGATGAATCGATCAATGCCAGATTTATGTTTTCACTTAATCTTCGTTTGTATTTTTGCTAACAATTAGGCTGGAAAATGTTAGCTAAAATTGAGGTGAATGCTAATGATCTTTATTCTAGTTTGCTCACACACTTCATGGCCAAACGTATGTGGACACCTATTGAAATGAATGGATTCAGCTATTTTTGCCACACACCTGTTGCTGACAGGTGTATAAAAGCGAGCACATAGCCACGCAATCTCCATAGACAAACATTGGCAGTACAATGGCCTGTACTGAAGAACTCAGTGACTTTCAACGTGGCACCGTCATAGGATGCCACCTTTCCAACAAGTCAGTTTATTAAATTTCTGGCCTGCTAGAGCTTCCCCGGTTAACTGTAAGTGCTATATTTTTTAAGTGGAAACGTCTAGGAGCATCAACGGCCTAGCCGAGACAAGCTCACAGAACGGGACTGCTGAGTGAAGAAACGCGTAGTCGTCTGTCCTCGGTTGCATTACTCACTACCGAGTGAGTACAATAACTGTTTGTCGGGAGCTTCATGAAATAGGTTTCCATGGCCGAGCAGCCTCACACAAGCCTAAAATCACCATGCGCAATGCTAAGCGTCGGCTGGAGTGGTGTAAAGCTCCCCGACATTGGAATCTGGAGCAGTGGAAACAAGTTTTCTGGAGTGATGAATCACGCATCACCATCTGGCAGTCCGACGGACGAATCTAGGTTTGGCGGATGCCAGGAGAATGCTACCTGCACGAATGCATAGTGCCAACTGTAAAGTTTGGTGGAGGATGAATAATGGTTTGGGGCTGTTTTTCATGGTTTGGGCTAGGCCCCTTAGTTCCAGTGAAGGGAAATCTTAACGGGAAAAGCTCATTCTGATTGGCTGGGCCTGGCTCCCAAGTGGGTGGCCCTATGCCCTCCCAGGCCCACCCATGGCTGACGTAAAATCCATAGATTAGGGCCTAATTATTTGAATTAAATTGACTGATTTCCTTATATGACCTGTAACTCTGTAAAATCGTTGAAATTGTTGCATGTCGTGTTTATATTTTTGTTCAGTATAAATATCAGTTTCCGAGCTGTAAAATCTTTACATAGTGGTGCAGCCATGCCGGAAATGTGACGCAGCAACAATTTTATTTTGGGAGAATCCTGGAATAGTGACCATATCTTGGTTTTAAATTATTTAAATGAGCACAACTGATTTTTTGGCCGTATTTCCAGGGACTTTCGGGATAAATATGAATTATTCCCGGTATTGAAACTATTAATCCCTAGTGTGAACCTAAAAGGTTTAGGATTCAGCCCAATGAGATGAAACTGTTAGTATGAGGTTGCCGTCCATGACTCCAAGTTACGTGAATGAGAGCAATAAAAAGTGCTCTTTTTTATATATGAAAGTGTTTATTTCCACCCATCATCCTTATGTTTAATCCGTGACATTTAACACTTCTGTGACCTTCCTAACAATCTCTCGCTCTCAACGATTCAGAGGAAAAGAGATGAGTAGATATAGTTCAATATTAAGGTTCGCCATCCCTGCATCATCTTGGAACAATCTTGGAACATAATGGCTTCAATCGTAAAGCTCAGCATTCTACTACTTGCTTTCCTGAAGAAAACCATCCATGCAGACCAAGAATTCAATGAGATTGTGGCGGAAGGTGATGTTTATTCCCGTTTCACTGCCGAGTTATTTCCACTGATTGGCAACTGTTTGATTTTCAAGTTCAAAACTAAAGAAGGCATGATGCTGTGGAACATTTCTAAACTTTCATCTGAGAATTTCATGCTGTCTGCTGCTTTAAAGGGTCGACTAAAATTATCTACCAGGAGAATACAGATCCATAATCTCACTCAGACTCTGCAGGGGACCTAGTTGGTCATTGCAGCACACAATACCGCTCACCGTTTGCAGAGATTTAAACTATAAACCACTACTGCATGTTCATACAGGAGAGACATTACACCTGCAGTGTAAGGGCGCAAGGAGTGGGGACAACATGACAGTTTGATAGTACCAGGCAGGTTTTTGGCCAATGGGCAGATCCAGGGCGAACCTTAAGGAGGACGTAGGTAGCCGGGTGCAGCTGGCTGAGAAAAGCACCTCTCTCCACATCCCTAACCTCCCTGATCTCCTCCCTATTTATTTCCTCATTGATGATCAACCACACAGGGCATTATGAGTGTCGTGTGAATACAGAGTCGTTTATGACAGTAACAGAGGTGAGTTCAACCAAGGTTCGCAAACATTTGGGAACCTTTTCCCCGTTGAAACCACCTCAGTTCAAAGGTTAGATTATGTGCTGTTGGTCTGCCCCAAGTCTGAGCCCATCACAGAGTTATTATCAGACTGAGAAATAGGTTGCTCCCGTCTGGAACTCTAATCCTACCGAGTCTGACAGGGTTGTGTGGTACAGACTGACTGGTCAGGTGGACACAGAATATGGACTAATGATGCCGAAGGATTTGGATGGCCGAATGAGTGCGTCCCACCCTCACTTCTCTGGTCCTGCGAGGAAAGTTTGAAGGTGTAAATTGATCAATAATCAAGTAAATGTCCACTGTGTGGACTGTACATTAGCCTCGGTCAAACATGTGAGGCTAATGTACAGTATGTTACCTGGTAAAAGACAACTCTGCAAAATTATTTATATGTACATAGCCATTGTATTTCTCAGAATATAAAAAACACAATTTCTCATGAATATGTGCAAGTGTTTTACGTTTAAAAAAAAAAATGGCACAAAGCTGATTATTACGGGGAAAAATACATAATGGATGTTTTTGTTCAGCTCCATTAAATCAGAAGGGGAAAAAAAGAGAATTCTTGTTCCAACATCACTGCTAGGTTTCTGTGATTACAAAGAAACTTGTAGTAGTGTTTCCCTGTTGGTTGTTTAAAAAAAAAAAAACAGTACGATATGCATTATGTAAAGTTACTTTCTGCCTCACGTTTCATGCTCTGTATGCTGTTTTCACGAATAAAGAAATATACCTTTAAAATAGCATTTGTATTTTAATGTAGGAACAAAAACTAACGAGACCTGTAATATATATGAGCTAGAGGTTAAGAGTATTATGAGTTTGTAAATGGCATAGGCTACTATTTGTGGAGTAAATGCAGGGAACACAAACCATGACACACTTGTAGAATGACAAAGCAAAATAAACCAAAATGCATGTCACTATACGTTCTTATGTACAAGAGAAGTGTATTAAGACTTAATGACTTTAACAAGCTCTCACTTCAAAGAGACAGTTTGATTTACAAGTAGCATTTTTCGTTTATGTGAAATTAGCACAATGCTATCAATTAGTATCAGATATAGGAATACCATGCTGCTTGGATTTAAAAAAAGAAAGGTGTAGATAAAACACAGATTATGCACACATAAAATAACACCAACACAGAAACAAGAAAGACAGTCCCTTACGTTTCAGTTCAATAACATGGAAAACGCTGTTAAACGTACCAAGGGAATGACAC
This sequence comes from Salvelinus alpinus, assembly GCF_045679555.1. Classification (NCBI taxonomy): domain Eukaryota; kingdom Metazoa; phylum Chordata; class Actinopteri; order Salmoniformes; family Salmonidae; genus Salvelinus; species Salvelinus alpinus. Next base: position 49,976,222 of record NC_092104.1, on the reverse strand, counting down.
ATCCACACAGACAGTATGCTAACAGTAACAACAATCATCAGAATATTAGGTTGTAATAAGAGGGACTCATTGAGCCTGCAGACATCCCATCTGGTGGTCCCTCTCTTTCCCAGTCCTCCTCCTTGTGGAGTGAAGGAAAGGGGGGCGATCTTGCTCGTCCACAACTGTGTGTTTCTGCCAGCTCGGAGTCTGCCAGTGGTTAGAACAGGAGACACTGGCTTCCCCCACAACACAGCCGAGTCGAAAGGGGATAAAATTATCGCATGGAATCCTATGGAAGTTGTCCAATGTGTCTATTGAAGTTAAGGGGTCTATGTATGCAGCATGTATACTATGGTGGTTTCACTGTAGGGGAATGAGTGTTTAGTCCCTGAGTGTGTGTGTGTGTGTGTGTGTGTGTGTGTGTGTGTGTGTGTGTGTGTGTGTGTGTGTGTGTGTGTGTGTGTGTGTGTGTGTGTGTCTGTGTGGTGTGTATGTGTGTCTAGATGGTCTCCACGTAATTGGCTGGGAAGAGTCCCAGGCGTCCATCTTTACTGAAGCCCCGCCACCAGGCCTTGTCCACCGTTTCCACAGCACTTATGATGTCACCTGGCTCAAAGGAGATCTCTGATTCGTCCTCTGTGGAAAAAAAAGAGAAAGCGAGGTTTAACACGCTCAGTGAGCATCGTAGCGCGGATAGGTGCGTATGTGGTCCATGGCATGAGTTACACCAGGGACTGACCTGCTTGGTAGTCATAGAGAGCTCGAACACACATCTGTCTGTCTGGTGAAATCTGAAAGAAACAGAGAAAAACTATCACACATGGCCCCTGTCTGAGATAAATTTCAATTTTTCCTATGGTAGAGCCCTCTCTTGGTTCTCATCGACATGGCATTCATATTAAATGAGTCATTCTTCAATCCTGTTCCTGGACTAGACTTGAAGCACAGTAGTAAACATGATGGCATAGCAGGGGACAGAGGCCATATTACTTTGTTGGTTGTGTTGGAGGCGCTCCGCACTGCTAAAGCTAACTCTCTCTCCTCTGCTCTCATCCTTCTAGACCTATCGGCTGCCTTTGATACTGTGAACCATCAGATCCTCCTCTCCACCCTCTCCGAGCTGGGCATCTCCGGCGCGGCCCACGCTTGGATTGCGTCCTACCTGACAGGTCGCTCCTACCAGGTGGCGTGGCGAGAATCTGTCTCCGCACCACGTGCTCTCACCACTGGTGTCCCCCAGGGCTCTGTTCTAGGCCCTCTCCTATTCTCGCTATACACCAAGTCACTTGGCTCTGTCATATCCTCACATGGTCTCTCCTATCATTGCTATGCAGACGACACACAATTAATCTTCTCCTTTCCCCCCTCTGATAACCAGGTGGCGAATCGCATCTCTGCATGTCTGGCAGACATATCAGTGTGGATGACGGATCACCACCTCAAGCTGAACCTCGGCAAGACGGAGCTGCTCTTCCTCCCGGGGAAGGACTGCCCGTTCCATGATCTCGCCATCACGGTTGACAACTCCATTGTGTCCTCCTCCCAGAGTGCTAAGAACCTTGGCGTGATCCTGGACAACACCCTGTCGTTCTCAACTCACATCAAGGCGGTGACCCGTTCCTGTAGGTTCATGCTCTACAACATTCGCAGAGTACGACCCTGCCTCACACAGGAAGCGGCGCAGGTCCTAATCCAGGCACTTGTCATCTCCCGTCTGGATTACTGCAACTCGCTGTTGGCTGGGCTCCCTGCCTGTGCTATTAAACCCCTACAACTCATCCAGAACGCCGCAGCCCGTCTGGTGTTCAACCTTCCCAAGTTCTCTCACGTCACCCCGCTCCTCCGCTCTCTCCACTGGCTTCCAGTTGAAGCTCGCATCCGCTACAAGACCATGGTGCTTGCCTACGGAGCTGTGAGGGGAACGGCACCTCCGTACCTTCAGGCTCTGATCAGGCCCTACACCCAAACAAGGGCACTGCGTTCATCCACCTCTGGCCTGCTCGCCTCCCTACCTCTGAGGAAGTACAGTTCCCGCTCAGCCCAGTCAAAACTGTTCGCTGCTCTGGCACCCCAATGGTGGAACAAACTCCCTCACGACGCCAGGTCAGCGGAGTCAATCACCACCTTCCGGAGACACCTGAAACCCCACCTCTTTAAGGAATACCTAGGATAGGATAAAGTAATCCTTCTAACCCCCCCCCCCCCTTAAAAGAGTTAGATGCACTATTGTAAAGTGGTTGTTCCACTGGATATCATAAGGTGAATGCACCAATTTGTAAGTCGCTCTGGATAAGAGCGTCTGCTAAATGACTTAAATGTAAATGTAATGTGTTACATTCCGTACCTCTTTTCCATTCTCTGAAATCTCCTGGTCCTCATTCTCTTCAACAAAGTCCCCCTCCATGTCATCATCGAAACAAACAGCCAGCTCCGGAGTATCTTGGTCCATTTCGGGTGGACTCATGGATCGTTCTGGAAAAGAGGAAACATGAGGGGTTCTCATTCCCTATGAAACAAGCAAATGTGTAGTATTTCAAACCCCTTCTTAAAGATCTTAAAAATGATCTTAAAAATCCACGAGGAAGAGGATTTCTGGAAAAGGATAGGAAATTGTAACATAGCACACCGGTATGTCTATTGCACGTTATCTCATCAATATAAAGGTTCGCTCAGTTTGAGAGCTACTTGGGCAATGTAGGCTAGCGTAGAGTAGAGATAACTAAATGGGTGAGCGGGGTTACCTACCTGTACCATTGTGTTCCACCAACTCCCCCTCGTCTCTCACCCCATTGGTGGATGGAACCACAACCTCCTGTGTGATTGGCTGAAGAATAACCTCTGCATCTGAACATAACAAGACATTGGTTAGATTGTGTTAGTTGTGTCAGACACCCTTTGCACAACCTTCTAGTACATACAACTCCTCACTCTTCTTCTCTTTTAATTGTTGTATTTGTATAACAGGACAGGCCTGTACAAGATACAAAACAAAGTACTTTACCTGTGACAGCTGGCTCCTCATCCTCTTCTGAAAGCTCCACCAGAACTGGCTTAGCAGAGGCCTGGCTGTCATCTGATTGGTCCTCCGCCACAGGCTCCTGCGCTGACAAAGAGTCTGAATCTGGTGCTGAGCCCTCCTCTTCCTCCTCCATGTTTGGGCTTGGCTCTGTATTCTCAACACTGGGCTCAGGCTCTGCCTGTTCTTCCTCATCTTCCTCTTCCTCCACCAGTACGGCTTGTACGGCTGTGTACTGCTCTGGATTGGAGACAATTAACCATTGTGGTTTTAAGTACAGTCATGGCAAACTGAGAACACAATCTATAACAGCTTGACAGACCCCATCGGTCATTCTACAGTAGGCTGTGTGTATGATGAGGACCTACCTGTTGGCTGCAGTGGACTCTCTGGCAGGGGGACAGTGGGAGGCTGTGGTGCTGGGGCAGGCTCCAGGGAGACTAGTGGAGAGGGGGAGCACTCAGGCTGGGACTGGGGAGGGGTATCTGGGGGAGATGGTGGCAGGACCTGGGCCAGGTGCTGGTTCTCTGGAATGGTGGGGGTCAGGGTGGCTAGGAGGCCTGGAGAGGCTGGGGGGGCAGAGGGCTGGGTTGGGGGCTGAGACTGGGGGCTGGTTGATGGGAGGGTAGGCCGGGCTGAGACAGCAGGGGCGGAGTGGAGGGGTGATGTGGGAGGGGACACCACGGGGGCGCGGGGGCTCTGGGGAGAGATGATTGGGCGGAAGCTGGTGCTGGGTGGAGACATGGTGCGGTGGAAGGGGGAGGAGGGGACACGGGAGAAGGGTGAAACCAATGTTGGACTGCGGGGGGAGGTCGGAGTGGGGCCGTCCCATTTCCCAAAGATGAATGCTGTGTCGGTCAGGCTGCGCTGGTACCGCCTTAATGGAGGTTTGCCTTCGTGGAGAGAGAGCGGGAGGGAAAGAAAGACCAAAATGAAGAAATGCACTACAACAAGACAGATAATGGTTGTTTAGGTTCATGCACGATTGACTGTGACTGGCTTCATAATCACACACTGCGTATACGAGCCACACCTTGGTTTGCCAATGCTTATTAACAAACAGACACACAGACACACTGTGAATGTACCTGTACGGGGGGAGCCGGGGCTGGATGGGCTTTGGGACGATGATGATGACAGCTGTCTGAAGAACTCTCTGGGGTTCATGGAGCGCTGTGACACCAGCACTGCTGCCTCCTACAGGTAGGAAGAGGAATCACACCACACTATGTTTGCCTGAATGATGTAAAAGAAACTACAGCCAGGTCTCAATAGTCTAAAGATATCTCCTCTCTTTTTCTCCTCCTTTCCTTTCCTTCATCTGCACTGTTGTGAAAGAAGTGGACAGGTTCCCATGATAGGCCATATTCCTTTTGACCTATCCTGTGTTTTCAGATCAGTGCAGATGAAGGAGACAAGGAGAGGAAGCCACTTCAGAGCGCTGGGATACACCATATGACATGAACAAGAGGTGAGGTGTTTAGGGAAGAGTAGGAGAGAGACACTCACTGCTGCTTTCTCGATGGACTCGCTGCGTCTCAAGCGAGCTCTCATGTCCTCCTCATGCTCTCTCTGCTGCAGCTCCTGTCACACACCAACAGAGAGGTCAGAGGTCAGACCGAGAGTTCAGAGTAAAGATACATGCAAACACAGAGTTCAGAAGTCAGAAACACCTCGAGTTCGAGTCGCCCAATAACTTCCTCACTCATTCGTTCTTTCTCTCACCCATCTTGATTTCTCCTGCTTCCTCACTTCTGCCTCCAGCTGGGCCTGCATTCTCCTGGGAGATACAGAGATGTCAGAAACCTCATGGGATATTAGCCTTAAGTAGCCTTTACTTTGACAACCCATTAAAATACCTGATAGTGACACAAGAGAATACCCTTGAGTCAGAGAATGTGTTAGTAAGTCTTGAGTCGGTGTGTGTGTGTGTGTGTGTGTGTGCGCCCAACGTCCTGACCTCTGCTCTTCGATCATCTGTAGCTTCTCGTTCATTTTCCTCTCCCTCTCGTCAGCCTCTTTCCGTTCCTTCAGTACTCTCTCTTTCTCCCAACGGCGTCTGTCCTCCACTGCCCGCTTCCTCTCTTCGTCCTTCCTCTCTTCCTCCTCACGCTGAGAGAGAGAGAGCGAGCGAGAGAGAGAGGGAAAGATGGAACACAATAGATGAAGACTTATTACAGTTGACAATGCGAACATTAAAAAGGTGTGAAGTGATGTGAACATTAAAGACGACAACTACTTTTCTCCTGTTGAATTGACGAATTACTAGAAAACTGTCTAAAGCTATGAGGGTAACTGTGACTATGTTTCTGAGTAGGCTACCTCTGCACGTGCCCAGAAGGAGTCTCTGTTGGCCCGTCTCATCTCCATGGCAGCGTTAGTCTTCCTGTAGTTAGTGCCCTATCAACAGAGATAGGAAGACACAGTTTGTAACTTATGCTATTTGCAAGGAGCCGTGGTTGTTTGTAACTCATAATTGATCAAGTATGAAACAAATTCAAAACATACAGTAAGTATATAGTAAGTACAATGCATGATAGAGATTCAAACTGAGAGAATCTAAATGTGTGGGACCCTCCTCCATGTAGAAGCACAGTTCCGGGTTTTGTCCAGGTGTTAGCGCCCCCTCCTGTGGACAGAGATGGTATTGCAGGAGGAGCACTCACCACTGTCTCCTCCGTGTCCTTGGACCGACAGCTTCTTCTGACTTGCTCTGTCTGGGGGCGGACTTTACTGAGCTCAGCGCCTATCTTCTCCTCTGTGACATCCTCAGTACTCTCAGCACTGATAAACACATGAGCCTCCTGAGAGAGAGAGAGAGACAGAGACAGAGAGAGAGAGAGAGAGACAGAGAGAGAGACAGAGAGAGAGACAGAGAGAGAGACAGAGAGAGAGACAGAGACAGAGACAGAGACAGAGACAGAGACAGAGACAGAGACAGAGACAGAGAGAGAGAGAGAGAGAGAGAGAGAGAGAGAGAGAGAGAGAGAGAGAGAGAGAGAGAGAGAGAGAGAGAGAGAGAGAGGTCTATAAGGCTGTGACAGGTTGGTTGCTGTTAATCTTTGTCACACAGTGCCCTGACACTTGCTCCAAAGCATGTAAGCAAGCTGAGGTCCTGAACATCCTTTCAGTATTTTAGGTTAACATTCCAAGGAAGGACTTCAGCTGCTCAATAAATTGGTGCATTTTTGGCCTGCACACCACAACTTTGCCACAGACACGTGATGTCACTTGATCCTTTCCAGAACTTTTGGGAACAAGAATGTCATTTTTATTGGCTGCTATGAACTACGGCATCAAACGTGTGAAACTTCAAACTCCAATACAATTCTGCTACAGCATTCCAAACGAGGGAAAGAGAAGGGGATATTTCCCATCCTTTTTCATGTACCCACTGACCCTGTGAATACATATGTGCACAGACGCACAAACACCAAAACTCGCACGCACACGCACACACAGATAGGCACACACACACTCTCTCTGAAAGTAGTTATTTGAAAGCTTTTCCCCTCAGTGGTTCCTCTTGGCTGTGGCCTTTGGGCTGTAGCTAAACTATACAGTTGTGTAACAGCTTGTATCTAGTATCTGGCTTACACTAGAGAAGACAGGAAGGACTCTATCGGTTTGGAAGAGATAGATGGGGGGGTAGAAACAGGAAAGAGTGTGTAGAGGGGAGGAATGGAGAATTCCCAGAGAGCACAAGGAAAGTGAAATGAGGTGAGAGTGGAGAGAGCAGATAGGATGCAGAGATTTCAACAATGACAAATGACCACAGAACAGTACACTGTGTTCCCCTGCTAAACTGTCAATGTACTGATACACTTCAGATAGGCCTGTGCGTGTGTACGTGGGTACGTGTGTGTGTGTTTGCACCCGATTCTGTGTGTGTGTGTGTTGAGAAATATTAAACACCTTCCCAGACCCAACTCTAAATCACACACACACACACGCGCACACAGTGCGAGGTGCCACTGAGGGAGGACCGAGGGAGTTGTGAATGGTTAAGAGGGTGTAAATGATCTCCTCTGTCTCTCCTAACTGTGTTATTATGCTTCAGACGACAGGCCTCTCCCTAATACTGTCTAACACGGCTAAGATACTCCTCCACCCCTCTTTTCCCTGTCCTCTCCCACCCACCCCCGTCCTCTCCTCCTTCATAGACGTATCCTTCCATTCTTACTCCCCCCCCTCTATCCTCACCTGTACTTTCCTCCTCCTGTCTTGTTCCCTTCATTCTCATCTTCTCCTGAATCCCCCACACCCAACTCCTTCCACGGTCGTGTCATTTAGCTGACGCTCTTATCCAGAGCGGCTTACAGGAGCAGTTATTGTGAAGTGCCTTGCTCAAGGGCACATCGACAGATTGTTCAACTAGTCGGCTCAGGTATTTTCACCAGCGACCTTTCGGTTACTGGCCCAAGGCCTACTGGTGTGTACTACATGATAGAATGTACACAGTCCACAATGCAGACTTCCTGCTCAAAACTAATCAATTACCGTCGTTGAGCAACAATGAGCCCATATGCAAAAGACTCCCAGGCTTAGCTTCGGCATCGCCAACTGATACAATAATATTGTTTTACATTAGGATACACATCCAGACACTGCTGGTGATTCGCCGTCTCTCACACAGCCCTCTGTTGCTAGTTGAGACTTGCAGAGGTAGATGGAGAGAAAGAGAAAGAGAAAAAGGGAGAAAGACCAGAGAATAGAAGTGCCACGGGGCATTCTGACTCTGTCGAAGCACGTCCTAATCCTGACTATTAATTCTGAGGTTTTTGGACAACAAACAATAACCGAGTTCTCATTAGTCACTCAATCATAGATCCTTCATCGACACAAGGATTATTACTAAGCTTCAACACAGAGCAGGATCAGGCTTGCTGGAGGTCCTGCAGTGTCTATGCATATTGACTGCACTCGTGCCATTTCCACCACACCACACAAGAGCACCTCCTCCCAGCTGCCCACTGCACTGAGGCTAGGAGAAACGGTCACCACCGATAAATCCATGATAATCGAAAATTTCAATGAGCATTTCTCTACGGCTGGCCATGCTTTCCTCCTGGCTACCCCAATCCCGGCCAACAGCTCCGCACCCCTCGCAGCTACTTGCCCGAGCTTCTCCTTCACCCAAATCCAGATCGCTGATGTTCTGAAAGAGCTGCAAAACCTGGACCCGTACAAATCAGCTGGGCTAGACAATCTGGACTCTCTCTAAAATGATCCGCCGCCATAGTTGCAACCCCTATTACCAGTCTGTTCAACCTCTCTTTCACTTCGTCCGAGATCCCTAAAGATTGGAAATCTGCCGCGGTCATCCCCCTCTTCAAAGGGGGTGACACTCTAGACCCAAACTGTTACAGACCTATATCCATTCTGCCCTGCCTTTCTAAAGTCTTTGAAAGCCAAGTTAATAAACAGATCACTGACTATTTCGAATCCCACCGTACCTTCTCCGCTGTGCAATCCGGTTTACGAGCTGGTCACGGGTGCACCTCAGCCACGCTCAAGGTACTAAACGATATCATAACCGCCATCGATAAAAGACAGTACTGTGCAGCAGTCTTCATCGACCTGGCCAAGGCTTTCGACTCTGTCAATCACCGTATTCTTATTGGCAGACTCAATAGCCTTGGTTTCTCAAATGACTGCCTCACCTGGTTCACCAACTACTTCGCAGATAGAGTTCAGTGTGTAAAATCGGAGGGCCTGTTGTCCGGACCTCTGGCAGTCTCTATGGGGGTACCACAGGGTTCAATTCTCGGGACGACTCTTTTCTCTGTATATATCAACGATGTCGCTCTTGCTGCGGGTGATTTCCTGATCCACCTCTATGCAGACGACACCATTCTGTATACATCTGGCCCTTCTTTGGACACTGTGTTAACTAACCTCCAAACGAGCTTCAATGCCATACAACACTCCTTCCGTGGCCTCTAACTGCTCTTAAACGCTAGCAAAACCAAATGCATGCTTTTCAACCGTTCGCTGCCCGCACCCGCCCGCCCGACTAGCATCACTACACTGGACAGTTCTGACCTAGAATACGTGGACAACTACAAATACCTAGGTGTCTGGCTAGACTGTAAACTCTCCTTCCAGACTCATATCAAACATCTCCAATCCAAAATCAAATCTAGAATCGGCTTCCTATTTTGCAACAAAGCCTCCTTCACTCACGCCGCCAAACTTACCCTAGTAAAACTGACTATCCTACCGATCCTCCAATAATCTACTCAGCGAATTGAATGCAGTCTATCACAGTGCCATCCGTTTTGTTACCAAAGCGCCTTATACCACCCACCACTGCGACCTGGCCCTCGCTACATATTCGTCGCCAGACCCCCTGGCTCCAGGTCATCTACAAGTCTATGCTAGGTAAAGCTCCGCCTTATCTCAGCTCACTGGTCACGATAACAACACCCACCCGTAGCACGCGCTCCAGCAGGTATATCTCACTGGTCATCTCCAAAGCCAACACCTCTTTGGCCGCCTTTCCTTCCAGTTCTCTGCTGCCAGTGACTGGAACGAATCGCAAAATTTTTCAATTGACTAAGAACAACACAAAATCACACAGTCACTTTTCCACCAAACCTAATCAGTGTTTCATCTATTTGTGTGGCAGATAGCCTAGCGTTTAGAGCTAACTGGAAGGTTACTGGCTTGAATACCCGAGCACCCGAGGTCCGAAATCTGTCAAATGTGCCCTTGAGCAAGACACTTAGCCCTAATTTGCTCCAGGGGTGCCGTACTACTATAGCTGACCCTATAAAACAACACATTTGACTGCACCTATCTGGTGCATGTGTCGGTCATAACATTTTGTTGGCCGGAAATGTTGGCCAGTCTCCCGGAAATTGACTGCCAATTAATTTAAAACACGTTTAGCATCTCCAATCCTCCACATATACAAGCCACTGATGCGCGCCTTTGGAACATCTGCATTTTAAAAAGTATAATACATGAAATGAATTGTGTATTTTAGTCAGGTCTAAAGAAACATGATATGAAGAAAATACGAGTTGGCCTATTTTAGGGCTATGTTATCTGGCTATGCTCCATGCCATAGGCTGTAGGCTTCTTCATTTAGCTGACAAGATATGCTTAGAAATCCCATGCCATTATTTTACTTTATATGATTTTATAGTAAGAAGAATATATACTGGACAAAAAATATAACGCAACATGTAAAGTGAAATAAAAGATCCCAGAAATGTTCCGAAAAGATTAGATCTCTAAAAAGTTGTGCACAAATGTGTTTACAGCCCTGTTAGTGAGCATTTCTCCTTTACCAAGATAATCCATCCACCTGACAGGTGTGGAATATCAAGAAGCTGATTAAACAGCATGATCATGACACAGGTGCACCTGATGCTGGGTACAAAAAAAGGCCACTCTAAAATGTGCAGTTTCGTCACACAACACAATGCCACATATGTCTCAAGTTTTTGGGGAGCGTGCAATTAGCATGCTGACTGCAGAAATGTCCACCAGAGCTGTTGCCAGAGAATTGAATGTTCATTTCTCTACCAACATCATTTTAGAGAATTTGGCAGTTTGTCCAACCAGCCTCACAATTACAGAGCACGTGTAACCATGCCAGCCCAGGACCTCCACATCCAGCTTCTTCACCTGTGGGATTGTCTAAAACCAGCCACCCAGAAAGCTGATGAAACTGAGGTGTATTTCTGTCTGTAATAAAGCCCTTTTGTGGGGAAAAACTCATTCTGATTGGCTGGGCCTGGCTCCCCAGTGCGCATGTCGCATTTATATTTTTGTTCAGTATAATTTAACTTAGCTGAAAAAAATAGAAAATTATATTTTGTAGAGATGTAGAGTTATTGGGCAACTTTAATTGTGAATAATCAAACCTTAAAATGTCTTAGAAAACAAAACATATAATCGGCTGCATGGTGCGACTACAGACTATTGATGATTTGAGAAAGTAGCCTTGCCTCCGGCTGCACAGTTAGTCTCTCATCAAGTGATGATATATTCACCCATCAGACTATTCTCAATTTAATCTTGTCTTTACTAATATCCCAAATTAGTCTCGATTTAGAATGTATGTCATCTGTATGCACTCGAATAGCGAATGGAGGCGGCGTGCTTTCCCACCCGTTTTGTAGGCTACTTCGCCGAGCTGTGCTTATTAACATGAGAAGCTGAGAAATACATATAACAACACGTATTTCACTCCAAGCATGAACCACCGACAGGTGATATCCCGCACAAACTGTTGGCCATGGGCTCTCCAACCTTGTTCATGCAGCTACCCAGTGCTTCATTTGGGAAGCTAAGTGAAATCTGTTTTCGGGAACATCGATTGTAACATGTTTTTTTCAACGAAATATATTTCACGAAACTGTTGACAGCCCGTCTGCGCGCACGAGAAAGGAATAAAGTAGAGATGAGGATATGGAAACGCACGGTGGTGACATATTCTGTATAGCTAAAGGTAATGTGTCACCCAATTAAATAGGAAAATATAAAACATAACCTATTGCTAGGCTATTCAAAATGAAATGCACACATTTTTGGCTAACTAAACCAATCAATTAAACAACAGCATCGCCTAGGGCTATACGTTCTCCCCGGGACTCACGGATATACATTTTGAAGGGTACAGTAGCATAAGGTAACCAGTCCCATCCAGTATGCATAATAATACAGTCCACACTCAAAGGCGATTACTCGAATTTATTAATTTTGGAGTATAGGCTAGACCAATTAAGTACCAAAGACAATAAAGCAGTTGTATGTGTAATATGCGGTAGGTTGAGTATTGTATAACAGCACAATCATAATTTTAATTCCGTTTTTTTTATTTTTTTTATAAACCTATGCATAAACTCTAATATTCATGTGGGTGTTTTGAATTAATCATCACCTTCGAAAAGCTATTGTGTTACGCTTTGAAACAACATCCACAACAACCATGTTTTACACTGTTTTAACCTGATGTTTATCTTCTTTCTGGGTTACTACATTACTTTTTGACTGGTACTGTATATATATATATACACATGTTTCACATTGCAATACATGTTCATATGAAGTGATTGCCTTTCACAATGCTCACAGTACTTTTAATAGGATTATTTTCTGTTAAAATACATTTTACTATAACATAATCCCGACTGCTCTTAATTGACGATCACTAAAACGTTTGGTAAACCTATAGATTTGACATGTAAACCGGTTTGTCTAGTACAGATTTGGGGAACGACATTATGAAAAAGTCTGTATTGTAAAAACATAAAGTATGATATATCCTCGAATGTACATCTATGATGATGACTAATATGATTTTTTTTAAATCTGATATTGACAATATTAGAGCTGTACTGTATGTAACACATCAAATCTCTATGTATTGGTCGCATACAACGATTAGCAGATGGTACAGCAGGTGTAGCGAAACGCTTGTGTTTCTAGCTTCTACAGTGCAGTAATACAATACCAATACAATACAATACAATACAATACAATACAAATATTCCAGAAGGTCCAAAACAATAAATAAATACACCCCTATTAAACATGGATCCAAAATGAAGTTGCTGGGGTCTTTTTGATGGGGGGGGGGTTCACACTGCTTTACTAAAATGTCAGTGGCCAATTGTCACGTTCGCTGGAATAGTTATCGGACCAAGCTGCAGCGCGATATGGTTTCCACATATTATTTTTTAGAAACGCACAAAAAAACAAAGAAAGAACGAAACAAACAACGAACCGTAACTAAGAGGTGTAACATACACTAACTCAAAACAATATCCCATAAAACACAGGTGGAAAAAGGCTACCTAAATATGATCCCCAATTAGAGACAACGACTACCAGCTGCCTCTAATTGGGAATCATACCAATCACCAACACAGAAATAATAACCCAGAACCCCACATAGAAATAACTAACTAGAACAACCCCCAGTCACGCCCTGACCTACTATACCATAGAAAAACAAAGCCTCTCTATGGTCAGGGCGTGACACCAATAATAACTGTAATACCGTAATATATGCTATTTATGTAACAGTCCACACATTTTGGTATGAGTTCCCAATGAGGATAGAACCCACAACTCTGGTGTTACTAGTGCCATGTTCTTATGAACTCAGCCACGTACAGGACCACTACAATACAATACAAGTACAATGCAACACTATAAAATACAATACACAATTAATTCACCACAGACTTGTGAAAATAGCACCAAAGCGATAATAAAAAATGGTAATATGACATTAGTGCAGCCAAAATGCCATATTGTATCTGTGTGTGTGTGTGTGTGTGTGTGTGTGTGTGTGTGTGTGTGTGTGTGTGTGTGTGTGTGTGTGTGTGTGTGTGCGTGCGTGCGCGTGCATGGGTGCGTGAAGCATACATGTGTGTATGTGTGTGTTTGGTTGGTTAGGGATCCTTCTCCTCCCACACTTCAGTGGGTTCAGACCCTGTCGACTACAGTGTGTCACCATCAGTCTTTTATCAAGGAATAACCCACAGTGCAACGCAGGGGCCAAGAACACATATAGAAACACACACATTCATATTACGTAATACACACACACTCACACACACAGTCTTGTATATCTGAGACTGGGGGTCACAGAGGTGCCTGGCCAAATACCTAATTGAGTGTAAAAAAAAAAAAGACAAAATAACTAACATCAAACATTCCAGGGATGCTTCTGGAGTTGACCGGGTGATGCCTTAATATGGAAACTAGTTCAAATGGGGTCTGACTATAGGCTGAATGGACGACCCATAAACTTCTCTGCAGTTAGATGGAAATGTTAAATAAACACTGTTTTAGGGGCACACATGGAGGGACACAGCAGACAGAGCTGCCAGCATCTGGCCACTTAACACACACTGTGCGCACGCACACAAGCAGACACCACACACACACGCACTCACATACACACCCACACAGCCACACACACACTCCTTCTTCTCCCTATATTCCCCCATTCCTTTCTCTGTTTCCTGCGAGGCTCTGTCACCACTTCGTAAGTGGTTGTTTGTGTTGTGCCTGTCGGTGGCCCATCTCCCCATCTTAGTGGCACCAGGAACAATAGGGTCAGGAAGAGTGGACCCCAGCCTGGGTATGGGCCCAGCCCACAACTGGACCAGACCAACCTATGCAGTAGGAAGTGCACCGAGGACAGGAAGACGTACAACAATGGAAGATAAACTACTGTGTGTAAATATAGAGCATGTGTGTGTGTCTATGTTTGTATGTGTGAGAGACAGAGAAGTTGTGTGTGTGGGGGAGGGTTTTGTGTGTGTGCCTGCTGGTGCATATTTACTGATGTATGCGTGTGCACATAATGCCCGTGCTGGTGTGTGGGTTTGGTGCGTGTGTGTGTGTTTCTAAGTGTGTGTGACAACATGACTATTCATTCCCTCGGGCCTGGTCAGGCGAGTCCCACCCTTCCCACACTAGCATCACCAACTCTCTGTATTGTCTTGACAGTTACTACTGGAGCCCGTTTATCCATTATTCATCGTTAGAGAAACAGAGTGAAGAGACAAAACAGCCACCCACGGAGAGCAACATTCCACAACGGTACCGACACGGGATTGTAGGAGACGGATAGAGAAAGTGAGTGAAAAAGAGAAATATTTATCATGCCTCTCCTGAATGCTATCAAATGCTGCAGATGCAATAAGGTCACTCAAACTGGCTGCATGACCAACAGACAAACTGGTAGCGCAGGGCAGGGCATGGGGCAGGGATAGGAGTGGTGTGGTACCGTACCTTGAAGAAGGCCTTGATAGCGGGCACATGGCTGGCACATTCCGTCCTGCGGTATTCATCCACGTTTGGCCCGACCTGGAGACAAACACAGGAAACACACAGGGGGTGTTAAGCTCTTTTTAAGCCAAGCCTCTGTTCACCATCAGAAAGTCTAGTTTCAGTCTTTTGTCATTAGGTACTGCATGTACACCATTTGACAATGTTAGAGAGTAAGCCTGAAGTTATTAGCAAGTTACATATCTTACACGAGATAATTAAGGTACACTGACATTTTTTGGAGGTACAGTACGTTTCACAATTTTCAGATTTGGGTGCGTGTGTTTGTATGTGTGTGTGTGTTTTGCTGCCTGACTGGTTACAGATGCACCCCTGACCCCCACCACAACATTCCACAAGGTCACCATAGAGACGGGACCAGCGAAGCACATTGTGAACATTCTAAGCATCTGCTCCCCTGCTTGTGTGTGTGTGTGTGTGTGTGTGTGTGTGTGTGTGTGTGTGTGTGTGTGTGTGTGTGTGTGTGTGTGTGTGTGTGCGTCTGTGCGCGCTCATCGGTCAAAATATTTGGTATCAGGGCCTGGCGTCCCGAGTCCGCAAGTTCACTGACACATCACACACATTGACCCCTAACCAACGGGCCAATCAAAACACATCCAACAGTAGCTAGAACCAGTGGGAGACGACAGCTTGAAACAGCTTGCCTATAACCTCTGATACAGGGTCAGATATTTTTCCATCCTCTTAATGGTGAAGGTTAGGTTTGAGGGTAGAGAATCTGATCCTAGAGCTGTGGTTATGGGCAACTTCTACCTCAAGCATCATGTCATTGGAGTTCATCGGGTAACATACTGTATGGCATATCCATACGACTGTATGAGAGGGCCATGCTGTAGTGGATGACACTCACCCAGCAGATCATGGCGACCCGAGGGCCTCCTGTCTCGGCTGAGCCAGCCCTGCAGAGCCCATACAAAGGCCTGGCTATGTGGAACTTCCCTGATAACTCCACCACTCCACCCGCTGTAGGACAGACAGGGAGAAGAGAGAGAGAGAGACAGAGAGGAGAGAGAGAGCTTAATAAACAACACCAACTTTCCGTCTTTATCATTTAAAGGGGGAAAAGTCACAAAGAACAATGAAGTGGAAAGTTAAAACTGTCCAGTTAGCTTTAGAGTCATTTTGTGTCATTTCAGCAAGCCATGACACCCACCATCTCACATTGCTCTGAAATGGATTATGTGGTGAGAAACAGGTAAGATTGGCATTCCTGAAACATGATTTTATTGAAATGTAATTTTATCTCAGATAAATTAAGCTAATTGATTGCACCCAAATTGGCCATTTTAATTTATAGGATTCAAATAATAATCAATAAATATGTTACCCAACATCCAATTTGGACCAGAATTCTTGATGAGTAAGCCACCCACGGACTCCCCACACCCCATGCCAATCCCACCCCAACAACCAGCATACAGTATCAGCTATCTATGTTTGACAAGTAGTATGAAGCTGTGGCTTGGAGTATTGCTTCTCCATACTATGTCATGTATTCCCTGTGAATCTGGTGATTTCCCCCCCCTTGTTCAGAGAAATGTGTAATTGATGTCCCTTGCATTATTTACCATAAAGTAATGTGAAAGTACCAGGTTCTGACAACTAGACACCGCTGTTCCTGCTGTACCGCCACACTCTTTTATAAATGGTGCTGGTGTCATGTGTTTATTAAATAGATCACAACATTTCCTTTGCAACTTTGGGTAGAAAACCAATAGATTCGGCTCACGATGAAAATAAATTGTGTGGTCATCCTCACAATTCAAGCCAACCAGTTGTTAGGGTGGGATTGGCATGGGGTGTGGGGGGGTCTGTGGGTGGCTACTGACACATTTTGGGGGATTCCTCATCTTACTCATTGTAAGGAAGAAGTTTGGTCCAAATCGGATTTCGGGTACTATATTTATTATCTGAATCCTAAAAATGTAAATAGCCAATTTGGGTGCAATCAATTAGCTTAACTTCTCAGATATCAAATTATATTTCACCAAAATAATGTTTCAGGAATGCTAATCGTATCTGTTACTAACTACAGGTGGAACTACCCTTTACCTCCAGAGTCAGCCAGTTTGAGGTTGTTGGTGACCCCATCGTAGGTAAATAGAGCCCTGTGGAGAGATAGAGAAAGACAGCTTAGGGACAGGAGCACAAACACACTACATCATCACAACCATGGATCCGGCGATTCAGTGAGCCAACATTTGGTTTGTTACAGCTTAGCACTAGTACCGCGTGGCAGGTAGCCTAGCGGTTAAGAGCATTGTGCCAGTAACAGAAAGGTCGCTGGTTTAAATCCCTGAGCCGACTACGTGAAAAATATGTTGATGTGCCCTTGAGCAAGGCACTTGACCCTAGCTGCCGAGTTGTGCAGGGTTCTAAGGCACTGCATCCAGTGGTGTAAAGTACTTAAGTAAAAATACTTTAAAGTACTACTTAAGTAGTTTTTTGGGGGTATCTGTACTTTACTATTTATATTTTTGACTACTTTTTGACTACTACTATTTTTGACTACTTCACTACATTCCTTAAGAAAATATTGTACTTTTTACTCCATACATTTTCCTTGACACCCAAAGTACTCGTTCCATTTTGAATGCTTAGCAGGACAGGAAAATAGTCCAATTCACACACTTATCAACCGAACATCCCTGGTCATCCCTACTGCCTCTGATCTGGCGGACTCACTAAACACACATGCTTGATTTGGGAGTGGCTTTGATTTGGGAGTGATTTGGGAGTGGCTTTCCGTAAATTAAATAAAAACAAGAAAATGGTGCCACCTGGTTTGCTTAATATAAGGAATTTGAAATGATTTATACTTTATACTGATACTTAAGTATATTTTAAACCAAATACTTTTAGACTTTTACTCAAGTAGAATTTTACTAGGTGACTTTTACTTTAACCTGAGTCATTTTCTATTAAGGCATCTTGACTTTTACTCAAGTATGACATTTGGGTACTTCTTCCACCACTGACTACATCTCAGTGCTAGAGGTGTCATTACAGACCCTGGTTCGATTCCAGGCTGTATCACCACCGGCCGTGATTGGGAGTCCCATAGGGCGGCACACAATTGGCCCATCGTCGTCCGGGTTAGGGTTGGGCCGGGGTAGGCCGTCATTGTAAACAAGAATTTGTTCTTAACCGACTTGCCTAGTTAAATAAAAGTAAATAAAAACAAAACAAGCAGTTTGAAGAAAATTGCTAAATATAGTGCAAGTGCAATTGCTAACTAGTGTTAGCGCAATGACTGGAAGTCTATGGGTATCTGCTAGCACCCAGATACCCATAGACTTCCAGTCATTGTGCTAGATACACATAAACTTCCAGTCATTGCGCTAACGCTAGTTAGCATTGGCTAGTTAGCATTGGCTCATGAAAATACCCCTAACATAATGGACATAGAGACATACAAATGGTATCCACAAGTTCATCTGACTCTGGGGAGGTAGATAAAGGGCCTCATTGCCAAAATCCCAAAGTATCCTTTTAAGTCGACAGTACACGCACACACGCTCATACGCACTCTCATATGCGTGCACGTACAAACGCATGCATGCACACACACCCGCGCACACACACACTGTTGGCATTGGTTGCGCATACTTTTACCTAAATCCTAACTAGCATTCCCAGAGTGATGCGTGTCCAAAATGTGCCAGCAGATGAGCTCTGTTCAAGCATGACTCTCTCTCGCTTTCTCTCATTCTATCCCTCTCTCTTTCTTCCTCTCCATTATGCCCATTCATTTATTTTTGACCCTTTTTTTTACCTTGTTGGCGAGGGGCCCTGCGTAAGACAGTGTGGCACTTATTACACAACATCTGAACAATAGCACACAGTGACATTGTTCCCTCAGTCTCGCCTGAAACCCATGTAAGCTATGCACGGTGCGCTGCAGGGTTTCCGTTCCACGCAAGAAAACCTGGCCTACTGACACACTCTCTCAAAGATGACATTCGTACTGTAATGAGATCCCTGAAAATACGCAACACTACAGACACACACACAAACACACACAGACACACAAATCAGAGATGGCTGAAGATGGTGTAGATAGTCATAACAGTAGGTTCATTCACGTGACCGAGGCAGGTAGCATAACCAAACAACTAAGTCCTATCAGACCACTTCACCAGTATCATCATAATATAAAATATGTTTTGCTGTCCCATGCACCGGATAGGTGCAGTGAAATGTGTTATTTTACAGGGTCAGCATAGTAGTACAGCACACCTGGAGCAAATTAGGGTTAAGTGCCTTCCTCAAGGCCACATAACCAGATGTTTTACCTAGTTAGGTCTGGTATTCGAACCAGCAACTGTTTGGTTACTGCCCCAATGCTCTATCCGCTAGGCTACTTGCAGCCCTACCTACCACAGTGTCATCTACATGTATGTTAGCATCCATACACATACTGAGCGGCAGCACCGCCCATAGAACTCACTACACATTAGGGGCGAGTTTCCCAGACTAAGACTAAGCCTAGAGATTATACATCGAAAATGCTTCGTAGTCCAAGTCTAGGCTTAATCAAGGTCTGGGAAACTGGCCCTAGATGGCCTAATTCAGTGGACACAAGAGGTAGGGAGAGAGAGAGAGAGAGAAAGAGAGAGAAAGAGAGAGGGAGACAGACAGAGAGCGATAGTATGTTGGGTGTGAATATGTGTTTGGGGGGGGATTTACAACCAGGACAGGAGGGTGTAAATCTGTCCCTGCTTTAGCTCCTAGGCCTGCTGGGGGTGTGTCCCAGCAGGAGCGCAGGGGGAAAGAGCACCAGGCCACAGCTACTCATTAGTCTGGACCAGAACTGAGAGGCCTACCTATGTGAGCCGTGTGTTTGTATGTGTGTGTGT
Source organism: Salvelinus alpinus (assembly GCF_045679555.1). Classification (NCBI taxonomy): domain Eukaryota; kingdom Metazoa; phylum Chordata; class Actinopteri; order Salmoniformes; family Salmonidae; genus Salvelinus; species Salvelinus alpinus. Next base: position 49,956,542 of record NC_092104.1, on the reverse strand, counting down.
GTGTGTGTGTGTGTGTGTGTGTGTGTGTGTGTGTGTGTGTGTGTGTGTGTGTGTGTGTGTGTGTGTGTGTGTGTGTGTGTATATATATATATATATATATACAAGTAAATAAATCAGAGAGAGAATATGTGATCTCTATCCCCTATGAGCAAAACACCATGAACCATTCACCTCACTTTCAAGCCCATGAGAAACAGAGCAGAAACAGGTTACTGTTGAGATAGTGCCTGCCAATCTCTCTCCGACTCGGATTACTTTATGGAGTCACATCGGGTGTATAGTGTAGAGCATGACCGGACAGGTAACATTGAATATGTCACGTTCCTGACCTGTTTTCCTTTGTTTTGTATTTATTTTAGTTGGTCAGGGCGTGAGTTGGGTGGGTTGTCTATGGTTGATTTTCTATGTTGGGATTTTGTGTTCGGCCTGGTATGATTCTCAATCAGAGACAGCTGTCAATCGTTGTCCCTGATTGAGAATTATACTTAGGCAGCCAGGGTTTCACTTGTGTTTTGTGGGTGTATGTTCCTGTGGAGGTTTTGTTGCCACACAGGACGGTTTTGGTTTTGTCACGTTGGTTGTTTTTGTATTTTGAAGTGTTTTGTTGACTTTCATTAAAAGAATGAACACTAACCACTCTGCGTTTTGGTCCACACCTTCTGTCAGCGAGGACAGCCGTAACAGAATATCACATCATTTGTTCAAGTCTGTCCCATTGAGACTTTGATAGACTTTTAAAAAAAAGAGCCCTTTCAAAATATCACCAGTATCAGCACATTCACAAATGAGATTACATCGCACATTTGCCTCGTGTCTATGAGCTAAGGACAAAGGCAATGACGTTTTGCTCTATGAATCTCCGATACAAAAGGCAGATACAGTAAAGTACAGCCAAGTAGTACCTCTACAAAGACAGAATAGAAGACGTTATAATGAAGAGGTCACTGTGGCTAGTGCTGGCCAGAGGCAGGCCATTCTAAAAAGACCTATACAGCAGCCCACAGACACTGAGGACATTGATTGACCCTTAAATCTCACCTCTATAAAGACCTCAGCAGACAGGCTTACGGGATAACCATGTCTGAATTAGTGAATTATTGTGAAAAATTAATAAGTCAGTGTGCGTGTGCGTGTGTGCGTGATGAGTGATGAGGACCAGTGTTGGGGAAATTAGTTACAAAAGTAACATGTCACAAAAAGAACGATCTACAGTAATATATGACTTTTAGGAGTAACAGAGTAATTCAACGAGTTACTGTTATATTATTATATTGTTATATTATTACAGTTTAAGCAAATGCATCCATTACTTTCAGAATCATCTCTCTCAGCGTGTTATATATATATATATATATATATATACATACAGTTGAAGTCGGAAGTTTACATACACTTAGGTTGGAGTCATTAAAACTCGTTTTTTCTTGTTAACAAACTATAGTTTTGGCAAGTTGGTTAGGACATCTACTTTGTGCATGACAAGTAATTTTTCCAACAATTGTTTACAGATTATTTCACTTATAATTCACTGTATCACAATTCCAGTGGGTCAGAAGTTTACATACACTAAGTTGACTATGCCTTTAAACAGCTTGGAAAATTCCAGAAAATGATGTCATTAGAAAATATTTACCAAGTAGGCTAAAATAAAAAGTAATAACGATGCTCCAGATACTCAACTAGTCTAACGAAGTCCAGTTTTATTGCTTCTTTAATCAGAACAACAGTTTTCAGCTGTGCTCACATAATTGCAGAAGGGTTTTCTAATGATCAATTAGCCTTGTAAAATGAAAAACTTGGATTAGCTAACACAACGTGCCATTGGAACACAGCAGTGATGGTTGCTGATAATGGGCCTCTGTACGCCTACGTAGATATTCCATAAGAAATCTGCCGTTTCTAGCTACAATAGTCATTTACAACATGAACAATGTCTACACTGTATTTCTGATCAATTCAATGTCATTTTAATGGACTATTTTGTTTTTGCTTCTCTTTCAAAAACAAGGACATTTCTAAGTGACCCCAAACGTTTGAACGGTAGAGTATATATAAAACATGTTTAAATGATTATTGGGTTTGGAGCATCTCCGCCTTGCAAGTGGCTACAGAGGTGTGTGCTATGCCACTGCTTATAACTTTATGAAATAATATCCAGCTCAGACCTCCAGCTATGCATTTGGTTTGCTAACATGCTAGCTAAGTGGCTAGATGTCAAGAGCAAGCTTCTTGGTTACAGCAGAGACATTCAATCCCTTCCTGGATCAAGATCCCTGTTGCCTATACAGTGCATTGGGAAAGTAATCAGACCCCTATACTTTATCAAAATGCTGTTACGTTACAGCCCAATTCTAAAATGGATTAAAAAAAAAAATCTACAAACAGTGCCCCATAATGACAAAGCAAAAACAGGTATTTAGACATTTTTGCAAATGTATTCTAAATAAAACACTGAAATATCACATTTACATAAGTATTCAGAGACTTGTCCTGAAGCCACTCCTGCGTTGTCTTGGCTGTGTGCTTTGCGTCGTTGTCCTGTTGGAAGGTGAACCTTCGCCCCAGTCTGAGGTCCTGAGCGCTGTGGGGTAGGTTTTCATCAAGGATCTCTCTGTAATTTGCTCCATTCATCTTCCCCTCTATCCTAGGTAGTCTCCCAGTCCCTGCTGCTGAAAAACATCCCCACAGAACGATGCTGCCACCACCATGCTTCACCATAGGGATGGTGCCAGGTTTCCTCCAGACGTGACGCTTGGCATTCAGGCCAAAGAGTTCAATCTTGGTTTCATCAAACAAGAGAATCTTGTTTCTCATGATCTGAGAGTCCTTTAGGTGCCTTTAGGCAAACTCCAAGCGGGCTGTCAAGTGCCTTTTACTGAGTAATGGCTTCCATCTGGCCACTCTACCATAAAGGCCTGATTCGTGGAGTGCTGCATAGATGGTTGTCCTTCTGGAAGGTTCTCCCATCTCCACAGAGGAACTCTGGAGTTCTGTCAGAGTGACCATCGAATTCTTGGTCACCTCCCTGACCAAGGTCCTTTTCCCCCGATTGCTCAGTTTCGCCGGGCGGCCAGCTCTAGGAATAGTCTTGGTGGTTCCAAACTTCTTCCATTTAAGAATGATGGAGGCCACTGTGCTCTTGGGGACCTTCAATGCTGCAGACATGTTTTGGTACCCTTCCCCAGATCTGTGCTTCAACACAATCCTGTCTTGGAGCTGTACGGACAATTCCTTCGACCTTATGGCTTGGTTTTTGCTCTGACATGCACTGTCAACTGTGGAACTTTATATAGACAGGTGTGTGCCTTTCCAAATCATGTCCAATCAATTGAATTGAAGGATGATCAATTGTAACAGGATACACCTGAGCTCAATTTCGATTCTCATAGCAAAGGATCTGAATACTTTCTTTTATACATTTGCAAAAATGTCTAAAAACCTTGTTTTCGCTTTGTCATTATGGGGTATTGTGTGTAGATTGATGAGATTTCTTTTTAAATCAACTTTATTTATTTATTTTATTTCACCTTTATTTAACCAGGTAGGCAAGTTGAGAACACGTTCTCATTTACAATTGCGACCTGGCCAAGATAAAGCAAAGCAGTTCGACACATACAACAACACAGAGTTACACATGGAGTAAAACAAACATACAGTCAATAATGCAGTAGAAAAATAAGTCTATATACAATGTGAGCAAGTGAGGTGAGATAAGGGAGGTAAAGGCATAAAAAGGCCATGGTGGCGAAGTAAATACAATATAGCAAGTAAAACACTGGAATGGTTGATTTGCAGTGGAAGAATGTGCAAAGTAGAGATAGAAATAAAGGGGGTGCAAAGGAGCAAAATAAATAAATAAATAAATACAGTAGGGGAAGAGGTAGTTGTTTGGGCTAAATTATAGATGGGCTATGTACAGGATTAGATTAAGGCTGTAAACATAACAAAATGTGGAAAAAGTCAAGGGGTCTGAAGACTTTCCGAATGCACTGTATCTCACCCCAGATATCTCCCTGGACTCAACTAGTGGCAGCTAGATTTCGGAGATCCGGATTGGATGCATGTAGAAACTGTCCCATTACGGAGAATATCCTAGCTCCGTATATGAAATGAAGGACATGCGTATCTGGAACATGTCTACTCCTTATATCGAATAAAATGTCAGAAATCCAGAAATATATATATATATACACTGAACAAAAACATGTAAAGTGTTGGTCCCAAGTTTCATGAGCTGAAATAAAAGATCCCAGAAATGTTGCATACATACAAAAAGCTAATTTCTCTAAATGTTTGTGCACAAATTTGTTTACATCCCTGTTAGTGAGCCTTTCTCCTTTGCCAAGATAACCCATCCACCTGACAGGTGTGACATATCAAGAAGCTGATTAAACAGCATTACACAGGTGCACCTTGTGCTGGGGGAAAATAAAAGGCCACTTTAAAATGTGCAGTTGTCACACAACACAATTCCACAGATGTCTCAAGTTCTGAGGGAGCATGCAATTGGCATGCTGACTACAGGAATGTCCACCAGAGCTGTTGCCAGATAATGTGACATTCATTTCTCTACCATAAGTCCCCTCCAACGTCGTTTTAGAGAATTTGTCCTTACGTCCAACCGGCCTCACAACCGCAGGCCACGTGTAACCATGCCAGCTCAGGACCTTCTTCACCTGCGGTATCGTCTGAGACCAGCCACCTGGACAGCTAATGAAACTGAGGAGTATTTATTTTTGTGATAAAGCCCTTTTGTGGGGAAAAATGTATTCTGATTGGCTGGGCCAGCTCCCCAGTGGGTGGGCCTATGCCCTCCCAGGCCCGTCCATAGCTGCGCCCCTGCCCAGTCATGTGAAATCCATACATTAGGGCCTAATTTATTATTATTATTATTTCAGTTGACTGATTTCCTTATATGAACTGTAACTCAGTAAAGTTGTTGAAATTGTTGCATGTTGAGTTCAGAATTTTTGTTCAGAATTGATAAAGACATCCCCTGATATTGACCCTAACAGCCGCTGGATGCACGGACCGTAATAGCTTCTGGTTTGCCAGCATTTTGAACTAGCAAACTCAGAGATGTTGGTTCAGGGCGCAGATGTCTAGAATGAGGCGTAAACCCCTGTCCCTTTCCGGAACCAGGAAATATCAACTGTACCAGCCGTATAGGGCATCCGGGAAAGGAAAGTCGCCATTGGTAACCAAGCTTCCTCAAGAATGCTAGACGTCTTTCCAGGGAGTTTGCATGAAGCATGTGGCAATGCGCACATGGACTGGTTTGAGCGAGGCTGCCTGAGCGTGTGAATATCTTTCAGGGAAATAGTATAACCACACGACTGGGGGCATGATCCCGACCCCGAACCCGGCTTAGCCATTGTAGTCTCGGTCGCTTTCTTAGCCATCTTACTCATTGCTCCAGAAAATTGAAGAATAACTAAGTGTTTGTGATTAGGAAACTTGTGAGAACAAATACAAACTTCAGCACATAATGTCAAGGGGGTGAGCACGCTCTACCTCTATGGGATAGTTTAGTTGGCGCAAGGTAAGACAGTCTTGTTTTCCAATTGTTTGTTTTTGTACCATGAATCGTTCCTATTCAAACCGAGCTGAAAAGCGGAATAATTGAAGGAGTGAATCCAAGCCTCACGCTTATCGCCTGCGGAAGGTGGGGCTTCCAGGGAGGTGCAGATCTCATTGGCCTTGTCAGGCGTGATTGTAGATCATTCAACCAACGTCGCGAGAGTGCGACTCCCAATAGTATGTTGTACCGAAGTTGACTGACTGAAAGGGAAACCCCTGTTAGTGTTAGCAGTGTGCTGGCTCAGCGTGTGACAAGGCAGACTGACACCAGCTCTCTCTGGGGGGGGGGGGGGGGGTTGTGGTGGGAACGTGACCATGCACAACACATTCAGTAGTCTGGCTTCGATTCAGCTCATCTCTACCAAGCACAACCACCATGAAAGCCATGCACCCATCCATTGTGTCTGTCTGACTGAGCTTTGTGTCGGTCTGTCTAGCTTCATCATATGAGTGACCTAAGTCTCTGTTTCCCACTTGAGATCAATGTGAATGACTTTGGTGGAAATCTTGCCCTTGGCTGCTCCACTCTGATTAGTGCTAGAGGCATTCCCAAAGGTCACAGGTCACCGTCTGCAACAGGGGCCGGTTCAAAGGTCACAGAGGCACGGAAGGAATCGTGATTGCATGCACAAATTCTCAACCCACAGGGAGTTGGCGGGCTGTGAGGGTCCACAGTGTTTAACAGGCTTGCTTTGTTAAAGTCTGTGGGAGTCAGGCTCTCGCATATAGAGATGCAAATTCAGGCCACAGACATGCTTCCCAGATGAAAACGCCACAAGTGAATAAACAGATTTAACGATACAAACAATGTATAATAACTCATGTTGTACTTCACATCGATAGGGTGTGGCTAAATAATACAGGGGTAGGCAACTATTTTTGTCCGAGTGGATTCAACATATTTTGCGATGGCGCAAAGAGGAAATGTTGCAGTTTTAAAGCTAATATCCTGCAATTCTACACTTTTTGCCATGGGGCAGGGGGAAAAAAGATGGGATAGCTAATAGGATCCAGAGCAAGTTAGAGCTCTCTGTCCCTCTCTCGCTCGTTCTCTCTCTCTCTCTGGATTTACATAGTAAAATATGTCTAGTGGGATCTCTCTCACAACTTCAGATTTGCAACTTCTCTGTTTACACTAGCCTTGGATGTGGTGTGGCCAAAGCCACAGTACTACTTCATGTGTGGGGGTGCAGCTGTTAGCATACCGTATATACCATATATATAGGTAGTATATAGAGAAACAATATAACGATAGCAATTCAATACAGGAGCTTCGTGTCTAAACCATATTGCACATAGTGTTGCACACTTGATTCATGCAATGATTCACAAAATGTGTGGGGATTTTATAAGCCTTTCATTTCAAATTTAGCTAACTGAGAGAAAAAATACTGTCTACTAGTATTAAGGTGTTTCTCACAGGGACATGTGGTGTGGGAGAGCCGTTGTCTTTACACTGTACCAACGATGGATCAATGAAGCTTGTTCACTCAGGCCGTTTACCATAAAATAAAACAAAGTGTGAATTTAGGTCTACTTAACCATAGACACCAATGCAATGGAATATCAGCTGGGTCTGGTCTACTTAGTTAACTGACTTTCATTGAACCAGAAACAAAATGGCGGAACAAAACAGCGAGTGGGGTGTCTCACTTCCTTTGCCGTGTCCGACTGTTCCACTCAGGGTTTTGTGGTGTAGATGTCTCCCACACTACATCCGAAGGTCGTGTGAGAGACACCTCTTAAAAAGAGAGATTTGATTCTCGATGCGCCTCTTTACACTACGTACTGTATCTCTCCTGGACCTAGTTTGTGTCGTCTAGGTCGTGTAATGTAAAGATGTCCCGTCTTTCTCTTCACAAATGTGGGTTTCCTGCGTGTACAAGGCTGATTGGAATAACAGACCAAGCGCTGTACAGCAGCCCACTTCTACGCCAGCCAGCTATGAGCTCAGACAGAGCGGGATGGATAGAAAAAAAAGAAGAGGAGGGAGGTGGTCAGCGAAAAGGGGGATGCTGGGAAGGAGAAAGAAGAAGTGGTGTTGAGTGGAGGGGGGGAGACCATTACCAAGGTGGCAGTGGAGACAAAGTGAGGATAGGGAGAACAAAAGAGAAGGATTTGAAAGGAAGAGAGAGGAGAACAAGAAAGATGCTGTCATAACTAGGAACTTTGTCAAATATTTTTGTGGAAGCAATTAACAATGATAATTACATTACTGGAGCCAACAAAGCTAACCTCAATGCAGTCATAAACAAACGAGGCAAAGATTGAGCATGCACGTTGTCTTTTGCACACACACACACACATTTGTTTTACTATCCTTGTGGGGACCCAAAAATCTATTTTCCCCATAGGACCTAACACTAACCCTTAACCTAACCGTAACCCTAATCCCAAACTCCTAACCCTAAAACTAAACCTAAATGCTAACCCTAAACCTAACCCCTGACCTTAATTCTAACCCCAACCCTAAACCTAAACCCTAACCCTAAAATAGCCTTTGGCGAAATGTCCCCACTTGTCAGAATTGACCTTGTTTTACTATCCTTGTGAGGACTTCTGGTACCCACAAGGATAGTAAAACCAAACCAAACACACACACACACACACACACACACACACACACACACACACACACACACACACACACACACACACACACACACACACACACACACACACACACACACACACACACACACACACACACACACACACACACAAAGTGATTTCAATGGGTCTTTTTCTATTCTGATTGCTTTATACTGTTCAATTCAACCAAAAATCATTTTTCAGCACTTTCATCAATTTCTGCATTTCCTGCACTCATTGGAGATCATTTCCACACTACCACGGCTACATTAGCTACTTCATGTAGTTCTGATTACCAACAATGACGAGACAGCCTACAGGGAGGAGGTGAGGGCCCTGGCGGAGTGGTGCCAGGAAAAGAACCTCTCCCCCAACGCCAACAAAATGAAGGAGCTGATCGTGGACTTCAGGTCACAGCAGAGGGAGCACGCCCCTCTCCACATCCACATGAAAGCGGAACGCTTAAAGTTCCTCGGAGTACACGTCACTGACAATCTGAAATGGTCCACCCACGCAGACAGGAGCCTCTTCAACCTCGGGAGGCTGAATAAATTCGACTTGGCCCCTAAGACCCTCACAAACTTTTACAGGTGCACAATTGAAAGCATCCCGTCAGGCTGTATCACCGCCTGGAATGGCAACTGCACCTCCCGCAACCGCAGGGCTCTCCAGAGGGTGGTGCGGTCTGCCTACCCTCCAGGACACCTACAGCACCCGATGTCACAGGAAGGCCAAAAAGATCATCAATGACATCAACCACCCGAGGCAAGGCCTGTACACTTCGCTATCATCCAGAAGGCAAGGTCAGCATCACAGCTGGGACCGAGAGACTGAAAAACAGCTTCTATCTCAAGGCCATCAGACTGTTAAATAGCCATCACTAGCCGGCTACCACCCGGTTAGTCAACACTGCACCTTAGAGGCTGCTGCCCTACAGTATGTACATAGACATGGCATCACTAGTCACTTTAATAATGTTTACATACTGCTTTACTCATTTCATACAGTTGAAGTCGGAAGTTTACATACACTTAGGTTGGAGTCATTAAAACTCGTTTTTCCACTCCACAAATTCCTTGTTAACAAACTATCGTTTTGGCAAGTCGGTTAGGACATCTACTTTGTGCTTGACAAGTAATTTTTCCAACAATTGTTTACAGACAGATTATTTCACTTATAATTCACTGTATCACAATTCCAGTGGGTCAGAAGTTGACATACACTAAGTTGACTGTGCCTTTAAACAGCTTGGAAAATTCCAGAAAACGATATCATGGCTTTAGAAGCTTCTGATAGGCTAATTGACATCATTGAGTCAATTGGAGGTGTACCTGTGGATGTATGTCAAGGCCTACCTTCAATCTCAGTGCCTCTTTGCTTGACATCATGGGAAAATAAAAAGAAATCAGCCAATTGTTGGAAAAATTACATGTCAAGCACAAAGTAGATGTCCTAACCGACTTGCCAAAACTATAGTTTGTTAACAAGGAATTTGTGGAGTGGAAAAACGAGTTTTAATGACTTCAACCTAAGTGTATGTAAACTTCCAACTTCAACTGTATATAATGTTTTTTACTGTATTTTAGTCAATGCCATTCCGACATTGCTCATCCTAATATTTATATATTTCTTAATTCCATTCTTTCACTTTTAGATTTGTGTGTCTTGTTGTGAATTGTTGTGAACTGTTAGATACTACTGCACTGTTGGAGCTAAATATGTGTATGTGGACCAATAAAATGTGATTTGATTTGATTGACCATGCAGACTGGATGCAAGCGTCTCTTGGTCGAAGAACAACAAACGTGCTCCTTTAAGTGACAGGGTGAGGTGCTAGGTCTGTGTGGAAAGTGGCATGGAGAGGGAGCTGAGAGAGAGGACTTCAGTAGGGAAGTAAACTATAAAAATGGACGTTACACACAGCGTATCACATTTAACGAACCAAACGTTCAAATACCGTTATAGAAGGTAAAGTGAAAACCCAAACTGGTCCGTGCATCAATTCCGGTATATCGTTAAATACGGTATACCGCCCGGCCCTAACACACACACACACACACACACACACACACACACACACACACACACACACACACACACACACACACACACACACACACACACACACACACACACACACACACACACACACACACACACACACACACACACACACACACACACACACACACACACAGGGAGAGAAAGAGAAAGCCAGTAACTACACCAATGGTTTATTTTGGACAGCAGCAGAACCTGTAGTACCTCCAAACAAGCTCTGCTCTGCTCGACGATTTCAAAGATGAACATGACAAAAGCAGATGGTGCAGTACAGAGCAGAGGGCTAAGGTTTTACTTAAAGACACTCTCCAGGGATGTTTGAACTTTTCCTGTTAAAGTGATATCCCAAGTATAAATACAAGTACACACACTAAAGGGTCATTTTAAAACATTTTGAGCAGAATAGTTAGTTTTTTGACACTACCGCAAACTTCAAGGAGTAGGGCATTCAAGGAGTCTGATGGGAATTCGTGATGTCATCGGCCTCCCCTCTTGCTTGAGGAACAATGGAGGAAAAGCCCCCCTCCCCCACTTGTGCTTTGTCATGACATACCTGGACCACCTATTGAAATGTGCATTTTGTTAAGTAAATCAGCTGTTAAATGAGGTGAAAAAGACTTGAATGTCACTTAATAGTCAGGCTTTTACCATTCCCTAGTCCCTCTCAGCCATTTTACTGTCTGTGTCTGTGTGTGTGTGTGTGTGTGTGTGTGTGTGTGTGTGTGTGTGTGTGTGTGTGTGTGCGCGCGTGACACACCACACTAAAACAAAGATATTTTCCTGTTCAGATCTCTAACAGACTTGGATCCTAATGTACACTGTATCACCGTCTTTCCGCTGGTGACTTATTGTCAGATCATTCCATAATGCTTTGTAAGGTTTCCAAAATGTACGTTTACATCCTTTACTTGAATGACGAGAACAGCAACTCCATGTCCTGCAAAATACTGATGTTATACAACAAACAGGTACATAACATAACCCCCAAAAAACAACTCTCATAATTTAAAAAAACATTTTCATCACCCTTTTTTTACGACTCACTCCTTACCCATCCTACACAAAATGGCATATATTTCCACTCTTCTTATATCTTTCCACTCTTCCTCCCTACACCTCTCCTACAAACAATAGTAACATCCCTAGACACAGACAACCCCTCCATTGAAGACAGTGGAGAGTTGAGAGATTTGTAGGGTGCATGATACAACTTCCTGTAGATGCAGAGATAGTGGGGAACAGATGGTTAGGTTTCATGCTAAGATAAACTACTTAGATCAAACTCTTAACGGGATATCTAGGAGAAGCCATCTTGTTTTTAATGTTATATCTGTGCTCTGGGTATAACAGAACATCAGTCAAGAGCGCTCCCTCCTTTTTCCAAAGGTATCTCTTTGGTGATAACTATGGAGAGAGAATGAGAGGTTGTGTTGTGTCCTCCCAATCTTTTCAACCCCTTACTTTCCTCTGTTCTTCTTTTCGTTGCTATCTATTGGTCTCTTCTTTTTTTTCTCCCGTTATGAATTTTTCCTCCTACATCTTCCCCTTCGTGTTCATTTTCACTTTCCTCCCCCATTCTTCCTCTCCCTCCCTCCCTCTTGGCTCTGTGTCTGAGTTGTGACCTGGGCTCAGGCGACTATTTATAGCCATTAGCCAGTCAGTCAGTCTGTGTGTCTGACTGTGTGTTGGAGTGGAGACAGACTGGAGCTGTGTGGAGAACACGGAGACATTGCTCAGCTCAGTACTCATTTCCTCTCTCCAAACACGGACAAAAACAGCCAGACCAGACCAGGCTTGGTGCCAGCACAGTGAACCTGTCGGTCGGTACATTCCTCCATCTGTGTGGAATGGCTGTACAGCACACAGTGGTAGCTACGGGCTGCTTCGGTTTCTCCTCAGTGTGAGGTGATGGGGTATCGGAATAAACATCCTGACTGACTTACCTGGTGCGGTGGAAAGCCATGGGCGAACACATTCCTCTAAACGTGGGTCGTGGCGCAGACAGAAATACGTCTTAAAGTCTTCAGAAATGCACTGTAAGCAGCGTAAAATGGTGAGAGACAAAAATCAAATACCGAAGTTTAAAAAAAAGTTATATTCACTTGGACAATATTGCGCTGAATGTGTCCACGTGGACACCACAACAACCAAGCCCTGGTCCAATAGGGCTTCCAACATTGACCGAAGACCATCCCAATAAGAAAGGCCTTTCGCTTCAGTAAGCGCTGACAGGTGGAAGTCAGGTCAGGAGATGTAGACTGTGGCTGAGCCATGGTGCTTGTGAAAACCCTCTCTGAAATGACCTGTGCATAGAGAGGTGGAGGAAGAAAGAGGGTGAACGATGGAGAGATGAAGGGGGAGAGATAAAAGAGGTAGAGAGCCCCCGCTCCGGCTATAGTGAGGACAGTCATTCAGGTACACCGCAGACAGGGACGGGACGGACAGACGCACACAAACAGATACACGGACAGAAATCCCCTCACAGAGCCAGCAGCCGTCCAATATAATGAGAGCTGGTCAGTGGGGGAATGCATGAGGAGGTACATACAGGGCGACAGGCACACAGGGACGGACGGACGGGCAAAAGGAACACACATACTGTAGCCAAGAGAGGATCAAGCCAAACTGCCTCAGGCTAACACATTGTAATATCCCCTTTTACTGTTAGCTCAGCTGCTGGTTAGCATTTAGCATGCTAGTCTAACCCCTACAGAGTGGAGATGGACGACCAGGGAGGCCCACAGGAGATGTTGCTGTACTTATTGGGAAGAGAGTCAAACGCAGCTGAGGTGCCATTTCCAGTACCCGCAGTGTCAGAGAATGTGTTTTTCCATTAGTATTATACTCAAGTCTCATTCTGCTTCAGACAATAAACATGTTTTAATTGACTGCATTTTAACTGACTGTAAACTCCAATCCGAGGAATGTTGGTTTGCCCAAACTATATACATATACCCAAATTGTATGTGTATAACATGAATTGCCTACTGGTTGTTCTTTAGTAAAGTCCCTTGTCCTGGAGGAAGTTGTGCGTAGTCATAGAGGTTTCACTATGGAGACACCTTGGCACAGATATGCCCTACACTGTAGGCATGTTACTGCCTGGCGCAGTACAATGCCAAAGTCCTAATCAGCACAGTTTATAAGTGGCCAAACACTCTGGGAGACTCAGACTGGTCTGCTGCACACAAGCCATTTACTCTCAACACTACACATATAACTATCTCGTGTTGTATTTATCATTTGTATCATTGGGATAGTATGTGCTTCATGTTAGGATTGAATATGACGGACGCCAAAGACAAGTTCCCATTTTACTCTGAACTTTTGACTTTTCAACACATTTCTTAATTCGTTGGAAAAAAACGACATTTCCAATATAATAATCATAACTCCACAGCAGAAGTGGTGTGTTTCCTGCATATTTCCCACTGGTTGTAAATTCATACAGAGAGAGAACAGAAGGGGACCTTGTGCCGCCCAATACGTGAGAGAGCAGTGGCTGCTGGGATCTGGCTGGGTGAAGAAGGACTCCCCTGAGTAGCCATTACAGGCCAGTAGAGCTATTTGCGGAGAAGGGAAAGGAATGATAGAAATAAGAGAGGCTCCGTCAGGGTAGAGAAGGAGGGAATGGAAAAGCAGGAGAGAGAGGCAGTTGAGGAGAAAAGAAAGAAAACAGACCAAAATGGAGAGAGGCAAGAGTGCGTCAAAAAGACATGCACAAGAAGAAACACGGGCATGGGAAGGGAAAAGAGAGGAAAAGGTTTCAAATAAAGAGAAAGGAATTGCTAGGGAGTGGGAGAGAGGGAAAGGGGGAGAGGGTTAGAGGGAGAGCGGATGGAATGCTGAGGGGAGGAATGGAAATGTCTGCTCCCAGCAAAACCTTAGAGCCAGAGAGCTTTAAAAAAAAAGACAAACCAAATAAACAAATAAATAAATATCTCTGTCAAGGATCCGCGAGACGTAACAACTGTACTGAACCAGATTAGAAAAGAGGCTGTGGGGGGGAAAAGGACAAAAGGAGGTGGGGTCCCCTATCAAAAACATGCCTCTTTTTTTTTAACTGTCAGATTATCTAAATCTGGCCCAAAATATAATCTCTAATCACGAATGAAACCAAGATTATCAGGAAGAGTTGAGCTCTAGTGCAACCTGGATCAAACCGGTGAGTGGAGCATATATTGTAAGGGGATGGACACGGTGTTCTGTCCGAAGGGAGTGGAGTCTAGCGTTGAGAGGACAACAGCAAGTCTGCTGTTACAGGTAGTGCCTACTAATCCCAAGATAACCTTAGCCTCTAATTGTGTAAGTGTGTCACAGAACAGTCATTACTTAGTTACCACAGTCCTCACTCTGTAACCTAACCTAATAAGAAACGATCATGTGGAGGGCATGCAGTTCAGCAGTATATATTCCAGTCCGCCTAGAAAGCACCACCAGAAATGTGTTTCCTAGAAAGCATATAGGGCTTTTTCATGTTAAGGGGAAGTCGTCTAGGCCTCCCCTGGTGTCGTTATCAGTGTGTTAACTGGAGATGATGACAGAGAGGGACCAGACCAGCACCCATTTACACACACACGGCATGCTATATGGAATCAATCAACACTCCATGACCACTATAGAGGGAATTCACTATACTGAATAATGAGCTATCATTTGGCAATTAGAATGTCTCTATTTTTGTCGGTGAAAAGCCTATGGATGTTGATCAGAATTCACAGGTCTAGAGCATTCAATGGGTCTAGAGTAAGATCACCGAGTTCCACTGTTGAGTGTACAAAATGTTCACAGTAAAATTCAACGGAGCATGTTTCCCGTGTGTACGGTGCACCGCTGCAGCCAAACTTATCAGAGGAGCTATTCTCCAGGCATTGGCGACGATGAGAGTGTACTGTTGTGGGCCCATACAGGGGTGCGTTGCTAAGAAGGGGGTGTGAAGGGGTGCCTTGAGAGGGGTGCGTTAAGGGAAAAGGGGGCTAGACTACACACTGGGAGGGCTTAATGCTAAGGAGCTCTGGGAATTTGAACGAGCACCAAAGGCCTAGGTTGAGAGGGGTGCATAGTGCATACAGGGGTTGCATGCTGCTGTTTGCACACAGGGAAGGCTAAATTGGGGGTGGGGGGGGTCGCGGGATAAGGTGTGTGTGTTCAGAGGGGGGTACTGGTCCCTCTCTCTACAGATGATTATGGGACAGCTGAGGAGGACAGGTGAGGGAGGGGGAGGGGGGGTGACTGATGGCCCAACCTGGTCTCAGAGCATTTCGTATTATTCTGTACGTAAATCAGTGTCATTCCATTTAGTAAGGTATGTTACGTTTCGTATGGTAGGTATTCATTTGTGGATGTCCATCGCCCATTTCGTATAATACGTATGAATTACAATTCTTATTATTTGTTACGAATTTCCAAAACGTACAATATGTTGTGAATTTGCCAAATGTATGATATGTTTACGAATTCTAGCTAGCTGGCTAGCATTAGCTAGGCTAGGAGTTAGGGTTAAGATAAGGGTTAAGTTCAGGAGTTAAAGGGTTAGGGTTAGGGGAAAGGTTAGCTAACATTCTAAGTAGTTACATAGTAGCTAAAGAGTAGTAAGTAGTTGAAAAATTGCTAATTAGTTAAAATGCTAAAGTTATCCGTGATGAGATTCGAATTCACAACCTTTGGGAGGCTAGACGTTCGCGTTGTCCCCATCCACCCTGACTAACCACCCTACATTCGTTTTTAACTTAAGAAACCATATGTCTTATGTAACCATTCCAAACTTAACATTTCATATTATTTTGGGTGTGCCGCATTTACATTTACTATGTTACGTCTAGTCTATGTGACCAGGCTGGATGGCCAGATGGGCCCCTCTAAATTAGCACTCCTCTGGGACAGCTCTGGCATTTCCTGCCCAGGCAGTCACACACACACACACACACACTCACTCACGATTGCACGCACACGCCACATACTCCCCTATTACGCACAAGGTTAAGAGCGAAATATACAGAAGTAAGAATCATTCCCTCACCCACAAAGTAGCCCCTCTACTTCTCTCTTTCACAAAACCTCTCCTGCTCCCTTAATGCTGCTCTTCTTCTCTGTAGCGTACAGTTTCATCTCTTTGATCCTTTACTCTCCTCTTACTTACTCCTCCATTCTTTCCTCTACTACTCTATCACTCTGCTCATCTCCAACCTCTCACATTCTCCTCCCTTCTATCTCGTCTGCTTCTTTTCTTAACACTGCCCTCTGCATTTCTTCCCACAATGCCTCTTCTTCTCTTGCTCTCCGTGTTCCTCATCTCTCCACTTCATCTCCCACTCTCCATGTCCCTCACTCCCCCTCTTCCCTTCTACTCACACAATCAACTTAACAGACAAACAACCGTGGCCCTCCCAGCAGGGTGAGCATGACAACGGTGCCCTGGAACAATTGTTCCAGTGTGAAGCCATGGCTACCACAGAAGCACACAGCTAGCTCGCTAGCCTTCAAACTGCTATGGAATCACTGTCTGTTGTGTTACCACTCCGGCGCTAAATTAGTATGTTAGCATACTTAGCTCTGACGCTACCTAACACTGTCAGACTGCTCGGAGCTGAGTGAAGGGAAGAGAGAGAGAGAGAGAGAGAGAGAGAGAAAGGGGGAGGAAGAAGGTGAAAGTAGAGGGATGTGCCTGATGATATTTTAACACTATAATCATTGAACATTATAACCCCGTTGAACATTGTGGAGAGATTCATTGCTGTCAAACGGTGCTAGGGCTGGTTTGGCTTGACTGGAGTGTTCTTTGTGCATGTGCCAAACCAGCCCTAGCACAAAGCAAGACGGAGACCCTCCAAGTTTCAGCATGCCTCGCCTCGGTTAGAACCCCTCGCGTCACTCCTGTCAAAAGTCTTTACCCCCTGGCTCATCATTTATCAAACAATGTTATGCAATGTGGTCTACCTCAATTGACACCATCAAGAGCTGCGTGTGCTGCCTCATGCAGCAACTGGCTAACAAAGGACGAATTTGAGTTGAGCAGTGATCAACTTTCCGGGTCATATCTGGACTGGAATCATATTTGCTTCGAGTCAGAGCAGTTGAAATGTCTCCAGAAGTTGACCCTCTTCCAGAGCTCTGGCTGAGGCGAAGACTGTAAGAGCATCATTTCCATAACCTCTTAGTTCCTCTGACATGAGCCATCTGTGTGGGAGCAGAACTGGAGAGCACAGTGGAGACGCTGCAACAGAGTACAATGTGTTTCTGTCGCCTGGCCTCCACACTTAGCCTCAGCCCAGGCAGCAGCAGCAGAGTGGAATGGCACAGCCTGCTTTATGGCAGCGTACAGTGTTTCCAATCCCACAAGAGAAGTGGATTGAGGCCCAATAGGGGGTATGGGAATGAATACAATGTGTGTGTGTGAGGCTGTGTGTGTGTGTGTGTGTGTGTGTGTGTGTGTGTGTGTGTGTGTGTGAGGCTGTGTGTGTGTGTATGTATGTTGACTACATCATATGGACAGTGATGTCATGCTCGGTCTAGTTCAGACATCCCAGAGCAATGTCTCAGCAGGGCCGAGGGCTGACACACATCTTATACTGACTCTAGATCAGTGCCAGAGCAGTGTGTCAGTATGGCCAAGCTCTGACACACGTCTTACACTGACTCCAGATCAGCCTGTGTTTGTCAAAATGCCTTCTATATAAATATATGGATGAGCAATGACAGAGCGGCACAGGCAAGATGCAATAGAAGGTATGAAATACATTAAATACATATGAGATGAGTGATGCAAGATATGTAAAAATTATGACAGTGGCATTAATAAAGTGACTAGTGATCCATTTATTTCAGTGGCCAATGATTTCAAGTCTGTATGTAGGCAGCAGCCTCTCTGTGTTAGTGATGGCTGTTTAACAGTCTGATGGCCTTGAGATAGAAGCTGTGTTTCAGTCTCTCGGTCCCTGCCTTGATGCACCTGTACTGACCTCGCCTTCTGGATGGTAGCGGGGTGAACAGGCAGTGGCTCGGGTGGTTGCTGTTCTTAATGATCTTTTTGGCCTTCCTGTGACATCAGGTGCTGTAGGTGTCCTGGAGGGCAGGTAGTTTTCCCCCGGTGATGCGTTGTGCAGACCGCACTACTCTTTGGAGATCCCTGCGGTCGTGGGCGGTGCAGTTACCGTACCAGGCGGTGATACAGCCCGACAGGATGCTCTCAATTGTGACACAGCCCAACAGGATGCTCTCATCTGTAAAAGTTTGTGAGGGTTTTAGGTGACACGCCAAATTTCTTCAGCCTGCTGAGGTTGAAGAGGCGCTGTTGCGCCTTCTTCACCACACTGTCTGTGTGGGTGGACCATTTAAGTTTTTACGTGATGTGTACGCCAAGGAACTTAAAATGTTCCCTCTTCTCCACTGCTGTCCCATCGATGTGGATAGGGTGTGCTCCCTCTGCTGTTTCCTGAAGTCAGCGATCATCTCCTTTGTTTTGTTGACGTTGAGTGAGAGGTTATTTTCCTGACACCACACTCCGAGTGCCCTCACCTCCTCCCTGTAGGCTGTCTTGTCATTGTTGGTAATCAAGCCCACTACTGTTGTGTCGTATGCAAACTTGATGATTGAGTTGGAGGCGCGCATGGCCACACAGTTATGGGTGAACAGGGAGTACAGTAGGGGCTGAGCACGCACCCTTGTGGGGCCCCAGTGTTGAGGATCAGCAAAGTGGAGGTGTTGTTTCCTACTTTCACCACCTGGGGGCGGCCTGTCAGGAAGTCCAGGACCTCCTGACGTGCCTCACATGTGAGATGGGTGGAGCTTAAGAGAGTGCGAACGATGCTGAATGGGTGTAGACAAAGAAGAGCTTTCGCAAAAGTTTATTAACTTTCAAAACAGAATTACTTTCCCATGGTTCCTCAACTGCAGTGTCTGATATACAATTTTCTAAAAGCATTTAGGGCTCAAACCAGGTTTATAATTGTAAATAAATCCCCTTTGTGCATGTGCATAACTCAAGCTAAATCCGACAGGGGAGTCGAAATCTCTGAGCAAGAAACACTTGGACGAACATCAAAAAACTGTTAGGCTATTGTCTGGCAATTGTGCTGTTATTATGTACCAGATGTCAAGACTACAAACCATTATAAATGGCCCATTTGCGAGATTGACTTGTCATTTCAATAGGCATAGGCTACAGACTCAAATCTGGGTTTATGATTCAACTTTGCCATTGTTTGCTTAGATAAAGGCAAGTATCATATAGCCCCTGATAGGCCTACATCTGATTTCAGATAGTCTACAGTAGCTTTGACAAGATGTAAAATGAACAATTTAGCAGCTTGCTTAGTTCAAATTAACACATTTATTCAACATGAATAGCGAGGCGATTTCGAGGTAAGAAGTGCTTGTGTTTCCCAATAGCTTGCTGGAATTGGCTACTGAGAATGGGGTCATACTTTCAATCAATTAATTATTCATAATATGTACAGTGGGTGAAAACCTTGTGAAGACTTACAGAAAACGTTTGACCTCTGTCATTGCCAACAAAGGGTATATAACAAAGTATTGAGATAAACTTTTGTTATTGACCAAATACTTATTTTCCACCATAATTTGCAAATAAATTCATTAAAAATCCTACAATGTGATTTTCTGGATTTTTTCCCATTTTGTCTGTCATAGTTGAAGTGTACCTATGATGAAAATTACAGCCCTCTCATCTTTTTAAGTGGGAGAACTTGCACAATTGGTGGCTGACTAAATACTTTTTTGCCCCACTGTATATGAAATGAATATGCTTGTCAACAACTATTTTTTAACCTATAGCCTAATCTGACTACTGTTACCCTCAATCTAATGCGTTCTAAAAACTGATCGGCAATTGCGATAGAGCTTTGATAACTTCCAATTTAATTAACTAAACATGTCCATTAATACTTGCATTATAACATAAGGCTAAAACAACAATATAGGGCTATTTATTAAATTGGTTTTCCATCTCCAGGTAGGCTACACAAGTGGCACAAATTGATTCGCAATTACTCCAGGGATATCGTCCTTTATTGAATCAAATGGTAGCCTAGAATGACATATAAATTAACAGGCTACTTGATGGCCTACAGAGGCAAATGTATCATTCTTTACATTTAAATGTCAGAGACTTAAGAAATGAGCATGCATAAAACACTTCGCTTGATACCGTTTTCTTTAAGCAAAGTCAACATTAGAATGCAGTTTATACCACCTCCGAGCTCATTTATTTAAAGCGCTCTAGTCCGCCCAAAGTAGTTTTCTAGTGTTTTGTCTCCATTATTTCTTGATGTGCATCAGCTCTAGCGTATTAATATGTTTTACGGAAAAGGGTTGGAAATATGTGTCTCCATAATGACAAACTTTTTACCAGTTGTAGGTAGGCTAACACAAACTGCTCTCTCTCCTCTTGCTCACGTGCCTCAGCCAAAAACTGTAGTGCTCTCCCCCCCACCCCCCCACTCAGACACTCAGTCACTCAGCAGCAGGTCACAGTGAAATATATATTTTTAAAAGAGAAACGCCATGGCGGCCGCAGTGCAACTTAGAAATAACCCAAAAACCCCGCGACCAATACATTTTCACCCACGACATCGTCTTCAAAGTAGCCCAAGTTGCTGGAAAACCGCAAACATGGCAACACTGGCTGCATGAGCTCTGATAGGTTCGAGGACGTCCTCCGGGAAGTTGTCATAATAACAAATTACTGTGTATGTCTATGGAAGGAAGTGAGAACCATGAACCTCCTAGGTTTTGTATTGAAGTCAATGTACCCAGAGGAGGACAGAATCTAGCTGTCCTCCGGCTACACCATGGTGCAACCCTACAGAGTGCTGTTGAGGCTACTGTAGACCTTCATTGCAAAACAGTGTGTTTTAATCAATTATTTGGTGACAAAAAGGATAACTTTTTTAATGTTTCACTATTTTAATTTTTATGAAATTCACTGAGGAGGATGGTCCTCCCCTTCCTCCTCTGAGGAGCCTCCACTGGTGTAAATTGTTAAAAGTAGTCCTTGTGCATAGAGTTGTATGGTTTGTTAAACTTTGAAATCAATGGTCTTTGTCTAGCATATATTTTAAGTGAATAATCTGAGTCTCAGCGCAATATCATTTCCGTGGAATTGCCCATATATACTGTAGTTTGAAACACACACACACACGCATGCACACACACGCATGAACACACACAAACACACGCACATTCACGCACACACTCTCTCTCACACAAACACTGTTTGTACAAGAGTCATGTCTCATCATGCCAGACCTGAGATTAGCTGACAGCCTCCACAACAACCCTACACACATAAACAGTGTTTAAGAGAGCAGTAGGCAGTTGTTTAAAGATTAACATCACTTCAGTTTCAAAGCTGACTTAAACACGGGAGCCATGCCCTTTACAGCAACCCCCATCACTAGCATCATCATCAACCTGCCACACACATATCTGGATGCCACCCTGCTAGGCCATCACCTGGGAAAGTGATGCGTAGAGAAAGAAAATAGAGAAATAATAAAAAGGTCATCACAAATACACAAAAAAATAACAATAATGTGGCTATATACACAGAGTACCAGTACCAAATCGATGTGCAGGGGTACAAGGTAATTGAAGTAGATATGTACATATAACTAGGAATAAAGTGACTAGGCAACAGCATAGATAATAAACAGTAGCAGCAGCGTATGTGACTGTGCAAGGGCAGAGCTGTGCACCTAACCTGCATACACCTGTATGGGATCCCTATCTCTTCCTGAATGTGTATTGATCAAGCCCCCATTCTCTTTAACCTCTCTCCCACACTCCACCCAACCGTAAACACATCCGGTACTGTAAAAAGCCCTCATCACCCCCGCACTAATGATCATTAGAATGATAACCAACTACACAGGGAGTGAGGTCTGGGCACCTGCCCATAAGGACTAGTGTTGTCACGATACAATCATTTTGACTTTGATACCGATACCCGGTTTAGTATCACGATGCTCGATACAAAAACGATACCACTGCAAAGAAAATACAAGCGTAGTCACAGAATGACCTTTGGGTATCTTTTGAGTTTTTGTTGTACTTTTGTGTGAAGTTCTGACTCACGTTAGCTGATGGAGTGGTGGGACTTGACGTCTGTGTTTAAAATAAGAGAAACCAATAACGTATACCGACAGATGCCGGGGACAAGAAGCAGGTACAGGGAGTGAACATTTAATGAATAACGGACATGGAACAGAACAGGAAGAGAATACGGACAGCGTCTGGACAGGGGAAACGGAAACGACAAAAATGCTGATACAGGGAACACACGGGGAAGCAGACAGAAATAGGGAAGGCAATCAACAAATTAAAGGAATCAAGGTGAGTCCAATGATGCGCTGCTGCGCGTGATGGTGACCGGTGATGAAGCGCAGGTGCGCGTAACGATGGTGACAGGTGTGCGTAATGAAGGCAGTCTGGCGCCCTCGAGCTCCAGAGGGAGAGCGGGAGCAGCTGTGACAGTAGGGGCACCACCTGGCATCCCACCTGGGCGAGCCTGATGGGCCGGCCGAAGCATGGGCGCTGGACAACCTGGCTGGGGTGTAGAAGCCCGATGAACTGGCAGAGGCGTGGGAGCCTGACGATCCGGCTTAGGTGTGGGAGCCTGACGATACGGCTCAGGTGTGGGAGCCTGACGATCCCGCTGAGGCGAGGGATCCTGATGGCCGGCTGAAGCATGACTTAGGGTGGGCGCCTCTCGAGCCAACCGAGGCAAGAAGACCTCTCGAGCCAGCTAAAGGTGTGGAAGCCCGACGAGCTGACTGAGGCACCCCGGTTCCCTTGGCGACGGCACCCGGACCCGACTTCACCAAACAAAACAAAAAAACTAAACTCCCTGATGCTTCCTTAGTGGCATCAGCATTCTGTAATGACAGACGCAAGGGACGAGAAGCAGGTACAGGGAGTGAACATTTAATGAATAACGGACTTGAAACAGAACAGGAACAGAATACGGACAGCGTCTGGACAGGGGAAACGGAAACGACAACAACGCTGATACAGGGAACACACGGGGAAGCAGACAGAAATAGGGAAGGCAGTCAACAAATTAAAGGAACAAAGTCCAGGTGAGTCCAATGATGTGCTGCTGCGCGTGATGGTGACCGGTGATGAAGTGCAGGTGCGCGTAACAATGGTGACAGTTGTGCATAATGAAGGCAGTCCGGCGCCCTCGAGCTCCAGAGAGGGAGAGCGGGAGCAGGCGTGACAAATGAGATGTATAAATGTAGCCTAAAATCCTTCTACAAAACTATACATGAGACTCAAGAGCAAACAAAATAATTGTGCAATTGAATCTAAAGTGTTTTAAAATGTAATTTGATACATATCAATATATATTTCAAAGTTAATTTGAAGATATCTCACATTTCGAAAAAAAGACGTTGCCCCTTTAAGAAAGATCGAATCTGATCTCCAGGATCCATTTCACCGTGGGAATCTGGTGTGTAACTGTGAATAAGCATAGCTAGAGATAAACTCCCTGGAAACGTGTGTGTGTGCGCGCGTGTGTGTGCGTGCGTGCATGTGCGTGAGTTTGTGTGTCTGCAACTGTGATAAGCAGCAACGGCACTAGAAGATCTGTGGCTCAGACATTGGGACAACTCTAAATAGCAGCCAGAAAGATAATGGTTGTTTAGGTTCACGCATGTTTGACTGTGACCAGCGACCAGCGTCATAATCACACACTGCAGAAGAACACACCTTGGTTTCTCAGTGCCACACACACACTGCATTCACTAGCCCACACACACACACGCGCACACACTCCCCCCCCAGACACAGGTGTGTCCTCCACCAGGTAAGCTTAGACACCGGCACCCTAAAGGTCTCCCTTTATCATGCACCTATGGAAGGCCTCCCAAACACAAAACACCTGCGATAAAATCACCAAAACCATTTCAAATCAACAGGTGATTCCTCTCACACAACATCGAAAGGCCTTAATGTGACAGATAGAAGGGAGGGGAGGGGAGGGGGGGGGGGCTCAGTGGGTTGTTTGATGACTTAGATAAATTGCATTTTAGCATTACTATTCCCAAAGACTAATCCACCGGATGGGGATACACAGAGTAAGAAGGTATTATAATTCAAACAGGTTAAGCAACATCATAGGGAAATAATATGGCAGAAAATAGGAGGAAGAGTAGTGAGAATTGGAGGGTTGAGGACTTGTTCATTCAGGCCTTTCATGAAACTATAAGAAGTCGTACATAACATGCCCTACTAGTTATATGTCCAAAGACTGCATTTTGAGGTTTCTCCCTACTATGTACATGGCATGTGTGCCATCCTCTGGAAATTCCTACACTGTCAGATCATTGAGGAGATGTCCTTGCCTGTTGCTAACAAGATGTCATTTAAACAACAGCTTCCTTGGAACAGGGAATGAGTCGGTGTGTCACGCTGGATTCAAACCAAAGAGTGTGTGAAAACTATGGTTTGCACAATTCCCGTTTAACTGAGTAACCGAAAAATAACCGTCATAAGCATAAAAAAAACACACATATATATATATATATATATATATATATACAGTGGGGAGAACAAGTATTTGATACACTGCCGATTTTGCAGGTTTTCCTACTTACAAAGCATGTAGAGGTCTGTAATTTTTATCATAGGTACACTTCAACTGTGAGAGACGGAATCTAAAACAAAAATCCAGAAAATCACATTGTATGATTTTTAAATAATTAATTTGCATTTTATTGCATGACATAAGTATTTGATCACCTACCAACCAGTAAGAATTCTGGCTCTCACAGACCTGTTAGTTTTTCTTTAAGAAGCCCTCCTGTTCTCCACTCATTACCTGTATTAACTG
This sequence comes from Salvelinus alpinus, assembly GCF_045679555.1. NCBI lineage: Eukaryota > Metazoa > Chordata > Actinopteri > Salmoniformes > Salmonidae > Salvelinus > Salvelinus alpinus. The sequence continues at coordinate 49,931,455 of NC_092104.1, read as the reverse complement.
CACCTGTTTGAACTCGTTACCTGTATAAAAGACACCTGTCCACACACTCAATCAAACAGATTCCAACCTCTCCACAATGGCCAAGACCAGAGAGCTGTGTAAGGACATCAGGGATAAAATTGTAGACCTGCACAAGGCTGGGATGGGCTACAGGACAATAGGCAAGCAGCTTGGTGAGAAGGAAACAACTGTTGGCGCAATTATTAGAAAATGGAAGAAGTTCAAGATGACGGTCAATCACCCTCGGTCTGGGGCTCCATGCAAGATTTCACCTCGTGGGGCATCAATGATCATGAGGAAGGTGAGGGATCAGCCCAGAACTACACGGCAGGACCTGGTCAATGACCTGAAGAGAGCTGGGACCACAGTCTCAAAGAAAACCATTAGTAACACACTACGCCGTCATGGATTAAAATCCTGCAGCGCACGCAAGGTCCCCCTGCTTAAGCCAGTGCATGTCCAGGCCTGTCTGAAGTTTGCCAATGACCATCTGGATGATCCAGAGGAGGAATGGGAGAAGGTCATGTGGTCTGATGAGACAAAAATAGAGCTTTTTGGTCTAACTCCACTCACCGTGTTTGGAGGAAGAAGAAGTATGAGTACAACCCCAAGAACACCATCCCAACCGTGAAGCATGAAGGTGGAAACATCATTCTTTGGGGATGCTTTTCTGCAAGGGGACAGGACGACTGCACCGTATTGAGGGGAGGATGGATGGGGCCATGTATCGCGAGATCTTGGCCAACAACCTCCTTCCCTCAGTAAGAGCATTGAAGATGGGTCGTGGCTGGGTCTTCCAGCATGACAACGACACGAAGCACACAGCCATGGCAACTAAGGAGTGGCTCCGTAAGAAGCATCTCAAGGTCCTGGAGTGGCCTAGCCAGTCTCCAGACCTGAACCCAATAGAAAATCTTTGGAGGGAGCTGAACGTCCGTATTGCCCAGCGACAGCCCCGAAACCTGAAGGATCTGGAGAAGATCTGTAGGGAGGAGTGGGCCAAAATCCCTGCTGCAGTGTGTGCAAACCTAGTCAAGAACTACAGGAAACGTATGATCTCTGTAATTGCAAACAAAGGTTTCTGTACCAAATATTAAGTTCTGCTTTTCTGATGTATCAAATACTTATGTAATGCAATAAAATGCAAATTAATTACTTAAAAATCATACAATGTGATTTTCTGGATTTTTGTTTTAGATTCCGTCTCTCATAGTTGAAGTGTACCTATGATAAAAATTACAGACCTCTACATGCTTTGTAAGTAGGAAAACCTGCAAAATCGGCAGTGTATCAAATACTTGTTCTCCCCACTGTATATAGTACTTTTTGGGGGAAAAAACAGCTGATTGGAGACGGAACGGCCGGGTATTCGTGCGGTTGAGTCCGTTTTTGCGCTGACACGGACTCTTAACAACGTAATTACACTTTGTTGCTCCTTGCTGAAACAACCAAGGTGTCGTAGAACCTCTAACCCTGGCAATTTGACTGGTAAACTCATGGATACACTAGCAATGGCTGCCTGGTATTGTGATGCAATAATTTCCATGGTAATGTAGAACGTTCATCCAAATGATGTTGACTGATGTGGCTCATGCAATGGAATGTATTCTTTGTAATGCCAGTTGAGTTGAATCAACAAATCACAGCACACATTGATGGGTACACTTTAACTTCCTACTTTGTTCCTATGGGTACATTCACAATTGCCACCAGTCCGCCTATTATGCCATAATTGACTTGAATGGGGATGCCCGTTCTATTCATTCTATTTCTATGGCAGCACATGCAGTCAGGAGCGGGGGAGAGAAAATGTGCTATTTGAACGGCTATTACAGAGACCACAGTCATTTGGCTGGCCAATTACCATCATCCAAAATTCCCAAGACCGTCACAGCCTTAGTGAGAACACCAAAGCCAAGAAATGATAGAACACACTAAAACACAGATTGCACCATTGTCTTTGGACAGCCTGTGACCCTTTTAACACAATATAATAACACATTCTACCAAATCATTGTGTCCTGACTGTCCACGAGAATCCAAATAGGTCAGATTAGGATTGCAATGAATAACTTCAACCAGACCCCCCTCTCCCCCTAGGGGGAAGGAAAGAACTAGTCGGGGTTAACAACTCACACCCTGTTGTAAATCAAGGGAGAAGATTCAGCCTTGCGCTCTCAAGATTCACCAAAGGAATGTGCATGTTTCAACAGACTTTTTCCCGCTGAAACTCTAACACGTTCAAAAGCGAATACTGGGACAAAATTTTTAACATAGAATGTGGGGAATGGTCAGAGGTGATCTATAGACCACCAATGGCATTTTGTTTGTTATTTTGTGATGTCATTAAAACAAATTATAAAATAAATACTTTAACTACATATATGAAGTTTCCATACTCTGCGTTGTGCATGTAATATGAAAAATGATGAAAGTATTTTTGTTAAGAGAGGGAAGCTATAAGAGAGAAGCTATAAGAGATACTTGTTTTACCTAACTTTGCACAGTGAGTAGTTACTGCCCGGAGTGAGGTCAGAGAGCATGCCAGCCTGCCACCCCGTTTCCAGCAAACTGTATGAATGGTGGGTTAAGAAAAAAACACGTTTAAAAGTGGTTTGACCTTTGAATCTCAACGATAAACTCACCTCCCGGACAATCACTGGTACTACTGATTAGCTGTCCTAAGTAAAGTATCTTCGAAAACGAATTTAGGTAGGGCCATCCTGTTACTCTGCTCAAACCATCGATACGTCTGGCTAGCCTGTCTTCAAAGAAGCATCTTCAAGAGCAAATGGAAGGAAAATGAATGATGTTGTTCTGGACTACACGACAAGTCACTGGATACCGGACCCCTACAAAGGAGGACAAAAGTAAAATACTTTTTGGAACCATTTTGGACAATCAGAGCCTTACAAGCATGCCGCGAACAGGCCCAACCCCCTTTCCAAGGCTGCCCTGTCCACCGAGAGATCCCCGGCGAACCCAGGCATTTCACGTAAATACAGTCATGATTTCTCATTCAAAGCAGGCGGCGGTTCGTATGCAAAGTATATGGTTACTGTAGGTGAGAGTAGTTTCTGAATGTACCAATGTTACGTGTCACTGTCCCTCTCTCTCTCTCTCTCTCTCCATCTCTTCTTTAACTGAATCATAAGTAAGGCCCAGGTTTTTGCAGATGCAAGGAGATTACGACTGTTCAGAATAATGATATGATACGAGGTTATGATTAGTACGTTGACTGTTTATAGATGTGATAGGTAAAGACCTTTCAGAGTTTCATTCTGGAGATGGTAACTCTTTAAAGAACTGCTCTCGTGGTGCCCCAGATCCTAATGAGTTAATTGTTACATGATTAATTTAATTGGGTAACAATTAAACATAGTTAGTTTAAATCAAGTCATGACAATTGCAACTTCTCACAAACTTATCTCAGCTTAGCTTTGGAAGCGAACACATCTCACTTCTCTTTTGAAAACACTATCACATTTCCAAACACTTTCACAATTTCTTTTTTTTTTAAAGATTGAAATGTTACTTTGGGCAGTTTGGGAAGTTATTGAATGTGTACCGTATCGCCATTCAAATCAGCAGTGGTTAGATCTTTGCAACTTGTCAAAACCAACTAATTGTGAAAATGCTCCCCCACCCACAGTCAACACAGTCTGCCAAGAGCAGTGGGGAGAACAAGGTGTGTTTGACAGTGTTCAAAGTCACCAGGGCCCACAGATGGTTAGATACAGCCCATACCCAAAGGTGATGAATAGGGGTCACGCTCCCATTGAGCTCAAAATGAATTCCATGTGATAATGTGCAAACCAAGACCTGTACACTTGTAGTCTGATGAAACATTTGTAGAGCATTACTCTGAAGTGAACTGCTTATGTTCCTATCTGTTTTCATATGGTCTACTTAGGGTTGAAAAGGAGGGTATATTACTGGAAACCTAAGTAAACTATCAGAATGTTGGTTTCTTTCAAGGATTAAATATAACCTATCACAAGACATCTAGAGGCCCTTTTGGGTACTTCAGATTATCACAGGCGTCTGTAATAATCTCTGGCCCTCTGTGTTAAAAAAAAAAATAGAATGACAAAGCTGTAAAACATTATCTTGAATATAAACCATCTATTTAGTGAATACCAGGGGTGATTAATATGAGGGTTTCAGCATGAAATATCCTTTATGTATATTTTCTTACAAAGATGTCTTTATTTTACTATGTCAATATGTACAGTGCCTTCAGAACTATTCACACCCCTTGATTTCCCCCCACATTTTGTTGTGTTATAGCCTGAATTTAAAATGTATTAAATTCAAGATTTTGTGTTACAGACTTAGACACAATACCCCATAATGTCAAAGTGGAATTTTCTTTTGAGAATGTTGTTTACAAATTAATTAAAAAAAAATCTAAGCTGACATGACTTGAGCACAATAAGTATTCAACACCTTTGTTATGGCAAGCGTAAAGCAGACACTGAATATCCCTTTGAGCATCGTGAAGTTATCAATTACGCTTTGGATGATGTATCAATACACCCAGTCACTACAAAGATACAGGCGTCCTTCCTAACTCAGTTGCCGGAGGGGAAGGAAACCGTTCATGGATTTCCCCATGAGGCCAATGGTGATTTTAAAACAGCTACAGAGTTTAATGGCTGTGATAGAAAAAACGTAGGATGGATCAACAATAGGGCTGTCCCCAACTAAAAAAAAATCTTGCTTGACCGAGAGTCGTCTGTTCTTTCAACAAATCCCTTTCTCCATATACAGTGCCTTCGGAAAGTATTCAGATCCAGACCATTTCCACAATTTGTTACGTTACAGACATATTCTAAAATTGATTAAATTGTATTTTTCCTGATCAATCTACACACATTACCCAATAATAAAAAAGCAAAAACTGTTTTTTAGAACATTTTGCACATTTATAAAAAAAAATCTAAAACTGAAATATCACATGCTAAGTATCCAGGCCCTTTACTCTGTACTTTGCTGAAGCACATTTGGCAATGATTACACTATAGAGTCTTCTTGGGTATTACGCTACAAGCTTGGCACACCTGTATTTGGGGAGTTTCTCCCATTCTTCTCAGCAGTTCCTCTCAAGCTCTGTCAGGTTGGGTTAGGGAGCATTGCTGCACAGCTATTTTCTGGTCTCTCCAGAGATGTATGATCTGGTTCAAGTCCGGGCTCTGGCTGGGCCACTCAAGGACATTCAAGATGGCGCCGAAATACTTGGCAGCTCTGCTCCTATCTCCTAAGCTCTGCTCCTAGCTCCTTTGTGCAAAGCTTAGTAGCTGGGTGCAGAGCTGCCAAGTATGTCGGCGCCATCTTGAATGTCCTTGAGTGGCCCAGCCAGAGCCCGGACTTGAACCCGATTTTTTGGGGGTGGGGGTGTTATTTCTTAGATTATCAGCCCAGAACGTTTTTTTGTGTTATTACATACAGCCGCAAATAACTTTTGGATATTAGAGCGGCGGTAACTCACCATCATTACAACCAGGAATACAACTTTCACGAATTTGATCCTTGTTCGTACCCCAGAGGCTGCTCCAAGACGCCATCGGCAGAGAAGAGGTATTTGGAGTGGACTTCTAGTCCGACTCAGGAGGCGTGCACACCATCCACTGCTTCTGAGTATATTACTCGCTAATGTTCAATCTCTGGACAATAAAGTAGACAAGCTCAGGGCGAGGATCTCCTTGCAGAGAGACCTCAGGGACTGTAACATACTCTGTTTCACGGAATCATGGCTCTCTCCGGATATACTGGATAGACAGGAATAAAGAACTCTCCGGGAAGAAGAAAGGCTGTGGTGTATGTTTCATGATTAACTACTCATGGTGTGATTGTGATAATGTACAGAAACTCAAGTCCTTTTGTTCACCCGACCTAGAATGCCTCACAATCAAATGCCGACCATATTACCTCCCAAGAGAATTCTCTTTGGTTATAGTCACAGCCGTGCATTTTCCCGCTCAAGCCGATACCACGACGGCCTTCAAGGAACTACACTGGACTTTGTGCAAACTGGAAACCACATATCCTGAGGCTGCATATTGTATCTGGGGATTTTAACAAAGCAAATTTGAGGAAAACGCTACTGAAGTTCTATCAACACATTGACTGTAGTAATCGTGCTGCTAAAATACTCGACCACTGCTACTCCCCCATCCGGGATGCCTACAAGGCTCTCCCCCGCCCTCCCTTCGGCAAATCAGATCACGACTCCATCCTGCTCCTCCCTTCCTATAGGCAGAAACTCAAATAGGAAGCACCCGTGCTAAGGTCTATTCAACGCTGGTCTGACCAATCATAATCCATGCTTCAAGCTTCTTTTGATCAAGCGGACTGGGATATATTCCAGGTAGCTTCTGAAAATACCATTACAAATCATTGACTCAGTGGGTTTTGTTCAACATGTCTCCGGACCTACTCAATGCCACAGTCATACCCTGGATCTAGTTTTGTCCCATGGACAAATGGGACCACCATTTTATTAAGTTTGAAATTGCAATAAATAATCTGCTCAGACCCCAACCAAGGATCCAAAAGCTGTGCTATAAATTCTCGGACAACTCGAAGATTCCTGGATGCCCTTACAGAGTCCCGCCACATACCCAGGGACGTCGGAGTACAAAAATCGGTTAACCACCTAACTGAAGATCTTAATTTAACCTTACGTAATACCCTAGATGCAGTCGCACCCCTAAAAACAAAATACATTTGTCACAAGAAATTTGCTCCCTGGTATACAGAAAATACCCGAGCCCTGAAGCAATCTCCCAGAAAATTAAAATGGAAATATCTCTCCACCAAACTGGAAGTCTTCCGACTAGTTTGGAAAGACAGTAACGTGCAATATCAAAGAGCCCTCACTGCTGCCCAATCATCCTATTTTTCCAACCAAATTAAGGAGAATAAGAACAATCCAAAGTATATTTTTGATACTGTCGCAAAGCTATCTATAAAGCAGTATTCGACAAGAGAGGATAGCTTTCACTTCATCAGTGATATATTCATGAACTTGTTCGATGAAAAGATCATGATCATTAGAAAGCAAATTACGGATTCTACTATGAATCTGCATATTTCTCCAAAGCTCAGTTGTTCCGAGTCTGCACAGAACTGCCAGGACATAAGATCAATGGAGACACTCAAGTTTTTTAATCCTGTATCTCTTCACACATTCATGAAAATAGTTATGGCCTCTAAACCGTCAAGCTGCATACTGGACCCTATTCCAACTAAACTACTGAAAGAGCTACTTCCTGTGCTTGGCCCTCCTATGTTGAACATATAAATGAATCCCTATCCACCGGATGTGTAACAAACTCACTAAAAGTGTCAGTAATAAAGCCTCTCTTGAAAAAGCCAAACCTTGACCCGGAAAATGTAAAAACAAAAATCGGCCTATATCGAATCTTCCATTTAAAAAAATAAATAAATAATCTGTTATGCAGAAACTCACTGCCTTCCTGAAGACAAATAATGTATATGAAATGCTTCAGTCTGGTTTTAGACCCCATCATAGCACTGAGACAGCACTCATGAAGGTGGTAAATGACCTTTTAATGGCGTCAGACCACGGCTCTCCATCTGTCCTAGTGCTCCTAGACCTTAGTGCTACATTTGACACCATCGAGTACCACATTCTTTTGGAGAGATTAGAAACCCTAATTGGTCTACACCAGGGGTGGGCAATTCCTGTCCTCGAGGGCCTGATTGGTATCTCAGTTTTGCCCCAGCCCCAGCTAGCACACCTGACTCCAATAATCACAGAATCATGATCTTCAGTTTAGAATGCAATTTGATAGGGATGGAAAAAAAGTGTGACACCAATCAGGCCCTCGAGGACTGGAGTTGCCCACCCCTGGTCTACATGGAGAACTTCTTGCCTGGTTTAGATCTTATCTGTCGGAACGATATCAGTTTGTCTCTGTGGATGGTTTGTCCGCTGACAAATCAATTGTACGTTTTGACATTCCTCAAGGTTCAGTTTTAGGACCACTATTGTTTTCACTATATATTCTACCTCTTGGTGATGTCATTTGGAAACACAATGCAACTTTCACTTCTATGCTGATGACACACAGCTGTACATTTCGATGAAACATTGTCAAGCCTCAAAATGGCCTAACCTGGAAGCCTGTGTTTCAGACAAAAGGAAATGTTATGGCCGGCAAATGTTTTACTTTTAAACTCAGACAAAACAGAGATGCTAGTTCTAAGTCCCAAGAAACAAAGAGATCTGACTATTAATCTTGATGGTTGTACAGTCGTCTCAAATAAAACTGTGAAGGACCTCGGCGCTACTCTGGACCCTGATCTCTCTTTTGATATCAATAATATTTCAAGGACAGCTTATTTCCATATTCGTAACTATTTGTCAAAAAATTATGCAGAAAAGCTAATCCATGCTTTAGACACTTCTAGATTAGACTACTGCAATGCTCTACTCTCTGACTACCCCGATAAAGCACTAAATAAACTTCAGCTAGTGCTAAACACGTTTGCTAGAATCCTGACTAGAACCAAAACATTTGATCATATTACTTCTCTCTACATTGGCTTCCTGTTAAGGCTAGGGCTGATTTCAAGATTTTACTGCTAACCTACAAAGCATGACATGGACTTGCTCCTACCTATCTCTCCTTTTTGGTCCTGCCGTACATTCCTAAACGTACGCTACAGTCACAAGACGCAGGCCTCCTTATTGTCCTTTGACTTTCAGGTAGGGCTTTCTCCCATAGAGCTACATTTTTATGGAATGGTCTGCCTATCGATGTGAGAGACGCAGACTCAGTCTCTACCTCTGTCTTTACTGAAGACTCATCTCTTCAGTAGGTCCTATGATTGAGTGTAGTCTGGCCCAGAGGTGCGAACGTGAACGGCAAGGCACTGGAGCGACAAACTGCCCTTGAGGTCTTTTCCTGGCCGGTTCCCCTCTCTCCACTGGGATTCTCTGCCTGACCCTATTACTGTGGCTGAGTCACTGGCTGACTAGTGCTGTTCCATGCTGTCCTTAGGAGGGGTGCGTCACTTGAGTGGGTTGAGTCACAGACGTGATCTTCCTGTCTGGTTTTGTGTCTGTTTGGGATCGTGCGGTGGAGGAGATCTTCGTGGGCTATACTCAGCCTTGTCTCAGGGTAGTATGTTGGTGGTCTGTTGATATCCCTCTAGTGGTGTGGGGACTGTGCTTTGGCAAAGTGGGTGGGGTTATATCCTGCCTGGTTGGCCCTGTCCGGGGGTATCGTCGGAAGGGGCAACAGTGTCCCCTGACCCACCCCTGACTCAGTCTCCAGTATCTATGCTGCAATAGTCTATGTGCTGGGGGGACTAGGGTCAGTCTTATATCTGGTGTAATTCTCCTGTCTTATCTGGTGTCCTGTGTGAATTTAAGTATGCTCCCTCTAATTATCTCTCTCTCTCTCCCTTCCCTCCCTGAGCCCTAGGATCATGCCTCAGGAATACCTGGCCTGATGACTCCTGGCTTACCCCAATCTGATCGTGCTGCTGCTCCAGTTTCAACTGTTCTGCAGGCGGCTATGGAACCCAGACCTATTCACCGGACATGCTACCTTGTCCCGGACCTGCTGTTTTCGACTTTCTCTCTCTCTACCGCACCTGCTGTCTCGACCTCTGAATGCTCGGCTATGAAAAGCCAACTGACATTTACTCCTGAGGTACTGACCTGTTGCACCCTCTACAACCACTGTGATTATTATTTGGCCCTGCTGGTAATCTATGAATGTTTGTAATCTATGAACATCTCAAAGACCAATCTGGCCTTAAATGACTCTTATAATCTCCACCCGGCACAGCAAGAAGAGGACTGGCCACCCCTCAGAGCCTAGGTACTCTCTAGGTTTTTTCCTAGGTTCCCTTCTTTCTAGAGAGTTTTTCCTAGCTACTGTGCTTCTACATCTGCATTGCTGGCTGTTTGGAGTTTTAGGCTGGGTTTCTGTTTAGCACTTTATGACATCTGGGGGATTTATAAATAAATGTGATTGATTGATGATGCTGCCACCACCATGCTTCACCGTAGGGACGGTGCCAGATTTTCTCCAGACGTGACACTTGGCATTCAGGCCAAAGAGTTCAATCTTGGTTTCATCAGACCAGAGAATCTTGTTTCTCATGGTCGGAGAGTCCTTTAGGTGCCTTTTGGCAAACTTATAGCGGGTCACCTCCCTGACCAAGGCCCTTCTCCCCCGATTGCCCAGTTTTGCCAGGCGGCCATCTCCAGGAAAAGTCTTGGTGGTTCCAAACTTCTTCCATTTAAGAATAATGGAGGCCACTGGGACCTTCAATGCTGCAGAAATGTTTTGGTACCCTTCATCAGATCTGTGCCTCGACACAGTCCTGTCTCGGAGCTCTACGGACAATTTCTTCAACCTCATGGCTTGGTTTTTGCTTTGACATGCACTGTCAACTGTGGGACCTTATATAAACAGGTGTGTGCCTTTCCAAATCATGTCCAATCAATTGAATTTACCACAGATGGACTCCAATCAAGTTGTAGAAACATCTCAAGGATGTTCAGTGGAAACAGGATGCACCTGAGCTCCATTTTGAGTCTCATAGCAAAGTGTCTGAATACTTACGTAAATAAGGTATTTGTTTTTTGCAAAATATTTCTAAAACCTGTTTTCGCTTTGTCATTATGGGGTATTGTATGTAGATTGCTGAGGAAATTGTTTTATCTAATCCATTTTAGAATAAGGCTGTAACATAACAACATCTGGAAAAAGTCAAGGGGTCTGAATATTTCCCGAAGGCACGGTATTACTAGAGGGAGTCTGACCGCAATTGATTGGATTGCTGCGCTGTGTTAAAAAAATGACAGCGAGTGACTGTGACTAGCAGCTGTTGGCTCTCTTTCCTCCATTTTGCAGCGACCACTGCAGAACTTCAACAGTGTTAATCACACAGTCCATGTTGCTGAAGCTGCAACATGTAATTACAGCCATTTCTTACTGAAAAGTTCTGTTACCGAAATCCCTCATTTGTTTAGGAAAAACATTCCCTATTCCCTTGCTCTCTCCACACTACACATGTATGCATTGCATGCACGTGACCAATAGGGCCTGACCTATAGCATATTACAATCACAAACAAACCCTGAACATGTGATAGCAAAATGGATGCAGAGGACATGACAACTAAACTTGAAATGGGGGAATGTTTACTTGTTGCTCAGGAGGTAAAGGAGAAGTCGGATGTGTGGAATCAATTTGACTGGTTGTGGAAAATCCTGGAGATCAAGAAACAGAAGGTAAGGCGCAAGCGTCGCGTGCGTCACGCCTGCTCCCGCTCTCCCTCCCTGGCGCTCGAGGGCGCCAAGCTGCCATGCATTACTCACTCCTGCCACCATCATTACGCACACCTGCTTCCCTCGTTACGCGCATCAGCGATTCATTGCACTCACCTGGACTCAATCGCCGTGTTATTACCTCCCCTATATCTGTCTGATCCCCAGCTCTGTTCCTCGCTTCTGCATTCATGTTTGTATGTCTTGTATACCTGGTTCTGATGCTGTTCCTGTCTTGTTCATGTCTGAGCTAAATTAAAATGTTCAACTCTCCTGTACCTGCTTCTCATCTCCAGTGTCGGTTCTTACAGCGTGCATATTATGTGTGCCAAAACAGGTGCTGTTAGATTACAATATCATTTTTTCTGACCATCTGGAACAAGAGAGTCTGTTGCAGTGTTTACTTCATTTTTGTTTTCGGGAACGCAATTTCACGAAACAGTTTATTTGATTGTTTCCGCTGATTATTCAAGGGTCGCCTTGTTTTGTTTTCAAACGAAAATGCTCGATTGCATTTCAAATCATAAATGACTCATATGCTCTGTGATGACATGAACGAATGAATGATTGATTGATACAGTAGCCTATATACGTTTTGAAATATAGGCCTAAGTGAGTGACGGTATTAAGACTAAACAGTGTGTCTTTGGCCTAGAGCACGATAGTGGTTCTACAAGGCTGCTATACTAAGCCTACTAATGATAACGATATGACTTATTATAATGATGATCATAATAATAATAATAGTAATAATAACAATAACAAGGAGATCAAGAAAAAGGAGGGTTATTTTATTTTTTCGGACAATTTGGAAGAGCGTAAACAACACGAAATAACTTAAGTAATACCAGAGAGGCTGTTCTAATAAAATAAAGCCTTTTATTACATCATTGCAAAGATTAAAAACAGCTGAATTTGTGAAATTGTTTATCCCACATGTTGTGGTTGCGTGAGGCTTGGTGCTCACAGAATCAGTAGGCTATTGATCAAACACTCAAACAGAAGCAGGATCTGTCTTATTTCTCTAGATATACAGTATATGGATGATTTACAGTATAAAGCCAGGCACATTTAACAATTAGGTTATTGATTATAGACCTAATTAAGTTGCCGTTTCCACTCTCCTCACTTTTCTTAGAAAATTAAGACAAGTGCTGTTTTCTTGTCTCCTAACTCGGCTGCTGCCTCCGCCGCATTCTTCTCAACACCAATATGCTGGTTAACTTTGCTATGATGCACATAGCATCATGGTCTAAGAAAAGACGGCAATTCAACAGTGCACTGATATTTCAGAACCACGGTCAGCAACCGCTATCCAATGAGAGAGAAAGCAAAATGAATAAAAAATATTATTTTTATTAGTGTTGTACCATTGTTCTTATGTTATATAACCATATAACATTTTAGTAGCACATCTTAGTGATGGACTGTGCCATCCCCACGGCCTCCACAATGGATTAGTCCACTCAGACAGGCGCGAATCAGAGAAATGTCTTGTATACCATGAAATTCTATATATTTTTTGCTACTGCTCGACTAAAGAAATCTCGGCCGACCAACAGCCTATCGACTAAATGGGGTCAGCCCTTAACAACATTGTAAATACTCCATAATACTAACCTAAATGACAGGGTGAAAAAAAGGAAGCCTGTACAGAATAAAATATTCCAAAACATTCATCCCGTTTGTAATAAGGCACTAAAGTAATACTGTCCTGAAGGCATTGTATTTGTTGTCAATGTTTTGAATACATTTTTTAAACAGTTATTCAAGTATAAATCACCAAAGTTACAATAGATTGGCATAGATCTTCTGTTAATTACCTTTTTACCTTTTGTAAATTACTTGTAGCTTTGCAACCCTAGTTCTACTGGATTGGTACAACAATACTCTGTCTATTGGGTAGGCCAACAACACCGCTGCCCATATACGCAGTCTGCCTGTCACGCCCTGACCTTAGTTCCTTTTTTATGTCTCTATTTTGGTTTGGTCAGGGCGTGAGTTGGGGTGGGCATTCTGTTTTGTTCTATGTTTTGTATTTCTAGGTGTTTGGCCTGGTGTTGGTTCTCAATCAGAGGCAGCTGTCTATCGTTGTCTCTGATTGAGAACCATACTTAGTTGTTTTCTGTTTAGTGTATTGCACTTTGCAGAACTGTTCGTTTGTCGTTTTGTTGTTTTTGTTCAAGTGTTCTTATTGATTAAAAGTATTATGAATACTTACCACGCTGCACCTTGGTCCTCTCCTTCCAACAGTCGTTACACTGCCTGACAAGAGTACACCCAAAAACACCGGCAGAGAAATTACATTTCGATCGTGAAATTCTGGCATAAACATTCCTCAAGTCTACACAGTGCCCAGTCCTTTTGGATGGAAAGTAAATTAAAGTGTGTCTGCCTTTGATCAGCATTACGAGCATGGCTACTGCCTGAGGTATTTTATGGAGTCATGAAAAGTGAGAAAGGGGAATTTTTTAGCCCTTAGTGTACTGCTGCTAAAATAAGCTGTAGCTGTACTTTTATGAGGGTTACAATCAGAATGCAGAAGTTTGCGAGTAGTGTGCGTGAGACAGCTTACAACAATTCCCATTTGCGGCCTTGTACATGGCCATATATGTCTCTTTGGACTTCCAATAAGTGTCTGGTTTACAAAGTTACAGTAGTATGGTGTATGTTCATGTACTTTTGTCTACTGCTTCACACACACACACATAACACACACCAGTTTGGAGGTTGTGTGTGAAACAGTCTAAAGTCTGCGGTCATTAGAGGGAACAAGGAGAGACCTCCGGAGCTGTGTTGTCGAATAGGCAGCCCCTCTATTCTTAGGTGCCTTCCCATACAAAGGCCGTTTCCCATTCACAACACAAGGTCATTAGATAATACACAGTGGGACCTCAAAGACCAACACGGTGGGGGTGAGAGGATCAAGCTACAAAACAACCCTTTCCCCGACTCAAACTCCCCCTTCTCGGTCTCTCTACACACAACACACACAGGAATTATGATGTCATTACTACGCCCCCTTCTCAATTCAGTCCAGTGTTATTCAGCCTTTCAGTGTGGGTTTCCTCTCTCTCGGTGTCTGTTATTAGAGACAGAGCATCAACATATGCTTCTACACCTGCATCGCTTGCTGTTTGGGGTTTTAGGCTGGGTTTCTGTACAGCACTTTGAGATGTCAGCTGATGTAAGAAGGGCTTTATAAATCAATTAGATTTGATATGTGACCTACTGTCACAAGAAAAGGGCAACCAGTGAAGAACAAAGACCATTGTAAATACAACCCACATTTATTTTCCCTTTTGTACTTTAACTATTTGCACATCGCTACAACACTGTATATAGACATAATATGACATTTGAAATGTCTTTATTCTTTTGGAACTTCTGTGAGTGGAATATTTACTGTTGATGTTTATTGTTTATTTCACTTGTGTTTATTATCTATTTCACTTGCTTTGGCAATGTGTTTCCCATGCCAATAAAGCCCTTGAATTGAATTGAGAGAGATATTTACTGAGTGTTTGGTAAGACTCACACACAGGACTTCCTCAGGCCTCATTGGTCTCGCTCAGCTCTCAGCATGCTCTATTTTGGTGATCACAAGAACTAATGCTGAGGGAGCACTATGGCCTATTGATTTACACTGATGCTCAGCTCAGGAATGAGTGAGAAACAGAGACAGAGACACAGAGACAGACCAGGTTGGAGAAACAGAAACAGAGAGAAGTGTGAAAACCAGCGAGACACAAAGATTTGTAGTAATTGAGCTTTCATCCACACGAGCAAACAATTAGGCTTGTGCCCTGCTACAATCCACTAAAGCTGAAGCCTGTATTTCTATGTACCTTTATTTAACTAGGCAAGTGAGTTAAGAACAAATGACAGCCTAGGAACAGTGGGTTTCTGTACAGTACTTTGAGATATCAGCTGATGTAAGAAGGGCTTTATAAATCAATTAGATTTGATATGTGACCTACTGTCACAAGAAAAGGGCAACCAGTGAAGAACAAAGACCATTGTAAATACAATGGTTCAGGCCTTGTTCTACCCCTTGTTCAGGGGTAGAACGACAGATGTTTTACCTTGTCAGCTCGGGGATTCGATCTTGCAACCTTTCGGTTGCTAGTCCAACACTCTAACCGCTAGGCTACCTGCCGCCCCAATTTTAATCCCACTTTGTAACATAAAAAGTCAAGGGTTGTGAATACACGTGTCATCAGTAGGGACAGGTATGTGGACACAGCATAGTGATGGTAACAGCCCAGTTCCTGTGGGGATAGCTTGGCAGCCAATGACGGTATGTCTGCCCCTCCTAGCCAAACGGAAGTCACCATGACGACGGAGCTGCCAAGCCTCATTTCAAAAACTCTAGTCTGTGCTCAACTCTGTGGATGAAATCATCATGGAGTTGAGGTACTTGGCAATGACACAATGTACTCCTGCACGCGTACATTTCTCTGTCAACCTACTCTTTTGTCGGAGGGAGACTTTCTTAGTACTTACTCTGGTTGAGACTGTCGAGGTTTTTTAGTCAACAGAGCAGTTATTATGCATTCATGAACCATCAACGTATCTTCTATGATGTTCAACATCACACGACCTATAACAGTTTGTTGAAAAACACAGCCACAACCTCGGATGGGTGATAGATGAGTGGTAAAACCACAAAGCGGAGCCCACAAAATCATTATGACATCACCATGGCAACATATCTCTATTATCTATAATTGTGTGGGATCACGTCAACATAACAGAGAGATCACACACATTCAGAAGTTCATCAAAGGAACAGGGCACTAATTGGGCATAATTGAAGGCGTCCTAAATATGTGTCTCTGAGCTATCCGCCACAGGGTTCAAACATAGGGGGATGCAGATTATTTTTTGTTTGCCTGCACCACAGACGGCTATATCGGTCGCTAATACAGGACTAGTAAAGGCCCAGTGCACTACTTTTGTGTTTATTTATTTAGTTTATTCAGATTTTTCAGGGGTTGCTGCCCTCGAACTTCTCGGAGCTTTGGGTTCAAAGAGGGAAATTGGTCCATTAAAGTGTATTTGCAAATATTAGCCCACTAATAGAATTCAGGAGGGGAAATAAATAGGCTATTTATTCTCCATTACAATGCATGTCATTCTATACGTCAATGCTGTTCGTGTGTGTCTGTATGTCTGTGGGTGCGTGTACTGTTCAGTACCTCTCTGTGTTGAATTACAGTCCATCTCAAAGATCGCCATGTAGGCAGACACCCGAGCTGTGCGCTGAGCACAAAGAATAAAGTCAAAGAGCCCTGGGGAAAATAGCCGAGTCACTACACGCGAGGCCGGAAAAAGCGCAGGTCAGGTGAGAGATGCAAGACGTGCACGCCACACAGGTTGCCAACAGTTTGGCACGCGCACTAACCTCCGTTGGTTGTATGGTAAGGACACTCTGCAGACTACCTGCACTAACGCCCCAATCATACCTACAGTGAATTTTGCGCAGCATCATCTGGATATGTGTGCAACAAAAGTTCAACATTCACCTTCCGTTAATATTTCTGGCAAGCTGTCAACGCATACAATGTGATGCATAGCCTACGTTCGTTAAATCCAAAGTGTGCACCACACAGAACGCTCTGCAATGTTGCACGGCAAACGCAGCGTTCCGTTCCATTGGAAATGTATGTTGTTCTGGTGTCCCAGGATACAAAAGACACTATCGGTGTGATCGAGGCGTAACTGTGCCACCTGCATAGCCCTGACTATCACTGATACTATCACTATGTCTTCCTCTATACCTAGCCTATATCTAGACCTAGAGCACCGTTTTATGTTATCCTTTGACTACCTCCATAATCGTTCCACTCCTGGAACCAATTAAATCAAGTTTGAATTACACAACACCCTTTCTTCTTGTAAACGAGAAAACAAGATCCAAATGCTGGGACCGTTTACGTAGCTCTGAATGAAACCGGATATTTATGTAACGAACTATCAAGTAAGTATTTAGAAACTTCCTTTATGGGAGTTAAAAATGCAACTAAAACCTAAAAATAGCTATGCTTGGTATAGTCAATAACTTGAGCTTGCAACTATATTCAGGCACTTAAGAGCAAATAAGGATATTTAGGCCTACCAGTTGGTTGATGAGCGGGGGTTGAGAATGTCCTCTTTGGCCGTGAGCAGTGACAGGCTATAGGTATCGAGGTTAATCGCTCGCATCGTGATAGTGAAGTTTTCTACAATCCACTCCGGAAGATTTCTTCACTTCGCAAATCGCCCTAGAAACGTACTAGAAACTTAACACGGCCACACCGACGCGCTTTCACGGCCGGGAGAACGATCAGTAAGTAGGCTTATCTCATGCAAAGTGGTGGAAGTTTCAAGTGGAGAAGAAGATGACAGTCCGCCAGCAAGCTATGCAGGCTGCAAACACACACACTGGGTGGTTGGGGCTGTTGCAGACTTTCTGCAGTGAGATGGAAATACGTTTTCACTGAAAGCCCCACCTCCTCCTGAGGAGTGGGGGAAAAGCTGAGTTACATTCTAGCTGGTCCTGGTCCAAAATTCAACTACGCACACCCTTCTCTTCACCTCCATTCCGCACTTTAATAATAAGGTGGAATTGTGGAAAATATATATATTTTTATAATTAAAGCTAGAATCCTTAATTGAAACAATAACAAAGCTGACACCACACCTCTGTTTTGGTATAAAGCAAAGGGATCGGCTTGGAGAAATGTAATCACTCTCAAATTCATAGACAGAGCTATGGATGCAAGGACTGACCATCCGTGTTTTGAAGCTATACAGTGTTGGTTTACGTTTACATTGTTTTACGAACATTGGAGTTAAACAAGCTTATATTTCTGATGGGGTACAACAGTTGAACTAAGTTCACGAGGCATTTCTAAGTTCTATTCCTCAAGAATCAATCGGTATATACTGTATCGTTCATTTCTAAGTCCAAAAATGGAAGTAACTAAGGGTTCTAGCATTAACTTGCCTTAAAGATACATTCTGGAACTTTGTTGACTAGGGGTAAGTCATTTTTTTAACCTCCTGCTATGTGTCAATGTGTAGTTCATACTTCCATTTTATATGAGCAGAATTACTGTCTTACCTCAATTATCCACGAAACCTTTAGTTTGAAAATGACTGTTTTCTGGAAGTTTTGTAGCACAATTTTGAGTACTGTAAACTTGACCTGCCGGGCCAGCCCCTAGCAATTTGAGTTCCAGCCAATGAGCTTCAGCCCCTCGCCATTTGAGTGACAAGTTGCACATGCACATTGGACGAGTTACACAGTGAAAGAAGAAGGCTGGGCCAGGCCTGCCCAGCATTATCCATTGAGGTTGCATAGCTGGCTCAGTGACACAGCAGAAAAAGCGAGAGAGAGAGCAATGATGTACTGCACATATCTGCACATCTATGATGTAGTAGGCAATTTTCGGGGACCGGTTTTGGTTCTTGAGCTTTACTTTCAGAACTACTGGCTAAAAATGTATGAAAATCTTCCACAAAGTATCGTCAAGTGATGTGCACACAACCACAACGAACTACATTTGAGAGCCATTCATGTACATCATCTCTCACTTTCTGTGAGCTAATATCATCCAGAAAACAACGGCTACACACGACAGCCGATGATGTGTATCTGTCCGGGCATGGTTTATGTCAGGTTCATGAAAAGCCGCAGGAATACACACCACTTTATATTGGCATTCGGAGGGATGGGGAAAACGTCAGTGTGAGGAGCGCCAGGGACGGAGAGGTGGTGCTGCTGCTGAGGTTCAGAGGGGGCATGGGGATGGAGGGGGGTGGGGGCAGGTATGGAGCTGTCACTCTCTCGCTTTGTCCCCCCAGCCCTTTGAGTAGGCCCCAAGCAGCCCTTGGCAGCTGCCAGAGAAGCCATTTACAGTGAGGGCCATCTCCATCAAGACCCTTGAAGAAACAGAGGGACCAATTTCATGGGAACTGTGTCTGAGGTAGCCAGCATGTACAGGGGTACAGGGGCCTTTTTCTGTGTTCGAGAACAGCTGGGGATCTGGACAATACATGCCCATGTAACAGTTTAACCTTAGTCCGTCCCCTCGCCCCGACCCGGGCGCGAACCAGGGACCCTCTGCACACATCAACAACAGTCACCCACGAAGCGTCGTTACCCATCGCTCCACAAAAGCCGCGGCCCTTGCAGAGCAAGGGGAACCACTACTTCAAGGTCTCAGAGCAAGTGACGTCACTGATTGAAAGGCTATTAGCGCGCACCACCGCTAACTAGCTTGCCATTTCACATCGGTTACACCCAGTGCCAAACACACGTTACACGCGCACACACGCACACACACACACACTTTAAACACATTTTCAGACTCAGTTCTCTGTTATTTGAGTGCCGGTCAGGGGAGGGGGTATGCATAGACCTTACGTTTAGGAAAGTTTCTCAGCATTTTCTTCATTGTCATTTTGTGATAATTCAGTGCAGATGTGTCATTTGATAGATGGTATTTTTGTTTCTGGTGTGTCAATGCAGAGTTTCCCCTTAGATCTTCAGAGATTCAGTGGACAGACAGAGAGTGACTAAGCCTCAGTGAATATATGCTCATCAGACTCTGGCATACCAAACCATAACTGTGACTACCTTAAAATAAAAATACGGAACCTTGCTTTCTCCATCTTCCTCTTTTTTTTTGTCCAATCACCAGGCTTTTGGGGACCCTAAGTGCAATTTGGTTGGGGGTCCCCCACCTCGTGGCAAAACATTTTAATGGCCCCCCGCTTGACGGTGAAGAGAAGAATTTAAGTTTAAATGATAATTTCCTGCAATTCTATAAATTTGCCATGGGGAGTAGATAAAATGTTGCAGTTATGAAGGCCCAGTGCCATCAAAAACATGATTTCCTGTGTTTTTTATATATTATATTTCCACACTATGAGGCTGAAATAATAATGTGAAATTATTAACATGATGATAATGCCCTTTTAGTGTAAGAGCTGTTTGAAAAGACCACCTGCAATCTCTACCTGTTTTGGTGGGATGGAGTTTTGGCTTTCCATGGTGATATCCCCATGCAATAAATTAGTTATTAGACCAATAAGAAAGAGAGTTCCAAACCTCTCTGCCAATAAGAGCAAATTTGTAGTTTTCCCCTCCCCACGCAGACGCCTCACAGACAGTCCTAGCAATATTCTTGCTTGAGAAATTGATCTTTGCTAAAAAAGCTATTTTCATTTATTTCTTACAATTTTAATTGAAAACAATCACAGTCAGGAACTTAATTGTTACCCAAAATGTATTGGAAATGGAAATAAATACGGCTGCATTGGACAATTGAAGCATGTTTTCTGCAATTCTACACACTATGCCATGGGATGGAGAGAAAACGTTTAAGAAATATCATGCTCATTTTTCCATGTGGCAGAGATCATTTATTTTCTCCAGTTTTACAGCTAATTTCCTGCAATTCTACCCATTTTGACATGGGGTGGAGAGATATTTTTGCAGTCTTAAAGTTAATTTAAATTCTACACATTTATGTCGCTTATGCTTGGAACCGGCCCTGTCAATCCCTTTAACTTCTTATGGCTGCAGGGGCAGTATTGAGTAGCTTGGATGAAAGATGCACAGAGGTGCCCAGAGTAAACGGCCTGCTCCTCAGTCATAGTTGCTAATATATGCATATTATTATTAGTATTGGATAGAAAACACTCTGAAGTTTCTAAAACTGTTTGAATTATGTCTGTGACTATAACAGAACTCATATGGCAGGCAAAAACCTGAGAAGTTTCACTTCCTGTTTGGATTTTTTCTGAGGCTGGTAGATTTTCAACCAAGCTCCCATTGAAATTACAGCGAGATATGGATGAGTTTTCACTTCCTACGGCTTCTACTAGATGTCAACAGTCAATAGAACTTTGTCTGATGACTCTACTGTGAAGTGGGGCCGAAGGAGACAGGAATGAGTCACCACTGGCATGAGGTGACCATGCTTTGACCATGCGCGTTCACGTGAGAGGCAGCTCCGTTCCATCGCTCATCTGAAGTCAATGTAATTCTCCGGTTGGATCGTTATTCAAGATGTATGTTAACAACATTCTAAAGATTGATTCAATACATCGTTTGACATGTTTCTACTGACTGTTATGGAACTTTTGGACATTTCGTCACGTTTTAGTGAACTTTGTGACTTTGGAATTGTTTACCAAATGCGCTAACCAAAGTAGCTAATTGGACATAAATAACGGACATTATCGAACAAATCAAGCATTTATTGTGGACCTGGGATTCCTGGGAGTGCATTCTGATGAAGATCATCAAAGGTAAGGGAATATTTATCATGTAATTTCTGGTTTCTGTTGACTCCAACATGGCGGCTAATTTGACTCTTGTTCTGAGCTCCGTCTCAGATTATTGCATGGTTTGCTTTTTCCGTAAAGTTGTTTTTAAATCTGACACAGCAGTTGCATTAAGGAGAGGTATATCTATAATTCCATGTGTATAACTTGTATTATCATCTACATTTATGATGAGTATTTCTGTTGAAACGATGTGGCTATGCACTATCACTGGATGTTTTTGGAACTAGTGAATGTAACGCGCCAATGTAAACTCAGATTTTTTTTATATAAATATGAACTTTATCAAACAAAACATGCATCTATTGTGTAACATGAAGTACTATGAGTGTCATCTGATGAAGATCATCAAAGGTTAGTGATTCATTTTAGCTATATTTCTGCTTTTTGTGACTGCTATCTTTCGCTGGAAAAATGGCTGTGATTATTGTGGTTTGGTGTTGACCTAACATAATTGCTTGTAGTGCTTTCGCTGAAAGCATATTTGAAATCGGACACTTTGGTGGGATTAACAACAAGATTACCTTTAAAATGGTATAAGAAACATGTATGTCTGAGGAGTTTTAATTATGAGATTTCTGTTGTTTTGAATTTGGCGCCCTGCACTTTCACTGGCTGTTGTCATATCATCCCGTTACCGGGATCGCAGCCATATCTGACAAGGCACTCTCTACACACTCTTTACTCTCTTTACTGCATGCACAGTAGCGCTACCACAAACTCCTATCCACCTGTGCCACCTCTGCAGTCGATTTCACTGCATCGCTCCTTAAAAGGTTAAACCTCCACGGGAGCCCACCTACAACCCCCCCCCCCTGCGCCTACCACCCCAGCCACCCCCTGCCTCCCCCTCCACTGGTTCATTGTCAAGGCTGTAGGACAGAGAGCAAGACATCCCTATATCCCCATGCATCTATTATTCTTACAACTTCCTGTCATTAGGGGCTTCTCTCTGGCCTGTCTGGTGCCCCTGGCTGGATGTGAACTGTTGTGCTGTAACGCTTCACTTCAGACGGCTCTGGCATTTCCTCCGCTTGGGTGCGGTGGCAGGCAGTTTTTGTTGGATGTGGCTTTTAGTGAGGGAAGGAGGGAGGTGAGATTCGGAGGGGGGCTGTTTGGGAGGCGGGGGGGTATTCATTTGACTCTTTACTGAAACTCGTTCTCTCTCTAAATTGGCTTAAGAGAATCTGTTGCTGTCGGTTGTTTTCCTGTGGCCTGAAATAGCCTGAACAAACTCAGTGTGGGTAACAGAGTGTTGAGATGAGTATCCCAAAGACAACATTCTCTCTCAGCTCTCTCGATTGTGCGTCTAGGCGGTC
Organism: Salvelinus alpinus; assembly: GCF_045679555.1. Taxonomy (NCBI): domain Eukaryota; kingdom Metazoa; phylum Chordata; class Actinopteri; order Salmoniformes; family Salmonidae; genus Salvelinus; species Salvelinus alpinus. Next base: position 49,908,478 of record NC_092104.1, on the reverse strand, counting down.
GTCGTCGGTCACTATGTACAGTATATCCATTGCTAGAAATGGTAGGCTCATTCACGTTCATAAGCGTGGTTATAGGCACGGTTGATTACACAGTACATTGTTGCACGGTGATGTAGTTCCTCGCCGTATACAAGCAGAGGTTTCCCGCTATAGAAAGGTGTTCCGTAATGAAGACGTTATTTTGTGAGTGAGGTGTAATGTGCACAGCTGCCCATACCTTACATGGCTAGGTCATTCTCCAGGAAGAGAATATCTTCTCAAAATGAACTTGAAAAACGCTTGCGCAGTATGAGCTATGGCTGGTACGCTTTACTGTCTGCTTATTGAACCGATAAGTACAACCTTTCCCGGGACATTATCACGCTCAGTTGTCTTGTGAATTTACTACTCGCTGGAATGTGTCCTACCTTTGAAGGCCGTGTGCTGCATTTAGGTCATTACCGTGCTACACAGCATTATCTATCCTCCAAAATATATGAAAGTATGTGGACACCCCTTCAAACTAGTGGATTCGGCAATTTCAGTCACACCCGTTGCTGACGTGTGTAAAATTGTGCACGCAGCCATGCAATCTGCATAGACAAACACTGGCAGTAGAATGGCCCGTACTGAAGAGCTCAGTGACTTACAATGTGGCACCGTCATAGGATGCCACCTTACCAACAAGTCAGTTTGTCAAATCTCTGCCCTGCTAGAGCTGCCCCGGTCAACTGTAAGTGCTGTTATTGTGAAGTGGAAACGTCTAGGAGCAACAACGGCTCAGCCACGAAGTGGTTGGCCACACAAGCTCGCAGAATGGGATGACAGAGTGCTGAAGAGCGTAAAAATCGTCTGTCCTCGGTTGCAACACTCACTACCGAGTTCCAAAATTCCTCTGGAAGCAACGTCAGCACAATAACTGTTCATCGGGAGCTTCATGAAATGGGTTTCCATGGTTGAGAAGCCGCACACAAGCCTAAGATCACCATGTGCAATGCCAAGCATCGGCTGGAGTGGTGTAAAACTTGCCGCCATTGGACGCTGGAGCAGTGGAAACGCGTTTTCTGGAGTGATGAATGACGCTTCACCATCTGGCAGTCTGACGGACAAATGTGGGTTTGGCGGATGCCAGGACAACTGTAAAGTTTGGTGGAGGATAAATAATGGTCTGGGGCTGTTTTTCATGGTTCGGGCTAGGCCCCTTAGTTACAGTGAAGGGAAATCTTAACAGGACAGCATACAATGACATTCTAGACGCTTCTGTGCTTCCAACTTTGGGGAAGGTCCTTTCCTGTTTCAGCATGACTGCTCTGGACTGTGCTTCCTAACCCAGCTGGGATGAGCTAACACACTGGTAGCCTGATACTAGGGTGTGTTCTGGAAGCACCCTTTACCAGGGTGTGTGTATGTGTGTGCGGGAGAGAGAGAAAGGAGGGAGAGAGAGAGAGACTGCACAGATTCTGTCAGACCTGGGCCTTGACAGTAAATCTCAGTAGGACAAAAATAGTTGTGTTCCAAGAAAGGTCCAGTTGCCAGGATCACAAATACTAATACTATCTAGACATCAGCGCCAGAGGTAACTTCCACAAAGCTGTGAACGATCTGAGAGACAAGGCAAGAATTGTTTATTTAATTTGTATTTAACCTATGTTCAACTAGGCATGTCAGAAGGGCCTTCTATGCCATCAAAAGGAACATAACATTTGACATACCAATTAGGATCTGGCTAAAAATACTTGAATCAATTATAGAACCCATTGCCCTTTATGGTTGTGAGGTCTGGGGTACGCTCACCAATCCAAAATTCACAAAATGGGACAAATACCAAATTGAGACCTTGTGCAAAAATATCCTCTGTGTACAATGTAAAACACCAAATAATTAATGCAGAGCAGAATTAGGCCGATACCTGCTAATTATCAAAATCCAGAAAAGAGCTGTTAAATTCTGCAACTGCCTAAAAGGAAGAGATTCCCAAACCTGCCTTAACAAAGCCATCACCTACAGAGAGATGAACCTGGAGAAGAGTCCTCTAAGCAAGCTGGTCCTGGGGCTCTGTTCACAAACGGATCCCACAGATCCCACAGAATACCTGACCACTGTGACTGACCCAAACTTAAGGAAAGCTTTGACTATGTACAGACTCAGTGAGCATAGCCTTGCTATTGAGAAAGGCCGCGGTAGGCAGACCTGGCTCTCAAGAGAAGACAGGCTATGTGCACACTGCCCACAAAATGAGGCGGAAACTGAGCTGCACTTCCTAACCTCCTGCCAAATATATGACCACATTAGAGACACACATTTCCCTCAGATTACATAAACCCACAAAGAATTCGAAAACAAATCCAATTTTGATAAACTCCCATATCTACTGGGTGAAATACCAGTGTGCAATCACAGCAGCAAGATGTGTGACCTATTGCCACAAGAAAAGGGCAACCAGTGAAGAACAAACACCATTGTAAATACAACCCATATTTATGTTTATTTATTTTCTCTTTAACTATTTGCACATCGTTACAACATTGTATATAGACATAATATGACATTTGAAATGTCTTTATTCTTTTGGAACTTGAGTGAATGTAATGTTTACTGTTCACTTTTTATTGTTTATTTCACTTTTGTTTGTCCATTTCACTTGCTTTGTCAATGTAAACATGTTTCCCATGCCAATAAAGCCCCTTGATTTGAATTGAGGGAGGGAGGGAGGGAAGGAGAGAGAGAGAGAGAGGGAAAGAGGGTGGTAGGGAAGGAGAGAGGGAGAGAGGGAGGGATGGAAGGAGAGAGGGACAGGGAGAGAGAGGGGGAGGGAGCGATGGAAGGAGAGAGGGAGAGAGATAGAGAGAGAGAGGGAGAGAATGCAGGGCTGTAGTAGTATATATTGAGTGTATGTGTCTGCTCTCTGACAGGGTTGAAGCTCCTGGCTTCTCAGGTGAGGTCACTCCTCAGCTATGCGCCTCCCCAGCTACTCTGGCTGACTTATCTTCCCCTGGAGCCCCAGTGTGTCTAACATACACCTACAGACACATGCACACACACACGCGCACGCACGCACTGGCAAAATACGTAGACTTGCTAAACACATTGTATAACTCTCTCTCTTTCTCTCCACCTTTCTTTCTCTCTTCCGGTCCCTCTCTCTGTTTGACAAAGACTTTACTGAAGAATCTTTACTGTTGACCAATCACCAACGAAGGGGCGTAGACTTTGGCTCCGAACATCGGCTTGCCTCCTGAAATAAATATTGGTGCCCGAACAGCCGAAAAAACCCTCACCGAAGTCCAAACAAAGAAAAACGTCACAAAATGTCATCATAATATATGCACAATCTCTACTGAACTGTTTCGTCTGGGAAGCATGCGGACGCCTTTAGAGTCCATCCCAAAGTTGCCATTTCTCTGAGAGATAGGTTGCTTGAGTCGATTATCTATATATTCATCGCAAGTTGATATGCTTGCTCTTGAAACGTCAGCTCAAATACCATTGTTAGCTGCAAGGCAATATTCTGCCTCCTTTCTTCACAGATTCCCATCTTCTCATCCTCTTCCTGGAGAAAGCTCTGAAACGAGAGCCACATGTGGTGGTGATGTCACCGTGTGTCACTAGCTCTGAGACTGCGTTAAACGAGGCTGTGGCGGCCTGGCGGTGGTGCTCAGTGGGAACGCTGAACACATCCCTGATACAGCAGCTGACACAGGGTTAAGGCCTGTAATCACTGCCTCACCGACGTCTCTGGCCAGGCGACACACAGCAACCCAGCGGTCACCGCCACACACACACACGTTTGTAAATCCCCCCCCGTTTACTACAATATGAGGAGAAATGACGTCAGTTAAAAAGGAGTTTGGGTGGCAGTCGGTTACTGGTGATGCAGGGGTGTTGTCAACATTGTGGCACATGTGAGGGTTGTTATTGCCATCAAACAATTTTGCAAGCACGCAGGCACACTTACGGGCACACACACACACACACACACACACACACACACACACACACACACACACACACACACACACACACACACACACACACACACACACACACACACACACACACACGGATTGAGATGGCGTGGGTACAAGAACTCCATGACCTGTAACCACCCACCCACCCCCACTGCCCTTCTAATATTACCCATAAGCCACATCACTACAAGTAACCATGGCAACCCAGCAATCCCCAGCCCAGTTTGTGTGGCGTTTACTAAACCCTTACCAGACTTCCTCTATTAAAACACAAAACTCTGACGGTTGGAAAGACTATATCTTAATGATTAATGTCTGCTATGAATAGACCAGTGAGCAAAATGGCATAGATTTGCGCTTACTCAGTATACAGTCTGTCTGTCTGACTTCCAGAACCTTTCAGGAAACTTAGAAAGTAGAATATTATCCTGGATGCAGGCAGACTACGAGATGTTTTGTCAGAAAGCCATTACATGTTGGAGGGAACAAGTAGAGCAAGCTGGGAAATGACGTTTCAAAATGGGGTAACGGTTTGGTTTGTGTGGGAATTGTTATTAGACAGTCCACAACCGTTATGGGGATATACAGTCACATCCAAACTGATTGACACCCTTGCTAAAGATGAGCAAAAAGGACTGTATAAAAATGATATTCTTTTTATACTAATAAAATTGCTCAGCATAAGAGTAATTCGTTTTTTCTCTCAAAAAGACAAGTGTCAAAAATGTTGGCACTCCTAAAGATTCGTATAAATAAAATCAAACAAAAATGTTATCTGCATTAACATTCTACTTTTTTCTCAATTTAAGGAACTGTATTGTGGCCTTCCACGTCTTCCTGTTTCACTGGGGTATAAAAATGAGGTACACAAATGTTAAATCCCTTTGTCATCCATCACCATGGAAAAAGGCAAAGAACTCACAAACCAAAAATATACAACTTATCACTATTAGGGCAATAATTAACTTCTTATAGCTGCAGGGGCAGTATTGAGTAGCTTGGATGAAAGGTGCACAGAGGTGCCCAGAGTAAACGGCCTGCTCCTCAGTCATAGTTGCTAATATATGCATATTATTATTACTATTGGATAGAAAACACTCTGAAGTTTCTAAAACTGTTTGAATTATGTCTGTGAGTATAACAGAACTCATATGGCAGGCAAAAACCTGAGAAAAAATCCAAACAGGAAGTGGAAATTCTGAGGCTGGTCGATTTTCAACCAAGTTCCTATTGAAATCACAGCGAGATATGGATGAGTTTGCACTTCCTACGGCTTCCACTAGATGTCAACAGTCTGTAGAACCTTGTCTGATGCCTCTACTGTGAAGGGGGGCCGAATGAGAGGGGAATTAGTCAGGTCTGCCATGACCTGACCATTCTTTGACCATGCGCGTTCACATGAGAGGGAGCTCTGTTCCATCGCTCATCTGAAGTCAATGTAATTCTCCGGTTGGAACGTTTTTCAAGATTTATGTTAAAAACATTCTGAAGATTGATTCAATACATCGTTTGACAAGTTTCTACTGACTGTTACGGAACTTTTGGACATTTCGTCAGCTTTTAGTGAACGCGCTTCCTGACGTTGGATTTGTTTACCAAACACACTACAAAAATAGATATTTGGACATAAATTATGGACATTACCGAACAAAACTAACATTTCTTGTGGAAGTGGGAGTCCTGGGAGTGCATTCCGACAAAGATCAGCAAAGGTAAGTGAAGATTTATGCTTTTTATGAGTTTTGTTGACTGCACAATTTGGCGGGTAACTGTATGGCTTGCTTTTGTGGCTGAACGCTGTTTTCAGATTATTGAATATTGTGTTTTGGCGAAAAGCTTTTTGAAATCTGACACAGCGGTTGCATTAAGAACAAGTGTATCTTTAATTCTATGTAAAACATGTATCTTTCATCAAAGTTTATGATGAGTATTTATGTTATTTGACGTGGCTCTCTGCAATTTCTCCGGATATTTTGGAGGCATTTCTGAACATGGCGCCAATGTAAACAGAGGTTTTTGGATATAAATATGAACTCAATCGAACAAGACATATATGTATCGTGTAACATGAAGTCCTATGAGTGTCATCTGATGAAGATCATCAAAGGTTAGTGATACATTTTATCTCTATTTGTGCTTTTTGTGACTCCTCTCTTTGGCTGGAAAAATGGCTGAATTTTTCTGTGAGTTGGTGGTGACCTAACATAATCGTTTGTGGTGCTTTCGCTGAAAAGCCTATTTGAAATCGGACACTTTGGTGGGATTAACAACAAGATTACCTTTAAAATGGTATAAGATACATGTATGTTTGAGGAATTTTAATTATGAGATTTCTGTTGTTTGAATTTGGCGCCCTGCACTTTCACTGGCTGTTGTCATATCATCCCGCTAACGGGAATTCAGACATAAGAAGTGAAGTTTAAAACCACTGGAACAGTGGTCAACTTTCCTGGTATTGGACTCAAGTGTATCTTGTCCCCACGTACAGTGAGGAAGATGGTTGGTGATGCAAAGAAAAATCTATGGGCCAAAATATGAGAATTACAGGACTCGGTCACATCTTCGGGTCAACAAGTATCCAAATCTACAATTAGACGCAACCTCCATGCCAATAGTCTCTGTGGGAAAAAAAGCCTTTATTGAGAGCGACCAAAAAATGTGAACGGCTGGAGTTTGCTAAATGGCATTGGCACATGGATTGGAACCGGTACTATGGTCAGATGAGAGAAAAATAGAGCTCTTTGGCCACACACACTAGTAGGGGGTTTGGCATTGAAAGAAGGATACAGATGCAGAAAATAACCTCATACCTACTGTAAAATATGTTGGTGGATCTTTGATGTTATGGGGTTGTTTCGCTTCCACTGGTCCTGGGGCCCTTGGTCAATGGCATCATGAACTTTACCCAGTACCAGGACATTTTAGCCAACAACCTGGTTGACTCTGCCGGGAGGTTGAAACTTGGCTTTAAGTGGATCTTCCACAAAGACAATAACCCCAAGCACACAACAACATCCACAAATAAATGGTTAATTCACAACAAAATCAACATTTTGCAATGGCCATCTCAGTCCCGGACTCAAAACCCCATTGAAAAGCTGAGGTTTGAATTGAAGAGGGCAGTCCGTAAGTGCAGACCGAAGGACATACATGATATGGAAAGATTCTGTAGGGAGGACTGCTCTAAGATCCTGCCCAATGTGTTATTCAGTCTCATAATACATTTATTACAAAGGCTCAGTGCTGCTATCCTCAGAAGGGGATGGTGCCGGTGTATTGAAAACAGCGGCATTTTATTACTTATTAAACAAAATGGTTAAATATAGCTCAGCATTTGTGTTATTTATTTTATAGTCTTTTTTTTGCTCATCTTCATCAAGGGTGATTATTTTGGACGCGACTGTATAGGTCAACGGGCTATCGTCCGCTGATCAGTTAACTGAGTAGATGATCAATATCAATGGGTTGTGATGATGATCCCCCCCACATGTCAGCCATCTTGCCAAATGAGGAACTTCGCTGGAGTTCGCTCTTTTTTTCTTCTTCCGCCTTCTCTCCACTCAACAATCTGTCTCCTTTATGACTATAACAGCAGCAATAATAACAGCGCTTGAGGTGACTTGCTCAGTGTGCATGTTGTGGCGCTAGAGACAGAGACCCAGTGTGTGTGTGTGTGTGTGTGTGTGTGTATGTGTGTGTGTGTGTGTGTGTGTGTGTGTGTGTGCAGTGCTACAGCTTCACGTCTTCATACTCCATTCCCTCTGTATAGGCCAAGGCTGGGATCGTTCCAATAGGTCCACAGGCTGACTGAGACTCTGGCGTTGTTCTTCTCTCCAAGGGAAAACCGGTAGTGCATGGAGAACACATGAGCTTATGTGAAGGAAGGAGAGCAGGGTACTGCGGTTGAGATTATGTGAAGGAAGGAGAGCAGGGTACTGCTGTTGAGATTATGTGAAGGAAGGAGAGCAGGGTACTGCTGTTGAGATTATGTGAAGGAAGGAGAACAGGGTACTGCTGTTGAGATTATGTGAAGGAAGGAGAGCAGGGTACTGCGGTTGAGATTATGTGAAGGAAGGAGAGCAGGGTACTGCTGTTGAGATTATGTGAAGGAAGGAGAGCAGGGTACTGCTGTGGATCAGGTGTAGGTAGGCCCCACTTTTATAGACTGTAGCTAGGACCCAGAGTTTTAAAGGTCAGGTTACAGGATAGGCCAGTTCTTATTCAAAACCACTGGTGGGAAAAGTACCCAGTTGTCATACTTGAATAAAAGTAAAGATAACTTAATAGAAAATGACTAAAGTAAATGTGAAAGTCACCCAGCAAAATACTACGTGAGTAAAAGTCTAAAAATATTTTGTTTTAAATATATTTAAATATCAAAAGTAAATCTAATTGCTCAAATATACTTAAGTATCAAAAGTAAAAGTTCAAGTATAAATCATTTCAAATTCCTTATATTAAGCAAACCAGACTGAACCGTTTTCTTGTTATTTTAATGTACAGATAGCCCTGTGGTACACTCCAACACTCAGACATAATTTACAAACGAAGCATGTGTGTTTACTGAGTCTACCAGATCAGAGGCATTAAGGATGACCAGGGATGTTGAGGATGACCAGGGATGTTGAGGATGACCAGGGATGTTGAGGATGACCAGGGATGTTGAGGATGACCAGGGATGTTGAGGATGACCAGGGATGTTGAGGATGACCAGGGATGTTGAGGATGACCAGGGATGTTCTCTTGATAAGTGCTTGAAATGGACCATTTTCCTGTCCTGCTAAGCATTCAAAATGGAACGAGTACTTTTGAGTGTCAGGGAAAATGTCTGGAGTAAAAAGTACATTATTTTCTTCAGGAATGTAGTGAAGTAAAAGTAAAAGTAGTCAAAAATATAAAAAGTAAATTAAAGTACAGATACCGCCAAAAAACTACTTAAGTAGTACTTTAAAGTATTTTTACTTAAGTACTTTACACGACTGTTCAAAACCAATAAAATGTAGTGATGATAGGGCTATGCCTGTGCCTTTAATTTCAATACAGTATATCTGCAATGATGTGATGGTTGACTGTGGTTGATGTGGTTATGCAGTGTCCTATAAAACTATACACCTATACCTTACCTAAACAGGTCTAAGTTTAAATACATCAAACTTGAATTCTCAAGAGGATCTTGATTTGTTGTGATGATTGAGGCATTATTATGATATAAACTGAGGCAGGAACTATGAGGACGAAAGAGCAGGAGGCAACGTTGATCTCTGGCTCCATCTACTGGTTACATAGATGCATCTCCTGACACAGACAAATGACGGTATATATGAACGTACACAGCCATTGGGATCACATGACACCATTCATTCCTTTGTGAAGACTCAATAGCCATTGAAGCCAAAAAGTCGGTTAAGATGGCGTCTCATTGAGACAGAACATAAACAGTTTGAGGTACTAGGAAGTGACGTTGCAGGCTAGCTCAGTGCTGCCCCCTCTCACTGAGTAACTCAAATTGAAGGCCCGACCAGGCTACTGCAGGCTGCCATAAATCAAATCAATCAAATGTAATTGTCACACACTTCGCAAACAACAGGTGTAATCTAACAGTGAAATGCTTACTTATGGGCCCTTCCCAACAATGCAGAATACAATGAATAATAATGATAGAAAAAATAGTAACACAAGGAATGCATACACAATGAGCAATGATAGCGTGGCAATATAAAGTGCCTTCAGAAAGTATTCAGACCCCTTGACTTTAAAAAAATGTTGTTACGCTACAGCCTTATTCGTAAATTGATTAAATACAAATAAAATCCTCAGTAATCTACACATAATAACCCAAAATGACAAAGCATAAACATGTTTTTAGAAATGTACAAATAAAAAACGGAAATACCATTATAACATAATTATTCAGACCCTTTTCTATTAGATTCGAAATGGAGCTTAGATGCATCCTGTTTCCAATGATCATCCTTGAGATTTTTCTACAATTTGTGGTAAATTCAATTGAACCGGACATGATTTGGAAAGGCACACACCTGTCTATATAAAGTCCCACAGTTGACAGTGCATGTCAGATTAAAAACCAAGCCATGAGCTCGAAGGAATTGTCCGTAGAGCTCCGAGACAGGATTGTGTCGAAGCACATATCTGGGAAAGGGTACCAAAAATTGTCTGCAGAACTGAAGGTCCCCAAGAACACAGTGGCCTCCATCATTCTTAAATGGAAGTTTGCAACCACCAAGACTCTTCCTAGAGCTGGCCCAATGGCCAAACTGAGCAACCGAGGGAGAAGGGCCTTGGTCAGGGAGGTGACAAAGAACCCAATGGTCACTGACAGAGCTCTAGAGTTCCTCTGTGGAGATGGGAGAACCTTACAGAAGTACAATCTCTGCAGCACTCCACAAATTAGGCCTTGATGGTAGAGTGGCCAGACGGAAACCACTCCTCAGTAAAAGGCACATAACAGCCCAAAGGCACCTAAAGACTCTCAGACCATGAGAAGCAAGATTCTCTGCTCTGATGAAACCAAGATTGAACTCTTTGGCCTGAATGCCAAGCGTCACGTCTGGAGGAAACCTGGCAACATCCCTACAGTGAAGCATGGTGGTGGCAGCATCATGCTGTGGGGATGATTTTCAGCGTCAGGGACTGGGAGACTGGTCAGAATCGAGGCAAAGATGAATGGAGCAAAGTACAGAGATCCTTGATGAAAACCTGCTCCAGAGTGCTCAGGACCCTAAGCACACAGCTAAGACAACGCAGGAGTGGCTTCTGGACAAGTCTCTGAATGTCCTTGAGTGGCCCAGCCAGAGCCCGGACTTGGAACCCGATCGAACATCTCTGGAGAGACCTGAAAATAGCTGTGCAACGACGCTCCCCATCCAACCTGACAGAGCTTGAGAGGAGCTGCAGAGAGAAACTCCTCAAATACAGTCTGCCAAGCTTGTGGTTATACCCAAGAAGACTTGATGCTGTAATCGCTGCCAAAGGTGCTTCAACAAAGTACAGAGTAAAGGATCTGAATACTTACGTAAATGTAATATTTCAGTTGTTTTCTTTTTATAAGTTAGCAAACATTTCTAAAAACCTCTTTCTGCTTCGTCATTATGGGGTATTGTGTGTAGATTGATCAGGAGAAAAAAAACTATTTAATCAAATTTACAACAAAGCCGTAACGTAACAAAATGTAACAAAAAGTCAAGGGGTCTGAATACTTTCCGAAGGCACTGTATATGGGGTACCAGTACCGAGTCGATGTGCAGGGTTACAAGGAATTTGAGGTAGATATGTACATTTAGGTAGTGGTAAAGTGACTAGGCAACAGGATAGATAATAGACAGTAGCAGCAGAATGTGTTGGCGTGTCAGTGTAAGTACTGTATGTGTGAGTGTGTAGGCATACTGTCTGAGTTATTGCAAAAAGGGTAACCTATTTAGCAGTCTTATGACTTGGGGGAAGAAGCTGTTCAGAAGCCTTTTGGTCCTAGACTTAGCGCTCTGGTACCGCTTGCTGTGCGGTAGCAGAGAGAACAGTCTGTGACTTGGGTGACTGCAGTCTGACAATTTTTAGGGCCTTACTATGACACCGCCTGGTATAGAGATCCTGGATGGCAGGGAGTTCGGCCCCCGTGGTGTACAGGACTGTACGCACTACCCTGTGCAGCGCCTTGCGGTCATCTGCCGAGCAGTTGCCGTACCAAGCAGTGATGCAGCCAGTTAAGATGCACTCAATGGTGCAGCTGTAGAACTTTTTGAGGATCTGAGGGCCCATCTTTTCAGCCTCCTGAGGGGGAAGTGGCATTGTTAGAACAGGGCTCCGGGCAGCCGAGCGGAAATGGAGGAAAACTCGCCTCCCTGCGGACCTGGCATCCTTTCACTCCCTCCTCTCTACATTCTCCTCTTCTGTCTCTGCTGCTAAAGCCAATTTCTACCACTCTAAATTCCAAGCATCTGCCTCTAACCCTAGGAAGCTCTTTGCCACCTTCTCCTCCCTCCTGAATCCTCCTCCCCCTCCTCCCCCCTCCTCCCTCTCTGCTGATGACTTCGTCAACCATTTTGAAAAGAAGGTCGACGACATCCGATCCTCGTTTGCTAAGTCAAACGACACCGCTGGTTCTGCTCACACTGCCCTACCCTGTGCTTTGACCTCTTTCTCCCCTCTCTCTCCAGATGAAATCTCGCGTCTTGTGACGGCCGGCCGCCCAACAACCTGCCCGCTTGACCCTATCCCCTCCTCTCTTCTCCAGACCATTTCCGGAGACCTTCTCCCTTACCTCACCTCGCTCATCAACTCATCCTTGACCGCTGGCTACGTCCCTTCCGTCTTCAAGAGAGCGAGAGTTGCACCCCTTCTGAAAAAACCTACACTCGATCCCTCCGATGTCAACAACTACAGACCAGTATCCCTTCTTTCTTTTCTCTCCAAAACTCTTGAACGTGCCGTCCTTGGCCAGCTCTCCTGCTATCTCTCTCAGAATGACCTTCTTGATCCAAATCAGTCAGGTTTCAAGACTAGTCATTCAACTGAGACTGCTCTTCTCTGTGTCACGGAGGCGCTCCGCACTGCTAAAGCTAACTCTCTCTCCTCTGCTCTCATCCTTCTAGACCTATCGGCTGCCTTTGATACTGTGAACCATCAGATCCTCCTCTCCACCCTCTCCGAGCTGGGCATCTCCGGCGCGGCCCACGCTTGGATTGCGTCCTACCTGACAGGTCGCTCCTACCAGGTGGCGTGGCGAGAATCTGTCTCCGCACCACGTGCTCTCACCACTGGTGTCCCCCAGGGCTCTGTTCTAGGCCCTCTCCTATTCTCGCTATACACCAAGTCACTTGGCTCTGTCATATCCTCACATGGTCTCTCCTATCATTGCTATGCAGACGACACACAATTAATCTTCTCCTTTCCCCCCTCTGATAACCAGGTGGTGAATCGCATCTCTGCATGTCTGGCAGACATATCAGTGTGGATGACGGATCACCACCTCAAGCTGAACCTCGGCAAGACGGAGCTGCTCTTCCTCCCGGGGAAGGACTGCCCGTTCCATGATCTCGCCATCACGGTTGACAACTCCATTGTGTCCTCCTCCCAGAGTGCTAAGAACCTTGGCGTGATCCTGGACAACACCCTGTCGTTCTCAACTAACATCAAGGCGGTGACCCGTTCCTGTAGGTTCATGCTCTACAACATTCGCAGAGTACGACCCTGCCTCACGCAGGAAGCGGCGCAGGTCCTAATCCAGGCACTTGTCATCTCCCGTCTGGATTACTGCAACTCGCTGTTGGCTGGGCTCCCTGCCTGTGCCATTAAACCCCTACAACTCATCCAGAACGCCGCAGCCCGTCTGGTGTTCAACTTTCCCAAGTTCTCTCACGTCACCCCGCTCCTCCGCTCTCTCCACTGGCTTCCAGTTGAAGCTCGCATCCGCTACAAGACCATGGTGCTTGCCTACGGAGCTGTGAGGGGAACGGCACCTCCGTACCTTCAGGCTCTGATCAGGCCCTACACCCAAACAAGGGCACTGCGTTCATCCACCTCTGGCCTGCTCGCCTCCCTACCTCTGAGGAAGTACAGTTCCCGCTCAGCCCAGTCAAAACTGTTCACTGCTCTGGCACCCCAATGGTGGAACAAACTCCCTCACGACGCCAGGTCAGCGGAGTCAATCACCACCTTCCGGAGACACCTGAAACCCCACCTCTTTAAGGAATACCTAGGATAGGATAAAGTAATCCTTCTAACCCCCCCCCCCCTTAAAAGAGTTAGATGCACTATTGTAAAGTGGTTGTTCCACTGGATATCATAAGGTGAATGCACCAATTTGTAAGTCGCTCTGGATAAGAGCGTCTGCTAAATGACTTAAATGTAAATGTAAATGTAAATTGTTGTGCCCTCGTCATGACTGTGTTGGTGTGTGTGGACCACGATAGGACAATGATCGGCAGACTTGATGATGGTGTTGGAGTCGTGCGCAGTCACTCAGTCGTGTGTGAACAGGAAGTACAGGAGGGGACTAAGCACGCACCCATGAAGGGCCCCTGTGTTGAGGGTCAGTGTGGCGGATGTGTTGTTGCCTACCGTCACCACTTGGGGTCATCCCTTCAGGAAATCCAGGATCCAGTTGCAGAGGGAGGTGTTCAGTCCCAGGAACCTTAGCTTAGTGATGAGCTTGGAGGCCACTATTTGTTGTTGTAAGCTGAGCTGTAATCAATGAACAGCATTTTCACATAGGTGTTCCATTTGTCCAGGTGAGAAATTGAGATTGCCTCATCTGTGGATCTGTTTGGGCGGTATGTGAATTGGAGTGGGTCAAGGGTTTCTGGGATGATGGTTTTGATATGAGCCATGACCAGCCTTTCAAAGCATTTCATGGCTACAGATGTGAGTGCCAGGGGCAATAGTCATTTATATAGGTTACCTTGGCGTTCTTCAGCACAGGGACTATGGTGGTCTGCTTAAAACATGTAGGTATTACAGACTGCGTCAGGGAAAGGTTGAAAATGTCAGTGAAGAAAGGCACTTGCCAGCTGGTCAGTGCATGATCTGAGTGCGCATCCTGTTAATCCGTCTGGCCCTGCGGCCTTGAGAATGTTAACCTGTTTAAAGATCTTACTCACATCGGCAAAGGAGAGCGTGATCAGCTGGTGCTCTCACACATGATTCAGTGTTGCTTGCCTCGAAGCGAGTATAGAAAGCATTTCGCTCGTCTGCTAAGCTCACAAACTAAATAACAAAATTGGTTAGGAGCCCGATAATTGCGGCTATGCATCCAAGCGCCATCTTTATACAACAATTAGCAACTAAATTAGCGGGTTAGCATTTATTGAGATGACTCATGTACTGGATGCAGCGGTCACAAGCTGCATAGCCACAAAGTCATAAAATCTGATTTTAAACCTAACCCTAACCACAATGTTAAACCCCAATGTCTAACACTTACAGTACCTTAAATTAAGTCCAAAAAGCACATTTTCGTTTTCATTAAGTTTTACAATATAGCTATTTTTGACTTTGCAGCTGGTCCGTCGAGCAGAAACCGCTCATTTCTGCCTCCAGGGCAAGACTCAGGACAATAAATGTCAAACTGAACTAAATTGTACCTTCTTTGTGTGATTTAAAATAAAAAAAATCAAGGACATACATTTGGTGTATTAGAAGGAACTTTTGGTAACATGATTGTCTTTCAAACATTTATTTTATTTACACAAAGATTGACCACGAAGATCACCTTTTTAAAATCACCATAACAGGGGATACTGTTCTGTTCTAACGATGCCTGCAGTACCTGCGGTTGCCCTTGAACCTCCGTGGTTTCAATGAAGGGGCAGTTGCTTTCCCCTGACACAGACACGACACACACACACATTTTACTATCCTAGTGAGGACCAAACAACTGATTCACATTCAAAATCCTATTTTCCCTAATCCCTAATCCTAATCCTAGCTCCTAAACCTAATTCTAACCCTAACTCCTAAGCCTAAAATAGCCTGTTTCCTTGTGGGTACCGGTGAAATGTTCCCACTTGTCACACACACACACACACACACGCACACACACACACACACACACAGTTTCTAAAACATTTCTGTGCACAAGAAGCATCATTGAGAATTGATATAGAACAATAGGCTCAAAAGACAAAAAGAACAAATAAAGCATATTTTCTTAGGGTTTAATTAAAAGCCAGGTGAAACATTAAAATACTGAAACGGCAAAAAAATTATACTTTGTTTCCTTTTTCATTTCATTTTTTACAAATCAGTGGTTAAAAAATATTACAAAGGATTATTCAAAACATTTTTGCAAAAGCAGCAAAACATTCTGATTGTTGTCTTTTAAAAAAGCCCTTAATATTGTGTGTATGTGGTGTGTTGTGTGTGTGTCTGTGTGCTTTTTCAGTTTCATAAACATATTAACACAAGCAGTTAATACCAATATTCATTTGAAATGAGAAGAGGGAAGCAAAAGTGCATATTAATACGATGTATAAGTCACACTGAAAATGTCACAGAGCAGAGATACACCTACAACCTACCAAGGCTTCTGTCCCTCCCCCTCCCAGCTCTCTCTGTCCTGGGCTAATGACGCCTTCATGTGCTCATTGGAACTATTAAAACTCTAAAATGTGCCACTTGCTAACTGGTTGTAGTTATACACGTGCCCCGTTCCACAAGTTAGCAAGTCGGAAATTTCGGAGTTTCCGAGTTCCAACTTGCAAGTGAACACGGCGTAACACACAGTTTTGGGTCAAACAAGTGGAGATTAGGTTTACAAAATTAACTGTAGAGTATCATTGCGGCAGAGGAGCAGTTCCGCCATTTTGTGTAAAAAAATGGTAGACACTGTAGTGCTCAACATCACATGTTGTGGATGCTGTCTCCTTCTTTATTGGTGGGACTCCCCGCCCTACACCTTGGGAAGGTTCACAACATCTCTAATGAATAGCCCAGTTCTACACTAGTGCCATCTCTGCCACAAGGAGAGAGAGAGCGAGAGAGCAGGAGCCAGAGTTGGGTTGAAGCCATTTGTGACTGCTGAGGCAAGCTGGTAAAACTTGGTTTAATAATCCATTAGTACACACACGGTGTAAACTTAAGGCTACATAATAAACAGAAAGTGCATGCCTCGACAGACTGCCACGTGCAAAAGATCCATGTGTTCATGAACCTGAAACCTGTTGGTTCTCAATGTCTTCTCAACAATTTAGTATCTACAGCCTAGCTTGGTTTGGATGATGTGACGACAAGGTTTGGGTGACATATTTGTAAAGCTCCAAGTCAGGGGCCTTATGCACTGTGTACCCCACAGCTACTGTAGACTACTGTAGGCCTCAACAACATATAGCCCCTTTGGTACACAGCATAGGATGGCGGAATCATTGGTCAATCCACAGGCACTAAGAGACAAGGAGGAAACCTGCCTATGCGCATGTGTTTTTAGCCTGCATGGTGGGTGCCAACCTGAACCCAGAAGGCAGTGGTTTGGAGGCCCCTCCTCATATGTACAGTAAGCCTATAGAGTACCATGCTATGAGTCATAATCGTTTTTCCACCATTCATTTTTACCATGTTATGTATTATGTACTATGTAAACTGTCTTGTGCATGTTTTAAATTGACACAAAACCAGTTAGCAAAGGTGTCAGTTATAGATGACGTGCATGAGCTTGCAGGGATTTGTAGTCTTGCGTGATGTCTACTTTGATGCTGATTAGAATTTTCGAGTCTGAAAGTAAACAGAGCTAAATATAGTTATAAATGTTACCTTGTCCGACAGATATTTACATGGTTATCAAAACGCCAAGCCAGGGTCAGTCTACACGAAACACATCCCTTATTTTAAGTGTTTCTAAAATTCCTGAACAGAAAAATGAATGGTGGAAAAAACAATTGGAACCATTTCCCTGTTTGACCGCTAGAGGCTCTACAGGAGGGCTCAGGGAGACAGGCAACAGCACGAGGTTATCTCGAAAGGCACAGGAGACGCCAGACTAGGGGCAAACAAAAACAACAAGGGGTTCTCTGTCAGTAAGCGGCATGTTCGAAAATATTCTTCAAATTCTCAGCAATACTCATGTTTTCTTTGGCCAATACTACACTCTTGAGCTGATACAAATTAAGGTGATGTGAAAGTGACATCAAAAGAGTCTGGACTTAACGTTATGTTTCAAATTATAGTTACAGAAATAGGCCAATAGGGGGCAATGTGGGTCAACTATTGATAGCTGTTCAAAGCCAAACGGTAATTTGTTTCCTTGTGCATACATACATTTCAGCCCAATCAAAACATTCCTCTCACTGTAGCTCCCAAGGCTGCCCGATTTATAAATAGGACATTCCCAAGGTGTATGAATTCATAGAGTGTTAGAACGTGAGCAAACTACATACTCTACTAGCACCCGAGATGTCAAATCCTGTGGAAACCATGGTCCCACACCTGGTAAAATACTGCTTTAACACGGTACAAGAAGCAACACATCTTGCTAACGTCCATAACTATTGTCATTAGTTATTGACATGTACACATATTCCTGTGTACCCCTCAATGTTGTGATGAGATCCCAATGATGTTACATTTAGGCTGTACTCAACCCAACTGAACATATGATGATAATATTATATACAATTACAATAGTATGATTGACTTGAGAGGCGTCACACATAATAGACAGAGGCTTCCATTTGAGCCACTAATACTACAATACTACAGCTGAGCACAGTTTGCCTTTGCATGTGAGCATGACGAGACAGATACACACTCAATAAAGCCCAGAAAGCCACATGGACAGTTAAGGGAGAAAGGAAGATCCCCATGCTACAAAATATCACTTAAAAAAAAAAAAAAAAACCTCGTTAAAGAATTGTCCACGCCAAGCACAAAAAGTCAGAGCTAAAAAGACACAAAAGGAAGAAGAGTGCAATCCGACACTGAAAACCAGCGAAAAGTGCCATTACAAAACCAAAATTAGACCATGACGCAAAAATAATAACCACATCCCACAAGTGTTGAACAGCATTCACACAAGGCAACCAGTATTCTCATAGTAAGCTTTAGTATCCCCTAGATCACAGGTGTCTAAACCTTGGTCACTAGGGCATTACAGAGGGTAATCTGCTGGTTTGTAGTGGCAGACTAAATCAGTTTCCCCAAACAGAAACAGTCTGAGAGAACTTACAATACTGACAGCCCCTTCACCTACTAACGTACGGCCTGTGTTTTCACTGACCACCCCGAAGACCCAGAGACTCTCCGGGAGCACCGCTGGGGTCTGCAGCCCCGGAGGGAGACTCAGACGTGGGAGGAAGACGAGGGAGAGACCTGCCTCTCTGGCCTGGGTGGGTGAGACTGGGTGTGTAAGCATTACCAGAGACTGAATCAATCAGCTCTACTATTATCCTTTGCAGAACCTGTCTGCAACTGTATACCACTACCTTACACTGTACTCCGCTTCCTAATAGTGGATGTGCACTTCCATGAGGGAAGGCTTTGTAGGGCATGTCTACCATTAGTAAGACAACTTTAATAGCTCATCCTTGGGGCATTGAAAGGTGTCATGGAAGTCAAATATCTCTATGTCCCCATGTCAACCCCAGATGAATGTTCCAATATCCTAGTCCGAAATAGGGGCGTAAGGACTATTTCCGTGTTCCAATTCCAAATATGCAGGTTTGCAGGTTTTTTTTGGGGGGGTAAAAATCAGCCCAATTCTCACTTGGGTCTCGTGAGATCCTATCGCATAGCTATTTCAGTAGCTGTTGATGACTAGAACACGCATCCCGTGAAGAAAAGCTAAAAAAAAGAGCCACGCTTCACGCCATCCATCTATCTCCCACAGTCACCTGGGTAAAGCCGGGGGGTGGAAATCTCAAACCCACTAATAGAACGACGGTGGTAAAGAAAAACGCGTCACAAAGTCTCCTCTTTTCACATATCTACCACTTTTGTGCAAAAAGGCGGCAATAAAATAGAGTAATAATGCTTTGTTAGTTATTGTTTTCTTCTTCCAACATGCCTGTTGTAATACACAATGTCTTGGATTGATTAAGATCTTGAAGGCGCAGTGGGTTATTAAGATGTTCGCAGCCGTCCAAAATCCAACTCCATAGCATTCAACTGAAAGATGGAGCTAGACATTCCCTTTGTGAACAAATGGCTGAAACGGCACACTCCCTCACAATGAAAACAGAACTGCACTCTGCAGCGCAAGAAATTGAAAGCAAGTGAAATATTTGGTCTAATACAGCATTGAAAACGACAGCATGTGGTTAAATAGATGGAAAGATTCAACTTTTAAGTGTAGCTCTACTCATACTGAAAAGACCAACATTGAAATTCATAATACTATGAATATATTCACTAACCTAAAGTCTATTAGACACCTTTGAATAAGAAAAAAATAACCCTAGTGCATCACATCTGAACGTAACACTATATGTGTAGATTGAAAGATTTCCGTATATTAACACTGACGAAGGACTGGGCAGACATAAACCCCCCAAAAATTGTGGACCGAAAAGACAGGTACAAGTGTAAATTTTGTGTGTGTATGTATGTATGTATGTTTAAAGTGTGTGTGTCATAAACATACTGTCATTTTAGTGGACATCCTGAGTACCATTTTCAATTCCAGCTAAAGGAGTAGAAGTCCTGCAGTGACACCTGGGTTTTACCTGACATTGCAGCTTAATAAAAACATGCTGAGGGGGATCAAAAAGTTATCTTCCTCTATTCCTAATACCGTATTCCCTTCCTCCCCATATTTGCCATGTTATGGAGGAGGCAAGGAGAGGATGGCAAGGAGACACAAGGGAGAGAACATGTCCCCAGCTTCATTTTTTGGTATAATACATGTGCTTTCAACACTCAGTTGAGGACCAACAACTACAGTTGACTTTCAAATACAGCTGTAATAAAATAAAGTTAAAAGAAACTAGAATTAAGGATATATGCAGGCAGGGGAGAAAACTCCTGTTTGCTCCCGGTGAGGGTTGATGATGGAACCCTGAGCAGTGCTGCCCCCTGTGGTACGGGGGAGTTAAGGCAGGCTGGCTGAGCGGCACCCTAGTGGTCAATTAAGACAGAGCAAGAAGAAATCTGTTCAGTTCGGCTTCTTACTCCCTCCCATGGCAGTGGTATAAAAAAGCCCTCTGATACAGAATTGCTATCAAGTGTTCACTTTGAATGTCATTGAGGGGGATTTGTTCAGCACTGTTGGCCTCTCCTCTTGGTGTTATGTGGGGGATCACGATGGGTACTTGAACCGCAAACCACCACCTTTGCTTGAGCAGGTACCTAAACCCAGACTACCACGTCTACTGCCCCTCCCTTGCACAGCTGATTCTAGAACAGTCTAGGGCAACATTTGGGATTCAAACCTCCAACATGGAGCTTCACTGGGATGAAACCCGGGAGAAAACAAAAATGGTGTCAAACCTGTCCAAAGTGGAGGACAAAGTCTGTGGAAGAGAAGTCAGACAGGCATAGGTGGTGGTCAGAGACTCTGAGGCAAAACACCCAACTCTGGGATGGGCTCTACTCTCATGTCAAATCCCTAAGCGAAATAAAACCAAACAAAGCATCCTTCCGTGTGTGTCGAAGCAGAACTGGCGCCCCCTGGCTGCTGGTCTTGTCCAGTGCGCTAACAGTCTAATAGACGTGAAGGCAGAGGTAACCTCCCCATAGGGGAGTCTTAGCAGTGGTCTGTGGAATGGTCTTTAGCTTCTGTGTGACTGAGGGGCAGAGAGAGAGAGCCCTTTTGTTCCCAGTCTCGTCACCCCCAGGCTGGTGGGTGGATCTCAGGGGGAGGAGGCAGCACTGGACTGGTCACTGAGGCCCAGCGAGGTGAGACCATCTTGGGCACAGAGAACTGCCCAAGCCTGGCCTATAACCACCCACCCAAACCCACACACAATCGTACAGAAGGTAGACTTGGCTCTCCCGTCATGGAGAGGTGCTAGACTCATAGCTGGCTTCCTCAGTCTGGGGTGAGGGGTGAGAGGTCAGAAGCAGGAGGGGTCATGGAGGGGTGACAGCCTCAGGAGACGTGGGGCGAGGAGGACGGGTGTCTCGAGAAGCACCAGCCTCTCTTGGTGCGCAGCTTGCGTAGGATCTCCTCCTCGCGCTCGCGCTCCTTCTGAGAGCGCAGGTAGCGGTCCTCCTCCTTCAGGAACCACACTGGAGGCCACCGCTGCTTCTCAAAGTGCCTCTGGTTATCTACATGCAGAGAGAGAGGGGGGAGAGAACGTAAGAGATACATAAATAGATATAGAAAGAGAAAGAAAGCGTGAATATAAGGGACCAAAAAGTAACGTGAGAGACAAGTGAGAGATGGGGAGCGAAGTTGGGGATTGGAGGTGGGACTGGAGGTACAAAGGAGATGAAAAATGTAGAATAGAGCGGATGAGGAGACACACAAAGACGTAGACTAGAGAGAGGGAATGCTGTCTGTACCTGGAGACATGACCTTCATGTCTTTAGGGAACTTGCGACAGACGCTGTTGTAGTTGGTGCAGATGTGATGGAGACACCAGGCATACAACTGCTTGGCATTGTGGAACTGCAAGGGATGAATGAATAGGTGATCAGTCCATCAAAAAGGTCCAATGAAAAAAAAAAGACCTCAAACTTTCTTACTTTACAAATAAGAAAGATGAACTTGAATGGGAAGTGGACAAATGACTTTTAAAGATGAATGTCACCTGTCATTGTAGAACAAAGTTTTCTACAGTTGGGTATCTGATATAGGCATGAACTATAGGGTGGTCCGATCCTTCTTGGATATCAATTAGAATGATCTCTCCAGTGAAATAGTATTTTCCGAACAACAAAATGTAGCATTTGTATTATGTGTATTGCTGTAACAGTGTCATCAGTACAACTGTCATTCAGAGTATACGGTACGTGTAAAGACTCACCTGAGCCAACTCCAGGTAAGCCAGCACCTGTCCGTCGATGTCCACTCCCTTCATCGCCCACTGGAGCAGCTCATTCACAGCATGCTGCTCTGTGAGGGCAACAAGGCGTGGCAGACACAGCCGGTTGGATAGGACGATAAGCTCAATAGGCTCCAGGTCAGGACAGGGCGAAAGCAGCCCACTGTACATGAACTCCAACACTGCACGCATACAGGAGCTACTGGTGTCAGGGATGGACACCTGGAGGAGGGGGAGAGGGGGGGGGGAGAAAGTTGGATAGAGAGATTCACATTTTGTGAATTAGAAAATAATAATACTATGTCTTCTAAACTCAGCAAAAAAAGAAACGTCCTCTCACTGTCAACTGCGTTTATTTTCAGCAAACGTAACACGTGTAAATATTTGTATGAACATGACAAGATTCAACAATTGAGACATAAACTGAACAAGTTCCACAGACATGTGACTAACAGAAATGTAATAATGTGTCCCTGAACAAAGGGGGGGGGGGTCAAAATCAAAAGTAACAGTCAGTATCTGGTGTGGCCACCAGCTGCATTAAGTACTGCAGTGCATCTCCTCCTCGTGGACTGCACCAGATTTGCTAGTTCTTGCTGTGAGATGTTACCCCACTCTTCCACCAAGGCACACTTGCAAGTTCCCTGACATTTCTGGGGGGAATGGCCCTAGCCCTCACTCTCCTATCCAACTGGTCCCAGACGTGCTCAATGGGGATCCGGGCTCTTCGCTGGCCATGGCAGAACACTGACATTCCTGTCTTGCAGGAAGGAAATCACAGAACGAGCAGTGGCATTGTCATGCTGGAGGGTCATGTCAGGATGAGCCTGCAGGAAGGGTACCACATGAGGGAGGAGGATGTCTTCCCTGTAACGCACAGCGTTGAGATTGCCTGCAATGACAACACGCTCAGTCCGATGATGCTGTGACACACCGCCCCAGACCATGAAGGACCCTCCACCTCCAAATCGATCCCGCTCCAGAGTACAGGCCTCGGTGTAATGCTCATTCCTTCGACGATAAACGCGAATCCGACCATCACCCCTGGTGAGACAAAACGGCGACTAGTCAGCATCACTACTCTGGACGGTTCTGACTTAGAATATGTGGACAACTACAAATACCTAGGTGTCTGGTTAGACTGTAAACTCTCCTTTCAGACTCACATCAAACATCTCCAATCCAAAGTTAAATCTAGAATTGGCTTCCTATTTCGCAACAAAGCATCCTTCACTCATGTTGCCAAACATACCCTTGTAAAACTGACCATCCTATCCTCAACTTCGGCGATGTTATTTACAAAATAGCCTCCTACTCAATAAATTGGATGCAGTCTATCACAGTGCCATCCGTTTTGTCACCAAAGCCCCATATACTACCCACCACTGCGACCTGTACGCTCTCGTTGGCTGGCCCTCGCTTCATACTCGTCACCAAACCCACTGGCTCCAGGTCATATACAAGACCCTGCTAGGTAAAGTCCCCCCTTATCTCAGCTCGCTGGTCACCATAGCAGCACCCACCTGTAGCACGCGCTCCAGCAGGCATATCTCTCTGGTCACCCCCAAAACCAATTCCTCCTTTGGCCGCCTCTCCTTCCAGTTCTCTGCTGCCAATGACTGGAACGAACTACAAAAATCTCTGAAGCAGGAAACACTTATCTCCCTCACTAGCTTTAAGCACCAGCTGTCAGAGCAGCTCACAGATTACTGCACCTGTGCATAGCCCATCTATAATTTAGCCCAAACAACTACCTCTTCCCCTACTGTATTTATTTATTTATTTAGCTTCTTTGCACCCCATTATTTCTATTTCTACTTTGCACATTCTTCCACCGCAAAGTGGTGTTTTACTTGCTATATTGTATTTACTTCGCCACCATGGCCTTTTTTTGCCTTTACCTCCCTTATCTCACATCATTTGCTCACATTGTATATAGACTTATTTTTCTACTGCATTATTGACTGTATGTTTGTTTTACTCCATGTGTAACTCTGTGTTGTTGTATGTGTCGAACTGCTTTGCTTTATCTTGGCCAGGTCGCAATTGTAAATGAGAACTTGTTCTCAACTTGCCTACCTGGTTAAATAAAGGTGAAAAAAAAGAGCACTTTCTGACAGTCCTCTCTGGTCCAGCGACTGTGGGTTTGTGCCCATACGCGACGTTGTTGCCGGTGATGTCTGGTGAGGACCTGCCTTACAACAGGCCTAAGAGCCCTCAGTCCAGCCTCTCTCAGTCTACTGTGGACAGTCTGAGCACTGATGGAGAGATTGTGCGTTCCTGGTGTAACTCGAGCAGTTGTTGTTGCCATCCTGTACCTGTCCTGCAGGTGTGATGTTCGGATGCACCGATCCTGTGCAGGTGTTATTACACATGGTCTGCTGCCACTGCGAGGACGATCAGCTGTCCTTCCTGTCTCCCTGTAGCTCTATCTTAGGCGTCTCACAGTACGGACATTGAAATGTATTGCCCTGGACACATCTGTAGTCATCATGCCTCCTTGCAGCATGCCTAAGGCACATTTATGCAGATGAGTAGGGACCTTGGGCATCTTTCTTTTGGTCTTTATCCAGAGTCAGTAGAAAGGCCTATTTAGTGTCCTAAGTTTTCATAATTGTGACCTTAATTGCCTACCCTCTGTAAGCTGTTAGTGTCTTAACGACCATTCCACAGGTACATGTTCATGAATTGTTTATGGTTAATTGAACAAGCATGGGAAACAGTGTTTAAACCCTTTACAGTGAAGATCTGTGGAGTTATTTGGATTTTTACGAATAACCTTTGAAAGACAGGATGCTGAAAAAGGGCAGTTTCTTAGTTGAGTAGTTATTTAAGTGATAATGCCAGAGAAGGCGGTGTTTGGAGGATATATTTGCACGGGTGTTGTTAGGCCCGAGACTAAGTTTATGAGAACAAATTTGTTTACATCCTGTTATTGTGCATTTCTCCTTCGCCAAGATAATCCATCCAGTTGACAGGTGTGACATATCAAGAAACTGATTAAACAGCATGATCATTACACAGGTGCACCTTGTTCTGGGGACAATAAAAGGCCACTCTAAAATGTGCAGTTTTGTCACACAACAATACCACAGATGCCTCAAGTTCTGGTGGACATTCCTGCTCACTGAAGGAATGTCCACCATTCCATAATGTATTTTTTATAGAATTTGGCAGTATGTCCAACCGGCTTCACAACTGCAGACCACATGTAATCACACCAGCCCAGGACCACCACATCTGGCTTCTTTACCTGCGGGATCATCTGAGACCAGCCACCCGGACAGTTGATAAAACTGAGGAGTATTTCTGTCTGTAATAAAGCCCTTTTGTAAGAAAAAACTCCTTCTGATTGGCTCATGTGAAATCCATAGATTAGGGCCTATTAAATGTATTTCAATTGACATATTTCCTTATATGAACTGTAACTCAGTAAAATCGTTGAGATTGTTGCATGTTGCATTTATATTTTTGTTCAGTATAGATTGATATATAGTCCTATACTGTATATAGATGTCCTATCCTACCTCTTTCAGGTAATACATTCAATGCAGCATTAGCCTTATATTTAGCTAATTCATGATTGGTTATGAATAATAAGCTTCTAACGTATAGCCTCTGTCTTTTGCGCAATACACAAGCGCCTGTGCTCCGCTGGCCTCTCCTTAAAAAACACTCCTTAGCTCTTGGAGTCCCATGCAGGAAAAGCTAGACTAGAATAGCTTGCTGGACATCATTTATTTATTTTTTCATTTCTTATACCAAGACTATTCCAAGGGAAGCACGCTCTTTTTTTTGCTGAATGTTAAATACAGTAGCCCAGTAGAACTCACGGGTAGTTTGAAAGAAGAACGCACGATGGCGGTAGGCTATAGCAGTTATTTATTCAGACCCATAGCCATTCCATCTTCGTGAAGAGAAGTGATCGACATCTGCATCTAATTCTAGTACTATATTGTAAGAATGTCATTAGAATGATGGACAAGGACAACACAACGTATTCCATTTAACTGTTGAAAGCGAGGAAGGAAAGAAGCAACAAGAGACAGAAAGAGGAGGTAGGCTAATAGCATTAGGGGAAACATTATGAAAAGGTATATATGCGTCAACCTACTAATTATACAAATAGGCCCTAGTATATTTCAAAATTCAAATCAAATTCAATAGCCTATACTTGTAACTTTGTGCTAAACCAGAATTGCATGTTTTCTTCTGCTTTACCATGGTTTGAACGACGTGCATAATTCCAGCCCATACAATACAGTAATACAGTTCACACTCAAAAATTAGCCTACTGGAGATGGTTTCATGTATTTACCCAGGAGAGCTAGCCACATCTATGTGATTTTATGTTTTTCTTTGTGCAGTAGCCTAATGTGCAGTAGCCTACATCATATACAGTGCATTCGGAAAGTATTCAGACCCCTTCACTTTTTCCACATTTTGTTACGTCACAGCCTTATTCTAGAAGAGATTACATATTTTCTTCACCTCAATCTACACATATTACCCCATAATGACAAAACAGAAAGAGATTATTGTTTTGCAAATGTAATAAACTGAAAAAGGACATTTACATAAGTGCTTCACCATAGGGATGGTGCCAGATTTCCTCCAGACGTGACACTTTGCATTCAGGCCAAAGAGTTCAATCTTGGTTTCATCAGACCAGAGAATCTTGTTTCTCATGTTCTGAGAGTCTTTAGGTGACTTTTGACAAACTCCAAGCGGGCTGTCACGTGCCTTTTACTGAAGAGTGGCTTCCGTCAGGCCACTCTACCATAAAGGCCTGATTGGTGGAGTGCTGCAGAGATGGTTGTCCTTCTGGAAGGTTCTCCCTTCTCCACAGAGGAACTTTGGGGCTCTGTCAGAGTGACCATCAGGTTCTTGGTCACCTCTCTGACCAAGGCCCTTCTCCCCCGATTGCTCATGGTGGTTCCAAACTTCTTCCATAAGAATGAGGGAGGCCACTGTGTTCTTGGGAACCTTCAATGCTGCAGAAATGTCTTGATACCCTTCTCCAGATCTATGCCTCGACACAATCTATGGACAATTTCTTCGACCTCATAGCTTGGTTTTTGCTCTGACATGCACTGTCAACTGTGGGTCCTTACATAGACAGGTGTGTGCCTTTCCAAATCATGTCCAATCAATTGAATTTACCACAGGTGGACTCCAATCAAGTCGTAGAAACATCTCAAGGATGATCAATGTAAACAGGATGCACCTGAGCTCAATTTGAAGTCTCATAGCAGAGGGTCTGATTACTTATGTAAATAAGATATATTTTTAAACATTTTAATACATTTGCAAAATTGTCTACAAACTGTTATGGGGAATTATGTGTAGGCTCTGTACTGTATTTGGTCTTTTTTGGGCTTGTGCTCATTAAATACCATTAATGTAGGGCTCATAAAATGTATTTAATATATGGCTCATCAGGCTCAGGTAGCATCAGGTTAGAATTTTTATGCTCTAATCAAATCCAGACATATTTATATGCTTTAATGCTTTTGAATGACATTTCCTGTTTTGGCAGGAAATACCGGGTTACCCCGGAAAAAGTAATTTATTCTCGGGATGGAACATTTGCAATATCCCAGGAAAATATTCAACTTTAACACCAACCTTCAATGTAAGGGCATTGGTGGGTGGATCTCGTAAGTAAAGTGATGTCAGAGTGATGTCACAGGAAGTAGCGTGGGTGAATGGGGTTGTGCAAGGTGAAGGGCAGTCCGTCTCCAGTTCGAGTAGAACCTTTTGATCCTGCCAGAGATGAAAGCCCCGGCCTGCCAGGGGGGCGTTGAAGCTAGCTAGCGCTGTAGCTAAGGGTAACAACCTCAAAGCACCCCAGAATAACCACACTGGTCCAGTCGCCGCACGTGGCATAGATGGCTTGGATGTCATTGTGGGACAGAGCTTGAAGCAGAGCTGTGGGATGGACCGAGGAGAAAACACCTCTGACTGGACCATTTACGTAAGCACATCCAAAATGGAGCAGTACACACAAAAATAAAAGGCTAATGTGTCCCCATATCCAGATAAAACAAGTACAAAAGTACAGCTGCAGAAAAGAAGGTAATATTCGCTCACTGTTTGCTTCTCACTGTGTCCTGCTCCAATAAGATTGTCTGTTGTTGGAGCAGTAGCACACAGGCTGATCAGAGCTACCCATACAGGCAGAATGGGCTGGGCTGAGGTGCAATAGACATGTGGCTGTGTGGTTCTTTGAAGAGTTCGGTTCAGGAAAACATTTAACCTCACGCACACCGGATCAGTGTTCATTTTGTCAACAATAGCCATGACGAAAGATACTCGTCAACAACCTATTTTTCCTGACTAAAACTATGACGACAATCAGACAAAATGCCCATGCAAAAAAACGATTACAAATCACTTCTCATTTTAGAAAGAGACGAGAATTCCATGCGAGATCAATGGACATATCATTTGACATGAAGCTGCTTTTCATCAGTTTTGTCCAATCCTAAACATGCATGCAGAACATCCTCTCATTGGCAGAATTGACATCTTTCAGCTGCAGGGTCAGATTGAGCTGATCTGCCCAGCCCTCCTACACAGCTCCCAGGTGGCCACTTATGTCACTCGTCAATCTTTTGAACTGATGCGAAGCCAGGACATTTGACTTGTAACTAACCTCAACTATACTTAACAAAAATATAAACGCAACATGTAAAGTGTTGGTCCCATGTTTCATGAGCTGAAATAAAAGACCCCAGTAATTTTTCATATGCACAAAAAGCTTATTTCTCTAATATTTTGTGGACGAATTTGTTTACATCCCTGTTAGTGAGCATTTCTGGTTTGCAAAGATAAGCCATCCGTCATTGAAACTGATGCATGTCAAGTTTATATTTTTGTTCAGTATAGAAAGAATGTTTAACCTCTCTCTTACTTTCATGTAGGCTATTTTCGCTTTGATCACATCCGAAGTCCTACTTTTCCATGTGCGCTTCTATTCATTCATTCATCTCGCGCTGCGGTCCTCGAATGTGAGTTGCGGTTGCCTTATTCTACAGGGAAAATGAATGCTATTTGTTGAATATTAGGAGGACAGTAATAGCTTTGGAATTTTTGGAAAGCTCAAATTCTACCCTTTAAGGAAACCAACTTATTTACCCCCTTGTTGGTTATGGCGGGGAGAAAATCAGAGCTGTTAATTGTATAACCTGTAGCCAAGGCTTTAAGCCTATATGGTTAACTATGGCTGGCATTAGTTACAATCAGCTACAATATCAATCTATACGAGGGGATAGTAGGCCTAGTTGGACAAGGCCATCTGCCTAAATATTCATTATTTAATAGAAGAAAATACACTGACTATTATGTGACTAAAATGGTTGTGACTAAAACTAGCCAAAAATGGTCTAGTTTAAGTCGACTGATAATGACTAAAACTAACAATGGATGAAATGACTAAAATGTGACTAAGACTAAAAGGTATTTTAAGACTAAAACTAAATCAGCTGCCAAAATGAACACTGCCACTGGAGAAAAGTGTCCGAGGAGAAGTTCTGTTAAGAAAATACCAGATTCATGAAGACTACTCTATCCTTAGTGCAGTGTATTAGTTGACGGTAGGCCATGACCCCCCCCCTCCATCTTGAAACTTGTTCAGAACCTGGAGAGGGTCCAAGTGTGTTTCTCTCCTGAGAGGAGAGCAAACAAAAGGGACACTTATTCCCACTGCCACAGTGACGGCCAAGGAGTTTACAGGGGGCGATTTTGGGAGGGATAGAAAGAAAACTGCTGGGACTGCAGATTGCAACATCGGACCATGGTAAAGACCATGGTAAACACACATGCGCACACACAGCATATACATTTTTTTAAACTTTGCACCACTCTGAACGCTAGGGGTTGTTAAGCAATAAGGCACAAGGGGGTGCGGTATATGGCCAATATACCACGGCTAAGGGCTGTATCCAGGCACTTCGCAACATATGGTGGTGGTAAAAGTACCCAATTATCATACTTGAGTAAAAGTAAAGATATCTTAATAGAAAATGACTCAAGGTAAAGTGAAAGTCACCCAGTAAAAGTCTAAAAGTATTTGGTTTTAAATATACGTAAGTATAAAAGTTAAAGTATAAATCATTTAAAATTGCTTACAATGTGTTTAGTGAGATCTGAGGCAGTAGGGATGACCACTCACTCTTGATAAGTGAGTGAATTGGACCATTTTCCTGTCCTGCTAAGCATTGAAAATTAAAAAGGTAATTTTGGGTGTCAGGTAAAATGTATGGAGTAAAAAGTACATTATTTTCTTTAGGAATGTAGTGGAGTAAAAGTACAAGTTGTCAAAAATATAAATAGTATAGTACAGATATAAAAAAAACTACTTGAGTATTTTTTATGTTTTATTTTATTTAACTAGGCAAGTCAGTTAAGAACAAATTCTTATTTACAATGACGGCCTACCCCGGCCAAACCTGGAAGACGCTGGACCAATTGTGCGCCGCCCTCTGGCACTCCCAATCACAGCCGGATGTGATGCAGCCTGGATTCGAACCAGGGACCAGGGACAACCCCCGAGGTGCCTTATTGCTATTAAAAACGGGTTATCAACGTAATTAGAGCAGTAAAAATAAATGTTTATAATACATTATAACTGTGCTTAGCGTCAGGTAAGTTCTGACCAAGGTAGTGATTCAATTACATTTTCTGTTTTACATTTCATCCTTTCAGCCCAATATGTTGGTCAAAAGGTTGTATTAAAAGAACAACACATTTTAAAAAGTCTCAGAGCAGTCTCAACACCACTATTGAGCAATGCCATGTGGTCTAGCCAGGAGAGGGTTAGAGGTGGGTAGAGCTATGGGAACCACAGGGGTCCTTCCTCAGGTGCCCCTCACCTGCCTGTCTCTGTGCCAATTAGGAGAATGTCAGCATGGCAGTGACCCTTTATTATGGCGGAAAGTTCAAGGTAGAGACACAGGTGGACGCTCCTGTTCAAAGTTCTCTCGCCCAGACAGAGGAGCGGGGCAATGAATGGACACAGCGCTAGGTCACCAGAGACAGGGAGACACAGGGAACGTTATGGGGGCCCAGGGCAATTTAGGGATGAGCTAGATTTTTCTGTCATTCAGCATCCTTTCCCAACTCACCCTCGTTGGTTTAAGAAGTGATTGGTTGACAGAAAAAGAGGAAATGGAGACAAGTAACTTTAGAGAACACGACAGAGAAAAGGTAGCCGGGGGGGGGGGAAAGTTGAAGTAAGCGGTGTCAAAATGTCAAACGGCACGTCGTCAGAAACCAAACCGCCATTACCACCACGAGAAAGATTTTGAAAGAGAAAGAGAGGAGAGAGAGGAGAGCAAGAGGAGCTGGAACGTGGTGGCAGGAACACCTCCTACCATTATACTTCTGTTGCAAACGTACCCTGTCTCTCCCTCCCTTCCTTCACCCCTTTCATCGTGTCTCCTGTCACCGTTAGTCTTGTGTGAGAGGAATGTGACAGGCTTTCACACTGAGCTAGCCAGAGATAAGCCACTGGGGCACACACCCTCATATGGAAAACCACAGGAGGTTATTATAGTTTAGGGATTCTTCTATTAGCTTTAATTTCTATTCGTTTTTTAGATTTTTATTTTAAATTCTGTTGAGTTTCAGTTAGTTTTCAAACCTGATTTACTCGTTTTTATTTAGTTTGAGTTTTATAAAATAATTTCTATTTCGTTTTTATATTTTTAGTGTTATGGACAGAAAGTACCCTTACATGCTGACCAGACAGGACACGCCGCATGCGCGAGCGTCACAAAATACATTTAGAAATCCATGTTATTACAATTATTGCACCCAAACTGCTGGCGCGCGCCAACGAGCGTCTGCGACGCCAAGGGCTAAAAATAGAAGTCTTTCCTATTTCTGACGCAGATCGCACTGAAAGTCATCTCCTCATTGGTTTATAGAAGCAGGTACCCACGTGCCATCTCCTCATTGGTTATACCCACGTGGGTGATTGAAAGACAAACTTTGTTGCCGGTTGTCGTGGTAATACAATGAAAGTTTACATGCGATCACCATATAAGTTCAAAGATGAAAAAGCCTGGAAGGAGGAGAGATGACAAGAAACAATTCGGTTGGCCGTTTTATGTGTGGATTAATTGTCGGAGTAGAGGTCCTTGTGCATTTCAGGTAAAATAACAACTCAATGTTTATATCCCAGGACAAAGTAGCTAGCAACAGCAAGCTAGCTAAATCGGACAAATTTACGTTAGCTAGCAAGTGCAAGCTAGCTAGCTAAATTTCCATACATGTTTAATGCTTTTCGACCTGTCCCCAAATTAATGTCATTGGTTCAGAGTTTGTTTTGATATTTTAACCTGCGTGTCGTGATCGCGTTTGGTGTGGGGGGGACAAAATCAATGTATGCACGATGGCGCACGCGCGCAGCCGGTTTGGGTTACGTGTGGGAGGCTAGGAGTCATTTATGTGTCGTAGGCCTATGAATGTCACTTCTTGCCACTGGGTGATGGGTCAAGTCATAAGTTTGGTTTGTAAAAAATACTAAGAGCTGATCCGGGAGGACCATGAACAATGAGCAGTAGGTACCAGTGTATATGGTTCCACTGCCACAGGTCTGTCCGGCAAGAACAAGTCCAGATGTCTTTAGAAAACGTTTATTACAGATAACGGTTCTTTAATGGATTATTATTCTGACCGGACATTCTGTAGTGGTTGCTACCGGCCTTAAGCCAGCAACTAAGGTTTCTTATTACATTTATGGTCCTTTGACTCTCTACAACCTAACCCCTATTTTCCAGTTAGGTTTAAATTATAAATCAATCTTAAACGTGACTTGGATGTAAAAGGATAATCGTCATTGTCCAACTCAGATTCAGACATTTCTGCCGCGCCGTTCAAAGCTATGGCCAGCTCTGGAGGTTGAGCAACGCATGCCGTGTCTTGGAGGGGTGATAGAAGCAGGCTGATATGCCCATTAGCGAAACAGTCAGTCCTTTCTTGATCCATCGGTCTACACACAGGGTTATTTTTCATGGCTCTTTCAAGAATCTCATTAACTAACTGAGTTGCTGTATCCATTTGCAAAACAATCGACTCATTTACTCTAGCAGTGACAGGACTTTTACATTTGGGACCAAGTGTTTGGTAGAATTTTCTGAAGGCTGGCTAATCTTGTGGACTTGCCAGACTGGAAGAATCAATTAACCAGTGCTTCTTCTCTTTTCAAACTCATTTGAATTAGGTTGTCATGTTTCTGCTCTTTAATTGCAAACTGCTAAAGTTGGTTGTCCTGACATGCAGCTACTAATAACTTGTCGTTATCCTGCAATTGTTTGTATGATTCTTTGTGGGTGCTGTTCAGATGAACTTTGATGAACTCCTTACTCATCATCAGAAGGGCATTCAAACCAAACTATCCAATCAGGGAGGGGCTTATTGAGTTAATTGTTGGCAGGACCAGAATAGCAGTGTTTTCACAGCACTGCATGAACACGAAGAGTGAGTCTAAAATTACGTGTGAAGGAAGTGAAAGTGGAGTGTGGCGAGACAACTCAAAGGGAAAGGTGTTAAAGAAAGCACTGTGCTGGCTAATGGCAGACAGATAGAAATCCAGTCTCGCTCAAACAGAGGACAATTTTTTGTTGTTGTTGCTTTGCTTAGCAGCAAGGCCCTGGAACGACAGTTTTTCAGGCTCCGCTCTATTCAGGAGGAAAATAACTCCGAGGGGTGGTCAGGGTTGAAAAGAAGAAAGAAGAAGTGAAACTCGACACACTTTGAAACAGAGGCGCGAGATGAGTCACGGTACAGTACACGGTTTGGTCAGAGACTCCAAAGACGCACGCTTCTCCACGCGCAACCGTCGCTCTGACAAGTGCTCTCGCCTCCCACGCCCTTTTTCAGAAGTCTCTTTTCAACCTCTCTCTCTCTCGTTTTGTTTTCCTTTCACTAGTCGAGTTTCACTTCTTCTTTCTTCTTTTCAACCCTGACCCCCTCTGAGTTATTTGCCTCCTGAATAGAGAGGAGCCTGAAAAACTGTCATTCCAGGGCCTTGCTGCTAAGCAAAGCAACAACAAAAAAATTCCCTCCTTTTGAGCGTCTGTGTTGAGTGCTACATCAAGTGTCTCGCCTCTGCTCCATTGAGGCTGGCTCAGAAAATAGCCAGACACTCACCAGTCAGATTTCAAAATTTTATTTCACCTTTATTTAACCAGGTAGGCCAGTTGAGAACAAGTTCTCATTTACAACTGCGACCTGGCCAAGATAAAGCAAAGCAGTGAGACACAAACAACAACACAGAGTTACACTTGGAATAAACAAATTATTCAATAGAGAAAAAATCTATATACAGTGAGTGCAAATGAGGTAAGATTAGAGAGGTAAGGCAATAAATAGGCCATGGTGGTGAAGTAATTACAATTTAGCAATTAAACACTAGAGTGAAAGATGTGCAGAAGATGAATGTGCAAGTAGAGATACTGGGGTGCAAAGGAGCAAAAAAATGAATAACAATATGGGGATGAGGTAGTTGGATGAGCTATTTACAGGTGCAATGATCTGTGAGTTGCTCTGACAGCTGATAATGAAAGTTAGTGAGGGAGATATGAGTCTCCAGCTTCAGTGATTTTTGCAATTTGTTCCAGTAATTGGCAGCAGAGAACTGGAAGGAAATGAGGCCAAAGGACGAAATATACCTGTTTGAGCGTGTGCTATGGGTGGGTGCTGCTATGGTGACCAGTGAGCTGAGACAAGGCGGGGCTTTACCTAGCAAAGACTTATAGATGACCTGGAGCCAGTGGGTTTGGCAACGAATTTGAAGCGAGGACAAGCCAACGAGAACATACAGGTCGCAGTAGTGGGTAGTATATGGGCTTTGGTGACAAAACGGATGGCACTGTGATAGACTAAATCCAATTTGCTGAATAGAGTGAGGCAATTTTGTAAATGACATCACCGACGTCAAGGATCGGTAGGATAGTCAGTTTTACGAGAGTGTTTGGCAGCATGAGTGCACGATGCTTTGTTGCGAAATAGGAAGCTGATTCTAGATTTAATTTTGGATTGGAGATGCTTAATGTGAGTCTGGAAGGAGAGTTTACAGTCTAACCAGACACCTAGGTATTTGTAGTTGTCCACATATTCTAAATCAGAACCCGCCAGAGTAGTGATGCTGGAAGGGCAGGCAGGTGCGGGCAGAGATCGGTTGAAGATCATGCATTTGGTTTTACTTGCATTTAAGAGTAGTTGGAGGCCACGGAAGGAGAGTTGGCATTGGAGCTCATCTGGAGGTTAGTTAACACAGTGTCCAAAGAAGGGCCAGAAGTATACAGAATGGTGTCGTCTGCGTAGACATGGATCAGAGAATGACCAGCAGCAAGAGCGACATTATTGATGTATACAGAGAAAAGAGTCGGCCCGAGAATTGAACCCTGTGGCACCCCCATAGAGACTGCCAGAGGTCCGGACAACAGGCCCTCCGATTTGACACACTGAACTCTGTCTGAGAAGTAGTTGGTGAACCAGGTGAGGCAGTCATTTGAGAAACCAAGACTGTTGAGTCTGCCGATAAGAATGTGGTGATTGACAGAGTCGAAAGCTTTGGCCAGGTCGATGAATACGGCTGCACAGCATTGTCTTTTATCAATGGTGGTTATGATATCGTTTAGGACCTAGAGCGTGGCTGAGGTGCACCTATGACCAGCTCGTAAACCAGATTGCATAGCGGAGAAGGTACGGTGAAATTCAAAATGGTCGGTGATCTGTTTGTTAACTTGGCTTTCGAAGACCTTAGAAAGGCAGGGTAGGATAGATATAGGTCTGTAACAGTTTGGGTCTAGAGTGTCTCCCCCTTTGAAGAGGGGGATGACCGTGGCAGCTTTACAATCTTTGGGGATCTCAAGACGATACGAAAGAGAGGTTGAACAGGCTAGTAATAGGGGTTGCAACAATTGCAGTGGATAATTTTAGAAAGAGAGGGTCCAGATTGTCTAGCCCAGCTGATTTGTAGGGGTCCAGATTTCACAACTCTCTCAGAACTTCAGGTATCTGGATTTGGGTGAAGGAGAAATGGGGGACGCTTGGACAAGTTGCTGCGGGGCATGCAGGGCTGTTGACCGGGGTAGGAGTGGCCAGGTGGAAAGCATGGCCAGCCGTAGAAAAATGCTTATTGAAATTCTCAATTATCGTGGATTTATCGGTGGTGACAGTGTTTCCTAGCCTCAGTGCAGTGGGCAGCTGGGAGGAGGTGCTCTTATTCTCCATGGACTTTACAGTGTCCCAGAACTTTTTGGAGTTTGTGTTACAGGATGCAAATTTCTATTTGAAAAAGCTAGCCTTTGCTTTCCTAACTGCCTGTGTATATTGGTTCCTAACTTCCCTGAAAAGTTGCATATCGCGGGGGCTATTCAATGCTAATGCAGTACACCACAGGATGTTTTTGTGCTGGTCAAGGACAGTCAGATCTGGAGTGAACCAAGAGTTATATCTGTTCCTGGTTCTACATTTTTTGAATGGGGCATGCTTATTTAAGATGGTGAGGAAAGCACTTTTGAATAACCAGGCATCCTCTACTGACGGAATGAGGTCAATACCCTTCCAGGATACCGGGCCAGGTCGATTAGAAAGGCCTGCTCGCTGAAGTGTTTTAGGGAGTGTTTGACAGTGATGAGGGGTGGTTGTTTGACCGCAGACCCATTACGGATGCAGGCAATGAGGCAGAGGTGTATTTAGAGGGCAGGTTGGTCAGGATGATATCTATGAGGGTGCCCGTGTTTACAGATTTGGGGTTCTACCTGGTAGGTTCATTGATCATCTGTGTGAGATTGAGGGCATCTAGCTTAGATTGTAGGACGGCCGGGGTGTTAAGTATGTCCCAGTTTAGGTCTGAAGATAGATGGGGGGAAATCAACAAGCTCTGAAGATAGATGGGGGGCAATCAATTCACATATGGTGTTCAGTGCACAGCTGGGGCTGAAGGTGGTCTATAACAAGCGGCAACGGTGAGAGACTTGTTTCTAGAAAGGTGGATTTTTAGAAGTAGAAGCTTGAATTGGGCACAGACCTGGATAGTATGACAGAACTCTGCAGGCTATCTCTGCAGTAGATTGCAACTCCACCCCCTTTGGCAGGTCTATCTTGTCGGAAAATGTTATAGTTAGGGATGGACATTTCAGTTTTTTTGTGGCCTTCCTAAGCCAGGATTCAGACATGGCTAGGACATTCGGGTTGGCAGAGTGTGCTAAAACACTGAATAAAACAAACTTAGGGAGGAGGCTTCTAATGTTAACATGCATGAAACCAAGACTTTTACAGTTACAGAAGTCAACAAATGAGAGTGCCAGGGGAATGGGAGTGGAGCTAGGCGCTGCAGGGCCTGGATTAACCTCTACATCACCAGAGGTACAGAGGAGGAGTAGGATAAGGGTACCGCTAAAGGCTATAAGAACTGATCGTTTAGTGCGCTCGGAACAGAGAGTAAAAGGAGCAGGTTTCTGGGCGTGGAAGAATAGATTCAAGGCATAATGTACAGACAAGAGTATGGTAGGATGTGAATACAGTGGAGGTAAACCTAGGCATTGAGTGACGATGAGAGAGGTTTTGTCTCTAGGGACACCATTTAAACCAGATGAGGTCACCGCATGTGTGGGAGGTGGAACAAAATGGCTAGCTAAGGCATATTGAGCAGGGCTGGAGGCTCTACAGTGAAATAAGACAATAATCACTAACCAAAACAGCAATGGACAAGGCATATTGACATTAGGGAGAGGCATGCGTAGCCGAGTGATCATAGGGACCAGTGAGTAGCTAGGCGAGCTGGAGACACGGCGATTCAGACAGCTAGCGTGCCGGGGCTAGCAGAAGGGCCTTAGGGGGACGTTGCGAAGGGAGAGTCTGTTGTAGCCCCCTCGGACGGTTACGTCGGTAGACCAGCCGTGATGGATCGGCAGGGCTCCGTGTAAGCAGTAAAAGGGTCCAGGCCAATTGACAAAATAGGTATTGTAGCCCAAGAAATTAACTGATGGACCTCTTTAGCTAACAGTCCGATATGCTCTAGACAGCTAGCGGGCCGTGGTTAGCAGGCTAGCGGATGGGCCTTCAGGGGATGTCGCGACAGAGGAGCCTGTTGAAACCCCCTCGGGCGGATTACGTCGGTAGACCAGTCGTGATGGATCGACGGGGCTCTGTCGGCAGTAAAAGGGATCCAGGCCAATTGTCAAAATAGGTATTGTAGCCCAAGGAGTAGCTGATGGACCTCTTCAGCTAGCCGGGAGATGGGCCTAGCACGAGTCTAGTTCCAGGCTAACTGATGCTTGCTTCGGGAGGTGTGTCTCAGACAGCACGTGGAAATACATTAGTGACAAGGGGACCCATCTGCCTGCATCAGGCACAATGGCACTGCTCACAACCACAGCCACATTGGTGCCACCCCAACGGAGGTTTTGTCAATGCACCGCAAGGCCAGCCAGCTAAGCAGGGAAAAAGAGGGATGTGTGAGGGTTTTTGTGCCCGAGATTTCAAACTGAGGTGAGTGTGCAACCGTAAGCATCTAGGACTCTATCCCACTATCCTGGCTGCTCCACTATATAAAATCTCACATGCACACAATGACAGCTTCACATTGTCCAGTTTCTCAGTCTTTGTTAGATGTGCACCTGGCCACTGCACTGTGCCAGCGAAACCGCCATAAAGAGTGCCACAATGGGACAAACATGAAGCTTTCAGGGTTACCATGGATACTGGCAAGCATCCCGGTAGCCTCCACTGTCGACCCCCACCCTCACTGCTTTTGGTGTTTTACAAATGTCCTTATAGACAAAATGACCCCCACCCTGCACCATGACCCTGTCCACTCTACCTTAACCCCCAACCCTCCCTCCCTGTAGATTCTGGCTGTAAGAGCATCTATCGGACCATGCCAGCGTCCTGGGGCTGCCGGCTTCCTGGAAGGGCTGTAACCCAAAGCCTGTAACCATACCTGGAGGATCTAGTTCGTCAGAAGGGCACAGGCAGCAGACACCCACAGCCCCCAGAGACAGGCGCTCCCTCCCTGGGTGGGTCGGCCCGGTCCGTAGCCCTGTCCAGGAGGAGTAGTGTTTCTAGAACCCGAGCCGTTAGAGAGAAACTGGGGGTAACCGGACACCCTGTACAGGGAATACTGACCTGGATAAGGAGAGGGATGCTGGGGCTCTGAGAATCCGGAACCATCCGGGCCACAGTTCCACAATATCCTGTGTTCTAGCTACTATATATAGCCTGTTGTGTGTTCCTGGATTGTTTCTCATGTACTGCTCATGGGTAGCTCTCTAACGTGAATGCATGTCATGTTACACTGTTGTCTTGGGGTCAAATGTCAAAGGAAAAAGAGCTCCCTTTGCGATACATACTGTTTGCTACTCTACCATCTCTCTCAGCCTCCCTCAACAGCCTCTTCTCGATCAGATGAGGCTGTAAAATGACAGTATGTTGATACCAGGCAGGAATGCGGGCGGTATGTGTGGTAATTAGGCTTCTCCAAGCTCTGATGCTGCTGATGGTCATTAGTAGCCTACCAAACTTGCTAACTGCCTGGAACTCTGCACTCTATTGTCCCTCTAATCACTCTGACATCAATGCAAATGTATTCAAACACCTCATGGGTGCCCATTAGCTCATGTTGCGCAACATTTCTATAGGCTATGTAATTGTGTGAGAAAACAGTTTTGATGGCCTCTATTAAAAAGAGGCGGATCCCATCAGCTTTCTATAGGCTAGGTTTACTCAATTTTGTTCATCAACTTTTCTAATATTAAAGCACATTGATTCGCTTTAACACAGGAACATAGCCTACCTGGCTGGCATGAAAACGAACCATGGGAAGAGCGTCCTCTATTCGCTATTTAAGTGCATAGATGACATGTATTTTTCTCTCATGCCCCTGTTCCGGGACAGGTGCATGATAATGGTCCATTCTAAATCAAAACTAATTTCACACATATTATTGTGAATTAAATTAAGAATAGTTTGCTGGGTGACAATATTAGCCTATCACTTGTGAATGGTGTATTATCACTTGTGAATGATGCCCAGCTTGTGCATTAAGGCACGGAACAGCGCATGCCTTTTTCCCCCAATCACATTAATCCGCTTTATAACCAGTGTAGAGCCTAACTGGCATACATAGGCTGTGCATGAGTTTCACGTTTGGGGAAGATCATTTTCACCATAAAAATGCACCTTTATAATAAAGCATTACATGCATAATGACATTTGCAATCACTTTCGAGAACAGTTTTCCCGCTAATTGATAGCATTTTGGAACATTAGCCCTTTTAGCCTACTTTAGCCTAGTGCATATTGCTGCGCTTATAATGTGAAAATAAATGGCCTTAAAATTTTAAGCTAAACAATCAACCTCATTGCTTTTAAAAGTTTTTGGGATGCGAGTGGTTGTATTAATTTGGCATCTATCACATCCCACAACTGTCCCAGAGTAGGTTTGGAATATTTATTTATTGCACAGAAGTTGACCAATAGAAAAATGTAAAAATAATGGCACAGAATTCTAAGCAAATATTGTCTGCTAAATGAAATAGTGTAGCCCACAGCCAGATGGCATAGCCAGATCAGGGCCTAACATAAGGCCAACTCAGAGTATGCTATTCTGTTCTTCTGAAATAGACTACATTTTCTTCATGTCATGTTTCTTTAGACCTGTCTCAAATAAATAATGGAATTATTGTGATGGTGTAGGCTATATCAAATGGATTTATTCAACTTTTTAAAATGTAGATGTTCCAAAGGTCTGGATCAGTAGCTTGTAGGCTGTGTGTGGAAGCCAGGAGATGCTAAACGTGTTTAAGCTAATTAACAGGTCAATTACCGTGAGACCGGCAGTTATTTGCTTGACAATCACCAGCTCATGTGTCCGACACAATAATAAGTTCCCCACACATTTAGCTTTAGCTTTAGCTAACACTTTGATATTTATCCTACTGCTAGGTTCAACTGGGAAATGTGTGTCTGGTTTGACATTGTAACCCCAGCATCTCTCTCTCTCTCTCTAAGGGCAAAGAATCTAATTGCGATTTCATTTAAGCAGATATTGCGATTGGACTTGAATTGTGCTGCTTGAGTGACAGGGGGCGAGGCTTGGTGTGTGTGGGAAGCAGCCGCAAGAGGAGAGACGGAGACGTCAAAAAGAGTCAACAATAAAAATGGACGTTACACATGGCTGAGTGGCGTTTGAAAATATCGCATGCAATATGGATCTCTTGCGATATGGATATTTCGTATGTCAATATTGCAATTTCGATGTGCATTTCGATGAATTGTGCAGTCTTACTCCTGACTCACCTCCTCGATGTAGCTCTCCATGAAGGATCCCCGGAACATGGCCGCCATCCAGTCGCAGCTGGAGATGAGCAGGGGCTTGTGGGCCGGCAGGTATCCATCGTCCAGGTGGAACACCACATCTAAAACCGGGAGAGGGAAAAGACTGAGCACTCATCTCGGAGTGAGCCACAGAGTCGAGGATACAGAAAGACGGGAAGACAGACAGACACACACACACACACACACACACACACACACAGACAAATGCAGACAGACAGATGCACACAGAGACATAGAGAGAGGTAGACAGAGCAAGAGAGAAATTGACAGATAGACAGAACTCTATTTGACAGACGGGAGGGATAGGGTGGCACACAGTGACAAGCAGAGTTGAGATACTAAGTTTGAAACCTATATATACACACATTTGAAGGGCTCAAACTATTTATTCTGTTTGGAGGCCCAAAGATGTCCTCCTAAAGAAGAAGCATTCTATAAAAAAAATCTAAACCAAATCCTAGGGCAGACCTATAGGCCTCGCCAATCTTCACAGGGCATAGAAACCACTAGAGCGTGTAAATAATTTATATTCAGGAGGTACACTACATGACCAAATGTATGTGGACACCTGCTTGTCGAACATCTCATTCCAAAATCATGGGTATTAAATATGGAGTTGGTCCCCCATTCAAGAATGCCCATTTCCCTTTATTCAGATTACAACCTCTCACTTTTGGTTATTTAAAAATGTAATTAACTCCAAAATATTGCTATTATTTAAAACAAGCCATAGAAAGTTGGTTGCAATTTCAGTTTAATACACCAGAAAATACAGAACATTTATTACAACAAATATTATGGTTAAACTAAAATATACTAAATGAAGCTGGTTGAGAGAATGCCAAAAGTGTGCAAAGCTGTTATCAAGGTGGCTACTTTGAAGAATATCAAATATCAAATATATTTTGGTTACTACATGATTCCATGTGTTATTTCATAGTTTCGATGTCTTCACTATTTTTCTACAATGTATAAAATAGTAAAATAAAGAAAAACCCTGGAATGAGTAGGTGTGTCCACACTGGTACTGTATATGCAGTTGAAGTCAGAAGTTTACATACACCTGAGCCAAATACATTTAAACTCAGTTTTTCCCAATTCCTGACATTTAATCCTAGTAAAAATTCCCTGTCTTAGGTCAGTTAGGATCAGCACTTAATTTTAAGAATGTGAAATGTCAGAATAACAGTAGGGAGAATGATTTATTTCAGCTTTTATTTCTTTCATCACATTCCAAGTGGGTCAGAAATGTACATACACCCAATTAGTATTTGGTAGCATTGCCTTTAAATTGTTTAACTTGGGTCAAACGTTTTGGGTAGCCTTCCACAAGCTTCCCACAATAAGTTGGGTGAATTTTGGCCCATTCCTCCTGACAGAGCTGGTGTAACTGAGTTAGGTTTGTAGGCCTTCTTGCTCGCACACGCTTTTTCAGTTCTGCCCACAAATTTTCTATAGGATTGAGGTCAGGACTTTGTGATGGCCACTCCAATACCTTGACTTTGTTGTCCTTAAGCCATTTTGCCACAACTTCAGAAGTATGCTTGGGGTCATTGTCCATTTGGAAGACCCATTTGCAACCAAGCTTTAACTTCCTGACTGATGTCTTGAGATGTTGCATCAATATATCCACATCATTTTCCTGCCTCATGTTGCCGTCTATGTGTGAAGTGCACCAGTCCCTCCTGCAGCAAAGCACCCCCACAACATGATGCTGCCACCCCTGTGCTTCACGGTTGGGATGGTGTTCTTCGGCTTGCAAGCATCCCCCTTTTTCCTCCAAACATAACGATGGTCATTATGGCCAAACAGTTCCATTTTTGTTTCATCAGACCAGAGGACATTTCACCCAAAAGTATGATCTTTGTCCCCATGTGCAGTTGCAAACCATAGTCTGCCTTTTTTTTCTGAGGTCTTGGCTGATTTCTTTTCATTGTCCCATGACGTCAAGCAAAGAGGCACTGAGTTTGAAGGTATGCCTTGAAGTACATCCACAGGTACACCTCCAATTGACTCAAATTAGGTCAATTAGCCTATCAGAAGCTACTAAAGCCATGATATAATTTTCAGGAATTTTCCAAACTGTTTAAAGGCACAGTCAACTTTGTGTATGTAAACTTCTGACCCACTGGAATTGTGATACAGTGAATTATAAGTGAAATAATCTGTCTGTAAACAATTGTTGGAAAAATGACTTGTGTCATGCACAAAGTAGATGTCATAACCGACTTGCCAAAACTATAGTTTGTTAACAAGAATTTTGTGGAGTGGTTAAAAAACGAGTTTTAATGACTCCAACCTAAGTGTATGTAAACTTCCGACTTCAACTGGATTTGAGATAAACTGAACGAAAAAAGAAAAGTCCTCACTGTCAATTGCGTTTATTTTCAGCAAACTTAACATGTGTACATATTTGTATGATCATAACAAGATTCAACAACTGAGACATAAAATGAACAAGTTCCACAAACATGTGACTAACAGGCATTTAATAGTGTGTCTCTGAACAAAGGGGGGGGTCAAAATCAAAAGTAACAGTCGGTATCTGGTGTGGCCACCAGCTGCATTAAGTACTGCAGTGCATCGCCTCCTCATGGACTGCACCAGATTTGCCAGTTCTTGCTGTGAGATGTTACCCCACTCTTCCACCAAGGCACCTGCAAGTTCACTGACGTTTCTGGGGGGAATGGCCCTAGCCCTCACCCTCTGATCCAACAGGTCCCAGACGTGCTCAATGGGATTGAGATCCAGGCTCTTCGCTGGACATGGCAGAACACTGATATTCCTGTCTTGCAGGAAATCACGCACAGAACGAGCTGTATGGCTGGTGGCATTGTCATGCTGGAGGGTCATGTCAGGATGAGCCTGCAGGAAGGGT
Source organism: Salvelinus alpinus (assembly GCF_045679555.1). NCBI lineage: Eukaryota > Metazoa > Chordata > Actinopteri > Salmoniformes > Salmonidae > Salvelinus > Salvelinus alpinus. The sequence goes on along the minus strand of NC_092104.1, from coordinate 49,863,869 downwards.
ACCACATGAAGGAAGAGGATGTGTTCCCTGTAACGCACACCGTTGAGATTGCCTGCAATGACAACAAGCTCAGTCCGATGATGCTGTGACACACCGCCCCAGACCATGAAGGACCCTCCACCTCTAAATCGATCCCGCTCCAGAGTACAGGCCTCGGTGTAACGCTCATTCCTTCAGCAATAAACGCGAATCCCACCATCACCCCTGGTGACACAAAACCGTGACTCGTCAGTGTAGAGCACTTTTTGCCAGTCCTGTCTGGTCCAGCGACGGTAGGTTTGTGTCCATAGGCGACGTTGTTGCCGGTGATGTCTGGTGAGGACCTGCCTTACAACAGGCCTACAAGCCCTCAGTCCAGCCTCTCTCAGCCTATTGTGGACAGTCTGAGCACTGATGGAGGGATTGTGCGTTCCTGGTGTAACTCGGGCAGTTGTTGTTGCCATCCTGTACCTGTCCCGCAGGTGTGATGTTCGGATGTACCGATCCTGTGCAGGTGTTGTTACACGTGGTCTGCCACTGCGAGGACGATCAGCTGTCCGTCCTGTCTCCCTGTAGCGCTGTCTTAGCCGTCTCACAGTACAAACATTGCAATTTATTGCCCTGACCACATCTGCAGTCCTCATGCCTCCTTGAAGCATGCCTAAGGCACGTTCATGCAGATGAGCAGGGACCCTGGGCATCTTTCTTTTGGTGTTTTTCAGAGTCAGTAGAAAGGCCTTTATAGTGTCCAAAGTTTGTATAACTGTGACATTAATTGCCTACCGTCTGTAAGCTGTTAGTGTCTTAACGTCCGTTCCACAGGTGCATGTTCATTAATTGTTTATGGTTCATTGAACAAGCATGGGAAACAGTGTTTAAACCTTTTACAACGAAGATCTGTAAAGTTATTTGGATTGTTACGAATTATCTTTGAAAGACAGGGTCCTAAAAAAAGGGACGTTTCTTTTTTTGCTGAGTTTATATATTTAAAAAAAACAAATATATAGGGGATTGGAAATGAAGCAGACAATTACATTGATGGAAGCCACAATCTATTTGCTATATTAAAGCTGATCTGCTCCCTAAAAATACAAAAATAAACTTTACAGTTGGCACTATGAATTGGGGCAGGTAGCATTCTCCTGGCATCCGCCAAACCCAGATTCGTCTGCCATACTGCCAGATGGCGAAGTGTGATTCAGCACTCCAGAGAACGGTTTCCACTGCTCCAGAGTCCAATGGCAGCGAGCTTTACACAACTCCAGCCGACGCTTGGCATTGCGCATGCTGATCTTAGGCTTGTGTGTGGCTGCTCGGCCGTGGAAACCCATTTCATAAAGCTCCCGGCGAACAGTTCTTGTGCTGACGTCTGGAACTGAGGACAGACGATTTTTACTCGCTATGCGCTTCAGCACTCAGAGGTCCCGTTCTGTGAGCTTGTGTGGCCTACCACTTTGTGGCTGAGCTGTTGATGCTCCTAGATGTTTCCACTTCACAATAACAGCATTTACAGTTGACCGGTACAGCTCTAGCAGGGCAGAAATTTGACTTACTGACTTGTTGGAAAGGAGGCATACTATGACGATGCCACGTTGAAAGTCACTGAGCTCTTCAGTAAAGCCATTCTACTGCCAATGTGTGTCTATGGAGATTGCATGGCTGTGTGCTATTATTTATTTTTTTACACCTGTCAGCAACAGGTGTGGCTGAAATACAGAATCCACTAATTTGAAGGGGTGTCCACAAACTTCTGTGTATATTGAAAAAGGAATACCCACGGAAACCAACACAATGACTATAAAATAAGGATTGTGGTATGCCAGCTGATGGTAGAAAAGTTTACAGTTACTTTAGAGATGGTATAGGACTCTCACCTTGAGGTAAACGCTATAGCCAACATGCACACAAACGAACCAGAAATAAGTGACGTAAAGAAACACATGGGCATGGCACACATACTGAGAAAGCAGAAAAGCTCAGCAACACATATTTAGATCGATGACACCAAATGAAGCACAGGACACACAAACAAAATATTGCATATAGGAAAAACAATATCATGGCCATAGATCCAGATGTGTGAATTCATGGGAGAATATTGTAATAAAGTGGGAATGCTAAATGTGCTGTGCACACACACACAAACGCACGCACACGCATGCACACTAGCTCTGAGAACGCAGTATGTCAAGGCAAGTGGGGGCAGTGTGTTTACCGGCGAAGGTACCCTTGCTGAGGCACTCTTTGATGCGGTTGGCTCGGCGGACATGGAAGGCCTTGGTGATCTCCTGGTTCATGAAGCTTTCACGGTTCAACACGTTGGCCACCATCATCCTCAGGTCAAACACCTCCAGCAGCTCGGCGATGGTGGCCACCTGCATCAGGTCCCCTCGGCTCTCGTCCAGACTGCCTGTGTACAGGTACTGCAGCACCGCCTGGAACCACAGCAAAGTTGAAAAAATAATCAACACCCTCTCGGAATTGAGTATTAAGCCAAGCAGTGGTATAAATTAAGTTAATAAACACCATTTGATGTGTTTGGATTAACCTCACTTTAATGACCTTTAATTCTCCTTTAAAACGTCTTTGTTGCCCTAAAATGTGTTATAGTTGAGATGACCAGTAGGAGACATTCTTCACAGTGAAATAAAATGATTATACAACCCTGGAACAGTGATGGGAATGGGAACCTCACGGTGTAGCTGGTTTTGCATGATTTAATATAGTGATTTAGCAGACGCTACTATCCAAAGCGTCTTGCAAGACTTGTTTTGTTGGTATCTGATCTTACCTGGAAGGGTTCTTCCTGTATGAGGCCGTCCATGGAGACCACAGTCATGAGGCGAAGTCGCCCCGTCTCAGGGTCAGCTATGTGCTCCAGGTACACACTCAGGAAGCCCCTCCCCCATCCCGAGAGGCCACGGCCGGCTCCCAGGGGCCCCAGGGGGCACTGGCTCCTGGCGGGGAGGGCGTTATCACTTTTGGAAGTCCTCAGGGAGCCCTGCTGGAGCATGGGTGGCCGTTTGAGTCCCCTGGCGCCCCCCTCCCCCTCCTTATCGATGTCCAAGCTCTTAGTGCGCCCCGCCTGCTCTTTGGCCCCTCTCCTGCTCTGCTCGTCCTCCTCCCCGCTCTCGGCTCGCTCCTCTCCCTCCCAATCCGACTCAGTAGCCAGCAGGTCCAGGGTGAAGAGGTCATAGAACTTGGAGCAGGATGTGGCCAGGTAGACTTTGTGTGCGAAGACGCGCGTGGCACCGCCCTGGAGGAGGAAGAGGACGTCGGCGCACAGCGACTGGCAGAAGAGGGAGTCAGGGGCCTCTCCGTCGATGGGAGGGGGGTCGGGGATGCCAACCACAGGGCGAGGGGGACGGGGGGGCAGGAACGGGGCCTGGAGGAGGGGCCGCTGGACTCTCTTCAGGTGGGACTTCCAGAACTGGAGGTGGCGGCGGGAGATAAGGGCAGAACGGATAGCATTGTCGAACACATCCTTTACCCCAAACTGGGCCACGATGCTGGTCTCGAAGTAGGGAATGCCCAGCTCCTTTGCCACCTCGTGGCCTCTCTCTGGAGGTAGGATGTCTGTAGGCTTGATGGGTCTGAGGACAAAGGGAGAGGGTTAGAGAATTAGCAGAGAGATAGATATCTAATGAAATGATTGTGCTTTAACTGTGCTATCGTGGGCTGTAACTGAGTCAAGAATGTATTAGACAATAACAAGGAAAGAAACTATGAACAGAGAGAAGGCTGGACAGGTACGTTTGCGATTCAATCAAATGCCAAACATCCAGCCAATGGATGTGATGGGACTGCTGCGGTCAAGGTGGTCCAGACCTGGGTTCAAAAACAATTTTAAGTATTTCAATTACTTTCAAAGAGTCGAATATTTCCATGTATTTGAAAATACTGAAATACACAGACAAGTGTATTTTCAAACACAAATATTTAAATACTGCATTTGTTCCCTGGTCTGTTTTGTCCTATATTTGGAAACAAATATTGTTGACTATTTGAAAATAGTTTCAAATAGTAGGTCTATTTCTAGGAAATTATTTGAAAATACTTTCAAATACTGCAAATAAAAGTAGTTGGATTCGGGCACATTACTTGAAAATAAAAACGTAAAATAAAAAAGTAAATATGCTTATAATGGCGCCGGAGGGGATGGCTGACGATTTACAGGCTTCTAAACAACTGTGCTATTTTGTGTGTTTTTTCGTACATTATTTTGTACATAATGTTGCTGCTACCATCTCTTATGACCGAAAACAGCTTTTGGATATCAGATCAGCGATTACTCACCTTGAACTGGAGGAAGATGTTTTCTTTAATGAGTCCGACGCGAAGGATAAACTGCTTCTCCTAGACCAGGCCCAAATCCCCGTCATTCGCGTGAAGAAAAGATGGAAATACAGGGGGCGGAGATCGGGGTGCCTAGTGAGAATTTGTCGGCGAGTGGGTAACCCACCTCTACCACCCATTCTATTGGCCAACGTGCAATCACTGGGAAACAAACTTGATGATTTCCGCACAAGACTATCCCACCAAAGGGACATTAAAAACTCTAATATTTTATGTTTCACCGAGTCGTGGCTGAACGACAACACGGATAATATTTCAGTTGGCTGGGTTTTCCATGCATCGGCAGGACAGAACAGCTAGGTCTGGTAAGACAAGGGGTGGGGGTGTGTGTCTATTTGTCAATAACAGTTGGTGCGCAATGTCTAATATTAAGGAGGTCTCGAGGTATTGATCACCTGAGGTAGAGTAGCTCATGATAAACTGTAGACCACACCATCGATCGAGAGAGTTTTCATCTATATATTTTGTAGCCGTCTATTTACCACCACAAATCAATGCTGGCACTAAGACCGCACTCAACAAGCTGTATAAGGCCATAAGCAAACAAAAATGCTCATCCAGAAGCTGTGCTCCTAGTGGCTGGGGAATTTAATGCAGGCAAACTTAAATCCGTTACACCTCATTTCTACCAGCATGTCACATGTGCAACCAGAGGAATAAAAACTCTAGAACACCTTTACTCTACACACAGAGATGCATACAAAGCTCTCCTCTGACCATAATTCTATCCTCCTGATTCCTGCTTACAAGCAAAAACTAAAGCAGGAAGTACCGGTGACTCGCTCAATACGGAAGTGGTCAGATGCTACGCTACAGGACTGTTTTGCTAGAACAGACCGTAATATGTTCTGAGATTCATCCAATGGTACTGAGGAGTACACCACCTCAGTCACCGGCTTCATCAATAAGTGCATCGACGACTTCGTCCCCACAGTGACCGTACATACATATCCCAACCAGAAGCCATGGATTACAGGCAAAATCCGCACCGCATTAAAGGCTAGAACTGCCCCTTTCAAGGAGTGGGAAACTAATCCGGATGCTTATAAGAAATCCCGCTATGCCCTCAGACAAACCATAAAACAGGCAAAGCATCAATTGATGATTGATGCTCGTCGGATGTGGCAGGGCTTGCAAACTATTACGGACATCAAAGGGAAACCCAACGGTGAGCTGCCCAGTGACGCAAGCCTACCAGACGATTGAAGTGCCTTTTATGCTCGCTTCGAGGCAAGCAACACTAAAACATATATGAGAGCACCAGCTGTTCCGGATGACTGTGTGATCACACTCTCCGTAGCCGATGTGAGCAAGACCTTTAAAACAGGTCAACATTAACAAGGCCGCGGGACCAGATGGATTACCGGGACAAGTCTGTAATTGCTACATGTTTCAAGCAGACCACCATAGTCCCTGTTCCCAAGAAAGCAAAGGTAACCTGCCTAAATGACTACCGCCCCGTAGCACTCACATCTGTAGCCATGAAGTGCTTTCAAAGGCTGGTCATGGCTCACATTAACACCATCGTCCCGGAAACCCTAGACCCACTCCAATTCACATACCGCTCCAACAGATCCACAGATGAGGCAATCTCAATCGCACTCCACACTGCCCTTTCCCACCTGGACAAAATGAACACCTATGTGAGAATGCTGTTCATTGACTACAGCTCAGCGTTCAACACCATAGTGCACACAAAACTCATCACTAAGCTAAGGACCCTGGGACTAAACACCTCCCTCTGCAAATGAATCCTGGACTTCCTGAGGGGTCGCCCCCAGGTGGTAAGGTTAGGCAACAACACATCTGCCACGGTGATCCTCAACATGGAGGCCCCTCAGGGGTGTGTGCTTTGTCCCCTCCTGTATTCCCTGTTCATCCACGACTGCGTGGCCAAGCACAACTCCAACATCATCATTAAGTTTGCTGACGGCCTGATCACCGACAACGATGAGACAGCCTATAGGGAGGAGGTCAGAGACCTGGCAACCTCTCCCTCAACATGACAAAGGAGATGATCGTGGACGACAGGAAAAGGAGGACCGAACATGCCCTATTCACATCGACAGGGCTGTAGTGGAGCGGGTCGAGAGTTTCAAGTTCCTTTGTGTTCACATCAGCAACAAACTATCATGTTCAAACACACCAAGACAGCTGTGAAGAGGGCATGACAAAACCTTTTACCCCCCCCCAGGAGACTGAAAAGACTTGACATGGGTCCCCAGATCCTCTAGAAGTTCTACAGCTACACCATCGAGGGCACCCTGACCGGTTGAATCACGGTCTGGCATCCGACCGTAAGGCGCTAGAGGGTAGTACATACTGGCCCCCCCCCCCCCCGTGATTTTACACTGCTGCTACTCGCTGTTTATTATCTAGGCAGGCACTTCACCCCTACCTACATGTACAAATTACCTCGACTAACCTGTACCCCCGCACATAGCCTCGGTATTGTTATTTTCTTGTGTTAATTTTTACTTAGTTAATTTAGTAAATATTTTCTTAACTCTATTTCTTGAACTGCATTGTTGTTTAAGGGCTTGTAAGTAAGCATTTCACGGTAAGGTCCATTTCGGTGGATGCGACAAATACGATTTGATTTTAAACCCAGGTCTGATGTGGACCCGTCTCAGGAGGACCAGGGTGATGGTGGTCTTACTTGGCCAGGGGTCTGCGGGCGCGGTTGACAGCCTCCAGGTCGGCGTAGCGCAGGTCCAGCTGGCAGCCCACCAGGATGATAGGGGTGCGGGGGCAGAAGTGCTTAATCTCAGGGTACCACATGGTGCGGACGTGGCGCAGGGAGTTGGGGTTGGCCAGGGAGAAACACAGCACCACCACGTCAGACCTGTGCCACACCCAAATAAGAGAGGGAGAGATAGTTGGGGAAAGGAGAGGGTAATGTAGGAGGGGTGGAGTAAGAGAGAGAGAGATGGAAGTACGGAGGTCAAAAACATGTCTGAAAAGAGTCTGCACTAGTGCTGCTAGGCACAGTGAATATGGATGGCGACACTGAGCGGGCTGGGGTGTGAGGTCATAGGGGTGTGTGTGTGTGTGTGTGTGTCATGTCTACAGGCCTGAGGCTGGTGGGCTATGAAGCCCCTTTCTCTCTCTTACGTAAGCCCACTAAGGCCATAAGGCAGCCAATACCACAGAAAGTGGCTAATTATAGAGCAACACACACACACACACAATAGCTACAGTGCCACATCAGCTACTTACTTCCTCAGCCAGTCAGTGTGATGGGCCAGGCTGACAACAGGACTTAAGGCCGTTCTCAACCACTAGTGTCTCTGAGGCACGGCTCTGACAGGCGTGTGTGTGGCTCCCCATATGTGAATGAATATGCCAGCTACCACATAACCAGCACAGCACTAAGGGAGCCTCTCCGCTCTCAGAGCACTCCGTTCTAGTGGCAATGGAAATGGACTTCAGTAAAGATAAATAGGCCAATTGTTATGTTTTTGGGGAATTTATCCGGGGTCAAAACATGGAATTCACTAAATATATTATAATCATTTGAATCAATAAGTAGGGCTGTGACGGTCATAGAATTTTGGATGACAGTAATTGGTATAATGGCATAATTGGGTGGACTGGCAGCCATTGCGAGTGTATCTATAGAAGCGAAGCAGGAATAAAAAAGCAGGAAGTCAAAGGAGGAAGTGTATCCATCAGTATGTGCTGATAATATTGTTGATTCAACTCAGACATCACAAAAAATACATTCCATTGCATGAGCCTCATAAGTCAACATAATTAGAATTAACATTCTACATTTCAGCACGGAGCAACAAAGTTTTAGTACGTTGTTAAGATTCCATGTTACTGCCCCGTTGTCCCGTCTTCAGTCAGCTGTTCGTTCCATAATCATTGGTTACACAGTTATACAGTAATTGTGCTAGCCCTAAGGCTAACAACCATGGTCAGATCAATATTTTTTCTAATGGGTTATTAACCCATAAGAGTCTAAGCTTGGGGAGGAGTGGGGGGGGGTTCTACTAAGCTATATGGCAGCCTTTCTTAAAGTATGGGTCGCGACATGTCAGAGTAAATGTATAATTATTTCATGAATTGATTTGGCCAAGTGCAACGGCACTCTCTGTTTAGCAGCGTTTTCTCTACTCAGTTTGGCAGCTGCGTGAGTGGACGAGAGATGCCTGTGTGCTTCGAGGTTTACCTGATCTTTTTTCTGCAGTTTTCTTGAAGCTCACTCCGCAGTACTGTCGTACAGCAGCAGATGATGGCGCGCCATCAGCCACTTGCCGTGTTCAAGACAACTGGGAACTCGGAAAAATACGAGGTCAAATCATGATTTCAGTGATCTTCAGGTTGGAAAGTCGGAGCTATAGAAAGAGGCCGAGTTGGATGACCGTTCAAATTGATTTGACCCAGTTGGAACTATCCCCCCCCCCAAGAGTTCCCAGTTATTTTTGAACACACTGAAGCCGTATGTGGGAGATTTCCGAGTTCCTCGTTGTTTTGAAGCGGCAACTGAATTGTCATTCAGTTGGACTCGAATGGACTCAAGCTAGCAACAAGTTCTGACTGAGCTCAACTGTCCCGACCAAACATCCACAGCATGACGGTCAACCCAGGGAGTTCTTTCAGAACAGGGCAGAATGCTTCAGGAAACAGTGCTTCGACAGTGGAAGACTAAGTCAGGTGATGATAAGCAGAAATAAGGGAGTACTCTCTCTCATAGTAGTCGATGTGAGTTTCTCTTTCAAACAATCCCCTTGTACACAGCTAATAGCTAGCTAACGTTAGCCAAAGCAAGCTAGCTAGCTACTGATAGTGAAATCATAACAGTACATATGAAGATGAAACATGATCAGGCTTACTGTATAAATGATTGTTGAAAACAAGTCTAGGTTGGAACTGTTGCTGTTTAAATACAAGTCATATTTTTTATTCTGAACTGCTAACATTATAAACTGATTGAAGCAAGATGTTTTTTGTGGCAAACACACACAGTTCTGGGTTGCTGATCTACAGCAGGAAGCGGTAGGTAATATGTAAATGTAAGTTCAAGTGACTATGCACAGATAGAAAGCAGTAGATGTTCTGACCTAGTTTGGCACCACATACTTATGTGAGACAGGGTTCTGGATTCTGGCATACTTAAAAAACAAGTACAGAAACAGATCCAATGCTGAGCATTACCTCAGGGTTGCACTGTCAAAAACTAAGCCCAGAATAGACATGCTTGTTGAAAACTTCAACCAGTCACACACCTCTCATTAGAACTGTGTGCTCGTGTGTGTTTTCTGGTCTATATCTGTGTGAGGCCTCAAAAAGCATCTTTCTTCAATCAGTTTATTCCAGTTTCGGAATGAAAATGATTTATTTGTTTTTAATAGCAACAGTTCCAACCTAGACAGATATGTAAGAATGTTTTTAATGGGGAAAAACAAACCTGAATAGCTAATTAAATGGGTATTTCATTTCATTGTCATTTGTCTATATTGCATTTGTTTTAGGCAATTAAATGTGCCAATATTTACATATAGTTGCATGTTTTCATAAGCTTGGGTCCCAGGAAAACACAGACTTTCTCATTTGGATCCCAGGCTGACCAAGGATCATTCAGCTATTTGATTTTGAATTTGAAGACCACTTGAAGTATAAAAAATAAAAAATAAAAATGTTTTTGTGAGAACACCGATTTTCGGGATGTCTCATGGTCTGACGAACACAGCTCTAGCCCTGTCACTTTTCACCGCAGATGAGGAAATGTGACATAGGCAGATGCAGCATATGGAGACGTATCCAATGCAAAAAAAGATATCTCTAGCTTAAACTGACATATGTGAGAATTTTTGTATTATGCTAATTAGATGTTGGTGGTGCGCGGACATCAACCTTAGGGGTTAAAGATGATAATGGAAGATGAAACATTCGGGGTATGAGCTCAAGTTCTACTGAAACGTAACCGGTCAACAGAGTCAACTAGGTTTAAACAACTAAGTGATGCACAGCCAACATGATAGGCTCAAGAAGCTAGATGGAGTAGTCGGCCAAATAGGCAACAGAATAACACCGGTTCCATAGACCACATCTTAACTTCCACCAAAATGTAACCTAGGGAAAATTACACCTTCTCTATATGTTCGACGTAATCTTGTGCTAAACCATGACATCATAGGGCTAGTATTGACACAGTACGCACAAGTACACACACAAACAGGAATTCCCATTAGCATCCTGTCAAAGTGTCATTACCAGCTCTAATCTATGTTAGTGTGTACGTGCTTTTGCCCTTGTGGTAAGGGTTGTGACTATCCCTGCATCTGTCTGCGTGAATCTGTCTATGTGAATGTTCATACGTCCATGTATGAACGTGAGTCAGAAAATAGGAGACAAAACACGCCGACACACATTGGGAGTCTATATAGCTCACTGATACCGTTGGCCAATCATTTACCAACTGCACGTGAATAAGAACTATGAGTTTTTTTTGTTGAAGGTTCCTCTGGGTACAGATCTAGGATCAGCTTCCCCTCCCCCGAACCTAACCTTAACTATTAGTGGGGGGAAATCCAAAACTGACCCAAATTCAGCATCTAGGGGCAACTTCACCCTACTCTGTCATTGTCAAGTCAATCTACAAAGGTCAGCAGGGCTGCTAGCTAACCTTATGTAACCAAAGCTGGGTGTTAAGTGTTTTTACAGGATATAGAGCGAGGCTGAGCTCAAACTCCTGACTGACTGCTTGGTGTATACACAACCCAGCAGAGATCCCAAGATACAGACACATACTTCCCACTGTTATTAGAGATCTTGCAAGCACTATGTCACTCCATAATGGTGACATAAGGGTTAATAACTCACGTGTTCAGTCTTTGGAATGACATACTGTAGGCATTAAATCAATAATAGGCTAACTTCTTGATAACGTCTTGATAGCAGTCTTCAAATAATACAATTATATACACACACACACACACACACACACACACACACACACACACACACACACACACACACACACACACACACACACACACACACACACACACACACACACACACACACACACACACACACACACACACACACAAAAGTTTGGGGTCACTTAGAAATGTCCTTGTTTTTGAAAGAAAAGCTATTTTTTGTCCATTAAAATAACATCATATTGATCAGAAATACAGTGTAGACATTGTTAATGTTGTAAATGACTATTGTAGCTGGAAAAGGCAGATATTTTTATGGAATATCTACATAGGCGTACAGAGGCCCATTATCGGCAACCATCACTCCTGTGTTCCAATAGCACGTTGTGTTAGCTAATCCAAGTTTATCATTTTAAAAGGCTAATTGATTATTAAAAAACCCTTTTGCAATTATGTTAGCATGGCTGAAAACTGTCTCACCGTCAACATTAAAGTAAAACAGATGCCTCACAAATCCTCAACTGGCAGCTTCATTAAATAGTACCCGCAAAACACCAGTCTCAACATCAACAGTGAAGAGGCGACTTCGGGATGCCTGCCTTCTAGGCAGAGTTCCTCTGTCCAGTGTATGTGTTCTTTCGCCCATCTTAATCTTTTATTTTTATTGGCCAGTCTGAGATATGGCTTTTTCTTTGCAACTCTGCATTGAAGGCCTGCATCCCGGAGTCGCCTCTTCACTGTTGACGTTAAGACTGGTGTTTTGTGGGTACTATTTAATGAAGCTGCCAGTTGAGGATTTGTGAAGCATCTGTTTCTCAAACTAATGTACTTGTCCTCTTGCTCCAATGTGCACCGGGGCCTCCCACTCCTCTTTCTATTCTGGTTAGAGACAGTTTGCGCTGTTCTGTGAAGGAAGTAGTACACAGCGTTGTACGAGATCTTCAGGTTCTTGGCAATTTCTCGCAAGGAATAGACTTAATTTCTCAGAACAAGAATAGACCGACGAGTTTCAGAAGAAAAGTATTTGTTTCTGGCCATTTTGAGCCTGCAATCAAACCCACAAATGCTGATGCTCCTGATTCTCAACTAGTCTAAAGAAGGCCAGTTTTATTGCTTCTTTAAGGACAACAGTTTTCAGCTGTTCTAACATACAGTAATTGCAAAAGGGTTTTCTATTGATCAATTAGCCTTTTAAAACGATAAACTTGGATTAGCAAACACAATGTGCCATTGGAATATAGGACTGATGGTTGCTGATAATGGGCCTCTGTACGCCTATGTAGATATCCCCCCCCAAAAAAATCAGCCGTTTCCAGCTACAATAGTCATTTACAACATTAACAATGTCTACACTGTATTTCTGATCAATTTGATGTTATTTTAAATGGAGAAAAAATGTTCTTTACTTTCAAAAAACAAGGACATTTCTAAGTGACCACAAACTATTGAACGGTAGTGTAAATATATATATTTTCCCTATGATCAAATAACAACCCTATCCAATACTCTTGTACACAGAGAGGACAGTGTGAGCATGCCTATAAGTAGTTGATTGGGGGAAGTTAGGAACCAATATACACAGGCAGTTAGGAAAGCAAAGGCTAGTTTTTTCAAACAGAAATTTGCATCCTGTAGCACAAACTCCAAAAAGTTCTGGGACACTGTAAAGTCCATGGAGAATAAGAGCACCTCCTCCCAGCTGCCCACTGCACTGAGGCTAGGAAACACTGTCACCACCAATTAAATCCACGATAATTTAGAATTTCAATAAGCATTTTTCTACGGCTGGCCATGCCGAAATTGTTGCAACCTCTATTACTAGCCTGTTCAACCTCTCTTTCGTATCGTCTGAGATCCCCAAAGATTGGAAAGCTGCCGCGGTCATCCCCCTTCAAAGGCGGAGACACTCTAGACTCAAACTGCTACAGACCTATATCTATCCTACCCTGCCTTTCTAAGGTCTTCGAAAGCCAAGTTACACAGAGCACGGACCATTTTGAATCCGACCGTACCATCTACGCTATGAAATTTGGTTTCCTCAGCCACGCTCAATGTCCTAAACGATATCATAACCGCCATCGATAAGAGCAATACTGTGCAGATGTATTTATTAACCTGGCCAAGGCTTTCGACTCTGTCAATCACCACATTCTTATCGGCAGACTCAACAGCCTTGGTTTCTCAAATGACTGCCTCACCTGGTTCACCAACTACTTCTCAGACAGAGTTCAGTGTGTCAAATCGGAGGGCCTGTTGTCCGGACCTCTGGCAGTCTCTATGGGGGTGCCACAGGGTTCAATTCTCGGGCCGACTCTTTTCTCTGTATACATCAATGAGGTCGCTCTTGCTGCTGGCGATTCTCTGATCCACCTCTACACAGACAACACCATTCTGTATACTTCTGGCCCTTCTTTGGACACTGTGTTAACTAACCTCCAGACGAGCTTCAATGCCATATACAACTCTCATTCAGAGGCCTCCAACTACTCTTAAATGCAAGTAAAACTAAATACATGCTCTTCAACTGATCACTGCCCGCACCTGCCCACCTGTCCAGCATCACTACTCTTGACGGTTCTGACTTAGAATATGTGGACAACGACAAATACCTAGGTGTCTGGTTAGACTGTAAACTCTCCTTCCAGACTCACATTAAGCATCTCCAATCCAAAATTAAATCTAGAATTGGCTTCCTATTTCGCAACAAAGCATCGTGCACTCATGCTGCCAAACACCCTCGTAAAACTGACTATCCTAACGATCCTTGACGTCGGTGATGTCATTTACAAAATTGCCTCACTCTATTCAGCAAATTGGATTTAGTCTATCACAGTGCCATCCGTTTCGTCACCAAAGCCCCATATACTACCCACTACTGCGACCTGTATGCTCTCGTTGGCTGGTCCTCGCTTCATATTCGTCGCCAAACCCACTGGCTCCAGGTCATCTATAAGTCTATGCTAGGTAAAGCCCCGCCTTATCTTAGCTCACTGGTCACCATAGCAGCACCCACCAGTAGCACGCGCTCCAGCAGGTATATTTTACTGGTCACCCCCAAAGCCAATTCCTCCTTTGGCTGCCTTTCCTTCCAGTTCTCTGCTGCCAATGACTGGAACGAATTGCAAAAATCTCTGAAGCTGGAGACTCATATCTCCCTCACTAACTTTAAGCACCAGCTGTCAGAGCAGCTTACAGATCACTGCACCTGTACACAGCCCATCTGTAAATAGCCCATCCAACTACCTCATCCTCATACTGTTATATGTATATTTTTTCTTCTTTGCACCCCAGTATCTCGACTTGCACATTCATCTTCTGCACATCTATCACTCCTGTGTTTAATTGCTAAATTGTTATTATTCCGCCACTATGGCCTATTTAGTGCCTTACCTCCCTTATCCTACCTCATTTGAACACACTGTATATAGACTTTTTCTATTGTGTTATTGACTGTATGTTTGTTTATTCCATGTGTAACTCTGTGTTGCTGTTTGTGTCGCACTGCTTTGCTTTATCTTGGCCAGGTCGCAGTTGTAAATGAGAACGTATTCTCAACTAGCCTACCTGGTTAAATAAAGGTGAAATAAATAATACAAAAATAAAATTAAAATAAGGATGCTTGCATGGGGTGGCATGGCTATCTGATAGTGGGTTTAGGGCAAGATGTTGAGCCCCAGAGCGCCCAAACAGACGGGCAGAGACGGGCAGGCAGAGAACAGCTGAGCTGGCACTGTGCTACCAGCTGACTGCAGGCTGGCTGAGCACACACAGACAATGAGTCACTGACAATTTGAAAAGGCGCAGAGCCACACACACACACACAGCCGCGCACGCATGCACACACACATTCTGTCACTCAAAACATCCTGCTCAGTCAGTGAGTGAGTGAGTGAGTGAGTGAGTGAGTGAGTGAGTGAGTGAGTGTGTGTGTGTGTGTGTATATATGTGTGTGTGTGTATATATTTGTGCGTCTGTGTGTGTGGATTAAGTCCTGCTAGCTGGCTAGGTTAGGATCAGTGCTATGTCTGAAAGGTCTGGGTGAGAGGGATAGAGATTATCCCATCATGTCTGTCTGATAGAGGAGAGTCGATATACATGTACGTCTTCCTTGGCAAATAAAAATACCCAGCACTGGAATGAGTAGGTGTGTCCAAACTTGTGACTGGTACTGTATGCATGTATGTACAGTTGAAGTCGGAAGTTTACATACACTTGCTCCCAAGGATGATCCAGACTTGTGGATGTCTACAAAAAAAAAAAAATTCTGAGGTCTTGGCTGATTTCTTTTGATTTTCCCATGATGTCAAGCAAAGAGGCACTGCGTTTGAAGGTAGGCCTTGAAATACATCCATAGGTACACCTCCAATTGACTCAAATTATGTCAATTAGCCTATCAGAAGCTTCTAAAGCCATGGCATCATTTTCTGGAATTTTCCGAGCTGTTTAAAGGCACAGTCAACACAGTAAACTTCTGACCCACTAGAATTGTGATACAGTGAATTATAAGTGAAATAATCTGTCTGTAAACAATTGTTGGAAAAATTACTTGTGCCATGAAAATTGTAGAATATCTCCTTTCTAATGATCTCAACTTTATTTATCAACCCCTAGTATTGAGCAAATTACAGTCATTGGAGCCAATTACACTCACTGAAGTGTTTGACATAGGCTTTGAAAAGCACCCACAAATAGGCGGCCAGTGCGGCAAGTGCTGGTAAGCTTTCTTGACTTGGGCATACATTTTTGCCTTCATATGGCTAACCTTTGTTTAACCAGCTAAACAGCTGCCCTTAGCGAAAATGTATTTGGAGTTACCTTCCTAGTAGCCTTAACGCGAACCAGGCTTCCCTAATGTGACAACGACGTGATTTTGGAGGTATGGCAACGTGAGACGTTTGTAGCTATTAGGCTATGTCATACATATGGTATGAGGTTGGCCAGTCTCCCCAAACCATAGCCCTAACCTTAACCATTTGGAATTAATGCCTAACCTTTGAGTTGTTTCTGTTTGAACTCTGTAACCACGCAGAATTAATGCGTCACAAATAGAAGTTCATCCATAATATGTTGCATTTCGAAGGGAAACTATGAGATCTTGTTGATACTGTATCTAGCTTTCAGTACGCACATATCAGCCACTATGGCCACGTGTGACAGTGCGTGTGTTTGTGTAATAGTGTGTGTGTGTGTGTATGTGTGCGCGCTTCAGCCCAAAAGCCATATCTCAGTCTCCTGAGGTGAACGGTGGGGAATTTGGGTAGATTTTAGCCAAATTAAATATTGTCAATCCTTTACAATGCCATGGCCTTAGACACTGGAGAGGGGGTTGCATTATAGCCAGGCAGGTTGAGTTATTAGGTCAGTTACCAGAATCTGCCTGGACAACAAGTACCCTGACCCGAAAGTAGCCACGGCCTCTCAGTGAGTGTGTGTGTGCATGTTTGTGTGCCCCCTCACCTGCCGTACGCGAAGCGTCTGTCTTTGTGATGGTCACCGAAGGTGTCCCATAGTCTCAGGGACACACTGACCTCATCCACAACATCCCGTGACCTCTCCAACACCTAGACGGACAGGCACACACCACACCACAGCATGAGACAATTATTTTCAGGCTGTGTGTGTGTGTGTGTGTGTGTGTGTGTGTGTGTAGCGTGGGTCCATGCCCACCTCCTGGCACACACGGTACTGGTCAATGGCCCAGACAGTTGGCACGTGGGTGGCGAGCAGCTGGTACTGTGTGAGGGTGGCATTGCAGGCGCGGGCACAGATGAGCCTAGTCTTGCCCACCGCGTTGTCCCCTACCACAACACATTTAATGGTTTCCACATTGGGCCGCTCATAGTCTGTGTCTATATCCATGGAGAGGGCCCTGGGAGAGAGAGGAAGAGGGAGAAGGAGAGAGCGGGGGTTAGAAAGTAATTCTGGTCATTGAATATAGAACTACACATTGACACATCCATACCAAAGCGGAATGTTTAAAAAAGACTTACTAGTCACCAAAGTTCCGGAGCATGTCTTTGAGTGAATTATTCAGGTACAAGCGGAACAATACTGAACAGCTTTTGCCCAAGACAACGGGCAGGGTAGCTCCTAAATCAATTACCAACAGAAAAGCTTGGCCAAGGCTAGAAGCCCGAGTCCGTACTGACCAGTAATGAGCAGCTCCAGCCAAACTCCTCCAGAGGGAACACATGGTACGGGGGCAGAGAAATAAAAAACTGAGTGGCTATTTATGTCATAACAGAATGAGAGAAAGTGGGAGAGACAGAGAGAACAAGAGGCAACTATATAAACCAGAGCACAGCCCCGGTGGAAGATTTTATTTTTGGAGGAGTGAATGATGATCCCATCTGCTGAGGGGCACTCATGAAAGACACCCCCCCCCCCTCCCCCAGCTGATATTGATACAGCTGATATGGGCAGACCAAACCTGCAATCCTGTCCCTACCACTCTGAACAAACCATGGTCCCATAAATAGGCCGTTTGAAAGATTCATAGGCTTATTATTATTCCATTGACATAGATGCCGGCGGTGTAGCACTTCGTCCCTGCAGTGACACACATTAGCGGCAAAAAAAAATGGCACCCATTCATCGGACACATGAGACGATGGACAGCGGCAATTCCGCTTTCCCCCCCCCTACCCACACCTCCACTCATTCCCACCAACTCCTGCTCCTCACATACATTTTATGTCCCATTTGTTACAGATCGAGACTATATTGTTCCAGGCCTAAACAAACAATGTCAGGTCTTGCTTAAAAGCTACAAAAAAACAACATGTTCCCTTTGGAATATTCCACGTCCATTGAGGTCCTAGAGCTGCCAAAGCCACTGAGCAGCAGGTGTTCAGGTGCAGGGCCAAAAGAAATTGTACTGTACAGCCTACCTTAGTCTAGGTGAGTGGGGAAGACAGTGAGCCAACCCTGAGAGATTCCGAGGGAACTGAGGGAGTAGTGGCTGTCTACTCCAGGCTTTATCTGTGCTCCCTCGCTAGTTCTCCCTTCCTCTGTCTATCTAAGACACATAGTGAGGCACGTGGGTTTACATCAGTATCGCAATAGAGGGAGTCGTAAAAGTTACTATATCTTATCCTTATGTAACAGTTCTTCACGTAATGGCCAAAGCAGCTGCATGAGGAGTGGACCAACAACAGCTCTCTCTAAGAGTTGTACATGGACAAATAGGAGGGAAAGAAGGAGCGGGAGAGCGATCACAATATCAAATCAAATGGTATTTGTCACGTGCACTGAATACAACAGCGAAATGCTTACTTACGAGCCCTTATCCAACAATGCAGTTAAGAAAAAATAGGTATTAAGTTAAAAGTAACAAATAATTACAGAGCAGCAGTAAAATAACAATAGCGAGGCTATATACAGGGGGGGGTGACGGTACAGAGTCAATGTGCGGGGGCACCGGTTAGTCGAGGTAATTGAGGTAATATGTAAATGAAAGTTAAAGTGACTATGCATAGATAATAAACAGAGAGTAGCAGCAGCGTAAAAGAGGTGGGGGGGACAACGCAAATAGTCTGGGTTGCCATTTGATTAGCTGTTCAGGAGTCTTATGGCTTGGGGTAGAAGCTGTTAAGAAGCCTTTTGGACCTAGACTTGGCGCTCCGGTACTGCTTGCCGTGCGGTAGCAGAGAGAACATTCTATGACTAGGGTGGCTGGAGTCTTTGACAATTTTTAGGGCCTTCCTCTGACACCGCCTGGTATATAGGTCCTGGATGGCAGGAAACTTGGCCCCAGTGATGTACTGGGCCGTACGCACTACCCTCTGTAGTGCTTTGCGGTCGGAGGCCGAGCAGTTGCCATACCAGGCAGTGGTATGACAGGATGCTCTCGATGGTGCAGCTGTAGAACTTTTGAGGATCTGGGGACCCATGCCAAATCTTTTCAGTCTCCTGAGGGGGAATAGGCTTTGTTGTACCCTCTTCACGACTGTCTTCGTGTGCTTGGACCATGTTAGTTTGTTGGTGATGTGGACACCAAGGAACTTGAAGCTCTCAACCTGCTCCACTACAGCCCCGTCGATGAAAATTGGGGTGTGCTCAGTCCTTCTTTTCCTGTAGTCCACAATCATCTCCTTAGTCTTGATCACGTTGAGGGAGAGGTTGTTGTCCTGGCACCACACGGCCAGGTCTCTGACCTCCTCCCATAGGCTGTCTCATCATTGTCGTTGATCAGGCCTACCACTGTTGTGTCATCGGCAAACTCGATGATGGTGTTGGAGTCGTTCCTGGCAGTGCAGTCATGAGTGAACAGGGAGTACAGGAAGGGACTGAGCACGCACCACTGAGGAACCCCCTTGTTGAGGATCAGCGTGGCGGATGTGTTGTTACCTATCCTTACCACCTGGGGGCGGCCAGTCAGGAAGTCCAGGATCCAGTTGCAGAAGGAGCTGTTCAGTCCCAGGGTCCTTAGCTTAGTGATGAGATTTGAGGGCACTATGGTGTTGAACGCTGAGCTGTAATCAATGAATAGCATTCTCACGAAGATGTTTATTTTGTCAAGGTGGGTAGAGCAATAAAGAGACATGTCGAACAGTCATTCCTATGGGATCAACACCACCAGAGTTAAGAATAACTTTTATTGAATTTTTTTGTATGTTTACGTTTTTTATAGTGACGTTAACGGTTAATCGTTATTTGACCGGTCATGCTTATCGGTCTATAGGTTAATTTGTAGAATTTTGTGGATTAAATTGCCGCGTGTTAGTCACAATGCATTTTATTTATCACACGCACACTACATAGAGAGGTTGAGGAGTGGAATAGCCTATCACCTGTAAGACAGTGTGAGAGTAGCTCTTCAAAAAGGCTACTGGAGTGAAGCCTGCTTTTGTAAGCGCAACAAATAACAATTCTAAATGCAATCGCGTGTTAAAACTTGATGGCCTCCTCCCGATTGGCGCAGCGGTCTAAGGCCCTGGCCTGATTTGTGGAGTGCTGCATAGATGGTTGTCCTTCTGGATTGTTCTCCCATCTCCACAGAGGAACTCTAGAGTTCTGTCAGTGATCATCGGGTTCTTGGTCACCTCCCTGACCAAGGCCCTTCTCCCCAGATTGCTTAGTTTGGCCCGGGCGGCAAGGTCTAGGAAGAGTCTTGGTGGTTACAAACATCTTCCATTTAAGAATGAGGGTGGCCACTGTGTTCTTGGGGACCTTCAATGCTGCAAAAATGCTACCTTTCCCCAGATCTGTGCCTCGACACAATCCTGTCACGGAGCTCTACGGACAATTTTGTCGACCTCATGGCTTGGTTTTTGCTCTGACATGCACTGTCAACTGTGGGACCTTATATAAGACAGGTTTGTGCCTTTCCAAATTATGACCTAGAATACCCCACAATTAAATGGCAAACGTATTACCTCCCAAGATAATTATCTTCAGTTATAGTCACAGCAGTGTATATTCCCCCTCAAGTCAATACCACGACGACCCTCAAGGAACTACACTGGACTTTATGCAAACCACATATTCTGTGGCCGCATTTATTGTAGCTGGGGATTTTAACAAAGCATATTTGAGGAAAAAGCTAGCGAAGTTCTATCAACACATTGACTGTGGTACTCATTAAGGGAAAACACTAGATCACTGCTACTTGCCTTTTCAAGATACCTACAAGGCCCTCCACCGCCCTCCCTTCGGCAAGTCAGATTACAATGTAGAAAATAGTAAAAATAAAGAAAATTCCTTGGATGAGTAGGTGTGTCCAAACTTTTCACTGGTACTGTATGTGGCAAAGGGAAAACCAGCCACGTCGCAGACACCGACGTCTTGCTCCCGGACAAACTAAACACTTTCTTCACCCGCTTTGAGGATAACACCATGCCACTGACACGGCCCGCTCCCAAGGACTGTGGGCTCTCATTCTCCATGGCCGACGTGAGTAAGACATTTAAGGGTGTTAACCCTCGCAAGGCTGCCATCCCAGACGGCATCGCTAGCCGCGTCCTCAGAGCATGCGTATACCAGCAGGCTGGAGTGTTTACGGACATATTCAACCTCTCCCTATCCCAGTCTACTGTCTACACTTGCTTCAAGATGTCCACCATTTTTGCTGTACCCAAGAAAGCAAAGGTCACTGAGGCTAGTTAAGGATCATATCACCTCTACCTTACCTGACACCCTAGACCCACTTCAATTTGCTTACCGCCCCAATAGATCCACAGACGATGCACTCGCCATTGCACTGCACACTGCCCTATCCCATCTGGACAAGAGGAATACCTATGTAAGAATGCTGTTTATTGACTATAGCTCAGCTTTCAACACCATATTACCCTCCAAGCTCATCATTAAGCTCAGGACCCTGGGTCTGAACCCCTCCCTGTGCAACTGGGTCCTGGACTTCCTGACGGGCCGTCCCAAGGTGGCGAAGGTAGGAAACAACACCTCCACTTCGCTGATCCCCAACACATGGGACCCACAAGGGTGCGTGCTCAGTCCCCTCCTGTAATCCCTGTTCACCCATGACTGCGTGGCCACGCACGCCTCCAACTCAATAATCAAGTTTGCAGATGACACAACAGTAGCAGGCCTGATTACCAACAATAGCGAGACAGCCTACAGGGAGGAGGTGCCCTGGCAGAGTGAGGTCAGGAAAATAACATCTCTCTCAACGTCAACAAAATGAAGGAGCTGATCGTGGACTTTAGGAAACAGCAGAGGGAGCACACCCCTATCCACATCAACAGGACCGCAGTGGAGAAGCTGGAAAGCTTCAAGTTCCTCGGCGTACACGTCACTGACAATCTGAAATGATCCACCCACACAAACAGTGTGGTGAAGAAGGCGCAACAGCGCCTCTTCAACCTCAGGAGGCTGAAGAAATTCACCTTGGCCCCTAAGACCCTCAGAAACTTTAACAGATGTACATCCTGTCGGACTGTATTACTGCCTGGTACGGCAACTTCACCGCCTGCAACCGCAGGGCTCTCCAGAGGGTGGTATGGTCTGCCCTATACATCACCGGGGGCACACTGACTGCCCTCCAGGACATGTACAGCACCCAATGTCACAGGAAGGCATCAACCACCGAGCCATGGTCAGTTCACCCATCGGCATGGCCGATTAATTAGGGCCGATTTTAAGTTTTCATAACAATCGGTCATCTGCATTCTGGACGCCGATTATGGCCAATTACATTGCATTCCACGAGGAAACTGCGTGACAGGCTGACCACCCGTTACGCGAGTGCAGCAAGGAGCCAAGGTAAGTTGCTAGCTAGCATTAAACTTATCTTATAAAAAACAATCATTTTTAAAACATTTTTTACTTTAGTTTATTTGAGTAAATACTTTAATTAACACTTATTTTTCTTAGAACTGCATTGTTAGGTAAGGGCTTGTAAGTAAGCATTTCACTGTAAGGTCTATTCGGCGCATGTCGTATTCGGCGCATGTGACAAATACAATTTGATTTGAAATGCAGTTAACAGATTGTTTAAAAACAAGAACGATGCTGCTTTCCACTTTGCTTCATAATATAGTCATTCAATTTCTATAATTCCAACAGTTCACCCAAGTCAAATCGCAACTACAATATTTGAAAAAAATATGATACCATTCGCCCATGTCCTGCAGACCTAGTGTGTGTGTGTGTGTGGGTGGTGGTGGGGAGTCGTAGGTCTGGCCTTTTAATAGGCTTAGCAGTGGGAGCAGTGGAACTGGGAGCAGTGGATAGTTTCTCAGGGGGATCAGACAGAAGTCCTGGAGCACTACACCCTCGCCCTGACTATGCAGAGGTCTCTCACTCACTCGCACTGCACGCTCCTGCCTCTCACAGCCAAGCCGTAACTAGACACTGTGAGAGCAGTGTAGGGTTTCATTCACAGCCAGTGACCGATACTATAGATATCATGAGTAAAGCAGCAGTCTAGACATCATCTGTTAGGCTGTCACCTGTATTACAGGGATTGAAAATGAAATAGTGGAAAGCAGACACACTGAGGAAGGTGCAGGCCAATACTTTGGGTGTGCTACTAGGACATGTTGCCGTGGAAAAGAGCATACACAAATCCAAATATCTAATATATCTCTATATCAGTGCTGGCCTTATTTAAACCTCTATATTAACAGATTGTTTCAACTTCGTCTGATAATGGAAAAGTGAGTAATGAAAAGGTGGTATTAGATGGGTATGGCTCCATGTGAAT
Source organism: Salvelinus alpinus (assembly GCF_045679555.1). Taxonomy (NCBI): domain Eukaryota; kingdom Metazoa; phylum Chordata; class Actinopteri; order Salmoniformes; family Salmonidae; genus Salvelinus; species Salvelinus alpinus. Next base: position 49,840,475 of record NC_092104.1, on the reverse strand, counting down.
GAGAATCCAGTTGTTTCTCTGGTTTGATCAGCTTCCCTTCCCCCAATCCTTACCTTAACTATTAGCGGGAAAAATGGTAAATTGACCCAATAGCAATAGCAATTTCAATAGGGGCAACTTCACCTTACACACCCTAGATGCCTGTGACTGGGGTGTGGCGCAGCGGTCTAAGGCACTGCATCTCAGCGCTAGAGGCATCACTACAGACCCTGGTTCGATTCCAGGCTGAATCACAACTGGCCGTGATTGGGAGTCCCATAGGGCGGCACACAATTGGCCCAGCGTCATCCGCGGTTAGAGTTTGGCCGGGGTAGGCCGCCGAGTTAAATAAAGGTTCAATAATTATTGACAGAAGTCAGACTGCAGTGAGAGGATCACTGTGACTAGATCTCCCTGCCTGCTGCCCCCTTCATCCACACACTTAAGCTACAAACCTTCTGCTACACTCCGTCTGGCCAAGGAGCACACGTACGCACGGGCACACACCACACACTAGGCTTGGGCGATATACGGTTTATACCGTATACCAGGGTATTTAGAAATACCGACTATGATTTTCAATACCGATTATCAATAATGCGGGATGCGTGCTACGTCACTCAATCAATCAATCAAGTTTATTTTATATAGCCCTTCGTACATCAGCTAATATCTCGAAGTGCTGTACAGAAACCCAGCCTAAAACGCCAAACAGCAAGCAATGCAGGTGTAGAAGCACGTAGTGCTACCGTAGTGCTACTGCTTATAAGTTAAGCATAACTAAAAGAAATCTATGATGTGTTAAATAAATTATATTCAGCTCAGGGCTCCAGCTATGCATTTGGTTTGCTGACTTGCTAGCTAAGTGGCTAGATGGCAAGAGCAAGCTTCTTGGTTAAAGAAGAGACATTCAATCCCCTCCTGGATCAAGATCTCTGTTGCCCCAAAAGATGTGTGCGTAAAAAAAGAAATCTAGGATAATAATTAAATAGCACTTGTTTGCTCCTCCGGTAATACAGTGTTTCTGCTGCAGTCATTTAACTGTGGCGCCGCGCCACGGCAAAATCATTGCTGCCACGCCCCCAAAAAATGAAACATGAAAAAATATCTGTTGAGGTGCACTTTAAAGACGCTAGAACGGTCCATATTTACTTTTCCTCTGCAAACGAGTAATGAAGAGAAAAGTCTGACAACCCCATATTAAAATTGTTTATGTATTTACCTAGTTGGCTTGTTGTTGTGTGTTCTATGCGAGATAAATATTCCTCTCTCGACGCGCAAGCAAGTTACGATAGGGAGGGAAATCTGCATTCTGACAAGCAGTTAATGCACCACAATTCTTGCAATCGCAGGGAAAACTGTAGTTTTCATGGCTTTGTTAAGGGAGTGATCTCAGCTTTCCATTCCTACTTTATCAACTCCTAAATATGCGGGAACTGCACCATTTTAAACCCCAAGTTTTTTTTAGCAGCATCATGGTGAAGCACTTTACAATTCACCTTGAGTGCATAGGGGAGAGTGGGGCAAAATCTAACATGTGCCAATTGTAGGGTCACTTGGGGTAAAATGCCACCCTACCTCAAAATCTTTTTTGGGGGGGGGGGGAGTGACTTAAATTGTGATGAGAAAGATTAGATTCATAGTTGAGCAAGAGTAGTGGCAACCAGGGAAGGTGTTTAAGGAGAAAATGTGACATGATGTGGTTTCCGTGAGAAGAACAGGCAGAGGTGCCACACCCCAAGTTACCCTAACATGTGGGCTTAAATTATATACATTGCGTTTATGCATGTTTTTTGGGAGATACTAACTAATTAAAATATCTGAGGGGACCCCCAAAACAAAGGGGAGAGGGAACTCCCCTTCATTGCAACGCCCTCATCCCCTAACCACTGGTCCGTAGTGCTACTGTCACTGTGCAGGTGGTCTGTGCAGATAAAGAACAGACAAAGACAGCCTCATGCATATTTGAGAGGAGTGTCTCAGTACAGGTTTGGGTCAGTGCAGTGGGGGCTTTCATAGAGATAGACTGAACAACTCAGCTCCTCAACTCTCCCAATGCTCACTCCCTTTCTCCATCCACTACTCTTTTCTCTTTCACTGTTTCCATTGCTCATCATCCTTATTGCCCTTTTCTCTCACTAGGCTCTAATTTTACTCTCTGTCCTTTCGACACCCACCATCTCAGATTGTTCTGAAACGGTTCTGTAGTTAAAAACAGATAAGATTAGCATTCCTGAAACACAGTGAACATAATTTAGGCATACGTGTTATGGTAACTTGAGGTAAACCACCACCCAGGGTAATGCCCCCTGCCTGTACTTCTCACAGAAACCACTTCATGTCACAATCCCCCCCCCCCCCCCAAACACGTTCCCTGGTTGCCACTACTCTTGAACAACAAAAAATCTAATCTGTCTCATCAACAAACAAAAAAAATTTCACTCCCCCCAAAAAAGATTGAGGTAGGGTGGCATTTTACCCCAAGTTACCCTACAATTGACCCGTGTTAGACTTAGCCCCACTCTCCCCTATGCACGCATGGTGAATTGTGACCCGATTCAGGAAACTAGGCGTATGTCGCAATTCACAACTTCACAGGAGAGCCGTTTGAACATAAAATTTTTTTTTTATCAAAATGTGTTTTTGGGCAGAAATGCCTTCTCGAACATGTGAACTTTCATGTGCCTTAATAACAAACTTGAATGCCATCTGTAAATAGGAATACAATTGTTAAATTACAAGCCTTGTTGGTTAACTTCTTTGGGGTAGGGGGCAGCATTTTCACTTTTGGATAAATAGCATGCCCAAATTCAACTGCCTGGTACTCATCCCAGAATATAAGATACGCATATTATTAGTAGATTTGGATAGAAAACACTCTGAGGTTTCTAAAACTGTTTGAATCATGTCTGTGAGTATAACAGAACTTATGCAGCAGGCAAAACCCCGAGGACAAACCATTCAGAATTCTTTTTTTTTGAGGTCACTGTCTTCTCAATTATTTTTCATTGGGAAACCAGATTTCTAAAGGACTTGTTTGCAGTTCCTTCCGCTTCCACTGGATGTCACCAGACTTTGGAAATTGGTTGAGGTTTTTCCTTTGTGTAATGAAGAAGTACAGCCATCTTAAATGAGAGTCACTTGAAGTAAATTGTGAGGGAGGCACATTAACCAGAAAATTTGCGTCAGTTTGTTTTCTTTTTGTATTGAACACAGATCATCCCGTCTTCAATTTGATCGATTATTAACGTTTAAAAATACCTAACGTTGTATTACAAAAGTAGTTTGAAATGTTTTGGTAAAGTTTACATGTAACTTTTGAGATATTTTGTAGTGACGTGGCACAAGTTGGAAGCTGTGTTTTTCTGGATGAAACGCGCCAAATAAATTGACATTTTGGATATATATCGACGGAATTAATCGAACAAAAGGACAATTTGTGATGTTTATGGAACATATTGGAGTGCCAACAAAAGAAGTTCGTCAAAGGTAAGGCATGAATTATATTTTTATTTCTGTGTTTTGTGTCGTGCCTGCAGTGTTGAAATATGCTACTCTCTTTGTTTACTGTTGTGCTATTATCAGATAATAGCATCTTATGCTTTCGCTGAAAAGCCTTTTTGAAATCTGACATGTTGGCTGGATTCACAACGAGTGTAGCTTTAATTTGGTATCTTACATGTGTGATTTAATGAAAGTTAGATTTTTATATCATTTTATTTGAATTTGGCGCTCTGCATTTTCCCTGGCTATACGATTGCGTCCCACCTACCCCAGAGAGGTTAAGCCACAGAAAAAGTTAGCAACCTTCCCACTAGCCATTATTGGCTGAGATAATGAGTGTGCTGGACATGCCAAGAGAGAAGTTCAAATTGGTCTGCCACATTAAAGGTGTCTGTCTATTTGAGCTCGTCAGTCTGTGTTGGTAATCCTGTCGAACGCGGCTTTTAAAAAAATGTATTGTGTAGTGGAGCTGCATAAGTGTTGCTCTCCATTTTCTGGAGGATCAAGTTTTTGAAATCAGTGGAATTAGAATATGATAACTAAAGAGATGGCGAAAACACCTGTCTCCGGATCTTCAAACTAAGGGCATTCCCGACAGAGAGACACGTCCATGATGCATGTTGATGTATGCAGGGAAGATAGCTAGCTACATTTTCATATATTACACGTTTCAAATTTTGACAGAAAGTGGTTTAATTTCAATCTAAAGTGTTCTGTTAGCTAGCTAGGTTCATTGTTTACCTACAGTTGAAGTCGTAAATTCACATACACTTAGGTTGGAGTCATTAAAACTCGTTTTTCAACCACTCCACACATTTCTTGTTAACTAACTACAGTTTTGGCAAGTCGGTTAGGACATCTACTTTGTGCATGACACAAGTCATTTTTCCAACAATTGTTTAGACAGATTATTTCACTGTATCACAATTCCAGTGGGTCAGAAGCTTACATACACTAAGTTGACTGTGCCTTTAAACAGCTTGGATGATGATGTCATGGCTTTAGAAGCTTCTGATAGGCTAATTGACATCATTTGAGTCAATTGGAGGTGTACCTGTGGATGCATTTCAAGGCCTACCTTCAAAATCAATGCCTCTTTGCTTGACATCATGGGAAATTCAAAAGAAATCAGCCAAGAACTCATAAAAAAAAATTGTAGACCTCCACAAGTCTGGTTCATCCTTGGGAGCAATTTCCAAAAGCCTGAAGGTACCACGTTCATCTGTACAAACAATAGTACGCAAGTATAAACACCATGGGACCACGCAGCCGTCATACCGCTCAGGAAGGAGACGCGTTCTGTCTCCTAGAGATCAACGTACTTTGGTGTGAAAAGTGCAAATCAATCCCAGAACAACAGCAAAAGACCTTCTGAAGATGCTGGAGGAATCAGGTACAAAAGTATCTATATCCACAGTAAAACAAGTCCTATATTGATATAACCTGAAAGGCCACTCATCAAGAAAGAGGCCACTGCTCCAAAACCCCCATTAAAAAAGCCAGACTACGGTTTGCAACTGCACATGGGGACAAAGAGCGTACTTTTTGGAGAAACGTCCTCTGGTCTGATGAAACAAAAATAGAACTGTTTGGCCATAAGGACCATCGTTATGTTTGGAGGGGAAAGGGGGAGGCTTGCAAGCCAAAGAACACCATCCCAACAGTAAATCACGGGGGGTGGCAGCATCATGTTGTGGGGGTGCTTTGCTGCAGGAGGGAATGGTGCACTTCACAAAATAGATGGCATCATGAGGTAGAGAAATGGTGTGGATATATCGAAGCAACATCTCAAGACATCAGTCAGGAAGTTAAAGCTTGGCCGCAAATGGGTCTCCCAAATGGACAATGACTCCAAGCATACTTCCAAAGTTGTTGCAAAATGGCTTAAGGACAACACAGTCAAGGTATTGGAGTGGCCATCACAAAGCCTTGACCTCAATCCCATAGAACATTTGTGGGCAGAACTGAAAAGGCGTGTGCAAGCAAGGAGGCCTACAAACCTGACTCAGTTACAGAATGGGCCAAAATTCACAAAAAATTCACCAAAATTCTAATTATTGTGAGAAGCTTGTGGAAGGCCCCCTGAAATATTGGACCCAAGTTAAACAATTTAAAGGCAATGCTACCAAATACTAATTGAGTGTATGTAAACTTCTGACCCACTGGGAATGTGATGAAAGAAATAAAAGCTGAAATAAATCATTCTCTCTACTATTATTCTGACATTTCACATTCTTAAAATAAAGTGGTGATCCTAACTGACCTAAAACAGAGAATTTTTACTAGGATTAAATGTCAGGAATTGTGAAAAACTGAGTTTAAATGTATTTGGCTAAGGTGTATGTAAACCTCTGACTTCAACTGTAGCTAGCTAGCTATATGTCTTAAGCTGAAGTGTACTGTTGGCTAGCTAGCTAACTTTAGCTGGCTGGCTCCCTAGCAGAGGTTATTATTAGTTTCCCAGACCTGTTTTCTTTTCTAGTTAGAGCCTAATGTTAGGCAGTGTTGGCACTTTGTTCATTGTTGTTTAACTAGCTAACGTTAGCTGGCTGGTTCGTTAGCTAATGTTACGTGACGTGTGTACAACACCTTTTGAATATGGCCGGTGTCAGTAAATGTCTGCAAAAAAGCATAATGAAATTGTTGCCAGCAGAGCTGGTTAGGCTGTTTTCATGTTATTTAGAGGTAAACAAATCATTGGCCAGAGCGTCAAGTGTGCGCTCCGAGAGTGAAATGAGATGGGTGGGGCTAGAGCTTAAGAAGGTGTGAACGATGCTGAATGGGTGTAGACAAAGAAGAGCTCTTCACTAGATACCAAAACATTCAAAGGCGATTTTCTCAAGTGAGATTTTCAAGTTGATCAACTTTCAAAGCAGAATTGCTTACCCATTGTTCCTCAAATGCAGTGTATGATATGCCATTTTGTAGGTCTGAGTCTCTACTTTTATCCAATGTAAAAAACACAATTTCACATTTTGCTACATAAGACCAAATTCAGGTGGTGAGTGACAATTGTAAAGTGCTTCACCATGATGCTGCTAAAACAATAGTGCAGTTCCCACATATTTAGGAGTTGATACCATCACCAGATACACAGGGAATACATTACAAAGGTTGAAGAAGCAATACTCCAAGCAGCAGCTCCATATTGTCAGACATAGAGAACTGATACTGTATACTGGTTGTTGGGGTGGGATTGGCTTCGGGGGTCTGTGGGTGGCTATTGATCATTTTATTGGATTCCTCAGGTATTACTAATTGTCAAGAAGAATTATGGTCCTAATCGGATGTTAGGTACAATATTGATTTTATATTATATGAATACTGTACATTAAAAATGGCCAATTTGGGTGCAAACAATTAGCTTAATTTCTCAGAGATCAAATTATATATTAAATAATGTCACAGGAATGCTAATCTGATCTTTTTCTAGCTACAGAAACGATTTCAGAGCAATCTGCGATGGTGGGTGACATGGCTTGCTAAAATTACATGGAATGACCCATTTCTCTTTCCACCATACTCCCCTCTGTTTCTCTCTCTCTGTGTGTCTCTCGCTCTGTTAGGGCCATGCGATGAGCAGCAGGCAGACGCGTCTCTCTCCACTCCCTCATCCCTCTCCCTTTGAGTTATGTAACCGTTCCAGTGGAAGCAGCCGTTCGACCCCAGCGCTCCATAAACCCCATCTCTCATCCTGCTCTTCCTCCCCCAACTCCTCCTCTTCCTCAGGGCTAGAGTTCACCCTAACACCATGACACAGCTGGCTGCCTGTAACATCCCTCTGAGGATGACCTCCCGCCTCACACACACACACAACAATCCCAAGTATGGAAAGACAGATGTGTTATTTTAAATGTATGACATTTGCAGAAACTTGGGACATTTTAAACTGACTTAAGTCTCCTCCCTTCATGGAAAATTACTAATCGCTGATAGGTAGGACGCTCACACTTTCGCAAAATGTGAACCATAGGCTATGCATTGATGCAGTTCTGCATACAGAAGAGCAGGTATGTGTGTGTGCCGTGTCTGTGGATCTGTGCATCTCTGTGTGTGTGTGTGTGTGTGTGTCTGAGAGAATACAGACAGAGGGATCTGTGGAGACAGCGGCTGCCATAGGCGAGGGGGGCACAGACTGGTTATATAAGGCGGTAGTCTGGTCTAGTCTGCTGCCTTTGCCTGGCTGTATACAGGTCCAGGGGAGAGGCAGGGGCACCCAGCTACATCATCCTGTACTATTAAACTGCCCTGGGGTTTTGGCACACACACACACAAATGCATGTACACAATACACACATCAATACACACATTCACACTTCAATATGCATGCAGCGCTTCATAAGCGCCAGGTACACGTCACGTGACCAAAACATCACCTGGGACTACCACTAACTGCTTAGGCATATGTAAACACCAAATACAGTTTGTGTGTTTTTAAGTGCAACTGTCATTGTCATCTCAAAAGAGGCGACTTATCATTAGAAGAACCTCCCTCGCAACACTCACACTTCTGTCCGCTTTTAAGGTGAACGCATTGCACTCACAAATGTACCAGGAAACCAACTGCCCACATGAACACAAGTGTTACCTTTGACTGCAGGATATGTGTCACTCTTGTGTCACTCCACTCAGCTCAGGCCTTCAGCTTGGGTGCCTCTGCTCTGTCAGGGTTGGCAGTCTCAGCCTCTGGCATTGGGCATGACTCTGCCTGTCTGCCACAGTCACCCTCACTAGCCTCTCTTTCCCCTCGCTCTCTGTCACTGCGGTAGCCAGTCAAGCCACATACTGCTGGCTGCCTCTTCCATGTGGGTCAATGCAGCATGTTATCTCCTAACTGTTGACACAGACAGAACAGGCCCTGGTCACTATAGTGGCTTGCTTTGTCCTGTATCCTCTAGAAGTAATACATATGATAAGGTATAGAATATAAACTAAAAGGCAGGCATTCAATGACAGCAGTAGCAGACCATTTTATTTTTTAGCACAATGTTAAATGCTACTTCCTGAGCACAGGGCCTAAGCGGATGGAATCCTATGTGTTTATAACAACATATTTGGGGAGTACACTACCTCTCATGTCCTCCCTGAGCAAATGTCACCTTTCCGCACATCACATTGGGTTTGGCCAACATATAACCAAAGCACGTTTCTAACATGGGATTTGGAGTAGAGTCTCCTTAGCTGTGACACTGGTACAGCCACATAGTGTCATCTAACCCTCTTAATGACCTGGATCACTATTACGGGCAGATTGTGTGTCATGTTGATCATAAATCAACAATACATTTGAACTGCTACTTAGATGTTCTATGATTTAGTGCATGTTAAAACATTGAGGGGAAACAAGAAACTGCTGCGGACCATTACATCAATGGAGGGTGTTTTGACTGATCGTCTGTGCAGCCATTCATAACCAAGCATCTGGCTCATTTGTATTTTTCTACTGTATGAGACCCAGTCTTGTAGGAAACTGATAGACTACTTCATTGCGTTTCCAGTGCTGACAAGAATTATCCCCAAAATATACAGGAAACTACACGAAATCCAACGTCCATCGAGTTAGAATTGATAGACCAAAGCATGTTAACGTAGAGGGTAAGTGGGCTACAACCCAAAATAGATGCATTGATACTCTTGCGTAACGGACCCAGCCTATTGCTGCACCACAACGAAATGCAAGCAGCAGGACACCTGTGCACAAAAAACACTACCGTCATTATTCCTGTTACATTGAAGCCTACAAGTCTCCCGGAGCTAAGAGGCTAATTTTAGCCTATTGTTGACGGTTCCAATTTTTCGGAACCAGTGAGATTATTTCATAATCTCCTAAAGCAAACCGAAACACAAAGTGAACACGTGACCATATGCATGCAAAACTGTTGTACTGACGTTTCCCCCCTACCTTCCGACTGTTCCGGTATTGACCCACATGCCACTCCGCGCGTAGTTCGACCGAGCACGGGAGACGAGTGGAGACAAGAAGAGTTGGCAACTAACTCAAGGGCCTTGAGAGAACTAACGTTAGTGTGAATGTTGCACAAAAACTCAGCGCTGTCACAAAGATAGCATCTTCCTTCTTCTCGCTGTTCTCTTAAAATGATTCCAGGCTGCTCACTAACTCATTTGCATCTAGCTAAAGCACTAACTCTGAACTTTTACCTAAAACTGCTGTTATTTGGTGAAATATTAACCATTGCTAGTTCTAACTATGTCACCTATGAGGCACCCGTCTGTGTTTTTGTTTCTCCAGCTGATTTCTTCTAAAGCACACCCCCATGGGTCTGCGTCATGATATCGGGATGGATGGGAGCCAATGGTAAGGAGCTGTGCTCTTCCTGTTACCGCCCCGAAGCAGTTTCCCCGCCCCGTTAACTCGAAACACGCCACTTCTGTCTTCGGTCTTTCTGCTTCATTAACAGCAATGCCACAAATTCAACCTGTGTCTTTTGACGCACACTGTAGATGTAAACAGTCAGGTTGAACATCTATCATTTCGAAATACTTGACACAGTCTATTACACAGTTCTTGATGTCACATTACTTGATCTAATATTGCAAGCTAACCAAATGACTATCGGGTACTTCACTCGCCAAAAACAACACAAAAACATTTCAAATTCAGCTAAATGTTTGCCAAACATCACTGTGAGGCTCTCTGGCTAGTTATGTACGTTCAATGGTATGGCAACTACATACCACACACAGTGACACCAACAGTCATGTGCTCAGCCACCGCTGTAAAATATAGCAGCGCATATTGTAGATGGCACTGTAGATGAGAAAGGTAAGCCTCCCCACCTGTATAATGAATTAGCCATTCTTTTGCCATGGACGGAACGTCTGGGAATTCAATGCCTGGAATGTTAAGCTTTGCCACAGGGGAATAAATGCCCAAAATAAAAAAGAATCTAACGGAATGCATTACTTTGTATTTTCATTATTAGGGCATAGATTTAACACTTAACTACCCATGCACTGTGACCAGACAATGTGTCCTGTAGGATGTTCATTTTGGCATCGCAGGTCATAAGGTCATTACTATGGCCTATTCATGACAGTGCTGAAGTTGACCTAATATTGACAATGTGCTCATCCGAAACCTGCGTGTCCAATGTTTGATCAAACACTATAACCTTGTCCAATATTCAAAGTAAAACGCCTGTGGTCATACACACTTATGTATGCATAGTCCAAAATGTAGGTGCTTGACTAATGATACATACAAGAACAGAAAGGCTCTCACACTGTATGCTACTAATTACCTTCTTTAATGAAATCAAACAGGACCTGAGGAAGATGACCTCTTGATGAAAATGTTGTCATTAAAGGTGGGAATTAGGACCAACATTTAAATGAGCTACCCAAAAAGCCTTCTCTACTGCAGTGTTTCCCAACCCTGGTCCTCAAGTACCCCCCCTTGACAAACACACCTCATTCAACTCATTGAGGGCTTGATGATTAGTTGACAAGTTGAATCAGGTGTGCTTGTCCAGGGTTACAATAAAAATGTGTACTGTTGGGGGTACTCGAGGACCAGGGTTGGGAGACACTGCTCTACTATGTATAAGGAAAAGGCTGACATCTCCTGGTGGATCTAGCTACTGCTTGTTCCAAAAGAAAGGCTTGAGGAGTGTAGCCTGTTATTGCTAGGGAACAGCTTAGTTTACGCCCCCTGTTCCCACAGTCTTGTCAATGCATTCACTCAGCCCTGTCCGTCAGCCGACACACACACACACACACACACACACACACACACACACACACACACACACACACAAAGCCCTCACCATACAGGAGTGGGAGCAGTAGAGGTGCAGGGGTAAAATCACAGAGGAAGCCATGCCAAGCCAGTAAAAAAAAAAGCCATATTACAACCTATGTTGTGATAATTGCGTTGTTTGCTCTATAACCCATTCGTTCATACGCCACCGTGATATACAATAAGGCTGTGACAACAGAAAGACAACAGTCACACAGTGGCAGAATAAATGAAACTACACATATGTCACAAAAACGGAGAGCAACATCAGTTCGGTGAAGTCCACAAAGCAAATATTGCATGTAACAAACGGGTATATGGGGCCTCCCGGGTGGCGCAGTGGTCTAACCCAGAGATTCTGGGTTCGTGCCCAGGCTCTGCCGCAGCCGGCCGCGACCGGGAGGCTCATGGGGCGACGCACAATTGGCCCAGCGTCGTCCGGGTTAGGGAGGGTTTGACCGGCAGGGATATCCTTGTCTCATCGCGCACTAGCGACTCCTGTGGCGGGCCGGGCGCAGTGCACGCTGACCAGGTCGCTAGGTGTACGGTGTTTCCTCCGACATATTGGTGTGGCTGGCTTCCGGGATGGATGTGCGTTGTGTCAAGAAGCAGTGCTGGTTGGTTGGGTTGTGTTTCGGAGGACGCATGGCTCTCGACCTTTGCCTCTCCCGAGTCCGTACGGGAGTTGCAGCGATGAGACAAGACAGTAACTACTACCAATTGGATACCACAAAATTGGGGAGAAAAAGGTGTAAAATATTTAAAATGAATAAATAAATAATAATAAAAAATAAACGGGTATATGACCTGCAGCATGGTCAAGCAAGTTAATGTTTTCGACAGTTTTACTAAACAACTACTGATTTAGAACCCCCAACTCAGCACAAAGACAAATGGAGCACTGTCTAGCAAAACGGTCTATGGCTCTGTCATACAATACGCTTTCAGTTATAATTGTCATGGTCTACCGAGCTAAAATGCTTGCCAGCCTAACTTCCTCACATGGGCATCAATGAAGCAGCTAAGTTAGCTAACTAGTTAACTTGTGCCTACTAGGCTACATATTGAACTTTAATCGTCTCAGGCCAGCGGCCTAACATACTAAATGATCTGAATCGGAAGAGACAGAGGTGCGCTGTTTCCCTCGCTCGGATGATTTCTCCGGTGAGATTCAGCCACTTGCTAATTGACTGAAAATCATGAAAACATAGTGATACATTTTTTATATTTTTTATTGGTCAAATATTTGGAGAAGCCTGGCTTCCCTTGGCATCCATGAATACATGCCACTGACTGGGAGTGCCTATAGCAGTGCCCACAGCAGCCAGTCCTGAGAAAGTGATGCCCCCTGGCCCCTCTGGCATGGCTCAAATGGAACGCCATGAATGATGGGGTTGGAATGTTGCATAAAACGGGGGGTCTTGGTTTTGCAATAGAATTTGGAAAGGCAGCGCTTGTTAAGGAGAGACCTTGCGAGCGAACTTTCAAATGCATGCTGTGTTTGTGGCTGCCCTATTTCAGTTGCAAGAAGCACTAGGCTTGTATCAGTGTTTTATGACTATGTTATTAAAATTGCAGGCCTGCATAACATTATCTTTAAATGTGTGTGTAAATGTCTCCTTGCTGGTGTACTGTAATGAACTGTGGGTTGAGAATGAGATGAGGCCATAGATCAAGGAAGGGAGTTATATTATCGAAACAAAGTAAATTCTTTAAAAAAAACACAAGTGGGCCTTAATATGCTCTGCCATATATGTTGATTTAGCTCTCTTCAGTGCGCGCGGACACATACACACACACAGAGACACACACACACACACACACACTACATCAAGGGTTGGAAAACATACTGTATTCCCAGGCTGCTGGAGCAGTAGGGGTGCTTGGATGACCGGGCCACAGAGGTCAGTAGACACTGAGCCTGTCTCTGTTATACTGTATGTTCTAGTAATGTCTATATCTCATTCTCTCTGTGCCCAGAGAGCTCCTGACCCCGAGACATACGCCCCAGAGCTCACCAAAAGGAGCCACATTCTTTCACACACAGACACTACTCTCCGAACCCTGTCAGCTCACTCCAAAGCCCATACTGGAGCATACATCTAGCTGTCAAAACACCAAGCATCTTCCACCACACCCACAGAGAGCTTCCCTCAGACAGACACTATGCGATAGCCAGCGGCATCATCCACACTCTGACACAAGTAGGTCAGTGCCAAAGTGGGCCATCCAACAGTCCCCCAACACTAGAGGATATTTCGAAGTCAGTAGGGAGAGAGCTTGTTTTTTTCTTGCACAGGGAAGTGGAGGTTGCTGCTTGCTTGTCCTCAGGGAAACTTAGAGGTCAAGGGTGAAGGGTGACGATGGTGTTACTGGAGGGGCAGGCGACCTTGTGGAAAAGAGTGAAGCTGGCATTCATAAATACGCACGCACGCACAGGCACACACACACGCCGCACTGGGTCTGAACCCCCCTGTGCAACTGGGTCCTGGACTTACTGATAGGCCAACCCAAATGATGAAGGTAGGCAACAACCTCCACCACGCTGATCCTCAACACAGGGGCCCCACAGGGGTGCGTGGTCATCCCCCTCCTATACTCCCTGTTCACCCATGACTGTGTGGCCACGAACGTCCACAACTCAATCATCAAGTTTGCTGACAACACAACAGTGGTTGGCCCGATTACCAACAACAATGAGACAGCCTACAGAGAGGAGGTGAGGGCCCTGGCGGAGTGGTGCCAGGACCATAACGTTCCGCTTTAAATGACTTTCAGCTCATAAAGCCTTCATAATGCCTTCATAAACACTACATAAGTGTTACAAAGCATATATAACTGTATGCCATGCTTTATAAAGGGCTCATAAATGTGGCATAACTGTGTCACATAATCATCAATGTCAACTGTAACATTAAATCAAACTTTTTGTCACATGCGCCGAATACAACAAGTATAGACCTTACCGTGAAATGCTTACTTACAAGCCCTTAACCAACAGCACAGTTCAAGAAGAGTTAAGAAAATATTTACCAAATAAACTAAAGTAAAATATTATCAAAAGTAACACAATCAAATAACGAGGCTATATACAGGGGGTACCGGTACAGAGTCCGTGTACGGGCGTACATTTTAGTTGAGGTCATTTGTACATGTAGGTAAGGGTGAAGTGACTATGCATAGATAATAAACAGCGAGTAGCAGCAGTATACAAAACAAATGGGGGGGGGGTCAATTTAAATAGTCCGGTGGCCATTTGAATTTGTATTTATTTGTTCAGCAGTCTAATGGCTTGGGGGTAGAAGCTGTTAAGGAGCTTTTGGTCCTAGGCTTGGCACTCCGGAACCGCTTGCCGTGCGGTAGCAGAGAAAACAGTCTATGACTTGGGTGACTGGAGTCTATGACCATTTTATAGGCTTTCCTCTGACTCTGCCTATTGTATAGGTCCTGGATGGCAGGAAGCTTGGCTCCAGTGATGTACTGGGCGGTACGCACTATCCTCTGCAGCGCCTTACGGTCAGATGCCAAGGAGTTGTCATACCAGGCGGTGATGCAACCGGCCAGGATGCTCTCGATGGTGCAGCTGTAGAACTTTTGTGGATCTGGGGACCCACGTCAAATCTTTTCAGTCTCCTGAGGGGGAAAAGGTTTTGTCGTGCCCTCTTCACGACTGTCTTGGTGTGCTTGGATCATGATAGTTCATTGGTGATGTGTACACTAAGGAACTTGAAACTCTCGACCCACTCCACTATCCCCCCATCGATGTTCAGCCCGCCTTTTCCTGTAGTCCACGATCAGCTCCTTTGTCTTGCTCACATTGAGGGAGAGGTTGTTGTCCTGGCACCACACTGCCAGTTCTCTGACCTCCTCCATATAGGCTGTCTCATCGTTGTCGGTGATCAGGCCTACCACTGTTGTGTTGTCAGCAAACTTAATGATGGTGTTAGAGTCGTGTTTGGCCACGCAGTCGTGGGTGATCAGGGAATACAGGAGGGGACTAAGTACACACCCCTGTGGGGCCCCAGTGTTGAGGATCAGCGTGGCAGACATGTTGTTGCCTAACCTTATACCTGGGGGAGGCCTGTCAGGAAGTCCAGAATCCAGTTGCAGAGGGAGATGTATAGTCCCCGGGTCCTTAGCTTAGTGATGAGCTTCGTGGGCACTATGGTGTTGAACGCTGAGCTGTAGTCAATGAACAGCATTTTCACATAGGTGTTCCTTTTGTCCAGGTGGGAAAGGGCAGTGTGAAGTGCGATTAAGATTGCGTCATCTGTGGATATGTTGGGGTGGTATGTGAATTGGAGTGGGTGTAGCTCATCTGGTTGGCTCGCGCCACTGGGCAGCTCGCGTCTGGGTTTCCCTTTGTAGTCCGTAATAGTTTTCAAGCCCTGCCACATCCGACGAGGGTCAGAGCCGGTGTAGTAGGATTCAATCTTAATCCTCGATTGACGCTTTGCTTGTTTGATGGTTCGTCTGAGGGCATAGCGGGATTTCTTATAAGCGTCCGCTCCTTGAATGCGGCAGCTCTAGCCTTTAGCTCGATGCGGATGTTGCCTGTAATCCATGGCTTCTGGTTGGGATATGTATGTACGGTCACTGTGGGGACGACGTCGTCGATGCACTTATTGATGAATCCGGTGACGGGTGGTATACTCCTCAATGCTATTGGATGAATCCCAGAACATATTCCAGTCTGTGCTAGCAAAACAGTCCTGTAGCAGTCCAGTCCCTCCCCTATACCCTAACCCCTACCCATCTGACCACTTCCTTATTGAGCGAGTCACTGGTGCTTCCTGCTTTAATGCTTGCTTGTAAGCAGGAATCAGGAGGATAGAATTATGGTCAAATTTGACAAATGGTAGGTTGGCGGGAGCTTTGTACGCATTTCTGTGTGTGGAGTAAAGGTGGTCTTGAGTTTTTTTTCCTCTGGTTGCACATGTTTTGTGTGGTAAAACTGATTTAAGTTTGCCTGCATTAAAGTCCCCGGCCACTAGGAGTGTCGCTTCTGGATGAGCATTTTCTTGTTTGCTTATGGCCTTATAGAGTTGGTTGAGTGCGATCTTAGTGCCAGCATCGGTCTGTGGTGGTAAATAGATGGCTACGAATAATATAGATGAGAACTTTTTTGTTAGATAGTGTTGTCTACAGCTTATCATAAGGTACTCTACCTCAGGCGAGCAATACCTTGAGACTTCTTTAATATTAGACATCCCGCACCAGCTATTATTGACAAATAGACACACACCCCCACCCCTCGTCTTATCAGACGTAGCTTCTTATCTGTTCTACCGATGCATGCATCCGTGTCGTTGTTCAGCCATGACTAGGTGAAACAATAGATATTACAGTTTTTAATGTCCAGTTGGTAGGATAATCGTAATCGTAGGTCATCAATTTTATTTTCCAATGATTGCACTTTAGCCAGTAGAACGGATGGCAGGGGGAGTTTACTCGCTCGCCTACGTATTCTCAGAAGGCATCCCGACCTGCAGAAGTGGGGCAGAAGTGTCTGGGATCCGTCTTTTCTTCACACAAATGAAGGGGATTTGGGCCTGTTCCCGGGAAAGCAGTATATCCTTCTCATCGGACTCGTTAAAGGAAAAAGCTTCTTCCAGTCGAGGTGAGTAGTCACTGTTCTGATGTCCAGAAGTTGTTTTCAGTCATAAGAGTTGGTAGCAGCAACATTATATAAAAAAAATAAGTTTCAAACAATGCAAAAAAACGAACGAAATAGCACAGTTGGTTAGGAGCAAGTAAAACGTCAGCCATGCTCTTAGGTGCCATCTTAACACACCAACTATGTCGAATATGATATAAACATGTACTTTATGAAGGGTGACATGTTGAGTTTAAGGACAGCATATACTCTAAAGTGAAGTTATGTTAGTCACATTACACCTAATCTCGTTCGGTTAGTGCTATCCGAGATCCTTGGGACGTCCCTCCCCTAAACCCTAACCCCTACCCTAATCTTAACCATTACCTTAACCTAATCCAAACCTTAACCATTTAAAATTTCAACTTCAATGGGATAGGGACCTCCCAAGGATCCCCGAATGGCAGAGAAACAATCACATTGTTTCTCTGCCATTCACATTGTTTCTCTGCTGGACCAACACATCAAACTTGGCCTTTGTTAACCAATACAGAGTGCCGGTAGAATCTCCCGGCGCATTACTCGTTGGCTTAATCTACCAACCAATCATCTCCCACAACACCTTCCCCCATGTGTCTTGTGCATCATATCGGTGCGACATCTTGTCAACAAAGAGATTGTGTTTGTAACTCTTATTGGGATGGTTTTCCCCACAAGCGTGACACACATCGAGCACAGATTTTAAGGGTGTAATCTTTCTTCTTCTCGGTGGAGCCACTAGCTAGCTAGCTATGTCCTTTGCTAATAAGATAGCTGGAAGGTAGGACCCGGACCTGTTTTTTTTTTATCCCTTGAGGCCAGGGGGAATGGCTTCCACTAGATAGCACAGCCACAAAGTCAAAATTCGCTAATATCGTAAAGATTTATGAAAACAAAAATTTGCTTTTTGGTCTTAATTTAAGGTTAGGCATAAGGTTATCACTGTTTTTAAGGTTAGGATTAAGGTTAAGGTTAGGTTTAAAATAACATTTTAAGAAGATACGTTTTGGAAATGGGTTTAGCCATAATTATGACTTTGTGGCTGTGTTAATTAGTGACGACCGGGGGGAATGTTTTTACTAGCCTGATGACAAATACTTTACCTAGTAAGGTCACACCCATAGAATAATATGGTCACACCCACTAATGCCAACTTTGACTGGTTGATATCCCAGGCTTATACAGTGCATTCGGAAAGTATTCCGACCTCTTGACTTTTTCAACATGTTGTTGCGTTACAGTCTTATTCTAAAATAGATTAAATCTTTTTTTCCTCATCAACCTATACACAATACCTCATAATTACAAAGCAGAAACTGAAATAGGACATTAACATAAGTATTCAGACCCTTTACTCAGTACTTTGTTGAAGCACCTTAGGCAGCGATTACAGCCTTGTGTCTTCTTGGGTATGACACTACAAGCTTCGCACACCTGTATTTAGGGAGTTTCTCCCATTCTTCTCTGCAGCTCCTCTCAAGATCTGTCAGGTTGGAAGGGGAGCATCGCTGCACAGTTATTTTCAGGTCTCTCCAGAGATGTTCGATCGGGTTCAAGTCCAAGCTCTGGTTGGGACACTCAAGGACATTCAGAGACTTGTCCCATAGCCACTCCTGTGTTGTCTTGGCTGAGTGCTTAGGGTCATTGTCCAGTTGGAAGGTGAACCTTCACCCCATTCTGAGGTCTTGAGCACTCTGGAGCAGGTTTTCATCAAGGATCACTCTGTACTTTGCTCCGTTCCTTTCCCTCCCTCTGACTAGACTCCCAGTCTCTGCTGCTGAAATACATTCCCACAGCATGATGCTGCCACCACCATGCTTCACCATTGAGATGGTGCCAGGTTTCCCCCAGACTTGATGCTTGGTATTCAGGCCAAAGAGTTCAATCTTGGTTTCATCAGACCAGAGAATCTTGTTTCTTGTTGTCTGAGAGTCCTATAGGTGCCTTTTGGCAAACTCCATGCATGTGCTTTTTACTGAGGAGTGGTAGTTCTATCTGGCCACTCTACCATAAGAGCCTGCTTGGTGGAGTGCTGCAGAGATGGTTGTCCTTCTGGAATGTTCTACCATCTCCACAGAGGAACTCTGGAGCTCTGTCAGAGTGACCATCGGTTCTTGGTCACGTCCCTGACCAAGGCCCTTCTCCCCCGATTGCTCAGTTTGGCCAGGCGGCCAGCTCTAGGTCTTGGTGGATCCAAACTTCTTCCATTTAAGAATGATGGAGGCCACTGTGTTCTTGGGGACCTTCAATGATGCAGATATTTTTTGGTACCATTCCCCAGATCTGTGCCTGGACACAATCCTGTCGCTGTGCTCTATGGAAAATTCACTCAACCTCATGGCTTGGTTTTTGTTCAAACATGCACTGTCAACTGTGGGACCTTATATAGTGCCTTTCCAAATCATGTCCAATCAAGATTGTTTACCACAGGGGAACTCCAATCAAGTTGTAGAAACATCTCAAGGATGCTCAATGGAAAGGATGCACCTGAGCTCAATTTCGAATCTCATAGCAAAGGGTCTGAATCCTTACGTAAACAAGGTATTTCTATTTTTAATACATTTGCAAAAATGTCTAAAACCCTGTTTTCGCTTTGTCATTATGGGGTATTGTATGTAGATTGATGAGGGGAAAAATCCATTTAATCCATTTTAGAATAAGGCTGTAACATAGCAAAATGTGGGAAAAGTAATGGGGTCTGAATACATTTGCGCAGTCTTACACAACTTTTTCCCCCTGGCACATTTTCTGGCTGGCACTAGCATTGCCTTCATTGTTGTTTTCCTTAAAAATAATAACTTTGGACATGTGTGCTGTCATGAATCTCCTGTGAAGATCTGAAGGATCAGGTTACAGTCGGTCCGCTCTACAGCGCCCTCACTCTCCCGTTTCTGGCCATTTTGAGACTGTAATCGAACCCACGAACCCACAAAACAATTTCAGCTGTGCTAACATAATTGCAAAAGGGTTTTCTAATGATCAATTAGCCTTTTAAAATGATAAACTTGGATTAGCTAACACAACGTGCCATTGAAACATAGGACTGATGGTTGCTCATAATGGGCCTCTGTACGCCTATGTAGATATTCCATTAAACATCATCCGTTTCCAGCTAAGATAATCATTTACGACATTATCAATGTCTACACTGTATTTCTGATCAATTTGATGTTATTTTAATGGACAGAAAAATAGCTTTTCTTTCAAAAACAAGGACATTTCTAAGTGACCCCAAACTTTTGAATGGTAATGTATGTATGGAGCATAATGTATTTACAGTTTTATTCACGTTTTCAAGTACTGTGGACAATTCATGCATGCCGATTATTGCATAGATTGTAATGGACACCTATGTGTGTAAAATACTTTTTTGAAGGTTGTACTGATTATGATAAGCTAACGCTAAGCTATTTGCCAGCTATGTGTGATGCCATGTTTGTTGACATTATACACTGCATTCTGGGTGTCACATAAACGTCTGTCAGACCAAAGGTGTTATAAGAAAATGAGGTGAAGGAATGGTTCACTCATCTTTCGAGTGAACTTCCGGAAATGAATGAAGGGAAGTGAATGATCGTAGACGGCACACCCCCTTCAACATGCATACTGCAAACAGACCAAACTCATCTTGTCTCCTCTTCTTATCTTTGGTTGATGCCAAAAAACAAACATTGTGGCACGCATAAACTACCCATTGTCGGTTTTTACCCCCCCCCCTCCCGCATGTTGAGGGTCAGTGTGCCGGAGGTGTTGTTGCCTACCCTTACCAACTGGAGGGGTTCAGTCCCAGGGCCCGTAGCTTGGTGATGAGCTTGGAGGGGACTATAGTGTTATGAACAGCATTCTCACATAGTTATGTCCCCTCTTATCCAGGTGGGAGAGGGCAGTGTGAAGTGCAATTGAGATTGCGTCATCTGTGGATCTGTTGGGGTGGTATGCGACTTGGAGTGGGTCTAGTGTGTCTAGGATGAAGGTGTTGATGTTTGTCATGACCAGCCTTTCAAAGCACTTCATTACAGATGTGAGTGCTACAGGGCGATAGTTATTTAGGCAGGATACCTTGGAGCTCTTTGGAACAGTGACAATGGTGGTCATCTGGAAACATTTTGGGATTACAGACTGGGACAAGTATAGATTGAAAATGTCTGTGAAGACACTTGCCAGCTGGTTTGGGAATGCTTTGAGAACGCGCCTTGGTATTCTGTCTGGCCAGGTGGGATTGTGATTGTTAATCTGTTTAAACGTTTTTCTCACATCGGCCACGGAGAGCGAGATCACACAGTCAACCGCGTCTGCTTCATATGACCACTTCCGTATTGAGCGCATCACTGGTACTTCCTGTTTGAGCTTTTGTCTGTAAACAGGAAGCAGGAGAATGGAGTCATGTCAGATTTGCCAAAGAGAGGACGAGGGAGGGCGTTGTATGCGTTTCTGTGGGTAGAATACAAGTGGTCTAGAGTTTTAGCACCCCTAGTGGGGCCGGAGACGTGTTGGTAGAAGTGAAGTAGGACCGTTTTAAGTCTCCCCGCGTTGACTCCACCCAGCAGAAAATCTGCCTCTGGGTGAGCGGTTTCTTGCTTGTTTATGGCCCCATATACACACACACAGGGTGTCTGAGACATGTTGGCAGAGCAGACATGCTGGGACTTGAGTGTTTTGCTGATTGGTGAAGAGCATGTGAGCATCGTGTGAAAACAACAAACAGAGTTTGATAAGGCCAGAGAGAGGGCGAAAGGGAGGGCAAATGGGAGGAAAGAAAGAGAGAAAAATATGGAGAGAGATGGTGATGACATGGATAGGGAGGTGGGGGGAAAGATGTGGAGAGATATAGAGAAAGGAAGAGTAAGCGAGTGACAGAAAGTGAGCTAAATAAAAAAACGTGAAACGTTGTTTAATTGGTGCTTTATCTCATGCAGATTGCATTATCGACAGTCAATTTCAAACTCTGTGTGTGTGTGTGTGTGTGTGTGTGTGTGTGTGTGTGTGTGTGTGTGTGTGTGTGTGTGTGTGTGTGTGTCAGCAACCGGTGGGTAGGACAGCTGTCAGTAAACATAGTGTGTCTCACTGTGTTTTTATGGAGACATATCAGTCACTGCACACAACACAAATCCTTTATGATACAGGAAACACGCTTACATTTGACTCCTATATACACTATATATACAAAAGTATGTGGACACCCCATCAAATTAGTGGATTCGGCTATTTCAGCCACACCCGTTGCTGACAGGTGTATAAAATCGAGCACACAGCCATGCAATCTCCATAGACAACCATTGGCAGTAGAATGGCCTTACTGAATAAGTCAGTGGCTTTCAACGTGGCACCGTCATAAGATGCCACCTTTCTAAAAAGTCAGTTTGTCCAATTTTTGCTATGCTAGAGCTTCCCGGGTCAACTGTAAGTGCTGTTATTGTGAAGTGGAAATCTCTAGGAGCAACAGCGTCTCAGCCGCGAAGTAGCATGCCACAAGCTCACAAAACGGGACCGTCGAGTGCTGAAGCGCGTAGCGTGTAAAAATAGTCTGTCTGGGGTTGCAACACTCACTAGCGAGTTCCACAATGCCTCTGGAAGCAACGTCAGTAAGGGAACTGTTCGTCGGGAGCTTCATGAAATGGGTTTCCATGGCCAAGCAGCCGCACACAAGCCTAAGATCACCACGCGCAATGTCAAGCGCCGGCTAGAGTGGTGTAAAGCTTGCCGCAATTGGACTCTAGATCAGTGGAAACGCGTTTTCTGCAGTGATGAATCCCGCTTCACCACCTGGCAGTCCGACGGACGAATCGGGGTTTGGTAGAGGCCAGGAGAACGCTACCTGCCCGAATGCATACCGCCAACTGTAAGGTTTGGTGGAGGAGAAACAACGGTCTGGAGAAATGTCCTCTGGTCTGATGAAACAAAAAACGATGGCCATAATGACCATCGTTACGTTTGGAGGAAAAAGGGGGAGGCTTGCAAGCCGAAGAAGACCATCCCAACCGTGAAGCACGGGGGTGGCAGCATCATGTTGTGGGGGTTCTTTGCTGCAGGAGGGACTGGTGCACTTCACAAAATAGATGGCAACATGAGGCAGGAAAATGATGTGGATATATTGAAGCAACATCTCAAGACATCAGTCAGGAAGTTAAAGCTTGGTCGCAAATGGGTCTTCCAAATGGACAATGACCCCACGCATACTTCCAAAGTTGTGGCAAAATGACTTAAGGACAACACAGTCAAGCTATTGGAGTTGCCATCATAAAGCCCTAAATCCCCCCCAAAAATGTGTGGGCAGAACTGAAAAAGCGTGTGCGAGCAAGAAGGCCTACAAACCTGACTCAGTTACACCAGCTCTGTCAGGAAGAATGGGCCAAAATTCACCCAACTTATTGTGGGAAGCTTGTGGAAGGCTACCCGAAACGTTTGACCCAAGTTAAACAAAACAGGCAATGCTACCAAATACTAATTGAGTGTATGTAAACTTCTGACCCACTGGGAATGTGATGAAAGAAATAAAAGCTGAAATAAATCATTCTCTCTACTATTATTTCACATTCTTAAAATAAAGCGGTGATCCTAACTGACCTAAGACAGGGAATTTTTACAACGATTAAATGTCAGGAATTGTGAAAAACTGAGTTTAAATGTATTTGGCTAAGGTGTATGTAAACTTCCGACGTCAACTTTATGTGTATGCCTTTTGCTCAGTAAAAGGCCTCTCTGGATAAGATCTTGGCCCATATTCACAAAGCCTCTGAGTAGGAATGCTGGTCTAGGATCAGTTTTGGATACGGCCCTGCGTTACACTGCTAGATGACTATAATCCACATGTCCAGGTCCGTAGCTGTGATGAGAGGTTGTGATAGGGGAGCTATGCAGGGAATGTGAAGTGACATTAGAGGGAGGGGGTTGTGTTGTGTTTAAATACCTTGTGTCTCAGTGACATAAAACAGGCCTCTGATGATGATGCCAGCGGTGAGTTTTATCAGAGGTATCATCCATGCCAAGCAGAGCTGGGTGCACAACCAACTGGACCCAACCCCCCAGCATACCATAGAGCAGAGCACGCAGTCCTGTCACACCAGGGGCACTGCCCATTTATGTGGCATCTCTGCTCTCTTACCCTCATCCTTTACCTCTAGATAAAAGGAGGAGGGGAGGGGGAACATAAACACTTCAGCCAGAGGGTCCAGCCATTTTTTGCTAGCTAAATAGTTCCTGTTTTGCTTCAGCCTTTGAAATGCCACGGCCCTGAGCGCAAAACAGTTTATAACAAGGAATGGGATAGGGGAGGTAGAGGCGGAGGGGGTTTGAAGTGGATGCTCTGAATTCTTGAGAGGCACAAAGCTGCTTTGATAGAGACAAACTGCACGGGACGATGTCTGTGGATGGCCTGCCGTTTGTCTGCATCAACCCCCAACTCACTTACACAAAGACACATACCCCACCCTATACCTACTGCCTCGAGGGAAACGAGGTTGGTCAGGCAGGTCTTATAGGGACAAACACACACACACATCATCCACTCAGCGGGGAAAGGGACACACAGGTCAGCAGAGGTGCACCTTATTGCATGGCCCGGTCAAGTGGCAGGTCGAATCTGATTAAGGATCCACTCAGCCTCTGTTCTAGGGGCTTAATTACCTAATTATCACACACACACACACACACACACACACACACACACACACACACACACACACACACACACACACACACACACACACACACACACACACACACACACACACACACACACACACACACACACGTTTGTTTCACTGTCCTTGTGGGGACCAAACAATTTATTCCTATTCAAAATCCTATTTTCCCTAACCCTTAACCCTTGACCTTAACCATAACATTACCCCTAACTCTTAACCCTAACCCTAAACCTAACCCCTAAGTCGAAAATAGCCTTTCCCCTTGTTAGGACCGGTGAAATGTCCCCACTTGTCCAAATTGTCTTTGTTTAAGTATCCTCGTGAGGTCTTCTGGTCCACACAAGGATAATAAAACCAAACACACACACACATGCAACCATACACACACACACTCGCAGAGCCCCACAATCTGCTTCTGCACTGGACACACACACAAAATGTTCATTGGGTATCTCACCCAGGTAGGCCCAATGTATGATGCAAGCCAGCCAGGGACACACTCTCAGGTTTAGTGATCAAAACATCTACGTCCAAAGATGAGTGTTTAACAAGTACAATCCAGTGAACATGTTACTTCTATCGGCCTGCATAAAAACCACACACTAACCACTCGATCCATGCGTCCAGAGATCAGACCTGAAATTGAGATAATCTGCTAGAATTGTTCCCTATCAACCTCATTTAGTACATCCTTTAGTTGCCCCATCACCGTGTAGCCACTTGACATGGGCAGCCGTGTCATCTGCATACTGAGAGGTTCCTGACACAAGCAACCCTGCTTCTGGGCCTTTAATCTTTCCACAGGCCTGGTCACCATGCACTTACTAAGCATTTGCAGGCCTGTGCTACTTGTGGGATTGTCGGAATGTTCTTAACCAGTGTGAACTTCGGACAGATCCAAGCCGCTCATCACACTTTGGCGAGGACGTGTCACAGTAAACCTTGGGCCGGGGTTGAGACGATACAACAAGAGGCAGAGATAGTGAATCTAGCACTGGGGTTGAGAAATAGTGAGAGATAGTGAATCTAGCACAGATGTTGCTTTCCCCCACCCTGACCATCCAGGATGGGGAAGAGAATGATACGATGCTGCTGGACTGGGACATGGTTGATGATAAATTGTCCCTTATGTCATAGTGATGAAATGATGATCGATCTATTGATGTGTTTAGGAGGGGGAGTTGTGTGCTACCTCTGTAAAAGTGAGTGAGAAGATTAATAGCTGAACAAGTACTACCGAGCAAGATCTGAGAGAAGGAGAGAAAGAGAGATGGGGGGGAGGTGGCGAGGGAAAGAAAGAGAGAAAGAAGGCGAATGAGAGAGAGAGAGAAAGGGAGAGAGAAAGACTGAGAGAAACATACTGAAGAAGAAAGGGAGTAAGAGTGATATTAATTGAAGAAAAGAAAATGTGCTAGAGAGACAGCTATAGATAGAGGCCTTGGAGAGCGGGGCTCAAACACCTCTGCACTTCAGCCTGGTGGACCCACTGATCAGGCTGTACACACTCACAGGCCTTCACACAGTACAGCTCTTTATTCACCCTAACACACTCAGGCCTTAACACACTGCAATGTTTCAGAGAAAGTCTACAGAAAGAGAGAGAAAAATAGAGAGAGACAGGGGAGAGGAAGGGACAAGGGAGTGAGAGAGAGATGGGGGAGAGGAAGAGACAGGGTACAGAGAGATAGGGAAGAGGAAGAGAGGAGGGAAACAGAGAGAGAGAGAGATAGAGAAAGAGACAGACAGACAGAGAAAACATACTGTATCCCCATATAGTCTAGTTCAGGAAGAGAGACCCCAGTCCCCCCTGCAAACAGGAAGGGCCTTTGTTGTGATTAGGCCAAATAGCTTGAGTGTTGTTTGTCTGATTCTGTTGCTCTGTTAGTGTGTGTTCCTCATACTCTCCTCTACACACACACACACACACACACACATACCGGCACACACACAAACACTTATTAGACAAATACACGCACAGCTACATCTCGTTCATTGACAGTCTGGTGCACTCGGCTACACATTCAGAGTGAATGGTACGCTCAAAAAAGAGTAATGGAAAAATCTATACTGGAGTCCGGATATTTCTGGACCAAGCGGTCGCCTGGCGCTCTTCATTGGCTACCGACGGTCACCACACACTGTGACCACATGTCAATGACCGCGACACTGAGTGCACTGGGGCAGAAAGAACCAGATTATTGTAGGCCTACAGCAAGACCATTAGGCTATGGTTGCAGTAATACTATTTCACTATGATTTATGACACATTTGTATCTTACATTTTGCATTTTGGATAACAATTTACTGTAGGTGTCTTATGCATGTATTCATGTAAAGCCTTTATAAAAGCCATATAACACATTATAATATGTGCCGTAAACTGTCATAAGTAGTTTTAAATAGTTATGAGTCAAGGCATGAGATGTAATAAGACCGTTTATAACGGGTGTTAATAATGACTGTTCATCCAGTCATATGGTCTAACGGCAACTGTTAATAACAACTGCTATTGTACAGTCTGCATGACAACATACGTCATGTGTTTTTACATGCTACACAAGAGTCTACATACCAGGGTGTTATGTCATTTACCAACCTCTGTGTCACATTATTACATTGAATTGAATGATGGGCACCATAACCATGTCATATGCCCTTATAGAGTGTGTACAGACAGCTTAAGTAAAGTGCTATTCATTTGAGGGGTTGTGAAACAGAGAATGTGCTTAGATCAATTCCTCAGTACACACAGCATGTCACCCGGAAAATGTACCGTTAATCCCTGCCATTTCGGTAGATCGGTAGAAAGGGTCGGATAAATTGGAAGCTTCCGCAAACTTGAAACTCACACTCCTATGGTTTTTACTATAATGCCCTTTAAAAAAAATATATATTGTGTGAACAAGGTCTTGTCAAAAAAACGTGCCTCTCGCCTAGGGAAATCAAATGCCCGTCCAACTGATTCGTTCTGGTGCCGGCCCTAAATCCCACTCTTCTTCTTCCAATTTCAGCAATATGATTAGCTGAAACAAGAGCTCTCAATAACTTTACATCGGATCTGCAAATTGTCTACTTGTGTCAGCGAATCATATAGCTGAAATTTCATGAACAGTTTGGAGATCCATTGAAACGTTACGGAGCTTTTGTGCCAGCGAATCATATCGCTGAAATTTCATGAACAGTTTGGAGGTCCATTGAAACGTTACGGAGCTTTTGTGCCAGCGAATCATATCGCTGAAATCGGGAAGAAGGGTGAGATTGACATTAAATGGGAGAAGAGTTATTGGCTCATGTTGCAAACCTAGCTAGCTACTCAGCAAATAACATGGATAGCTAACAATAGCTTGAGTTAAATAACGTGTACTAACACGAAACGGTCATTGCGTTTAAAGTGTAGGAGGATGCTAATGTGCTACAGAGGAGTATGTTTTTTTAATTCCAACTGTAGCTAGTGAAGTTAGCCAGCTAGCTAGCCATCGGTAGGTTGATGTTGCAATTCTTAAGTACATCTGTGCTCCCATCTGCCCATGTTTCTCACTAGTGTGTGATGCGGCCCATAATTCCGTGCGTTCCTCCATGTAGGGATTCCTGCATCTGCAAAGCTGTCATCAAGGAAAAGGGTGGCTACTTTGAAGAATCTCAAATATAAAATAGATTTGGATTTGTTGAACACTTTTTCTGGTTACTAAATGATTCCATATATGTGTTATTTCATAGTTTTGATGTTTTCAATATTATTCTACAGTGTAGAAAATAGTAAAACATTAATAATAAAAAACTCTGGACTGGTACTGTATATTTAGTATACTCTATATACACATATCAAATATTACTGCCCACTAAAGCTTCACATCTCTTCCTTCTTTCATGGTGAATACGATCTGTATGATGTTGTATAGGTACAGTTACACAAGCTAGTAGGAGTCACCATAGACCTGAATGACCAGAGCGCTGACTGAGCCTATTACCAGAGCTCTGGAGATTTATGAGCAGTCAAAATCTGTATTCACACAGAGGAAATTACTCACAACTATATATAGTGCTGTGTGACTTTGGTCACTACACCTGTGCTATACCCTAACCCATGGACACTGTGTTTTATTGTAACCAGGGGCCCTCCTTTACTTTTTATCCTCCATGGTAATGCAGAGATTATAGTTGTTCCACAGTGACCTCCCACTAGTACCGGCTGGGTTGGGAGTCGACCACAAAGGCAGACAGAGAGAGAATGTAGGAGTCTCTCCCACTGAAGAGACTCTCCCACTCAGTGGGATGACGGCGCCCTCAGCAACACATCCAACCTGTGGTTTGGGTGTCTGACTCATTCACCGTAGCAGTGATGTTACATCAGTCTTCCCAATTAAAACAAGTGCCCTCTTACACAAGCTTGATTAGGAAGGCCAATCTCCTGGTTTCTTGGATGGCTTGAGTTCGTGTATGCATGCACGTGCACGTGTGTCCTTTCAAAATCCTGTTTAGTTTTTATCTTGGACAGCTGAATATGGCCAATGTCTTGTCAATGCTGATTGGTGGTAATTGCCAACCTCCTGATTGTCAAACACTATTATTGGCGCAATTCCACTGGATGAACCAAACCGTGGCGGGCCGTGCCGGAACCAGAACAAACTAGCCTTGTTGGTTCTTGTTTGTTTTCCATTTGCCGTTGAACTGTAAACAGGAGTAGGTTTAATTTTCGGGAAAAAACTGTTAGTGAAAATTTTAAGACAGCGACCGATGACGCAATTTGACAGCGACATTGTTGTGATCCTCGGTGACTAGCATTTTTAAGTATGGAGGAGTTAGCCGGGCTATTTTGTGCAATCCTTTTAATTTGTATTAATGGGCAGCAATCTAGACTGAATGAGAGGAGACAGCTGAAAAGAGATGGAGAAATACACAATGTAAGTGATCATTATGCGAGGATCGCTTCAGCCGGTTGAAA
The DNA here is from genome assembly GCF_045679555.1 of Salvelinus alpinus. Classification (NCBI taxonomy): domain Eukaryota; kingdom Metazoa; phylum Chordata; class Actinopteri; order Salmoniformes; family Salmonidae; genus Salvelinus; species Salvelinus alpinus. The sequence continues at coordinate 49,811,013 of NC_092104.1, read as the reverse complement.
GACCAGCTTACGAAACAAATGCTCCGTCAGAGGTACAGTATGTGCTTGTATCTGTTTAGCTAGCTGTTGTGTATCTGTCTTTGTGAATTCTTCAAAACTTATTTGGAATGAGGCCAGCCATTAGTTTCTTGCAATAAGATGCAGTCCTGCAATACGGTCTTGCAGTATGCTGTGTGTGATAGATACATTGTGCATACTTCCTAGGGTCCTATCTAGCTAGCTACATAATGTGTATCCGTCTTTGTGATAGATATACATTGTACATACCTAAGCCTACATATTGCAAGAGTAATAATGCAGGACTGCACCTTATTGCAAGTGTAATAGCTAGCTGTCCTCCTTCAATACCGCAAGAGTAATTTAGCATTCTTATGAGAAACACTTCTTGAAGTAATCAACTATTATCTCCACCTATGCTATGGTGAGTTGATGTCCCATTGACAAACAAACTGTCACGCCCTGGCCTTAGTATTCTTTGTTTTCTTTATTATTTTAGTTAGGTCAGGGTGTGACATGGGGAATGTTTGTGTTTTGTCGTTTTGGGTGGTTATATGGTAAAGGGGGTGTTGGGTTTAGTGTATGAGTTTGTGTTGAGTGAATGTTTCTAGGTATGTCTATGGTTGAGTGAATGTTTCTAGGTATGTCTATGGTTGCCTGAGTGGTTCTCAATCAGAGACAGATGTCTTTCATTTGTCTCTGATTGGGAGCCATATTTAAGGCAGCCATAGGCATCATGCATTTGTGGGTAAATGTCTGTGTCTATGTTGCATGTTTGCACTTAGGTTTTGATAGCTTCACGTTCGTCTATTTGTTGTTTTGTTTAGTTTTTTTCTTCTTCGAAATAAAGAGAAGATGTATTTTTCACACGCTGCGCCTTGGTCCTCTCTCTCTCCCATTGACGATCGTGACAGAATTACCCACCAGAATCGGACCAAGCGGCGTGTCAAGCGGCAACAGGACCCACCTACACAGGATTTCTGGACATGGGAGGACGAATTAGATGGTAAGGGACCTTGGGCTCAACCAGGAGAATATCGCCGCCCCAAAGCTGAGCTGGAGGCAGCAAAAGCAGAGAGGCGGCGATATGAGGAGGCAGCACGGAAGCAAGGCTGGAAGCCCGCGAGTACAACCCAAAATTTTCTTGGGGGGGGCTAAGAGGTAGTGGGCCGAGGGCAGGTAGGAGACCTGCGCCCATTTCCCAGGCTAACCGTGGAGAGCGGGAGTACGGGCAGACACCGTGTTACGCAGTAGAGCGCACGGTGTCTCCTGTACGTGTTCATAGCCCGGTGCGGGTTATTCCACCTCCCCGCACTGGTAGGGCTAGATTGGGCATTGAGCCAGGTGCCATGAAGCCGGCTCAACGCGTCTGGTCTCCAGTGCGTCTCCTTGGGCCGGCATACATGGCACCAGCCTTACGCATGGTGTCCCCGGTTCGCCTACATAGCCCGGTGCGGGTTATTCCACCTCCCCGCACTGGTCGGGCGACGGGGAGCATTCAACCAGGTAAGGTTGGGCAGGCTCGGTGCTCAAGGGAGCCAGTACGCCTGCACGGTCCGGTATTTCCGGCGCCACCTCCCCGCCCCAGTCCAGTTCCACCAGTGCTTACACCACGCAACAGGCTTCCAGTGTGTCTCCAGAGCCCTGTTCCTCCTCCACGCACTCGCCCTATGGTGCGTGTCTCCAGCCCGGTACCACCAATTCCGGCACCACGCACCAAGCCTCCTGTGCGTCTCCAGAGTCCTGTGCATCCTGTTGCTGCTCCCCGCACTAGCCCTGAGATGCGTGTCCCCAGCCCGGTACCACCAGTTCCGGCACCACGCACTAGGCCTAATGTGCGTCTCCAGGGTCCAGTATGCCCTGTTCCTTCTCCCCGCACTAGCCTTCAGGTGCGTGTCCCCAGCCCGGTACCACCAGTTCCGGCACCACGCACCAGGCCTACAGTGCGCCTCAGCCGGCCAGAGCTGCCCGTCTGCCAAGCACCATCTGAGCCATCCGTCTACCCAGTGCCATCTGAGCCATCCGTCTACCCAGCGCCATCTGAGCCATCCGTCTACCCAGCGCCATCTGAGCCATCCGTCTACCCAGCGCCATCTGAGCCGCCCGTCTGTCCCGAGCCGTCAGAGCCGTTCGTCAGTCAGGAGCCGCTAGAGCCATTCGTCAGTCAGGATCTGCCAGAGCCGCCAACCAGACAGGATCTGCCAGAGCCGCCAACCAGACAGGATCTGCCAGAGCCGCCAACCAGACAGGATCTGCCAGAGCCGCCAACCAGACAGGATCTGCCAGAGCCGCCAACCAGACAGGATCTGCCAGAGCCGCCAGCCAGCCAGGATCTGCCAGAGCCGCCAGCCAGCCAGGATCTGCCAGAGCCGCCAGCCAGCCAGGAGCAGCCAGAGTCGCCAGCCAGCCATGAGCAGCCAGAGTCGCCAGCCAGCCATGAGCAGCCAGAGTCGCCAGCCAGCCATGAGCAGCCAGAGTCGCCAGCCAGCCATGAGCAGCCAGAGTCGCCAGCCAGCCATGAGCAGCCAGAGTCGCCAGCCAGCCATGAGCAGCCAGAGTCGCCAGCCAGCCAGGATCTTCCGAAGCCGCCAGCCAGGCAGGATCTTCCGAAGCCGCCAGCCAGCCAGGATCTTCCAGAGCCGCCAGTCAGCCAGGATCTACCAGAGACACCGAAGCGGATATTGACAATGGTGGAGTGGGGGCCACGTCCCGCACCCGAGCCGCCGCCATATTAAGGCCCACCCCGGACCCTCCCTTTATGTGTCAGGTTTTGCGGCCGGAGTCCGCACCTTTTGGGGGGGGTACTGTCACGCCCTGGCCTTAGTATTCTTTGTTTTCTTTATTATTTTAGTTAGGTCAGGGTGTGACATGGGGAATGTTTGTGTTTTGTCGTTTTGGGTGGTTATATGGTAAAGGGGGTGTTGGGTTTAGTGTATGAGTTTGTGTTGAGTGAATATTTCTAGGTATGTCTATGGTTGAGTGAATGTTTCTAGGTATGTCTATGGTTGCCTGAGTGGTTATCAATCAGAGACAGATGTCTTTCATTTGTCTCTGATTGGGAGCCATATTTAAGGCAGCCATAGGCATCATGCATTTGTGGGTAAATGTCTGTGTCTATGTTGCATGTTTGCACTTAGGTTTTGATAGCTTCACGTTCGTCTATTTGTTGTTTTGTTTAGTTTTTTTCTTCTTCGAAATAAAGAGAAGATGTATTTTTCACACGCTGCGCCTTGGTCCTCTCTCTCTCCCATTGACGATCGTGACACAAACACAATGTTTAATGACAGATTTTCTCTTTTTTCCTCCTTTATGATTTGCTCAGACGCCCAACTCCACCAACACAGTTTGGACAACAAAGCGCCTGGACCAAAACCGAACTATTAGCATGACAGACCAAGCCTGGCCACTTAGCTCAGTGGGGCTCTCCTTTTTTTGGTTACTATACCCCCTATCACATGATTTTACCCTTAGGGATTAATAAAGTACTGATATACTCCCTTATATTCATTTTACCATTAGACATATGTTCTAATGAGTTTCGTTTTTTTACTTCCTGTGAATAACCTACTACACAATTGTATCTTCTATGTTCGACCAATGTTTGTTGTTTAATAAAAGTGTGTAAATCATGTCTCATCTTTATTTCCTACATTTAAAATCAACACAAGCATGTTTAAGAAGTTTATTGCTCCAAATAATGTATATTATTAATGTATATTATTTTAATTGTTTAACAGTAGGCTAAATTCAATTAACAGTAATTGAAAGCCACATTCACAATGCTTTTGGTGTAGCTCAAATTTAAGAAAGAAAAAAAAGTATTTTACATAGGAACTTCAGCCAGTTTAGTCTAGTGACATGTCTGATCACCTTTTATGGCTTGGACAACCTGTCCAAATACAGCTATGTAGTTATTAAACAAAGCGTTCTGCGCCATCTCAGCAGCCCCGGCTGTCCTGTCGGCTGCACTGGCTGCTGCCTCATCTTCACACAGCTGATTAAAGAGCTGATCTTGCTGCTGACACTGGGCCTCAAGTGTCTCTGGGTATGAGTCCTCAGTCTTACTCACGAAATTCAGGTATTCACTGGTTTTGCTTGCAGTGTGTTTTCTCTTCCCCTGGGGAAATATTTAGGCAGAAGTAATGACATGTAAAGGTCAGGAATGATGAGGTACACACTCCAAAGCAAACCTGAGGGCAGCAAGTGTGAGTGCAGTTTTGTTCTCCAACCGTAACTGTCTCATCAAATGTATTAAATATTTTTCAGCAAAGTCCAGTGTAGGGCCAACCAGATCTACTGTACCAACCAGATATACCAATGATGGTATATTGGGTATTGGGCCATAATTTGATTAATTGAATCAGTGTTACAGTATTATATATAAATTCCTAGATCCACACTCCTTGAATAATGTTTAGGAGCATAATCCTGCCATGACAAAAGCCCTCTGTGGATGAGATTGCCCACCCCTGTTGAAGACTGCTGTCGAACATAGAAGATACAAAGGTGTGATTAAGGCGAAGCAATTGACAGTGAACTGTTGACCAACCAAGAATGGACCCTTGGTGCCTGGGGGTGCACGGCTCAGGGGTTGCGGGAGCATTGATTGTGTCGATGGACGCTGGGTGTCTGGGGGTGCAGAGCTCCGAGGTTGTAGGTTCACTAATCCTAGTAAAAATGCACTGTCTTAGGTCAGTTAGTATCACCACTTTATTTTAAGAATGTGAAATATCAGAATAATAGTAGAGAGAATTATTTATTTCAGCTTTTATTTCTTTCATCACATTCCCAGTGGGTCAGAAGTTTACATACACTCAATTAGTATTTGGTAGAATTGCCTTTAAATTGTTTAACTTGGGTCAAACGTTTTGCGTAGCCTTCCACAAGCATCCCACAATGAGTTGGGTGAATTTTGGCAAATTCCTCCTGACGGAGCTGGTGTAACTGAGTCAGGTATGTAGGCCTCCTTGCTCGCACATGCTTTTTCAGTTCTGCTCACACATTTTCTATAGGATTGAGGTCAGGGCTTTGTGATGACCACTCCAATACCTTGACTTTGTTGTCCTTAAGCCATTTTGAAACCACCACTTTGGAAGTATGCTTGGGGTCATTGTCCATTTGGAAGACCCATTTGCAACCAAGCTTTAACTTCCTGACTGATGTCTTGAGATGTTGCTTCAATATATCCATGTCATTTTCATGCCTTATGATGCCATTTATTTTGTGAAGTGCACCAGTCCCTCCTGCAGCAAAAAACCTCCACAACATGATGCTGCCACCCCTGTGCTTCATGGTTGGGATGGTATTCCTCGGCTTGCAAGCTTCCCCCTTTTTCCTCCAAACATAACAATGGTCCTTATGGCCAAACAGTTCTATTTTTGTTTCATCAGACCAGAGGACATTTCTCCAAAAAGTACGATCTTTGTCCCCATGTGCAGTTGCAAACCGTAGTCTGGCTTTTTTATGGCGGTTTTGGAGCAGTGGCTTCTTCCTTGCTGAGCGGCCTTTCAGGTTATGTCGATATAGGACTCGTTTTACGGTGGATATAAATACTTTTGTACCTGTTTCCTCTTGCATCTTCACAAGGTCCTTTGCTGTTGTTCTGGGATTGATTTGCACTTTTCGCACCAAAGTACGTTCATCTCTAGGAGACAGAACTCGTCTCCTTCCTGAGCGGTATGACGGCTGCGTGGTCGCATGGTGTTTGTACTTGCATACTATTGTTTGTACAGATGAACGTAATACCTTTGGAAATTGCTCCCAAGGATGAAGTAGACTTTTCTGATGTCTTGGCTGATTTCTTTTGATTTTCCCATGATGTCAAGCAAAGAGGCAATGAGTTTGAAGGTAGGCCTTGAAATACATCCACAGGTACACCTCCAATTGACTCAAATTATATCAATTAGCCTATCAGAAGCTTCTAAAGCCATGACATCATTTTCTGGAATGTTCCAAGCTGTTTAAAGGCACAGTCAACTTAGTGTATGTAAACTTCTGACCCACTGGAATTGGGATACAGTGAGTGAAGTGAAATAACCTGTGTGTAAACAATTGTTGGAAAAATTACTTTTGTCATTCACAAAGTAGATGTCCTAACCGACTTGCCAAAACTGTAGTTTGTCAACAAGAAATTTGTGGATTGGTTGAAAAACGAGTTTTAATGACTCCAACCTAAGTGTATGTAAACTTCCGACTTCAACTGTATGTGATTAACATGAATGTAAGCTTTCATGCAGGATATACAGTACATGCATTTGATACGTGTGTGTGTGAATATATGAATGTATAGTATTACAAATGGTATATTTGTTTTTACTACAATAAAATATGCAAATCAAAAAATATGTATGTATTGGAAAGGCAGCGTGTTTTGTAGATGTGTTATTACTTAACTATGCACAAAGTTGTGTAGTAGCAGCTGCAGTTGCCTCAGACCTCTGAAACATACAAAGTAACTGAGTTTCCTGAATAATGAAATTCAGATGTCCAATGGACCCCTAAGAGGCCCTACTTTTTAAGGGGCTAATCCAAACTTCCACTGAAGTCTTCCTACGAATTTTCACTTGGTCATGATTTAATATCAATGGGAGACTGAGTGAAGTTAGGATTCGCCCTGAAGAGCAGAGGACGTTGGAAAGAACTAGATAGCTAGCGGCCTACTACTGTAAGAGACATGGCAAGTAGATTACCCTAGTAATGTCTGTCTGTTACGCACAGCATTGGATTTTCTATGTTTTTGCACAAGGTGTTGGAACTGACCTAGTGCCCGACTCCCAACTCCCACAATATACTGTATTGGCAAAACAAAGGCTTTTCCTATATCTAGCCCTCTTGTCTCAGTGTCCGGTTGTGTGTTACTCTCTGTTCTCTGTTGTTCCCCAGGCCATCTTACCCCAGAAACCCAAACCCACACATGTCCTTTCCCTCGTCCTTAGGATATGTGCTCCTTCTTTCCTCTCTGGGCAGACACTGTCCCGGCTCCAGCTCTCCTCTCTGCTACCATACAAGCACACACACACACATACACACGCATGCTGCGCACACATTCTTTGCACACGGACACCCCTGTTAAAAAAAACAAAACCGGGTGGCAGCCAAAAAAAGAGAGAAAGAATAGAACAGAAACTGTATGACTGCCATCCCTCTCTCGCACAATCACCTGCCTCTCTTCCCCCGCCTTCTCTCATTCTCTCCCTCTCTCTGAGACGACATTACTGCAGCAGAGAGACAAACATCGTGTGGTTTAGAGAGAAGAACTAACTTTGATTTGGCGTATCTTCGCGAGTCTCTCTGCGAGTGTTTGATTGCCAAGGTGACAAGGGGTATGTATGTGTGAGACAGTTTCCACATGTGTGCACTATGCAGTCTTTGTGTGTGTGTGTTCCTTTGCCTTGCCTGTATCTTTCCAAGACTGAATCAGACTGTTATGAAACATCCCTTGGTTTTGGCAGCTCTCTGTCCCTTGATAGAAAGTAGAATGCACACACACACACAGACACACACAGCCCTCCCCACGTCCTCCTGCCCCATGCATTGGTCGGGGTGTGCAGAGTTGAACAGTGGTGGGGGTCGTAGGGTGTGTGTGTCTGAATGTGTGTGTGTGCATGCTATTGCTCAACACACAGAGAAACAGCGTCTTATATGGTTCCCATCTGTGCGGAGCTGGCCCGCTAACCCTCCATCCAGCAGCATGGAATGTTTGGTGATCAACCCCACTGGAAAGCTCCATTTATCAATACACACTCCCAGCCCCCTCAGGAGACTAACATATTCCACAGAGCAGGAAAGGCCTCACCCAAGGAAGAGAGGTTCAAATTCCACAGCTGATAGAAAAACAGAGCAGAGGAACTGATGTCAACACTATCTGAACATCCCACCGTTCACATCTCATGAAGTGGAAAGTCAGACAGGGAGACAGGGAGAGAGAGACAGGGAGAGAGAGACAGGGAGAGAGAGAGAGAGAGAGAGAGAGACAGGGAGAGAGAGAGAGAGAGACAGGGAGAGAGAGAGAGAGAGACAGGGAGAGAGAGAGAGAGAGAGACAGGGAGAGAGAGAGAGAGAGAGAGAGAGAGAGAGAGAGAGAGAGAGAGAGAGAGAGAGAGAGAGACAGGGAGAGAGAGAGAGAGAGAGACAGGGAGAGAGAGAGAGAGAGACAGGGAGAGAGAGAGAGAGAGACAGGGAGAGAGAGAGAGGGAGAGAGAGAGAGAGAGACAGGGAGAGAGAGAGAGGGAGAGAGACAGGGAGAGAGAGAGAGGGAGAGAGAGAGAGAGAGACAGGGAGAGAGAGAGAGGGAGAGAGAGAGAGAGAGACAGGGAGAGAGAGAGAGAGAGACAGGGAGAGAGAGAGAGAGAGAGAGAGAGAGAGAGAGAGAGAGAGAGAGAGAGAGAGAGAGAGAGAGAGAGAGAGAGAGAGAGAGAGAGAGAGAGAGAGAGAGAGAGAGAGAGAGAGAGAGAGAGAGAGAGAAAGAGAGATTTTGGTCACACATGCTCCTAAATATTTGACCAAGTACTTGACATAGTACTATGTCAAGCAACAAGTTGTTGACAAAAAAAATCTGAAAACATAAATATGGAGCTATCCCAGATTTGGCCCCTTTAGGGCTTGGCAGCCACTATAACAAAACAAAAAAATATATATACATATATATAATAATTCAACTACATATTTAGCTCCCAGTCAATGTCAGTATACCAAGACGAGAGTCTCATCTTTCAGATGCAATTGGAACCGAGTAGATAGCCCATTCAGTTCCAAAGGCAGAGCTTAAAGTCTGATGGCACCGGCGCCCATATCGCCTATATCGCCCATATCAGTGGCCATCTTAGGTCGCACTGGTATGTCAGATTAGCTCAATCGTCCGTTTCTCAGCCTCTGAGTGTAACAGAAACACAACACTTTGAATGAATAACAGACACATGTTCATAACAAGTAGCCATGGATGACATTTATAAAAAAATATATATATATCTGTTCAAAACATGAAAAACATGTATAAAATGTATATGTTGAAATATCACATTTTACAATTGTGACATTTTTATTTGGGGGAATTTAAACCATTTAGGCCTACTTTCTGTCTGTTTGACAGAAAGTGTATTTTTGCCATCATTTACAATTTGGGGTAATAAAATGTTAAAGGACTCACTATTCATAGATAGTGTCATACAGTGGTGAATAATTATAAAGTAGGCCTCGCTAATTGGTACACAACACAAAATAAAAAAAGTTGCGTTTAATTATTCATGTAATAGCCTAAGGTAGGTTGCAAGTAACAGCAAAATATAGGTGTATTCAACATGCTTAAACGGTTATGCAATCCAATGCAAGTGTGGTCAGTTACTTCTGTTTCGTTTTTGGTGCATTGTTTATTATTGTGATAAGACCTAGGCTAAATTCTGTAATTATGGCACTCAACCAGGTGCTTACCTTCAATGGTCATTCGCCTCTGGAATCTTTAGTGTTCTGCGTTGTCCACTTCACAATCCTCGCTTTCCCTTTATTTAAGTTAGTTTGGACAGCGCTCGTCTATTTCTCTTTCCATTTAGCTGCAAGGCACAACACACAATAACTATTCAGTAAGCTACATTCCTGTATGATACGACATTTGTGAACACTTCATTTCTACTGGCAAGTTTTCCTTCTTGGTGAGACTTGACCCCTGTCTTTAGATGCCTTTTTCGGAGTGGTTTTGCTGAGACCACTACGCTCTGAAACACTCCGGACCTTTCAGACGCCAGAAGGAATGTAATTACATGGAGCCTATTGCATATTGCAAAAAGTGGAGACAATTTGTATTTTCCGGATATAGTATTAAAATGATGAAAGTGTCATCCAATAACAGTCGCTATCAGGGCTGTCGACTCAGTCAACGCTGGCTGTTTTTCGTCTGTCTCTCTGTCTGGGTGTTCACTGGTGCTGATGCGAGTTTTTCCACTTTCCTTTTGTTTCTTTCAAACCTAAACAGGGGCTTTGTAGAAGCTTGCGCCCTACTTTCCTTGTCTAATTCCTTCTCTTGCCTCTACCAAGACAACGCTGTAGACTACATATCATTTTTCGGATATTTCTTATTCGCCTATTATCTATTCTAACCAGTGACTGGTCTTTTACAACGTTCATCCAAATCGAACAATTGCCTACGCGCAAATGTGAGTGCAATTAAGCCTATGACGAAAGCAAACGTGGTATCCACACCGTGCATTGCTTTTACCTAAATAAAGGCTATACCAGTATTTATTTGTCAATGATGTAGGCTAATTTTGAGACAAAAAAAAGTACATCTCAAGTCCTTGTTTCACCGCATCCCTTCTCCAATCACACCCCATTCAACGCGATAGTGCATGCGTTGCAAGACTGCCATGTATCCTCACCAAATTGGCCCGAAGTTCCTCGAGTCTCTGTGGTCTCGCCGTCCTGTCTCTCGCTCTCTGTTGCCACATGCTGTAGATGAACCCAGTTTCGCTCCAGCCCAGCCAGCGACGAAACGCCAGTGCCTATCAACGAGAGCCGTGACGGTGACGACAGCCTGGCGCCAGTTCGCGAACGATTGGTTCTTTTTGAACGACTCTTTCTACTGACTCGAGAGTCATGATTCGTTTTTCTGAGTGACTCGTTAATTTTAGCCGTCTGTTCGATCTGCTGCCGCAATTAATTATACAGCAGGGTTAATACTCGCCCATCCGTTGACTCTAGAGACGTGCTCCAACCAACAACTGGCTGTCTGGTCCGACGTTATGGGTCTGGCTCGCCCTACCGTACCGTGTTGCCCGTCGAAATTAAATATTTAAATATTTATCAGTTATTTGACCGAGACGCGCGCGGCCAGAAAGACGCATAAATCTCAGTTAAAGCGTCCGAGCGAGCGAAACAGCGCCCCTCTGTCTCAGTATGTGTAGACTATGTATCTGATGCTGTCTGGACAAAAAGAGCAGCCTGTGGCATGCCATACTATTTCTGTCCAGACAGCATCACATAGATGGACTACATATAGTAAGACAGAGGTGCACTGTTTCGCTCGCTAGTTTCTGCAGAGATGAAGAGGCGAAAGCGAGCAGGCTCACTCTAGCCAAAATCTGTCCAGAATAAACCCAATGCGTTTCTATGGGCATAATATTCAGACCTAAGCTTGTCGCCTGCATTCCCTCCTTTGGTACAACGACTCCCATTTTTAGGGATGGTAGTAATACAGTCATACCCTGTTGTATTTGTGGTTGGTTGTTGGAGAGAGAGGTGAATTAAACCTGATCTAAATGCTCAAGCTATAGCCTACCAACTATGCCTATGGCCGGATGACATCTTTATAGTGACTATGCTTAATCAATCAAATTGACACCATCTCTGTCATATTCTTTACCTCAGGATAAATACATTTGGCCTAGTATGCATCCTGAGTATTATTTATCTGTGTGTGTGTGTGTGTGTGTGTGTGTGCGTGCAGTGAAGACATGCCCACGTTTTATCATAATTATTTCTAATTAGTGTCATTGGAAGGAACCCCCAGTAAGTAACAGAGCAAAGAAATGCTGGGCAGATCGTTAGATACTCAAGTGTGTGCAGTATCGTCAGTGGAGGAGGAGAGAGAGTGTAAAGTGAAACACAGCGTTTGGTTTGATTTTAGATGCCGGTGATGTGCAGTCCTCACAGGATTTGTGTTAATAAATTAATTTGATCAAGCTACAGCATGTAGTCTATTAATTCCTTTTTGATTAATAAATAAACTGAAATGTTTTTTTTTCTTCTCTGTAATACTAGCCACCTAGCAATTTTATGAAGTTGGCATACACAGCAAATTTAAGATCAGAATTTTAACACCAACAGTGTTACGTTAAACACTTTCTTAGTGTGTATATGTGACCCACTGAAATAGTCTTAATACTTCTTAGGGATAGCCCCCTTTTTTTCAATTTTCGCCTAAATGACAAACCCAAATCTAACTGCCTGTAGCTCAGGCCCTGAAGCAAGGATATGCATATTCTTGGTACCATTTGAAAGGAAACACTTTGTAGTTTGTGGAAATTTGAATTGAATGTAGGAGAATATAACACAATAGATCTGGTAGAAGAAAATACTAAGAAAAAAACAACCAACCAGTGTTTTTTTATCACCATCTTTGAAATTTAAGAGAAAGGTCACAGTTATAGTCATCACTCTGATTGTAATTCCGATAGTGTCCACAAGAATACAGCAGTGCATGTGCAAAGTTTCAGATGGATAACTTGAAGTATGACTGAACCTCAAGACTTTTAGTGTGAAGTCCCCAGTTACATTTGGGCAAATCGTGAAGGAGACATTCGAATTCATATTAAATTTTTTCTGCAAGAATATCATCAAATCTGTATACTTGGACTTTGATTTAGCTTTCCAAGTATTAGTAGCCATATTATAAGTTCAACATTTGCAAAACAACCAGTTTTTATAACTTCATAACTCTGAATATCCTTAAAATTTTTGTCTTAAATGAAAAGGCATGCTGTCGTACAAGGTTAGTTGCTACATTGTACGACATATACATGGTTTCTGGATACTTCCGTAAAGCCCAGCTCATTGGCTATTTAGCTAGCTTTGTTTGACCCCGATTTGAGCTTATTTGACAAAGATACAGTCGTTCAAGTGATGACCGCCCGCGTCATTGGCGTGCCATGAAGGCGTCGCTCTCTGACCAAATACGGTGTCCTCTAGGATATACTACACCCCTAATGAAATAGTGAAGTCTTGTTACCTTCTAGGGTCTCTGAGGAATAGATACGAACGTGATTTGACTCATTGAAACAACGTTTAGGGTGAGATTTTCACAGATTCCTTTCTTTGCAAATTGAACGAGTGGAAATACAAAATTGATCGTGCATGCTATATGGACCTTTTTAGGATATGAAAAAGGATTTGATCAAACAAAACGACACTTCATGTTATCTCTGGGACCCATTGGATGATAAATCAGAGCAAGATTTCAGAATCTCAGTACACATTTCACCTTCAGAGGTGAATTTATCAAACCTATCACGGTGAAAACACTGTTTTGTTGTTAGGAGCTCTCCTCAAACAATAGCATGGCATTTTTTCGCAGTAATAGCTATTGTAAATTGGACAGTGCAATTATATTAACAAGAATTTAAGCTTTCAGCCGATATAAGACACTTACATGTACCGACATTTGTTGTTTCTCTAAAATCTGTGATCTTGACACAGCGGGCTGCATGATTTACAACTGTCTGATCCTTAAGATTAAACTAACACCCCAAGAGTGTTGGGTTCCTAACAACATAAATTAACACATTAATAGAGCTGATGCTGTTACACGCTCTTAGTGTTAGGGAATTAACAGCTGTGGTGTTACAGTAAATCGTTTTGGGATGTTCTTTTAACACTGTAGGTGTAAAGCCATATTTGCATATTTATTTCCCAGGGTGCTTTTCGAGTGAATTTTAGAGCTACCTGTACTACCCATGACTGTGTTTCATAGTGACAGGGAGATGGTTGTTATGTTCATGACTTGCAACCCTGTAGCCTTCACCTAAATTAAAATTTTATCATAAATCTTTATTTATTTATTACTAAACATAACTTTTTTTGACAATACCATACCTCGACAGCCTAGTGTTACCCTAACACAGTGGTTTGAAACTCCTGGTTTGCAGGCCACATTGGCCGATATATTATGCTGGCTTGTTAAATAGTTTATATTAGAATCCAGACAGAGTTTGGATATCCAACATTTGGAACTTTGCATCACTCGCAATCTTCAGTTAGAATGGCTGCCAAGGTAGGGAAGATTCATATATGAGACTACCTAAACCCCTCAACCTCAACTCTGAACCTCGAAGCCAGTTCCACTGCTTGTTTTCATTGTTCCCCTCTAATCAGGGTCTTTAAGACCTGGCACACCAGGTGGTCGCAATTCATTATCAGATAGAACAGAAAACCAGCAGGCTCCAGACTTCATGGAGTAAGAGTTGAATACCCCTGACCTAAACCATCTAAACTGGAAAAAAACATCTCCATAACAGGTGAAATACACTATACATACAAAGTTTGTGGACACCCCTTCAAATTAGTGGATTCGACTACTTCAGCCACACCCGTTGCTGACAGGTGTATAAAATCAAGCACACAGCCATTCATTCTCCAGACAAACGTTGTCAGTAGAATAGCCTTACTGAAGAGTGCTGTTATTGTGAAGTGGAAATGTCTAGGAGAAACAACGGCTCAGCCGCGAAGTGGTAGGCCATACAAGCAAAAATCATCTGTCCTTGGTTGCAACACTCACTACTGAGTTGCAAACTGCCTCTGGAAGCAACATCAGCACAAGAACTGTTCGTCGGGAGCATAATGAAATGGGAATCCATGGCCAAGCAGTCCCAAGCAGTCGCACACAAGCCTAAGATCACCATGTGCAATGCCAAGCATCGGCTAGAATGGTGTAAAGCTCGCCGCCATTGGACTCTGGACCAGTGGAATAGCGTTCTCTGGAATGATGAATCCCACTTCACCATCTGGCAGTCCGACGGACGACTGTGTTTGGCGGATGCCAGGTGAACGCTACCTGCCCGAATGCGTAGTGACAACTGTAAATTTTGGTGGCGGAGGAATAATGGTTTGGTGTTGTTTTTCAAGGTTCGGGTTAGGCCCCTTAGTTCCAGTGAAGGGAACGCTTAACACTACAGCATACAATGACATTCTAGATTGGGAACCTATCTCCCAACCTCATAACTAGCTACCAAGGCATTTCATGCTATCAATCAAGCTACAGTAGCTTGGCTAAATATCTTGCATGCTGGCAAGTTTGGTAGACTTTAGAAAAGCAAGCAATTACTAAATGTACTAAATAAGACTCACATTCCTTTCAATATTTCACCCAGATTTTAGCAGAGATGCAAAGAATGTAGTTTCTTCAAAAAAGAACTTTGCATTCTCTCAACCAGCTTTAACTGGAATGCTTTTCCAACAGTCTTGAAGGAGTTCCCACATATGCTGGGCACTTGCTGGCGGCATTTCCTTCACTCTGCGGTCCAACTCATCCCAAACCATCTCAATTGGGTGGAGGCCAGGTCATCTGATGCAACACTCCATCACTCTCTTTCTTTGTCAAATAGCCCTTCCACAGCCTGGAGTTGTGTTGGGCCATTGTCCTGTCAAAAAATAAAAGATAGTCCCACTAAGCGCAAACCAGAAAGCTGTGGTAGCCATGCTGGTTAAGTGTGCCTTGAATTCTAAATAAATTACAGACAGTGTCACCAGCAAAGCGCCCACATACCATCACACCACCTCCTCCATGCTTCACGGTGGGAACCACACATGCGGAGATCATCCATTCAACTAATCTGCATCTCACAAAGACTCATCAGACCAAAGAGAAGATTTCCACGAGTCTAATGTCCATTGCTCGTGTTTCTTTGCCCAAGCAAGTCTCTTCTTATTATTGATGTCCTTTAGTAGTGTTTTTTTTGCAGCAATTAGACCATGAAGTCCTGATTCATGCAGTCTCCTCTGAACAGTTGATGTTGAGATGTGTCTGTTACTTGAACTCTGAAGCATTTATTTGGGCTGCAATTTCTGAGGCTGTCAACTCTGGGTCTTCCTTTCCTGTGGCGGTCCTCATGAGAGACAGTTTCATCATAGCGCTTGATGGTTTTTGCGACTGCACTTGAAGAACTTTCAAAGTTCTTGAAACTTTCCAGATTGACTGACCTTCATGTCTTAAAGTAATGATGGACTGTCGTTTCTCTTTGATTATTTGAGCTGTTCTTGCCATAATGGACTTGGTCATTACCAAATAGGGCTATATTTTGGATACCACCCACCCCTACCTTGTCACAACACAACTGATTGTCTCAAACACATTAAGAAGGAAAGAAATTCCACAAATTAACTTTTAACAAGGCACACCTGTTAATTGAAATGCATTCCAGGTGACTACCACATTAAGCTGGTTGAGAGAATGCCAAGAGTGTGCAAAGCTGTCATCAAGGCAATGGGTGGCTACTTTGACGAATCTTACATTTAAAATATATTTTGATTTGTTGAAACCTTCTTTGGTTACTACATGATTCCATATGTGTTATTTCACAGTTTTGATATCTTCACTATTATTCAACAATGTAGAGAAAAACCCTTGAATGAGTAGGTGTGTCCAAACTTTTGAATGGTACTGTATATCCTTTACATAGAATTAGGCATACTGATTATGGCTATAGATTGCCAGAAAAGTATGTTTCAGGTGTTTGGAAAATGCAAAATTCTCCAACCACCCCCCCTATATCCTTACGTACTTAGTACCCCCTCTAATGGGCGCATGTCGCCCCTGTGTGTGTGTGTGTTGTGCATGTGTGAGTGTTTGATCTCTGTGTAATCTATGTGCAAGCATGTTTATTTCAAACTAATGCAAAGCCTGATGTTGTTTTCGTTACACATACAGTGGCTTGCAAAAGTATTCACCCCCGTGGAATTTTTCCTATTTTGTTGCCTTACAACCTGGAATTAAAATTTATTTTTTGGGGGGTTTGTATCATTTGATTTACACAACATGCCTACCACTTTGAAGATGCAAAATATTTTTTATTGTGAAACAAACAAGAAATAAGACAAAAAAACAGAAAACTTGAGCGTTCATAACTATTCACCCAAAGTCAACACTTTGTAGAGCCACCTTTTGCAGCAGTTACAGCTGCAAGTCTCTTGGGGTATGTCTCTATAAGCTTGGCACATCTAGCCACTGGGATTTTTGGCCATTCATCAAGGCAAAACTGCTCCAGCTCCTTCAAGTTGGATGGGTTCTGCTGGTGTACAGCAAACTTTAGTCATACCACAGATTCTCAATTGGATTGAGGTCTGGGCTTTGACTAGGCCATTCCAAGACTTTTAAATGTTTCCCCTTAAACCACTCGAGTGTTGCTTTAGCAGTATGCTTAGGGTCATTGTCCTGCTGGAAGGTGAACCTCCGTCCCAGTCTTAAATCTCTGCCAACGTCATGCTTCACTGTGGGGATGGTGTTCTCGGGGTGATGTGAGGTGTTGGGTTTGTGCCAGATATAGCATTTTCCTTGATAGCCAAAAAGCTCAATTTTAGTCTCATCTGACCAGAGTACATTCTTTCATATGTTTGGGGACTCTCCCACATGCCTTTTGGCAAACACCAAATGTGTTTGCTTATTTTTTTCTTTAAGCAATGGTTCTGTAAAGCCCAGATCTGTGGAGTGTATGGCTTAAAGTGGTCCTATGGACAGATACTACAACCTCCGCTGTGGAGCTTCCTTCAGGGTTATCTTTGGTCTCTTTGTTGCCTCTCTGATTAATGCCCTCCTTGCCTGGTCCGTGAGTTTTTGGTGGGTGGCCCTCTCTTGGCAGGTTTGTTGCGGTGCCATATTCTTTCCATTTTTTAATAATGGATTTAACGGTGCTCCGTGGGAGTTTTGGATATGTTTTTATAACTCAACCCTGATCTGTACTTCTCCACAACTTTGTCCCTGACCTGTTTGGAAAGCTCCTTGGTCTTCATGGTGCCACTTGCTTGGTGGTGTTGCAGACTTTGGGGCCTTTCGGAACAAGTGCGTATGTATACTGAGATCATGTGACACTTAAATAAAGTCCACCTGTGTGCAATCTAACTAATTATGTGACTTCTGAAGGTAATTGATTGCACCGGATCATATTTAGGGGCTTCATAGCAAAGGGTTGAATACATATGCACGCACTACTTTTTTAATATATTTTTTTGAAACAAGTAATTTTTTTCATTTCACTTCACCAATTAGGAATATTTTGTGTATGTCCATAACATGAAATCCAAATAAATATCCATTTAAATCACAGGTAGTAATGCAACAAAATAGGAAAAACATCAAGGGGGATGAATACTTTTGACGTGCACTGGAGATATTACACATATTGGTTGGAAATGTCAAGCTAAAAATAGCATCAAGTTTTGAGTAGAATGGTGACACCCACTGGGACGGGTCTACAGGTGTGGAACAGAGGAGTTCATATCCATGTAGTCACTCAAAGTGTTGCACATTGTCTGTTGTGCATCAGGTGTGTCTGCTAGACAGTTTATGGGCGATTCATTAGCGCACAATGTAACAAAACCTTTTGCAGCGTAAAAAACGAAAAACAGGTGTTTCTTACTGGACAAATTCAGGTAGGCTCCTCTCCGTTTCGTTCTGTTTTCTTCCGTTTGGTTCCTAGTGATTACACACCAGGTGGACCTGTATGTCTATTCAGTGGACAGCTTGGATGAACACCCCCCCCCAGACTTTCCCACACACATCCTTTATCTAGAAGCTAATTAGGAGAGTCACAGGGGGTAAATGCACATTTTAGAGAAACTTTAAACATCAAGTATCCTTCCGTAAAATTATAATAACATTGTAATATCACAGGTACATTTACTGTTATATGTCATGACTGTCAATGATAGGCCATCAATTACATTTTTAACAGTTATCAATTTGTGCCATGGCACAGCTGATGTCGCTCTTATGAAAATGATATGGGATGATACTAAAGTGTTACTAAGACCTTTGCCATGAAAGGACAATTATTTACTGGGAGGAACACACAGTACCATGTTTTCATCATGTTGGTTTCTGCCTCTCCAGTTCACTCTACCATTTGCTGAGGCATTCTCAGATGTGAGCCGAGAAACATCTCCAGGCTTGCTCACATCTCAACTGTTTTGCATTGAGGGCCCCAAACAACACACCACAAGTCAAGCCATAGGTCCTTGGCACTATAGTTAACATGCTGGTGGTGAGTGCATCTAGCTGTGGCTATGGAAATGGCATTATTGGCATAAATCTTGGACCTGTATCTGGAAAACGTGAATGTATTGGGAACTGATGAAGGCCATTGACAGACACTTTTAACGAATAAAAATCAATCAAGTATTCCGTTTTTAATTGTGAGCGAGAGTTGCACCAATTCCTTCTTAATGTACTGGGAGGAGACATGTCTTTATAGCAGTGATGAGCACTGGTGTGAAGGTGCAAAATTCCCATGTTGGTCATGCGAATGGTAGTCTTTTTGGTCATCAAAGCTCATCATCTTCATTGTTACCTCTCTCCTTCATGCCACATCAGGTGCATAGGAGCATTACCCCAAAGTGTCCTTTCCAGCCCTTCCTCATTGCCCAGGGTTCTGCACAGCACCATTGTAGTGCCCGGGCACAATTGAGTACCACAGTATGAGTCATAATACCCATAAAACCTGGCGGTAAAACCCGGAAATGTTACCCAGGCTAGTAGAAATCGTGGTCTGCTGCCCAGTACCCAAAATCCTTATGTTACATCCCTGCATGTCAGTCCCTTTCAGACGATCCCTCATATCACTGTTGGTCCTCCTCAGTGACCTCACAGCTGAGGGATTTAACTTTCCTCTTGAGAATTAGAATTAGAAGTACAGTAGTGTAGCTCATCGCAGTACTACACCTCTTCAGGCAAATAGTACCCTAGACTGTCCTGATCATCTAGTTGAGCATTCCAGATAATTCCTCCAACCCAGTAGAAATGTCTCATCCACATAGTAGGATTTTAGATGTGCAGATAGACCAAAGCCCAGTCTATTTTACTGTTACTATAGTCAAGTCTGTGGGTTATGTTTTTTTAATATCGATGTTACCATTTTACTAATCAACTGAGCTAGCTAGTAAAAGCTATTCATTTTTTGATGGCCGGACTGGAAACCCAGTGACAACATTTGGGCCTACAGCAGCCATTTTCCGGTAGGAAAGAGCAATGGCCCTGTATTTACCAGAAAAGGAATCTCCTCCACCATGGCAGAAGAGGAAGATCCAGACTGTTGATTGGGAAACAAGAACAAACAACGAGACATGTGGATTGGGTGTGGAGGGATCACTTGTCAATGAATTTGTAGCTATATCTGCGCACTGTTTGTCATGTTTGTGTAAGGTTCTCATGACTTAAGATTGGGTGTTAATGAAATGCATGTGGTAAGAAATGTGGTATGTAAAAAAAAATAAAAAAATAAAGAATATTTAATAAACTGACATTTTCACATGAGAACAATGCAGTTTTTCCATAAACTTGTAATTGATATCTTCGGATTTTATCACTTGACATATCAATCATATAGTGGGAAGGATCCTATAAATCAAGACTGGGTGAATGCATGTCCCACATCGAATAAATAAATACTGTGCCTTTGAAGATTTGTCTCTGGTCATGAAACTACAATACTGTATAGCGTGTCATTGTGTAGCTTACCACCTTCACCTTTGAAACTTATCTTCACATCTTTTTCACAACCAAAGATTATATAGATGACAAAATGTAATTTTTTTCTAAACAAAGTCAATTCTGAATGTCAATGGATTTTTTGATTAATTCTCATCAATGACAACATTCTAGAACTGAGTTATAACTCATCTAAGTCTAGTATCTGGGGTAATCTGGTTAATGATTATATAAATTATTAAGTGGCTCTTTCCTTGTAGAATGTTGACAGATGTATAGAACACATTGTTTTTGCTAAGATGCTCAAACTTAATAGCTAAACTCAGATAAACTTTATCTGTCATGCTGGCCCTGACCAAACCGGTAAGTTGCCCCTCACCAATGTTCCCTCAAAAGAAAATTGTCACTGAGCAAATTTCAGGTCTGCTGAGTGCAAACTTGAACTTTGTGAAAATTCTGTACAACTTCCGGTGCGCGTTTACTGTGAACACTGAAGCTGTTTCTGCTTTAAGTTAGTTATTACAGTAGTCAAGTTGGCTACTGTGGCTATTTAATCATAATGTAGCCCTACCAGTGTGGCCTACCATCAAAAACAATGGAGAACAATGCATCCCATAACATTTTAACATAGAAATAGCTGTTCTATCGTTCAGCCTACAGTAGCAGCCAATATGTGGTGTTTAATGTAGGCCTACATCAAATCCAATTTTATTTGTCACATGCCCCAATTACAACAGGTGTAGACTTTACAGTGAAATGATTACTTACAAGCCCTTAACCAACAATGCAATTAAGAAAAAGGGTTAAGAACGTATTCAATAAAATAAACTGAAGTAAAAAAATAAAAAATAAAATAAAAAATAAGATGTTTTAAAAATGAATTAAGGAGCAACAATAAAGTAACAGTAGCGAGGCTACATGCAGGGGGTACTGGTACAGAGTCAATGTGCGGGTGCACAGGTTAGTCAAGGTAATTGAGGTAATTGAAGTAATATGTACATGTACAGGGTAGAGGTAAAGTGACTATGCATGGATAATAAACAGAGAGTAGCAGCAGCGTAAAGATGGGGGTGGGTCTGGGTAGCCATTTGGTTAGCACCGATTGGCTTGGGGGTAGAAGCTGTTAAGAAACCTTTTGGACCTAGACTTGGCGCTCCGGTACCGCTTGTCGTGCGGTAGCAGAGAGAACAGTCTATGACGAGGGTGGCTGGAAGCTTTGGCAATTTTTAGGGCCTTCCTCTGACACCGCCTGGTATAGAGGTCCTGGATGGCAGGAAGCTTGGCACCAGTGATGTCCTGGGCCGTACGCACTACCCTCTGTCGTGCCTTGCGGTTGGAGGCTGAGCAGTTGCCATACCAGGCAGTGATGCAACCAGTCAGGATGCTCTTGATGGTGCAGCTAGAGAACTTTTGAGGATCTGAGGACCCATGCCAAATCTTTTCAGTCTCCTGAGGGGGAATAGGCTTTGTCGTGCCCTCTTCACGACTGTCTTGGTGTGTTTGGACCATGTTAGTTTGTTGGTGTTGTGGACACCAAGGAACTTGAAGCTCTCAACCTGCTCCACTACAGCCCCGTCGATGTGAATGGGGGTGTGCTCGGTCCTCCTTTTCCTGTTGTCCACAATCAGACATTCCATGATACTTTTGAATTTTTAAAATGTTTATCCACTTTTCCTTCAGACAATGAGGTGACTGAAAATGTTGTTTGGTTGTTTGCTACCCTCTGCCTATTGGCTATTTAGCTTATTCAAGCCTGTCTCAAAATAAAACACTGCCTCTTTAAGACAAAAAAAGCTCTACACCTGACTAGCTTTTCAAAGATGTCTAGAAATGCACATTTTGTGATCTTGTAGGATGCAATCACTTCCCATTTCTGACTACAAATGATCTTTACCTGGGCTAATAACTCACTAACTAGCAAAGGATATTAACAAATGTACAAATGTGCACACGTCGCTACATATAGCTCTCGCTTTGATCTCAAAACAAGCGCATCTACTCAAGACCGCTCATGCTGTACAAACAGGCACAGATCCATATATGGCAATGGTCTATTTGCATATAGGCCTACTGCAGCTCTGATTGGTTATGGCGCCAGTTTGTGTAGAGTACAGGCCTGAGTCTTGCCTGTCAATGCAATAGAATCCTACTAAGATGCGTTCTGCCTACAACAAAATCTCCTGCACAGTTAGTTTTTACATTCTAAGTCTTGCATAGTTCGTTTTGCTTTCGCTAATATTGCATTGATTCGATCACAGTGTCCACAGTAAAGGGAAATGTTGATAGTGTTAGGTAACACGGAGAACTCTAGAAAGTTGAGTGAAGTTCAATCTTGTGCTTCTCTGCGCAGGCTGATATTTCTTCTGCACTGCAGTCCTGGTTAGAAGGAACATTGCCCCTCACTATAGCTGCACTTTTACACATGGCCAGACATAGTGGTCTTCTCCCCTTTTCATGCTCTTCTGCTCATCTTTGAAAAATGCCATAAGGTCTGAATTAGACACTGAAGTCGACATAGTGTACAAGTTTAAGTAATACCATTTTTTTTGTTGATCTACTGCTATGCTAACTGTCTAGCTGAAGTGTAGTCAGTGGCTAGCTAAGACAGAGAAAGGGGATGGAAGAAGACCAACACTTTGTTCAATTCATTTCAATACTGCACATTGGATTGGGCACAGGTCTCCGATCGTGCTGGTGAACGGTAAATGACAGAGATGACGTGCAGGAGCTTCCTGCAGGGATTTGTCTCGCTGAGGTCTTTGTTGTAAATTAGCATTTGAAATTTGAGAGTAAATTGAGGCGAATATATTGATCAAATTCACCTTGTCCGAGAGAGAATGACACAATTATCAAAATATCACGCCAAGGTAAGCCTACACCAAACACATACTTAGTTTGAAGTGTTTGTAAAATTCACAATGTGAAAAATTATTGGAACCATTTCCGTGTTTGACCGCTAGGTTTGATGGGTATTTCTCCAAGTTGCAGTTGAGCTTCAACACCGGCGTTCGTCCTTGTTTCGCTGCCTATACGACACTTATCTTTGAATCTACATTTTTCTCCAAACAGCTAACCCCACCGTCTCCCTCTCCTGTGTGGAGGCAAACCGCTGATTCCATGGGAAAGGCCTGCATCGGCTAAATCCAACAAAGCTGGGGTGGCTCGTGCCACACACATGAAATGGTGGTACTAATCCCACCCAGATTGACTTCACTCAGAAACTCTTTCTGTGCCTCAGAGCCCAACCTATTCTGTCTGCTGATCCCTCTGACAAAGCAACGTTACAGAAGTGCCAATTGAGCTTGAACAATCGCTTACAAAAAGGGAGGCACTCACTCGGCCCGACACTACTGACCATACGTACCCTAGCACACTGGGTAGCAGCCAGCCAGCCAGCCAGCCAGCCCTGTGTGCTAGGGGGACTGGGTGCCAATGTTCACTGTTCAGCTGAATTAGATCATTCTGCCCATGTGTGTGACACACCAATTGATTGGAGATGGATAAGCTAGTAAGTCAGTGTGTAAGAGAGAGCTAGGCCCTGAGTCACTACCGTAAAACTGACTCACAGCCAGGCGAAAGGAACAAATACAATCTATTCTACAAAATCAAATGTGATCCTGGATGCAATCCAGAGCCTGAGGTCCCCCTTTGTGATTGAACGCTCATAGGATTTGGGTCATAAGCTCTGTGACTAGACATAATACATTCGGTCTCTGTAGGGCAGAACGGAGAGCAGGTGTCACTCCCAGAGTCTGGAGCAGGATCAGAGTGAGAAAGAGATCAGGTCCACGCCGTGTCCCTTCGTACACCTGCCCACTGCCACACCACCGCCTGGGCCCTCGTCTGGGCTCCAGAGAGGGGGGTATCAACCACCCTCGTCAGGCCCCAGCATCTGAGCCCAGTCCTGGCTCGGTGTAGAGTGCTATGAATAGCCACGCTCATGAGAGGAGCCAGATTTTGGCACGTGCGGTTCAATGCCGCTCAGCATAGCGCTCCCAGTCGTGTCACTACTTCAACAGTACTTTGGGGTTGCCATGGAAACAGGGACCAGTACCGCTGCCACTGCCCTGACATCGTTGCACGAGCTGACTGAAGATTCCTATTTCACGTCGAGACGCTCTCTCCCGCTCTCCCTCTATTCTCTTCCTCCTTTATCTCCTCTCCCCCATGTACTGCTGCCACTGCCCTGACATCGTTGCATGAGCTGACTGAAGATTCCTATTTCACGTTGAGACTCTCTCTCTCTCCCTATATTCTCTTTCTCCTTTATCTCTCACCTCACCAAACTGGTGGGATTAAGACTTGTGAAGCTCAGAGAAGAACTAGAGATTTGAAATGTTTTCTGGGGGTTATCTACTCAGTGTCTCTGTCACTATGTGTTTCTGGGTGCATAGCTGCAGTGGCATGGCATGTTCTTTCTGTGAAACTGAAAGGAGCACACCTGAGAATGCTCATGATGTGTGTATGAGTATGTGTTCAACAAGCCGTTGAACAGGAGCTTCTCAAACTCCACAGACACATGGGGGACTGCCACGTTGCTCTCTTTCTCCCTCGTTCCCTGCTTGCTTGCTTCCGTCCTTCCATAGCCACACAGAGTACGAGGGATCCCCCTTAATGGACATCTCTGTGTGTTTGAAGCTTTGACCTTTTATTGATGTCTAGCAGTTCCCCCTGTGTTCATTTGTTTTGTATGGCTCTGAGGCCAGGCTGTGTGCTCAGTGAATGCATTGCTAAATTTCCAGATTTAAATGTTATCACTAGTGTACCCTGGCAGGCAGATGGGAATATAGGCAGGAAGGTATGCAGACAGATAGAGCAGTGGTGTCAAACATACAGCCCGGGAAGTCCAATCCGGACCAATGGATCTTCAGTGCAGCCCTCCGGACCTCGTTGAAGACCAAATTCCCCCCCCCCATGGAAAATGAATTTGACACCCCTACCGTAGAGTCTGGTTCCACTCAAAGTTTTATACCGACCAAGTGGCATTTTCCTTTCCACCCTCACCTTGGCTAGTTCTTTTGATGGTTTAGTGGCTACCCTCTAGGCACACCGTGCTATTTCAATATTTGGTTGAGACGCTGATCAATGATATTGCAACCTATAAAATCAACCACTCAAAATGACAGACACAAGTTAGTTGAATTTCCAATGTTTTATCACTATGCGTTCAACCACTTAAAAACAATGTCTGATTTTTGGTTTAGTTGTCACCCAAATGTCTATCGCTGTGCAGTCAACCATTTAAAAGCACAGCAAAATTCAAATATGTCAGATAATTTATTTATTTATACAAAACAGATTGTGTTAGCACTGCGATTCATCCAATAGCAGAACCAAATGACCTGGATTGCAGTTGAGATTACATTAAAAGCTATGGTGCAAGTGATCAATGCCGTTCAAGATTCTGCGCAGACCTGGGACGGCCTATGCATGCAATCTAGAACATGCACGCTTTATATGATTACATAGGAAGAAATGTATAGTTAATAAAGTAACCTCTATCAAATAACATTACTTGAATTTACAATCCTCATATCTATCTAATGCCCCTACTACCCTCTCACCTAGTCGGAGGACTTGGTGGAAAACCTTAAAATCATATACTCTTATAAGTATGGTGACAGAGGGCAACCTTGTTTAATGCCTTGACAATTCAAAGTTCTCAGAGAAGTAACCAAAATTTCTGAATTAACATAAAGGATTATTAATACATTACTTCTACACATCTGAGAGATTCTCCAAAATGGAAAAAAATCCAGGGGCCTCATTTATCAATAATGTGTCGGCACAAATCTCTGCGTAAACCATGCGTGGGATCATTTCCACGCAAAGTGTGAGATTTATCAACATGAAAGTTTGCTTGAGAGTGTGGGTAAATTTAGGCACAGCCATGACCATGCACAGTGCCAAGTGGTGGAATAAAGGAATTAGAGGCGTGTGAAAGTGAAACCATTGTTGAAATACTAGAAAAGACAGACAGTGGGAAATCGAATGAGAGGTGGCTGATCTTGCGCTGAGACATCCTGAAAATCGAAAACATTTGTAGCGTCCGAACGGTTTGGCCTACTAATTAATATGGAAAGAGACTCTCACAAACACCATGTTCTCCGCTTTGCTGTATGACCCCCCACGGGACTAGTCTGAAGTCAGTAACCCTGATGTGCCAATTTCCAAACCGTTTGGGCTACACATTAATATTACCCCACTGTGTAAAGGGGAGACTCTCATGAAGGTGGTCTCCCTGGATTGCTCTAGACCAGTGGTTCCCAAACTTTTTATAGTCCCGTACCCCTTCAAACATTCAACCTCCAGCTGCGTACCCCCTCTAGCACCAGGGTCAGCGCACTCTCAAATGTAGTTTTTTTGCCATCATTGTAAGCCTGCCACACACACACACACTATACGAAACAATTATTAAACATAAGAATGAGTGAGTTGACGTCACAACCCGGCACATGGGAAGTGACAAGGAGCTCTTATAGGACCAGGGCACAAATAATAATAATCAATTTTGCTCTTTATTTAGCCATCTTAAATATAAAACCTTATTTGTTCATAAAAATGGTGAATAACTCACCACAGGTTAATGAGAAGGGTGTGCTTGAAACGATGCACATAACTCTGCAATGTTGGGTTGTATTGCAGAGAGTCTGTCTTAAATCATTTCCCAAACAGTCTCTGCCTGTATTTCGTTTTCATGCTAGTGAGGGCCGAGGATTCACTCTCACATAGGTACGTGGTTGCAAAGGGCATCAGTGTCTTAACAGCGCAATTTGCCAAGGCAGGATACTTTGACCGCAACCCTATCCAGAAATCTGGCGGTGTCTTCTGATTAAATTTTCACAGAACCGCTTGTTGCAATTTTGATGAGGCTCTCACGTACATTGCATATAGTTGCAGAGAGTCCCTGTAATCCTAGGTTCAGATCATTCAGGCAAGAAAAAAACATCACCCAGATAGACCAGTCATGTGAGAAACTCGTCATCATGCAAGCGGTCAGACAAGTGAAAATAGTCAGGAAAGAAAACTTTAAGCTCATCTCTCAATTCAAAAAAACGTGTCAATAATTTGCCCCTTGATAACCAGCGCACTTCTGTATGTTGTAAAAATGTTACATGGTCGCTGCTCATATGATTGCATATTGCAGAAAATGCATGAGAGTTCAGGGGCCTTGCTTTAACAAAGTTAACCATTTTCACTGTAGTGTCCAAAACGGTCTTTCAAGCTGTGAGGCATTCCCTTGACAGCAAGAGCCTCTCGGTGGATGCTGCAGTGTACCCAAGTGGCGTTGGGATACACTGCTTGCACGCGCATTACCACTCCACTGTCTCCCTGTCATGGCTTTTGCGCCATCAGTACAGATACCAGCACATCTTGACCACCAAAGTCCATGTCACAAAGCTGTCAAGTACTTAAAAAAATATCCTCTTATGTTGTTCTGGTTTCCAATGGTTTGCAGAAGAGGATGTCTTCCTTAATTGGCCCCCCATAAAAACAATGACATATACCAGGAGCTATGCCAGGCCCGCCACATCTGTTGACTTATCCAGCTGTAACGTATAGAAATTCAAAACATCTCCTGTCATGTCACTGATGCGTCGTGAAAAAGCGTTGTTTGATGAAGGCATTGTCTGTATCGTTTTTTGGGCCTTTTCCCTCAGCCATATCTGTGGCAGCAGGAAGAATTAAGTCCTCCACAATAGTATGGGGCTTGTCTGTCCTAGCCACTCAGTAGCTCACCATATAAGACACTTCTAGCCCCTTCTTATTAATGGTGTTTTTTTACTACTTGAAAGTAGTCTTAATTCTCGCTCAAAAACCTCCCGTGGCTTATTTTTCAAATTGGCATGTTTTGTTTCTAAATGTCTGCGCAAGAGTGAAGGTTTCATCGAGATGTGAGATAGTACTTTTGTACATATAAACACACTCTGGCTGAGCAAAGGCACTACTCCCAATATAAGTGAACCCCAAATCAATGTAGTTCTCATAATATTTGCGTCTCTTCGATGGGCCATCGTCCCTGTCTGTTGTTCGGTGCTTTCCCAGGTAGGGAGGCAGTAGCTCTTCGGCTATAACAGATTCACAATTGTCACTGTGTCCATGCTAGCAACAAATGTAGAATTACTGATGCTAGCATTGGATGTGCTCGTGGAAGCAGAACAACTTATGGTCGGCGACATGTGCAGGTGTAGTACTGCTGGTAGTAGCAGTACTACCAGTAGAGCTGGTATGTTTCTCTGTGGATGCGGGTCTTACTTTTTTTAACCATTTATCCATTTTCGAGCAAACGGAATGAGCAGCAGCTACGTTTGTCTACATACGGACCGTTAGTGGAATTCCCGCGAGAGAGTAACGGTTAATGTGATTGGATGTTAATTATATGACATTAAGGCTACCTGTATTTGACATTGTGTTGTTATTTCACTTTTTGGCAGTGAAAAAAGGCTACTCAGGCGAGAGAAAAAAACATCACCCAAATGTATAGCCCCTGTTGGAAAATCTAAATGGACTGTTTGAAAATGTGAATCACATTTTTATTTGGCGTACCCCCGACAGCATTGCCGACAGCACTGTATCTCTAAAAGGTTATTAATGATGTAAGGTACAGCGGGAGTTTTTGTAAGAGAGCTTTCTAAATGAAAAGAGATCAAAGCATCAACCTACATGACAGAGGGCCAGACTATTTTCTGGTAGAGAATGTACTGATGTGTACTAAACCTGTTGCCCATAATAAAGCGAAAAGCACCACAGTAAACAACTTTTAACGGCTTTAATGAAGTGGCTGCTGTATTCATAAACATGACTGAATGGTGCACGTCCTACTATTAAGCGAGAGGCATGACCTATTTCTATAGAAGAAGCCCATTTTTACTCTCAGCTTCTTAACTTACTCATCAATATGCTTTTTAAAAAGATAGCTTCCCGTCTATCCAGATGCCAAGATATTTGTAAGCAGGGACACGATTAATGTGGGCACCATCCAAAGT
The DNA here is from genome assembly GCF_045679555.1 of Salvelinus alpinus. Taxonomy (NCBI): domain Eukaryota; kingdom Metazoa; phylum Chordata; class Actinopteri; order Salmoniformes; family Salmonidae; genus Salvelinus; species Salvelinus alpinus. Next base: position 49,781,850 of record NC_092104.1, on the reverse strand, counting down.
ACATATTGTATGCTTAAGTCATTGTCATGTGCTTTAAAAAACAACATTGTTTTACCCGCATTTAATACTATTTTAAGGGAAAAAAAGGACAGAGTTTCCGTTTATGCCTTTCGGAGACTAGTGTGTAGTGTGCACGTACAAGCACACACACACACACACCTGCGGTGTGAGTGGCAGAGCAGCTGGGACATGAGTTATGTAATACCTGAGGAGGGGCTCCATGCTGTCTGACTTGTGTGCTGCTGGATCCCAGGAACCTACAGTAATATGTGTAGGAGCCTCATATGAGACAGAGACTCATCTGTGAGGAGAAACAAACTATTATTGAGTTCATACAATGACTGAGCAAGTGACCTTGAAATGAATAGTGTGAGCATATATCCCTAGCCATCCAGGACCTTTCGCATGCCTTTTGTCCATACAGTGCCTTGTGAAAGTATTCACCCCCCTTGGCATTTTTCCCATTTTGTTGCCTTACAACCTGGAATTAAAATTGATTTTTTTGTTTGTATCATTTGATTTACACAACATGCCTACCACTTTGAAGATGAAAAATATTTTTTCTTGTGAAAAAAAAACAAAAAATAAGACAAAAAAACTGAAAACTTGAGCGTGCATAACTATTCACTCCCCCAAAGTCAATACTTTGTAGAGCCACCTTTTGCAGCAATTACAGCTGCAAGTCTCTTGGGGTATGTCTCTATAAGCTTGGCACATCTAGCCACTGGGATTTTTGCTCATTCTTCAAGGCAAAACTGCTCCAGCTCCTTCCAGTTGGATGGTTTCCGCTGGTGTACAGTAATCTTTTAGTCATACCACAGATTCTCAATTGGATTTAGGTCTGGCTTTGACTAGGCCATTCCAAGACATTCACTGTGGGGATGGTGTTCTCGGGTTGATGAGAGGTGTTGGGTTTGCACCAGATATAGCATTTTCCTTCATGGCCAGAAAGCTCAATTTTAGTCTCATCTGACCAGAGTACATTCTTCCATATGTTTGGGGAGTCTCCCACATGCCTTTTGGCAAACACCAATTGTGTTTGCTTATTTTTTTCTTTAAGCAATGGCTTTTTTCTGGCCACTCTTCCGTAAAGCCCAGCTCTGTGGAGTGTACGGCTTAAAATGGTCCTATGGACAGATACTCCAATCTCCGCTGTGGAGCTTTGCAGCTCATTCAGGGTTATATTTGGTCTCTTTGTTGCCTCTCTGATTAATGCCCTCCTTGCCTGGTCTGTGAGTTTTGGTGGGTGGCCCTCTCTTGGCAGGTTTGTTGTGGTGCCATATTTTTAAACATTTTTAATAATGGATTTAAATGGTGCTCTGTGGGATGTTCAAAGTTTCAGATATTTTTTTATATCCCAACCCTGATCTGTACTTCTCCACAACTTTGTCCCTGACCTGTTTGGAGAGATCCTTGGTCTTCATGGTGCTGCTTGCTTGGTGGTGCCCCTTGCTTAGTGGTGTTGCAGACTCTGGGGCCTTTCAGAACAGTTGTGTATATATACTGAGATCATGTGACAGATCATGTGACACTTAGATTGCACACAGGTGGACTTTAACTATGTGACTTCTGAAGGTAATTGGTTGCACCAGATCTTATTTAGGGGCTTCATAGCAAAGGGGGTGAATACATATGCACGCACCACTTTTAAAATATATATATATTTATTTTTTAAATTTCGCTTCACCTATTTGGACTATTTTGTCTATGTCTATTACATGAAATTCAAATAAAAATCAACTTAAATTACAGGTTGTAATGCAGCAAAATAAGAAAAACGCCAAGGGGGATGAATACTTTTGCAAGGCACTGTAGCTATTGTAAAGCGGATATCCAACTTTTTTGTATATGTTTTCCATCACTCACAAGAGAAGCAAATGTACTGTTGTGTCCTAAATATTCTACCTCGTAAAATATAGCAGGATTTAATCCAACAGTGAGTAGGACATTATTTATTTTGAGACTGTTCGAAACATCTGACCGGTCAGAAACCAGTTCAAATTGCATGATCAATTCAGTCTCCCTTCAGTTAAGGCATTTGGATAAAATGTTCTGCTGTTTGCGCTGTTCTTATCTCGATAAATTAGCCATTTACGATTTGAGTTCAGCTCCTCTAGAAACGCCCTAGAGAATCATGCCCAGCAACTTGTATAAGAGTTTGACATCAGTCATTCCATATCCAGATAGGGAATGCATTGGTTACGGAATCGGTGCCCCCCCACCCGGGATGGTTGAGCTAATGTGATTAGCATGAGGTTGTAAGTAACAAACAAAAAAATCCCAGGACATAGACAGATCTGATATGGGCAGAAAGCTTAAATTCTTGTTAATCTAACAGCACTGTCCAATTTACAGTAACTATTACAGTGAGAAAAATGCTATTGTTTGAGGAGCGTGCACAGTTATGAACTTAAAATGTATTAATAAACCAATTAGGCACATTTGGGAAGTCTTGATACAACATTTTGAACATAAATACAATGGTTCATTAGATCAGTCTAAAACTTTGCACACTGCTGCCTTCAAGTGGCCAAAACTGAAATTGCGCCTAACCTGGAATAGTACGTCGTGACCTTTCTCTTGCATTACAAAGATGGAAAAAATGAAATAAATCTTTGTATTATCTTTTACCAGATCTAATGTGTTATATTCGCCTACATTAATTTCACATTTCCACAAACTTCAAAGCGCTTCCTTTCAAATGGTATCAAGAATATGCTTGCTTCAGGTGCTGAGCTACAGGCAGTAAGATTTGGGTATGTCATTTTAGCAGAAAATTTAAAAAAAGGGTCCGATCCTTTAGACTGCTCCAGATTTCCTCTCCAACTCAGTATTGGTTTTCCCAAAATTGACAGAGTTGCTCTGACCAACAGATAGTGTTATTTTGTACTTTGTATTGTATGGCTCTAAAGCAACCTCACAACCTCGCCCCCTCTGTAGCAACCAACTAACATGTTAACTTGTTAATCCACCCTGGGCGCTACCAGGGCTACCCACCATGTACCTGTGTGCCAGGGCTACTGCCAATATGAAGTGAAGACCTGGTATACAGCTCATCCCTGCCATCCTTAGACCCCAGAAGGAGTGTCCTGAGAATTGGTCAGCGGAATAGCCGGACAGGGATAGTATGTCTCAGATGGAAATGGATACCAAGCCGTGGGAGAAAAGACAGGTCCGGAGCTGGCTTGGGGGCCTGGGTCCAAGTCTTTGAGGCCAAGTTGGTGGTGCTGGAACAAATATGCTGCAGTGGAGGCAGCAGGGGATGTCGTCATTGTGTCCCTCGGGTGCGTGGTGTTGTCATGCAGTAGGCAACATGGGTGGAGGTGGATGAGGTTGTGGTCCTGGAAGGAAGAGCAGCCAGTAGTTCAGTGTAAGAAAAAGGGGCACACAGGAGAGAGCAAAATAACAAGTTAGAGAACAGTCATGGCTTGACGGACGCCATGCAATGACATGAAGATTTCTAGAGTGAGAAGGCCAGTCTGCAGGGTGATAGTATGTGGCCAATTAATTAGTAATGGAATAATGAAAAGGCCAAGCAGAGCTTTTATCAATTACCCTTAACGTGAATGGAAATTAATACGGAATTACTGTACCAGCGATGGTTGAGACTCGGATACAATGGTTGGCAGCCATGCCTCACTGGTCCACCGAAGAACGGGGCATGTGGCCGGGAGGTGCACTGGTGCGTTCGGTGAAGCAGGGCCGTGGATAGTCAGGAAATGCGCTCAGCTTGGTGGAGAGAAAATGTTGTGAAAGCAGGTAGCTTGCTGGTCCGTGATATGAGAGAAACGAGGGATATAAAGAGCCCGAAGACAGCAATTAAAACACAATTCTAAAGCATGAAACTGTCAAGAGCCAACTGATTTCAACTGCGTGGCTGAGAGACGAACAGAGTAGACGTTAGTGGATGAGGTGCGAAACGCAACAAAAGATTATGGTTAACTTGCCGAGTGGAGAACTCGCTCAGCTAAACTTGATAAGGCTAGTAACGCACGGTGCCGTGCAACACAATACGCACTGCAGAACAGAATGGAGTAATGTTAGTCTGGTCAAGTTTAAGTAGTGGTGGCAGAGGTGATAAAGTAGAATGAGGACAGGTGTGGGGGCTGATTAGCAATGTAGCTGCATTCACGACAACTAGTTAGTGCTGCATTCAAGTCCTAGATTTTAGTTCGTTAACACTGTCAATGGTGATGGATGCCAGGATATAGCATCACACTTGATCATACCAGGGAATGGGGATACCTTTCTGAAACCCTTACGGATACACGCGCTGCTTAAGTCAGAGAGACGTGGCTCCTGTCTGGAGCCTTAGTCTGGAAAATGAATCCATCATCATGTGAGTGCTGCCATCACACACACACAAAATCCTCAGAACACCCACATCAGACCATCCAAACAGAACCCAGCCCTAGGCAACCATGCCATCCCAGCACAGATGGCAGTGGCTGATCATGTTTATTTTACTCTAATGCACTTAAGCACAGACAACTCCCCATGTCTGCGAATTGGCATAAGTAGGGGTACGTATTGGGTTGCTGCTGGTATATTAATGTGGAGCATCTGTAACGTGAAGGGGAGAGTCAAGGAAGCAGAAAATGGCACTGTGACATCCAACCGTATGAATTAAATCCTGACCTACCAAAATGAAGAAGTGTGTGTGTGTGTGCTATAGTTTGCAGTTATGGCAGTCTGGTGTCGTGGCAAGCTTGTTCGAAATCAGTGTGGATCTGCATGAAATTCTAAGTTGTTTCCATGCTGTTTAAGGTGCTGAACATTGACTTTAAACGGTTAACTTTAAAAAAGGGACAATGGTCATCTTTCACTGTATTTCCCGATAATCTTCCCTTCCTTGTCTCCATCCCCTCTTGATTGTGGTTAGGTGGGAGAACAGGATAGCTTTTCAGATTTCACCATATTTCTTTCATGCATCAAGACTTTCAGACTTTGAGGTTGGAGGTTGGAGACAAGTAGCTGATGCATATTGGGACACTTGGTCCCAACCTCAGTGTTGGACTTTTCTCTTTCCTGTAACTCGAGTATCCCTGCACCTCCCTGCTTTCACTTATCTTCTCCAGCTGTTTTCCTCTGTGCTGTTTTCCAGCCATTTTCTCTTGCCCTTTCCTGTGGGTTGTAGTTCAGGAGCCATCTGGTGAGTCAGATGTGTGGGAGACAGCATTTCCCCTTAATGAGAATCCCAGGCAAGCTTTGGGTGTGTCTCATTCAGAGGCTGGTGGGAGGAGCTATAGGAGGACAGACTCATTGTAATGTCTGGAATGGACTTAATGGAACTGAGTCAAACATGTGGTTTCCATATGTTTGATGTGTTTGACTCCATTCTATTTAATCCATTCCAATGAGCCCGCCCTCCTATAGCTCCTTCCACCAGCCTCCTCTGGTGTCATGTACAGCAATGCACAGCAACGTACCAAGTCTGCTAGGCTGGGTTGACTGAGGTTTGCCAACCATCCACCTGAGTGAATCACGTTATGTTGACAAATGCTATTACCCTCAGTCTTTGAAGTTATAAAGGGCATTTTTTATATAGGTTTAGATAGCAGTATATAAGGCTTTATGTAAGGAACGGCCTTTTGGAGCTCACTTCAGACCGGTGCTTATGCATCGAATTTTGACTGTGACCTCTCCATCTTGCTGACAATAAAGAGTGCTTCATTTCATATTGACTTCCAGTGTCCTGGGTAAAAATGTCCACCATAAAGTTTATAGTGTGCATTTCTGCATGTCATTGGCTGTTTTCTATCTATCACTCATCTCATTCTGAGGAAAGATTCAGTCAGATACACATCACAGGTGCACGCTTCAGAAAGACAGGACCCCCCCACTTAAACAAACACTCCAATCTCCAGAGGAAAACAATCCTAAAGAATCATTGCCGGAGAATTGAATGAAAAACATGGTTCTCACTTATACTAAAACTCCACCAACCCCTTCGGTGTCATTCCTCTCTCTCTTGTCTCTCACTCTCCCTCTCGGTGTGTTTTGATAGCAGTCTATTTGCACAGCGTGGCGTCTGTCTGTTTCTCCTTTTTCTGTGTGTTTGTTTGCCATCCAGCTTGGAGGAGCTTTAGACTGTCCATCCCCTTGGTGTGCTTCTTTCCCCAACAGGCTTTGCTGTAGTAGCCCAGGCAGCTGCCAGTGGGCTGGATGATTTTAGATTTTATTGGGATCCCCATTAGACGACACCAATGGCGACAGCTAGTCTTCCTGTTCTGGGACTGAAGAGACCCCTGGTGGCTTAAACACACCAAATATGGAAACCCACGTTTGACGCCACTCCATTTATTCCATTTCAGACATTACAATCAGCTCGTCCTCCTATAGCTCCTCCCACCCAATTTGGAAATGAACACTACATTTCTCACAAGAACAAGAATTGATGCAGTTAATCTCTCATCAACGCTCAACCAGGAAAGACTGGCATGAATGTTGTCGATTAGATGTGCATGCTGTACCTGGGCCATCCACATTTCACACCTGATTGATGTCCGAAGCCTTTTGGTTTGTGTTGTGGCTGTGTCACAGGGCTTGGTCGATACCGCTGCAAAACAAGGGTCGGGTCCTAACACTCTTTTGATAGGATATAAAAAGGTGACATTTTTCCAGTCATATACCATTTCAAGGTGTTTGTAGGTTCCGTAATAACTCTAGTTCAAAGGGTGAATGACTCTCTCCTTTGCAGAACTGGTTCATTGTTTTTCCACATAAAGCGTTGGAGATATTTTGCTATTCTTGTCACTCATGAATAAAATATACCTGTGTCTGCTGGGTATAGTGAATGGGGGTCATTACTTCTATCCCACCTCTGCTGCATACAGCACACATGCACACACACACTAAATGCCTGTCTGTACATAACATAGCTAATATGTTCCACTTCTGGCAACAAAAACATTCCAAACCATGGTTGAGAGAGATGTAAGCTAGTCCCCATATCTCCTCGCCCATAAGTACACTGTATTGACTGGTATATTGTATTATGCTAAAGTGGATGGCAGTACACAGCATGAGTGGGCCTGGGGCTACAGTGTGTCAGGGGCCAGAATAACAGAGCCTCACCCAGCTGAGCCTGTCACTGTGGCCCGGTGCCATTTTATGTTGCTTCTATCCCAAAATTCCCTCATAACCTTTTCTATCCTTATCGCTCACACTAGTGTCATACATGAGTTTTCCCTATGGGGTTGTTCCATCTCAAAAAGCACGAGAATTTAGAGAGGATTTAGTCAGAACCTGGTAATATTTAGATGTAGGATGGGACATAAATAAACCTAAAAACTTGAATGACTCTCTGAACAGGGGGAAAAAACATCGCCAAATTCACCGGGAATACATTACTTAGGATGAAGAAACAATACTCAGAGCAGCAGCACCATACTACTTGTCAGACATAGAGAACTGATTGGTGTGGAGGGTCCGTGGGTGGCTTTTGAACAGTTCTTTGGATTCCTCATGTGTAGCTCATTGTTAGAAAAAGGTTTAATCCAAATTGGATGTTGGAGACTATATTCATTGAATATCATATGAATCCTATAAATCAAAACGACCAAATTGGATGCAATCAAGTAGCTTACCTTCTCAGATTAATTTCTCAAATAATATTTCAACAAAATAATGTTGCAGGAAAGCTAATTTGATCTGTTTCTAACAGAAACTATTTCAGAGCAATGTGAGATGGTGGGTGTCCATGGCTTGCTGAAATGACATGGAACGACCCTATGCTCTTACCCAGTCACCCCCCCCCCCCCCACTCTCTCGGTCTCTCACATACCCTGTCCCCCATAACCTTTGTTGCTTCCCCCTGAGCTCTTTCTCTGCTCCAGTAGAGGTCTGTAATACTAATAGCACTCATGCGATTGGGGATCTCATCGACTCCACTGTTCCACTGTCCGACCAACCAGACTCCTCAGGCCATTCTAACAACCACCATCGATTTTCTGCTAGTCATTTGATCCCATCATCAATTATTAGTTAGCACACCGTGTCACTCAGTGGTTACCTGCCACAGTTAAGAGGTTTACATGACTTGGCTGTGGTGTGGAGGCTTACGACAACCCATCAGCTGACATTCCAAAAGCAGCGTTGACAACAATGACGCAATAACAGACCACTCGAATGTAATATTCCACACTGACCTAAATGTGGTTATCTTGTCATGATAAGGGATTGTAGCTGCTTGGGATCGACCTAGATCGCGGAGATTGACTCAAACTCAGTTGTTGAGGATAGGAATTTACACCACGTTTCCAGTGGTAGATTGTTCATAATAAAGGAACCAATAAATATAAGTTGTCTCCACAACACCACTGCTCAGAATGCTGTGAAAAAAAGGGGACTTGTTACAGCCACTGATATAGCAAGCAGATGATGTTTGGGCCTCATCCCAAACCGCTCTACAACACCCTGAGCACACTTGGTGAGAGAATGAACAATGTTAAGTGAACTCTAAGCCCTGCGAGTGCTTAACAGTTACTCTATTCCACAATAGGATCCAACTCATTCCCACTATGTTGGTCAAGAACTGATGCGGAGCATCATCTACTGGCATATTGGTGAACTGCAATTCACCACATGAAGTAAAATGTACAGGTACTGTATCTCAACACGGCAGTCTCTATTCTCAGCTGTTCCATTGCAGGCATTGGCAAATGTCAATTAAAACTAGAAAATGTGTGGGCTTGCATGTTTTGAAGTAGTTTTATGGTAGCTATGGGGTGTAAAAAATGTGTTATGGTAGTGATAGTGACTGCGGCAGTTATGGACTGCAATAGTAGTGAATGCATTATTAAAGACTATGAGGCAGCAGTTTTGCCATCATCAGCCTGTGAGGCAGCAGTCACTTGTGCATTTCCTTTTGACCAAGCACACACGTGTGGATTTTTAACAATATGTTTATTTTGAAGAAAAAGTATTTGTGCTCATCTTTAGGTATAGCTAGCTTCTGGCTCATATTCCATCCTGATTGAGTCATAACTCTAAACATACTAGCATCACATTTGATTATTTGATCTCAAATTTGAATTTGGCTGGAGTATTGAGGCCAAAAATCGAAGTCCACTATCCAAATGGGCATTGTACAGTACATGCGTCATTGCAGTTTCATCACTTTTGCTGCTATGTATTTGTTTTCTCCTTTCTTCTTTTTTTTCTTTTTTACAGCAAGCACACACAAAAAAAAAAGCTACAACACATATTCAAGTTGATTCATAGTTAGTGTACATTTATAAAGCGATGCTGTATAAGAATATTTAAGACTTAATGAGGAATGTTACATTTTAAAACTGAATGCTGAAGGAAATTAACATAAACAACATCTAATACAGATACACATATTTAACAATGCTATACTGAGACACCTGATTCATTGAGCTGCTTTCAACCACACCAAGTGTTTGCAGTATAGCCTTCTCCCTTTTATCTATAGAACAGATTTATACACACTAATCCTGTAGTGTCATGGTCTGTTACTGCTTGCATTTGTGCACACACGCACACCTCAACATATGCCAGTGTGTGGTCAGTCAAAATATACAAGCTAAAATCGTACTAAAAGTCCTCTTTCTCGCCATATATCAGATGTTTCACCCTTTCTTTAGCACATTGATGACGACAAAGACATTATTAAAAACACTGAACAAAAAATATAAACGCAACATGAAAAGTGTGTTTCCCATGTTTCAAGTGCTGAAATAAAAGGTCCCAGAAATGTTCCATATGCACAAAAAGCTTATTTCTCACAAATTCTGTGCACAAATGTGTTTATATCCCTCTTAATGAGCATTTCTGCTTTGCCAAGATAATCCATCCACCTGACAGGTGCGACATATCAAGAAGCTGATTAAATTGCATGATCATTACACTGGTGCACCTTGTGCTGGGGACAATAAAAGGCCACTCTAAAATGTGCAGTTTTGTCCCACAACACAATGCCATAGATGTCTCAAGTTAAGGGAGCGTGCAATTGGCATGCTGACTGCAGGAATGTCCACCAGAGCTGTTACCAGATAATTTAATGTTAATTTCTCTACCATAAGCCGCCTCCAACGTCATTTTAGAGAATTTGGCAGTACGTCCAACCGGCCTCACAACCGCAGACCACATGTATAGTGTCGTGTGGGCGAGCGGTTTGCTGATGTCAACGTTGTCAAGAGTGCCCCATGGTGGCAGTGGGGTTATGGTATGGGCAGGCATAAGCTACGGACAATGAACACAGAGATACCGTGACGAGATCCTGAGGCCCATTACCGTGCCATTCGTTCACCTCCCTCACCAAGTTTCAGCATGATAATGCACTGCCCCATGACACAAGGATCTGTGCACAATTCCCGGAAGCTGAAAATGTCCCAGTTGTTCAATGGCCTGCCTACTCAGACATGTTTCCTTATATGAACTGTAACTCAGTAAAATCTTTGACATTTCTTTGTTCAGTATATGTAGAAAACTACTTGATTATGACAATATTCTTCTATCTGACCGCTGGACCAAAGTTCATGTCCATGGGAAAGAAGTTCTGGACATTAATGCTTTTTGAGGTTGGTTTGGTTACGGTTTGATTATTAAAATATTATCACAGTTTTCAATTTAGATTATTTTATTTCTTTACATTACAATTATTTTAGAGCTTTTTAATGGAAATTCCAAAGTCAAAAATTGTGAACATTCAATTGCCAAAATATAGAAAATATTCCTTTGTCTCCATCAGAGCCACATTGGGTAGACATCAATAGAAAAATAGGAAATTACTATGACATTTTTCATTCAGTCATCATCTCATCTATTTATTTATTTTTTTCACCCAATTTCATAATATCAAATTTGTAGCTCCCATATTGTGGAGTTGCAGCGATGAGACAATTGGCTCGGGAGAGGCGAAGGTCGAGACATGCGTACTCCGAAACATGACACGCCGAGCGGCGCTGCTTCTTATCACACTGCTCGCTTAACCCGGAAGCCAGCCGCACCAATGTGTCGCTGGACTGACGAACACAGCTTGCAGGTGCCCAGCCTGGCACAAGGAGTCGCTAGAGGGCGATGAGCCAAGGAAAGCCCCCGGTTAAGCACTCCCCTAACCCGGATGGCGCTGGGCGAATTGTGCGCCGCCCTATGGAGGCTCCCGGTCACGGCCGGCTGTGATACCCCAGGCTGTAGTGGCGCCTCAGCACTATGATGCAGTGCTTTAGACCACCGTGCCACTGTGCCACAGTAGCAGCTAGCCAAACAGAACATTGAATGTTCTCTGTGCTCCCCAAACTGTATATTTCTTTCATGCAGTCTATGCAGTCTGTGTATCTAACCTAACATAGCAGGCGTAAAAGTGTATCCATCTCTGTCTGAACCAGAAAGAACAGGCGCAATGTATTATGGTTATTGTAATTAATTAGCACATTTCTGCGCTGAACTAGGTTGAATACTTGTTTAATAAAAACTACAACTCCCTTAAGCCCAGCGTCCCACATAGTTTTTGACTTGATTTCTCTCGTGAATTATTTGATTTCGCTCAGCACATTCGGCTCACGAAAAAAAACAACGAAATAGAATTCAAGTAATTGAACCGACATCTGTCAACATACCTTTCCCCCTCCCCCCGAAATATCGCTCAGCACTACTGGACATTGAGTACCATGTCCTCTAGACTAGTTAAGGCATAACTGTGGGACATTGGTAATAGCCGTAGTTTGATTCTGAGTTACCCTTCCTTCATAGGCTTTCTGTCTCTGTGGATCATGAGTCAGGTGGAATCAGAGAGGACGCATATCCTACCAGGCAGGTGTTTCCTGCTCTAGGCTTCCCTTGTGTCGCACATTCACTGGTCCCACAGAGATACTGCTGGGTTTGTGTGCAGTGGTGAGGGTTGAAGATGGAGTATTTGTATATGGGGTGGAAGTTAACTGTTGGCGTCTCAGGGGTGTGCAATGCCTGCCAGTACACAATTATGGATCCATCCGACTCGTACATCTGGAAAAAAGACACACCTGTGAAGACCTGAGCAACGGGCAGAAACAGCAGTGGACAGCACTGTATAAGGCCACTGCCTCACATACGCACACACACCTGCATGCATTTCTGAGAGGTGAGCACCAGGATATCACAAGAGAGGGGGACACACCAGGCTGTCTGTAAGGAGCGACAGCAAGTTTCCCCTTCAACAAAAGATTGCATATGCATTCATGTCAATCTAACATGGCCAATAATGAATAAAGTACACCCATAGCATGATCCACCTCTTGGCCAGTGATAATAATCTACCTGCATGATGAGAGAGGAGCTGGTAGTAATGTTGGCCTCGTTGGAATGCAGCTGGCGGTGGGATAAATTGAGTCTTATCGCAAAAAGCACTGACCATATTGGCGTGTACCACTGTGAAATAGGTCATGCTCCACAGACACAGTTTTTAAATCTGGTTGCTCTCCTCTTTGTGGTACATCTTTGAATTTTATCAATTCAATTGTGCAAATGACTCTCTCTTTACTGAAAGTAAGCATTCTTATCTAGATTAGCAAGCAACCTTTTATGTTTGTGTGGGTGCATTGTGTTGTGTCCACTTAGTCTAAGCCTGAGTGCTGTTCAATCACTACAGCTTCAAAGAGATTGTTAATTTCTTGTTACAAAAGGTGGTTATTGGTCTATCTAGCTTGCTAGCTATGTATGTGTCTCAAGACACGCTACAACAAAAACCCAACATGTGCATGAATTATGTGAACAATAAGCTCAACATTACAAATAGTTTCCAAAATCTTAGATAGTGAATTTGTACTCTGTAATAAAGTATAGCTTTTAAATGTTGGCATTACGTACTTTCGAGGAATATAGAGATGTTTCTCGATTTATACCCTGATTTTTAAATAGGGTTTGCGTGAGGATAGCTTAGAAACTAACAATGTAAAGATGTGTCGTTCTGCCCCTGAACAAGGCAGTTAACCCACTGTTCCTAGGCCGTCATTGTAAATAAGAATTTGTTCTTAACTGACTTGCCTAGTTAATAAAGGTAAAATAAAAATAGATCAAATAAACTGCATGATTGGTCGATAGCCTGCTGGACAGAGCGTTATAGTTTCTCCATTAATTTCCCCCTGGGATTCTTATCTCCTCCTTTCCTAATATCTCTGCAAAGACAGTACAGTATGAAGATTGGCTACAACTGCTTCTCCCAATAGAAATCCCCGATCCCACTTGTAGGCCATGTCATGGCGACGTTGGTTAGCTAAACTCCTGCGTATAAACACATAATCGTGTCTATCGGTCCTATCCCGCCAAAATGCGAATGCCTTCAAATCAAAAGACACTCCTTCCATATAAAGTTGTTTTTGACACAAATGAAAACGTGTTAGTGTGCCACTTTCACGAGGTTGGAGTAATAACATGTTCAACTACTTAAGACATTGGCTCGAATCTAGGATGCGCTTTTAGATTTCGAGAAAACTAACAACTAAGGAAGAATTGTAATATTTGTCAATCCCAGCCTGGGCTGTTTGGTCTGTTTCGCAAGTGTTCCCGGAAGTCCCGCGATATTAGTCCTCTGGCTTTAAAAACTCTGCATCAACCCAAGGTTTATGGGAGGAGTTACATAGAAACGAGCCAATGTTAAAGCTGTGTTGCGTGTCGTAATGCGCTGACGTTTGACTGGCCCTGTCTACATGTGATAATTTTGCCGACAACCAAATGTTGTCATATGCATTGAATTAAAGCTATTTCTTATTGTTTGAACAACCAATTACGAAAGAAAATGAAATCAACAGTTGAGGAGCAGGTACGTTACCTTGTGTACTTTTTCTTCTTTGGCATGTGGGCAATGGCAACTAGTGGCAACGTTAGTTAGTTGGCTAACTAACGGGTACATAGCTAGCTACCTGCACATACTTAGCCTAATACGTCACTTTTATATCAATACTTGATATATAGTCTGAAACATAGCAATGCAAATCAAGTCTTCTTTACAAGCCAGAATGTTAAACGCAATTAAATTTCAACTTTGCCGTTTGTCTGTGCGGTTGGTCTTTCAGTGTATAACATTTGAGACAAAATATCGATAGGAAAGTATTGTTTACCCGACTTTAGAGCACCGTTACTGCCATTCAAATGTATATCACATGTGCAAAACCTTGTAAACGCCTGCAGACTTCGGTTACATGCATGTCATTCCGTCTTGTGCACGTGCATATGGTCACAAGCAAACCCATCTTGACTGCCACACACAGAGACGAGCACTTTGAAGTTGGGTTAATAACACTCTCCTGTGTATATTTTGTCTCAAATTTCGACCAACGAAGTACCAACATCACGGACAATCTGCAGAGTAAGTTCAAATGAAGTGTATTCTACACTATTACTTGTGAAGGGACTGTTTGGATTTTTGTTTACATAAATGTGTGTGGTGTTGTCTACGTAATTTCGCCATGTTTGTTCCTAATTAATGTGCACTGTAAACACTTAACGGGTGTTAACATGATCTGTCTAGTCTATATAACTGTTTGCTGAATATTAAATACATGAGCTATCTTTAGTATTTTAAAGGCTGTTGGGATTTGGGTTATGACAGTATTCAGTGGTGTTAAGTACTTAAGTAAAAATACTAACCTTAAATGATATTGTCAAAACTATACGATATATTTTCAAATAATATCCCAATAAGTAACTTTCGACCCCCCCCCTCATCACTATACCATACCAAATGTAATCTGTCATAATAATTTGAGTGTCCCGTTTACTTTATGTCTACCCTTTAGTCCAGGTTGAGCTACTCAAATCCACGATTTACGATGAAGTTGAGCAGCGACTAATGTGGGCAGACTGGAGATCCGACTTCACATAACTATGTTTTTATCAAAAACGACGGATTTCAACATCCAAAGAATAGCACGCAATTTCTGAAATCTGTAGTCTTTCATAAATTCTATGTAATGGGACGTCGAAGCTCCAGTCCGGCTCACCGTAAATCGTAAAGTTGAGCAAAGTTGGCTAGCTTGCTATATTTTCCACCACAGCATAATCAATATGTGTGTTGCATTAATCGTACACATCATGTTTCTCACGTTTTTAAAGATGGAGCAATCTGAGTCTAACCATTGTGAGGAAGATGAGGGCCAAAAGGGGTAAGCCCGAGGTGGTCCAGGAAGGGGACTGGTTCCTCAGTCCTGTGTGGTGATCTGTACAAACCTCCCACCACAGAGGAACTGAACCAACTGAAGGTGGCAGAGACCCTCTTCCACTGCAGCCTGCTCAAGATGCAGGTGAAACTAGGGTTGCAGTCGGGTGGGAGTCATGTTTTTTTGTGTGTGTTCAGGCATGCATGATCAAATCAAATGTTATCTGTCATGTACACAGTTTACAGACGGTATAAAATGTGCAGTGAAATGCTAGCTCCCTCAACATTTCAGTACAATGTCAATCAAAAATAACAAGTCATTAAATGAAGTTGGTATGTACAGTATAAATGATGAATGTGCTATATCAAATATGACTTTGTTACAAATATAAAGTTAGTGTCTTGGTCGAACAGTTGAATAAATATTATTTAATAGAACAATAGACACAAGCACACACAGTTAACGCTAAGGGTTGAATGTATGGAGAGTCAGTGAAAACAGTTGTCCATGTCTGTATTTACACACGGCAGCAAATTTCGGGTCACTGAAATGTGACAGCTACCACAATGGTTCTATGCATATACATGTGTTAAAGGGCTACTGCACTTCCTGTTTTGGCCTCGTTTTAGATTTGGTTCATTATGAAATTCTAGCTGACAGGACTGAATTCAAACGTAAGTGTGGTTTGATGTGGGTGTCTATTGTGTGTTCACAGGTGGGAAGAGTTGGCCAAATTATTTAGCCAATTAGCTTCAGCCGACTAGTGTGACATGGCAAAGTTGGTTTAACTTTGGATAGCATATATCCGGGCTAGTTATGCACCGTCAATAAATTGCACAATGTAAATTAGATTATTTTAGTTTGCTCATTAAATGCTTTCAATATTTGTATTTGCATTTTTACAGTTTATAGTTGTTTTGGGGTTAAGCCATTGAAATTTGGAGCTATTGGAGTTTTTACATAGTCCATTGTATATTGTGTAATTTATTGATGGTCCCTAACTAGCCACATGGGGATATCCAAAGTCAACCCAATTTTACCACGGGCATTGCGATTGGGTCACGTGCCGCTGCACTCCAAATTGATGATTACTTGTGTGCTGCCAGCTGTGGGCAGGATTCAAACCAACCCAATCTTCCCAAATGTCACAACCACAAAACTCTGTTTTGGGGCGAGACTGACTTTATGACCAAATGAGAAGTTTAGGGGCAGTAATCTCCATCTTGTCTCTTCGCCAATGCCAACAGATGGAGGAACTGCAGATGGAAGAACTGCTGAAGGAGGTTATCTTGAGTGAGCGCAGGAAGCATCTGATCGACTCTTTTGTCCAGAAAGTCACTGAGCAGCTCCACACTGTACCACAGACTCCTGAGGTGTAGGAGGTATGTTAGTGACACTGTTGTCCAGGGGATTAGAACTAATGGCAACGTGTTGTATTTGGTCTGAACTCAGTGACCTCCATAAATGTTTCAATGCTAATCTTTCTTTATCTCCAGCTGAGGGACCTGTCATGGTTGTCAGGAGGAGTAAAGGTCTCCTTTCTCCTGGTGCCAAAGGCAGACAAAGGCAAGTTCCACATGGCACCCCCCATCTCTGTTACCATCATGGGCATCTACCCACTGGGGACTTGCACCAAACCAGACATCTCAGTCGATCTGGCAGTCACTATTCCTGCTGTACGTAACTCCACACTATTTACTCTGAAACATGGCAGTCATAATTCGATCATACAACAATAATAACATGCATCTATTCATGTTTTCCTTCCAGGATGTCCTGCACCCTAAAGATGCCCTAAACCAGAGGTACCCACGGAAGAGGGCACTTTACCTGGCAGGGCTGGCACAGCATCTTGCCTCCTCTCGCGACGTTGGGACCATGCGGTTTTCATGTCTCCATGGCAACCACATCCGCCCCTTCCTGTTGCTTACCCCTCCAGGTACCTAGCAACATACTGTAGTACTACACTGTAGCATCTGTTACAGAAGGGTGGTATAGGAATGGAGCCAAGTCATGTAGTCTATTTCACTGTTTTCGTTAACTCAAAGTCTAGGTTTGTTGGCTTTTGCATGCAACCCATATGTTTGTTAGCAAGTACCTATTCAGTTAATTGGTTGTGTGTCAATGATGATTCAATGATATGACTATTTCTCCATGGAAAGACTCCTCCAGTTTCCTCTTGAGGCTCCAACCCTGCCGTCCTCCGGGCTTCTTCAAGCCCAGCCGCTTCCACCCCCAGAGGAACAACATCCGCACTGACTGATACACTGGCTTGGAGAGCTCTCAGCCAGGTGAGGGGCACTACCCAAAGCCAAGCAGCTTCGATATATTGTTTCCTGTTACAGTTCCATTCTGATCTGGAACGTTAATGTACACAGATGGTTACGGGATGAAAGCTCCTTGTTGATGGAGAGTATTCCTTTTCTGTGTGTTTGTGTAGATACGAGTGAGCCGACCACTCCCCACTACAACAGCTCTGTTCTGGGGGACATGCTCCCCAGGAACCACCTGCTGTTCCTGACTGCTGTGAGCTGCCAGTGTACTGCCTTTGCAGAGCGAGTAGCCCTGCTCAAAGTGTGGCTCAGACAGAGGGAACTGGACCAGGTTTGGGCCCCTGCGCCATCCGCTCCCTCTTTATCAACACCGTTTTATCAGGCTGAACCCAGCTCTTACACTACTCTCTCTCCCGTCCCCAGGGAGCAGGGTGTTTCAGTGGTTTCCTAGGCTCCATGTTGCTGTTCTATCTCCTCTCCTCCCGCAGAGTCAGCAACACTGTGACCGCCTACCAGCTGCTCCTCAACAGCTTGCACTTCCTGGGTAAGACGCATGAGGTCTCAACCTACCTGTCTGTTTGCTCCTTCAGTTGGAGTAACATTGCATGTACCATAAATACTGTGCCAGACTAAGGAGGAAACAAAAACAAGAATGGAAAAGAGGTTGATGTGTATAATTGAGTCTGTGGGGGGGTGGGCTTTAGGAGGGAGTGAAACATGGTGATGAACTCTGAGTCACGGATGGCTGCAGGGAGAGAGTTCCAAAGTCTTGGAGCAACTTTGGAGAAGGGCCTGATGCTGACGCTCTGAAGGGTAGACCTGGGAACGGCAAGTTGGCCTGCTGAGTGAGCTTGTGGGTTGGTAGGGGAGACGAAGGTAAGAGGGGGCAAGGTGGTGGGTGGTGGAGAGCTTTGTAGGTCAGTAGGAGGTTTTGATGCGGTGGGAGCCAGTGGAGTTCACCTAGGATGGGTTTGATGTGCTGCCAGATCTTAGTGTGGTCATGTCATTATGTTTCTATCTTTTCTCCCCTCTCATTTGTCATCCCTTCTCTTCCTCAGCTTCCACCGACCTGACGGAGAATGGAATTACCCTCGCTGAAGACCCAGATTCAGCAGCGGTGAGCCAGGCTTAATCCAAATGTCCTTAATGGGGGGATGAGTGTGCAATTTCTCCATTATGGATCACAATCACATTTTATTCCTTTCTTTCCCTCAGCCCTCTCTCGCCGAGTTCCACAGTGCTTTCCAGGTTGTGTTTGTCGACCCCTCTGGATACCTCAACATGTGCGCCGACATGACCAGCTGCACCTACAATCAGGTGAGCGCCCTGTGCCAAGATGGCTTCAGATTGGCTGGTTGGCAGTAATGTTTCCTCTGATTGGTTAACTGTACCCTATTTGGCTCTCAGGATCAGTACGAGGCGTCGCTGTCGCTGCAGTTTTGGGACGACCCCACTGTGGATGGATTCCACGCCCTACTCATGACCGCCAAGCCCATGATTAGGACCAGTGACCATGTCTTCCAGTAAGTACATTGTTCAGATTCACACACTTATCGTTCTCTCCTCTTATGCGTCAACTTTCTATATATATTTTTTTCACTCCTGTGTCGGTGATCAGGCTGTGTGTGCTGGTGAAACTGCAGTCCTGCTGTAAGAAGCTCGACCTCCTCAGTGAACTCATGGACCACAGCGGAAACTACGTCCTCACTGCGCTCCCCTTTATCCTCTCCTTCCTGCAACAAGTACTAGGCCAAAGTGTCCGCCTCCTCTCCCACTCCCTGACCCCTGAGGTGAGCATTCTCCTGCCTGTAGGGCTGTTGACTGGAACAGGCCGATTCAGTACTTTTTAGAGAACTGTTTTCTTGATAAAACTCTTGAGTGGGTATTCTGGCCAACGTGTGTAACAGTGGTCGGTAAAGCTCTGAAGCACAAGGCCCAGCCACCCCTGTCCTTTGGCCTGCTGCTCAACCCAGAACAGAATGCCTCTGTACTGGAGAGAGGACACCCCCAGCTGGCAGCTGTACGTACCTCAACTCCTAATCACTGATCTGGGATCAGATCAAATTGTGTGTTGTGGAAATTCATTGTGAGCTATTCATCAACATTTCTGCATCTACACTTTTTGAATGGAAAGCCTCTTTGGTAAATGTCCGCTATCTCTACCTTATACGATGTACTGTTTAAAAATGTTTGTTTTTATTAGCCGTATGGACGGGGATACACACGGTATACACCATCCAACGACATGCTTGCTTGTAGGTTTCTTCTCAACAATATGGACATAATAAAATATAAGAATGCGAACATAAAGTAAATGGTACAATATAATAAACATTTTAGCATAAGTATAATACAATTTTTACACATGTTTTGTGGAAGGGGGGTTTGGAGGACAAGTGTTTTTAAATTATGCAGTATTTCGCGACCATAATAAGAGTCTGGTAGCATCAGTAGTAATGTGGCGGTCATGACATTTTGTCAGCCAGTGATTTTCTTTCAAATAACTGACGGTCTCATGGTAATTTATCGATTTTAATAAACATAAACAGGTTGAGCAATTCCGGCTTCCACGCATAGCCTACAAGCCACTGATGAGGACATTTGGAACATCTACGTTTTGATTCTAAAGAATCAATTTAATATAGCCTACACCATCACAATAAATCCATTATTTTAGGCAGGTCTAAAGATACATTATGATATGACATGTAGCTTATTTCAGAAGAATGGAATAGCACTTTCTGAGTCGTGTATTCGGACCCAGCAGTCAGACCACCTTGACTGTTTGCACATTTTGTTATGTTACAGCCTTGTTCTAAGTGATTAAATCTATACACTTACCCCATGATGACAAAGCAAAAACAGATTTTTAGGAATGTTTGCAAAGACTGAAATATTACATTTACATAAGTATTCAGACCCTTCACTCAGCACTTTGTTGAAGCACCTTTGGAAGCGGTTACAGCCTTGAGTCTACTTGGGTATGACGCTACAAGCTTGGCACACCTGTATTTGGGGAGTTTTTCATATTCTTTTCTGAAGATCCCGTCGCTCTGTCAGGTTGGATTGGGAGCGTCGCTGCACTGCTACTTTCAGGTCTCTCCAGAGATGTTCAATTCCAGGCTCTGGCTGGGCCACTCAAGGACATTCAGAGACTTGTCCCCAAGCCACACCTGCGTTGTCTTGGCTGTGTGCTTAAGGTTGTTGTCCTATTGGAAGGTGAACCTTCGCCCCAGTCTGAGGTCCTGGGCGCTCTGGAGCAGGTTTTCATTAAGGATCTCTCTGTACTTTGCTCCGTTCATCTTTCCCTTGATCCTGACTAGTCTCCCATTCCCTGCCGCTGAAAACGATCCCTACAGCATGATGCTACCACTACCATGCTTCTCCATAGGAATGGTGCCAGGTTTCCTACAGATGTGACGCTTGGCATTCAGGCCAAAAAAAGTTCAATCTTGGTTTCATCAGACCAGAGAATCTTGTATCTCATGGTCTGAGAGTCCTTTAAGTGCTTTTTTTAGCAAGCGGGCTCTACCATAAAGGCCTGATTGGTAGAGTGCTGCAGAGATGGTTGTCCTTCTGTAAGATTTTCCCATCTCCACATAGGAACTCTGGAGCCATGTCAGAGTGACCATCGGGTTCATGGTCACCTCCCTGACCAAGGCCCTTCTCCCCCGATTGCTTAGTTTGGCCCGGCGGCCAGCTCTAGGAAGAGTCTTGGTGGTTCCAAACTTCTTCAATTTAAGAATGATGGAGGCCACTGTGTTCTTGGGGACCTTCAATGCAGCAGACATGTTTTGGTAACCTTCCCCAGATCTGTGCCTCAATACAATCCTGTCTCGGAGCCCTTCGGACAATTCCTTCGACCTCATGGTTTGGTTCACTGTCAACTGTGGGACCTTTTTATATAGACCGGTGTGTGTCTTTCCATATCATATCCAATCAATTGAATTTACCACAGGTGGACTCCAATCAAGTTGAAGAAACTTCTTTGGTGGGAAAAACGGTTTTCGCTTTGTCATTATGGGGTATTGTGTATAGATTCATATTTATTTAAAACATTTTAGAATAAGGCGGTAGCATAACAATGTGGAAAAAAGGGAAGGGGTCTCAATACTTTTCGAATGCGCTGTATACGCTTAATTTAGTCATTTATGCAACTTTAGTTGTGATACAAACGTTAGCCTATATGTTTAGATTTTTAATACCTTCCGAGGTTGCATGATGTGACTAAGGATGATTTGATAAGAGGTGCACAAAAGGCAAGCGTTCTGCTCTATTTCTTGCGCATGCTGCACGCACTTCGTTCACAATATGACAAGCACTTGAAAATATTCTCATCCATCAGACTAGTCTCAATTTAATCTGGTTTTTACATAAGCCTGCTAATACGTGTGGAATTTTTATTTCATTTAGAATGGCGTCATGTCTGGAATGGCAAACGGAGGTTACGTGCAGTTACGTTTTTAATATGCCAGGTAGGCTACACTGCTTGTAAAGCAGATGAATGTGTTTTTAATTTAGAAAGAGTTGAGCAATAAATATAGCAGCACGACAAGGTCGTATCCTCTTTTTATTTTTTATTTTTTATAGTGGCTGGCCAAAAATCTGTGTTCACACGTGATTGTGCAATGACTGGGTTTATAAGAACACATGTTTCACTAGGCTATGGACTATCCAACTGTGTTCCAGGGGTCTTGGATCTTTAGACTATAGGTTATTTGGCCACTTTAGTTGTGGTACAATCCTTATCAAAACATTTAGGCCTACGGGCTAGGCTACATGATGCATGCGGCTATGATTTGAAAAAGTCCCCCCAAAAAATGCATGTTCTGTTTTTTGCTGGGCATCATTCACAGTTGATATTCTCACCTGTCAGACTATCATTTTAGTCTTCTCTTTACATATACTAAATAATATGTGTGAGAATTTTGTTTTGATTTACATTGGCCATTATGCACCTGTTGGAACTTGGGCAGGGTTAAAAAAAATCAAACATGGCATCCATATGCACTTGAATAGCGACTGGAGGACGGTTTTCCCGCGTTTCATTTTCATGCCAGTCAGGTAGGCTACTCTGATTTGGTAAAACAAAGCAATGTGCTTAATTATTAGGACATTTTGAGAAATTAATATAGAAAGTGGATTGAGATCCTCTTTTTAATAGAGGCCATCATCTGTTTTCTCATGCAATTGCATAGCCTATAGAAACACTTTTTTATTTAATTCCATGAGGAGCTGGCTCTTGCTGCACAACAGGCAGTGGTGGAAAAAGTAGCGAAATGTTATACTTGAGTAAAAGTGTAGATTCCTTATATACACATATTCCTAAAATAGACAGTTACACAGTAAAATACTACTTGAGTAAAAGTATTTGGTTCTAAATATACTTAAGTATAAATAAATTCAAGTTCCTTACTAATCAAAGCGGACGGCGCCATTTTCTTGTTTAAAAATGTTACGGATATCAGTGGAAC
This sequence comes from Salvelinus alpinus, assembly GCF_045679555.1. Lineage (NCBI taxonomy): Eukaryota > Metazoa > Chordata > Actinopteri > Salmoniformes > Salmonidae > Salvelinus > Salvelinus alpinus. Next base: position 49,759,005 of record NC_092104.1, on the reverse strand, counting down.
GCTCCAACACTCAAACGATGCATTTGTGTTTAGTGAGTCCGCCAGATCAGCGGCAGTAGGGATGACCACGTGTTCTCTTGATAAGTGTGTGAATTGGAATATTTTTCTGTCCTGCTAAGCATTCCAACTGTAACGAGTTCTTTTGGGTGTCAAGGAAAATGTAGGGTGTAAAAAGTACAGCTACCCCAAAAAATTACTTTAGTACTTTTTAAAGTATTTCTACTTAAGTACTTAATGCAACTGACAACAGGTGATCCTATTCCACTCAAACTCTGAATGCCAGGGCTCTCATGAAATGTTTGATTTGATTTTTGATTTGCATATGCATTGATGTCAGTGATTTACATTTACATTTAAGTCATTTAGCAGACGCTCTTATCCAGAGCGACTTACAAATTGGTGCATTCACCTTATGATATCCAGTGGAACAACCACTTTACAATAGTGCATCTAACTCTTTTAAGGGGGGGGGGGGGTTAGAAGGATTACTTTATCCTATCCTAGGTATTCCTTAAAGAGGTGGGGTTTCAGGTGTCTCCGGAAGGTGGTGATTGACTCCGCTGACCTGGCGTCGTGAGGGAGTTTGTTCCACCATTGGGGTGCCAGAGCAGCGAACAGTTTTGACTGGGCTGAGCGGGAACTGTACTTCCTCAGAGGTAGGGAGGCGAGCAGGCCAGAGGTGGATGAACGCAGTGCCCTTGTTTGGGTGTAGGGCCTGATCAGAGCCTGAAGGTACGGAGGTGCCGTTCCCCTCACAGCTCCGTAGGCAAGCACCATGGTCTTGTAGCGGATGCGAGCTTCAACTGGAAGCCAGTGGAGAGAGCGGAGGAGCGGGGTGACGTGAGAGAACTTGGGAAAGTTGAACACCAGACGGGCTGCGGCGTTCTGGATGAGTTGTAGGGGTTTAATGGCACAGGCAGGGAGCCCAGCCAACAGCGAGTTGCAGTAATCCAGACGGGAGATGACAAGTGCCTGGATTAGGACCTGCGCCGCTTCCTGCGTGAGGCAGGGTCGTACTCTGCGAATGTTGTAGAGCATGAACCTACAGGAACGGGTCACCGCCTTGATGTTAGTTGAGAACGACAGGGTGTTGTCCAGGATCACGCCAAGGTTCTTAGCACTCTGGGAGGAGGACACAATGGAGTTGTCAACCGTGATGGCGAGATCATGGAACGGGCAGTCCTTCCCCGGGAGGAAGAGCAGCTCCGTCTTGCCGAGGTTCAGCTTGAGGTGGTGATCCGTCATCCACACTGATATGTCTGCCAGACATGCAGAGATGCGATTCACCACCTGGTTATCAGAGGGGGGAAAGGAGAAGATTAATTGTGTGTCGTCTGCATAGCAATGATAGGAGAGACCATGTGAGGATATGACAGAGCCAAGTGACTTGATGTATAGCGAGAATAGGAGAGGGCCTAGAACAGAGCCCTGGGGGACACCAGTGGTGAGAGCACGTGGTGCGGAGACAGATTCTCGCCACGCCACCTGGTAGGAGCGACCTGTCAGGTAGGACGCAATCCAAGCGTGGGCCGCGCCGGAGATGCCCAGCTCGGAGAGGGTGGAGAGGAGGATCTGATGGTTCACAGTATCAAAGGCAGCCGATAGGTCTAGAAGGATGAGAGCAGAGGAGAGAGAGTTAGCTTTAGCAGTGCGGAGCGCCTCCGTGACACAGAGAAGAGCAGTCTCATTTGAATGACTAGTCTTGAAACCTGACTGATTTGGATCAAGAAGGTCATTCTGAGAGAGATAGCAGGAGAGCTGGCCAAGGACGGCACGTTCAAGAGTTTTGGAGAGAAAAGAAAGAAGGGATACTGGTCTGTAGTTGTTGACATCGGAGGGATCGAGTGTAGGTTTTTTCAGAAGGGGTGCAACTCTCGCTCTCTTGAAGACGGAAGGGACGTAGCCAGCGGTCAAGGATGAGTTGATGAGCGAGGTGAGGTAAGGGAGAAGGTCTCCGGAAATGGTCTGGAGAAGAGAGGGGGGGATAGGGTCAAGCGGGCAGGTTGTTGGGCGGCCGGCCGTCACAAGACGCGAGATTTCATCTGGAGAGAGAGGGGAGAAAGAGGTCAAAGCACAGGGTAGGGCAGTGTGAGCAGAACCAGCGGTGTCGTTTGACTTAGCAAACGAGGATCGGATGTCGTCGACCTTCTTTTCAAAATGGTTGACAAAGTCATCAGCAGAGAGGGAGGAGGGGGGAGGAGGGGGAGGAGGATTCAGGAGGGAGGAGAAGGTGGCAAAGAGCTTCCTAGGGTTAGAGGCAGATGCTTGGAATTTAGAGTGGTAGAAATTGGCTTTAGCAGCAGAGACAGAAGAGGAGAATGTAGAGAGGAGGGAGTGAAAGGATGCCAGGTCCGCAGGGAGGCGAGTTTTCCTCCATTTCCGCTCGGCTGCCCGGAGCCCTGTTCTGTGAGCTCGCAATGAGTCGTCGAGCCACGGAGCAGGAGGGGAGGACCGAGCCGGCCTGGAGGATAGGGGACATAGAGAGTCAAAGGATGCAGAAAGGGAGGAGAGGAGGGTTGAGGAGGCAGAATCAGGAGATAGGTTGGAGAAGGTTTGAGCAGAGGGAAGAGATGATAGGATGGAAGAGGAGAGAGTAGCGGGGGAGAGAGAGCGAAGGTTGGGACGGCGCGATACCATCCGAGTAGGGGCAGTGTGGGAAGTGTTGGATGAGAGCGAGAGGGAAAAGGATACAAGGTAGTGGTCGGGGACTTGGAGGGGAGTTGCAATGAGATTAGTGGAAGAACAGCATCTAGTAAAGATGAGGTCAAGCGTATTGCCTGCCTTGTGAGTAGGGGGGGAAGGTGAGAGGGTGAGGTCAAAAGAGGAGAGGAGTGGAAAGAAGGAGGCAGAGAGGAATGAGTCAAAGGTAGACGTGGGGAGGTTAAAGTCACCCAGAACTGTGAGAGGTGAGCCATCCTCAGGAAAGGAACTTATCAGATTTAGTATTTAGAGGGACATTATAAAAGGGGTGGTTCGAGCCTTGAATGCTGATTGGCTGACAGCCATGGTATATCAGACCATATACCACGGGTATGACAACATGTATTTAGACTGCTCTAATTACAGTGGTAACCAGTTTATAATAGAAATAAGGCACCTTGGGGGTTTGTGGTATATGGCCAATATACCACACCTCCTCGTGCCTTATTGCTAAAATAGCGCACTGAGTACTGGTCATTAGCAACTGGCAGCAAGTTTGGTAGGCTACTAATGACCATCAGCGGCATCAGAGCACAGTTTTGGAGAAGCCTAGTTACTGTTACTCAACGGCCACGTGGAATTTGACTGGTTATGATTTGTAACAGGCTCCTTTCTCCTCTTCTCAGCCATGCAGATATACCAGAAACCTGTGTGAGGTACATTGTAAGGATGCTGGATGAAGTCCTCAAAGTAGGACATGAGGTTGGTCAGTTTTTCTGTAGTAGTGTGTCTTACCAGCAGAGGATGCTGGTGTGGTTTGACGACTCCCTCCATCCAAACCATATCAGAAACCTAAAGCTGTGTTTGTGTGTTTTGTGTTCGTGTTCCCCAGGTGTGCAGGAGGAGAGTCTGAAAGTGGGGCAGTCCTATGATGACCTGAGCAGGAAGCTGTGGAGGCTGGAGGGGCTGCCTCTGTCCATCACCTCAGTGCAGGGGTCCCACCCAGCCCTTCGCTACACCCAGGTGAGCCCCCATTTAGACACACTCCGGGGTGTAGTTTCCCCTAAGTACAGATCTAGGATCACTGGATTGGTCAGTCAGTCCTAACCGTGATGGTGGGGGAAATGCAATACTGACCCAGGATCAACTTCAGACACAATCTGCAGGCCTCATCTCCTCTTCAGCTTCATACAGGAGATGGTCCATCATTTAAACGTTTGTTTTGTACATTCTTCCTCCATCACACAGGTGTTCCCCCCCAGTGCCCCTGAAGCTGGATTATTTGTTCTTTGACAGAGAAAAGTTGTCCTGGTTGCTGGTGCCCCAGGAGGGCAAACCATGTCCTGTGTACATCGCAGTTGTCAAAGGTACCTCACCCCATGGCTTGTCTGCTCCACCAGTGTGTGTTCTGTACTATACAGGTCAAATAGAAATGTGTTGTTGTGGATCCAGATAAGGTATACTTCTGTTTTTGTTTTTTTGTGTGTGTGTGTTTTCTACTATGAGCCCCTCTCTCGTCGTCTCCTGTTGTAGTGATCTTCCACATGGAGGGCAATGAGAAGTGGCCTCATGACCGGGTGGCCGTCCGTCACATTAAAGCAGCCTTCCACATCGGCCTGGGAGAACTGCTGACCAAACACCACCAGTCCAGCCCCACACACCTGGACGTGTGGAAGGTAGGGGCCCTGCTTTCTGTCTGTCGGGGTGGGAGCTGGCCTCGACATTAACGCTTTTCCGGGACAAGTAAATAGTCTGAACAGAAGAATATAGATTCAAGTTGTCAGGGACTGGACAAGTAAAAAAATATATCATCACAATCTTCAACAATTACTCTGCTCAGAATTGGATCAGAGAGGCCAACATTGTAAATAGATTTGAATATTATTCCAAAGTACATAAATGAAAAAAGCCGAAATGTGAAGGTGATATGCATAGGCCTGTTGGCTACAGCCTCATGTATAAACCGATGCTGACATGAGGGAGGTGCCAGAAAATGTAGCCAAACGTTAATGGGACTATTAATCACATAAAAATAGACTAATCGGAGAGGGTTGTGACCATTTGCGCATCGCACATCACCCACCTTGAATCTGAGCGGAGGCGGTAAGCATTTTGAAATTATTTAACCATAAACTTGGTTGTTTAAAACAAGTTTTATGTCATTTTATGAAGCATGTTTTAGCAGTACCTTGTTTTAAAGTGGCCTAGCCAAAATACGACCACAGAAATGTTAAGATACTTATTCATATACCATTGAAACTAGTTATTTTTTTCAATGTTATTTTATTGTCCAGGAGCCAAAGTCCTAGTCAAATTAGTAGTAACCCATGTTAGTTGATGCATCTTTAGATCTCCCCGATTTCTTCATTTCTAAAACCGCTCGCTTGTGCAGTTCGCTTTTGAGAACGATGTTTTCACGCTAATTGCATTTTGGAACATTTGCGTGTAGCTTACAGCCATGTGCACATTGCTGAGTTTATACTTATTAAGAGGGGGAACTTTATCAACATTTTAAGCTAAATTGTTTGATCTGCCTCTTTAATTTAATTTGTGCAGCGGCTTTCTGTGGAGGGAATTATTTTTTAGACTTAAATAGTATTTGGTTGTAATTGTAATGTTACAATATTTTATAGGCTGCCAAGGGTGGCCAACCATCCTCCGGGAGAGTCTTTTTAAAGGGGCGTTGTTGTATTTTGAGTAATTGTTGTCTGATTCTCTATGGTAAAAAAGATAGTAATGCATTTTATTTAGTGAAATGGTTCCTTGCGTCATACAATGATGTAAAAATGGTGTGACTTGAGCTTGAAAAAAAAATGCTCCTACTGGTCCGACAGACAAGTGGCTAAAAAGTTAGTCAACCACTAGGGTCTGGGTGTATGGTTAGAGGTGATGTTCATTCATGACTAGTATAGGTAAAGGAAAGCATAGGCCTAATGGACAAAAATGGATGGCAACTTATTGCCAATGGGCGAACCATATACACAATCGCAAATACCACTCAAATGGGCTGCAGATGGTGCAAAACATATTGCTAATGGAACATGGCCAATGCCGGGTGTAATAAACCAAAAATCCAAAAGGTGGCGATCGCGCTCCACCGTCTGAAAAATATATGGGAAATGGACAAAGTCACTTCTCAAGGGTGAAATGACAAACTTAAACTTTATAGAAAATGCGTTTTGGACCAATTTTATTATTTTGGGATCCAATTATACATTACTTAAGAACCGTATTGATATAGATTTGTCTTATTTCATGCAAGTTTGTACATAAGGCCTATGTTATGTCCATATCAGGCATATAATAATGCAAATGGCCACTTGTCACACATTATACTCCAAATGGGCAAAATGTAAATTTGCCATATATGATCATAGGAAGTCGGTTCCGAACCCAAAAGTCAGCGAACCATGTCCAGATGGCTTATATGATGACCAAATTATATAAACTCAGCAAAAAAATAAATGTCCCTTTTTCAGGACCCTGAATTTCAAAGATAATTTGTAAAAATCTAAGTAACTTCACATATCTTCATTGTAAAGGGTTTAAACACTGTTTCCCATGCTTGTTCAATGAACCATAAACAAATAATGAACACGCACCTATGGAACGGTCGTTAAGACACTAACAGCTTACAAGAAGTAGGCAATTATGATCACAGTTAAGAAATCTTAGGACACTAAAGAGGCCTTTTTACTGACTCTGAAAAACACAAAGGAAGATGCCCAGGGTCCCTGCTCATCTGCGTGAACATGCCTTAGGCATGCTGCAAGGAGGCATGAGGACTGCAGATGTGGCCAGGGAAATAAATTGCAATGTTCGTACTGTGACACGCCTAAAACAGCGCTACAGGGAGACAGGACAGACAGCTGATCGTCCTCGCAGCGGCAGACCACGTGTAACAACACCTGCACAGGATCGGTACATCCGAACATCACACCTGCGGGACAGGTACAGGACGGCAACAACTGCCTGAGTTACACCAGGTACGCACATTCCCTCCATCAGTGCTCAGACTGTCCGCAATAGGCTGAGAGAGGCTGGACTGAGGGCTTGTAGGCCTGTTGTAAGGCAGTTCCTAACCAGACATCACCGGCAACGACGCCGCCTATGGGCACAACCCACCGTCGCTGGACCAGACAGGACTGGCAAAAAGTGCTCTTCACTGACGAGTCGCGGTTTTGTCTCACCAGGGGTGATGGTCAGATTCGGGTTTATCGTCGGTGGAATGAACGTTACACCGAGTCCTGTACCCTGGAGCGGGATCGATTTGGGGGTGTAGGGTTCGTTATGGTCTGGGGCGGTGTGTCACAGCATCATCGGACTGAGCTTGTTGCCATTGCAGGCAATCTCAACGCTGTGCGTTACAGGGAAGACGACCTCCTCCCTCGTGTTACCCTTCCTGCAGGCTCATCCTGACATAACCCTCCAGCATGACAATGCCACCAGCCATACTGCTCGTTCTGTGCAAGACAGGAATGTCAGTGTTCTGCCATGGCCAGCGAAGAGCACGGATCTCAATCCCATTGAACACGTCTGGGACCTGTTGGATCGGAGGGTGAGGGCAGGGCCATTTCACCCCGAAATGTCTGGGAACTTGCAGGTGCCTTGGTGGAAGAGTGGGGTAACATCTCACAGCAAGAACTAGCAAATCTGGTGCAGTCCATGAGGAGGAGATGTACTGCAGTACTTAATGCAGCTGGTGGCCACACCAGATACCGACTGTTACTTTTGAGTTTGACCCCCCCCTCTTGTTCAGGGACACATTATAACATTTCTGTTAGTCACATGTCTGTGGAACTTGTTCAGTTTATGTCTCAGTTGTTGAATCATGTTATGTTCATACAAATATTTACACATGTTAAGTTTGCTGAAAATAAACGCAGTTGACAGTGAGAGGATCTTTCTTTTTTTGCTAAGTTTATATCACTGTGTTAAGCCCTGAATCAACCTAGAAGGTCTATTTGTCATGTTTGATTATTGGAAGTCAGAATTTTTTTGTTGGTTGATTTTGCATGTCCATTTCGTAATGGGAGGTCCTTATTGATATACAGTTGAAGTCGAAAGTTTACATACACCTTAGCCAAATACATTTAAACTCAGTTTTTCACTATTCCTGACATTTAATCCTAGTAAAAATTCCCCCTCTTAGGTCAGGTAGGATCACCACTTTATTTTAAGAATGTGAAATGTCAATAGTAGAGAGAATTATTTATTTAAGCTTTTATTTCTTTCATCACATTCCCCGTGGGTCATAAGTTTACATACACCCAATTAGTATTTGGTAGTATTGCCTTTAAATGGTTTAACTTGGGTCAAACGTTTCAGGTAGCCTTCCACAAGCTTCCCACAATAAGTTGGGTGAATTTTGGCCCATTCCTCCTGACAGAGCTGGTGTAACTGAGTTAGGTTTGTAGGCCTTCTTGCTCGCACACGCTTTTTCAGTTCTGCCCACACATTTCCTATAGGATTGAGGTCAGGGCTTTATGATGGCAACTCCAATACCTTGACATTGTTGTCCTTAAGCCATTTTACCACAACTTTGAAAGTGTGCTTGGGGTCATTGTCCATTTGGAAGCCATTTGCGACCAAGCTTTAACTTCCTGACTAATGTCTTGAGCTGTTGCTTCAATATATCCACCTAATTTTCCTTCCTCGTGAAGCCATCTATTTTATGAAGTGCACCGGTCCCTCCTGCAGCAAAGCATCCCCACAACATGATGCTGCCACACCCGTGCTTCACGGTTGGGATGGTGTTTTTCGGCTTGCAAGCCTCCCCCTTTTTCCTCCATACATAATGATGGTCATTATGGCCAAACAGTTCTATTTTTGTTTCATCAGACCAGAGGACAAAAAGTACGATCTTTGTGTCCTTGTGCAGTTGCAAACCATAGTCTAGCTTTATGGCGTTTTTGGAGCAGTGGCTTCTTCCTTGCTGAGCGGCCTTTCAGCTTTCGACGATATAGGACTCGTTTTACTTTGGACGTTGTTTCTTTTTGTACCTGTTTCCTCCATTAAGCATAGGAACTGAGAAGTGGTCTGTGGTCACCACCTGCAGAATCACTCCTTTATTGGGGGTGTCTTGCTAATTGCCTATAATTTCCACCTTTTGTCTATTCCATTTGCACAACAGCATGTGAAATTTATTGTCAATCAGTGTTGCTTCCTAAGTGGACAGTTTGATTTCACAGAAGTGTGATTGACTTGGAGTTACATTGTGTTGTTTAAGTGTTCCCTTTATTTTTTTGAGCAGTGTATTATACTGCAACTAGGACAGTCAGCCATCAGTCAATAAGATATCATGTTTCTCGTCCTGAGAACCTCCTAGAGCTACATAACTCACGGTGCACTACCACTCTAGAACAGGTTTATAAAGTTTCAGAGCTCTAGGTCTGACAGTTCTTTGATGGTTCGTACGCCGGTAACATCTTAGCTGTGTGTGTGAGTTTTTCTTTGAGGTCTGATGGGCAGTGTGAACACTTGTCAGGCTAGAGCATGTCTCTATGGGTGCTGTCTCTGTGTCCTGGGCTTATGGGTTTATTTTTTGGGGGGTTCTCAAAATAATACTTGAAGTACACGGGGCTGTGTGAGTCTGTCCAATTGCAATATGAAATATTGGCATTTGCTATTTATAATATGTAAAATGGACACTGTCCATATGCAATATGAAAATGCACCTAACTTATTGAAGATGGACAAACTTCATACAGAAAATCGCAGAAATCATGTAGAGCTCCGAAACCTGCCTTAATGGATTCGCCATAACATGCCTCAACTGGATCTATAACTTTTTTTTTCTAATCCCAGAAAATGTGCATTAACTCAGAGCGTTGTGGCTTCGACGCCGTCTTGTTTCTGTGCTAAAAGTACATTTGGCTGCGCCTCTGCTCGTGAGTTTCGTCTTTGGAGTCTGTTCCGTTTGAGAAACAGCCATGTCCATTTTTTGGTGATGAAATGGCCATTTGCCATATAGTCAGTAGGCCATCTGGTGGAATTTTCTGGTACAGCAGAAAAGTCAATTATATTCATTTTTTTAATATCTCAAACTGAGTGTCCTGGAAACAATTTTTTTTTTGACTTTTTTTTTTGACAAGACCACGCCTTGTGGGGCAACCTGAGGCCGTCGCCTATTTTTTTTTTGCGCACCCGTGGACGTCTCATAAGGGGCCGTCCATTTGCCATGTGAAATTTCTCAACCATATGGCTATGTTCATACATGACTAGTATAGGGAAGCACTCTTATCAGGCACCTTGACTAACTGTGTGTGTGTGTCAAGGATGGCTTGGCGTTCAGGATACAGGTAGCTTACCACCGGGAGCCTCGGGTCCTGAGGGAGAGTGTGTGTCCAGAAGGACTCCTCATCGTCAGGGACAACGAGGAGGCTCAAGCCCTGGAGATGGCAACCATGCACCGGCCCCTACTCACCTGCACGGGTCAGGCACTACCTTTACACTGGAGCGCTCCTTCTATCAGCTAACATTAGCTCTACATATCCTCTCCCCCGCTCTCTCCACATCACCCCCTTTCAGCTAACACTTTAGCTTTACACATTTTTGCTCTCACTCAAACGAACACACACATCTTAATGTTTGTGGTTGTGTGTTCTAGGCTCCAGCAACTCCACCCGTACTTTGGGGCGATGTGTCGCCTGGCCAAGCGCTGGCTGGGAGCTCTTCAGCGATGACATAACAGAGGATACTGCTGACCTGCTGGTGGCGTCCCTCTTCCTGCAGCCGGCCCCCTTCACTCCTCCAGGGTAACTAGCTACCTGCATGTCAGTCCATCGCTGACCCTTTCCCTCTGTCGTCACCTTGATGTACCACATGACTGATACAACCCCTCTCTCTCTCCCTCTTTTCTCTTTGTCCATCTACCCCTTCTTTCTGTTTTAGGTAATTAATGGTAATAAATTGCAATTATCTTTTTAGGTCTGAAACCGAGGTTGTAAAGTTCTGGTTTAAATGAAGCAGACAGAATTCCCATCTCACAATTAGTCAGATCCAATTTTATTTGCGAGAGCTCTCCCGTGCATATACAAAAACGTTCCTTTTTATACTATTCTCTTAACCTACACACATACATACACACTAATATTTGGATTTTCTCCTGAAGTCTCACCACAATTTATTACCACTCAGCTGACAGTTCCAGTGTCCCCCCCCAGATACGGGAAACCTGGAGGGGCTCTCCCTGTCTTGTCTTATCCCCACAGAGTTATAGCTGGATCGGTTCAAACATAGGTTAAGGAGTCTCTTGTTTTCTTTCGGCACACACATACATTCCTTTCTTCCCAAATGGTTATCAGCTTTAATTACCCCTTGTCCATGCTACGTAACCTCTAATCCTAATGGTTAAGTTTCCGGGGAGAATTATTTAATCATTTATCTTAAACGCTGATAAAATATTTTAACATTCTCGCTGTCTCTTGTTCACTCTTGTCTCGCTTTGCTCTCTTGCTTTCTTTCTCTCTGTCTCCATGTCTCTTTCTCTCAGGTCTCCTCGGGTGGGTTTTCTTTGCTTCCTCCAGCTGCTCTCCTCCTTCGACTGGAGAAACAACACCCGGTGGTCAACCTCAACAACCAGCTCACCGGTGAGCACACACACACACACACACACACACACACACAATGTGGATGTATATTGTATCTTTTTAACATATTTGTATCTTATCATATTCGTGCATTACAAAAAATAACCAATGGGGTGTTCTCTCTCTCGCTGATGTGCTTCATGTGTAGACTCACTTTTCCCACTCTCTCTCTCACCCTCTGCCCTGTCCTCATCTGTAGCTGCTGACTACACTGAGATCAAGAATGACTTCATCGTCTCCAGAGTTTCTGCCTGTCATGTTCATTGCCACGCCCAAAGACAAGAAGCTGTCAATCTGGACCAAACAGGTTCCATCTGAACAGGTTAGAACATGGGCACACATCCAGTACAGTCACTAGTACAGTCATCCAATAGCATTTTATTTGCGCAGCCCATTGTACACAACATAGTAACCGACTCAGACTTGAAAGAGAAGAAATTGAATACAAACTTTTCAAATGATTGAACTGCGGTGTACCAACTCTCACACTGTCAAAGACCGGGGGGGGGGGGGGGGAAATCCTGTCTGTATATTAAGTAGTATAGTCAAGGCTCTAAAGTGTGACCATTTTGGTCGCATATGCATGTAAATATTTTGCTGTGCTACCTACAATTGCAATTTTGGAGCACCTACAAGAGAAATGACTCAGATAATAGTTGTTGTAATGATTATACTTCACTCTACTGTTGTTTCCGAGTGCCCTAGAGAAACGATTGAGTGAATATTCGTTAGCATCATGGTTGTACCATTTTACTATAGCAAAAAATGTATTTTTTCTAACCCTAACAGTTCAGAAGATATGACCCATATTACCCGCACAACATTTTTTTTCTTCCTATAGGGGATTAGATGTCTGCGTTTTTACTTTCATAAACCATGTCTCGGGCCATTCTTAAGCTACTCATGGGCCATTCATTTACGCCTTGTTCAGTCATGTTACCTCATTAGCTAGCTAGCTAACAACCGGATAACTTTACCAGTATATTCAAACATTTGGGGGCACAGAAAGAAAGGAAAAGGGATATATCTTTTTCAGGAGATCAATGATCATAGTAATGAATGACTGATCTCTTGCATGTCATCACACACAATGTTCTTAAAGGGATAGTTCACCCAAATTGTAAAATTAATAATTGGTTTCCTTACCCTAATGTTTTAGCATTTCTGGCACAAATCCCATTTAAGTCATGGGGCCGATATGACATTTTTTCGTGCATCATGTCCAAATCATCCGAAAGTATCTAAAATCGATTGTGAAGCTCAACAAAGTAACTAGTAGATGATTTGAACATGAAACATGCTAATATCATTCCTATGCCTTTAATGGGATTTGTGCCACAAATGCTAAACCGTTAGCATGTGGAAACAGTGCCAGGGAAACTAAACCAAAGCATGGATGCTGTCATACCTTGTCCATAGACCGCTTACAGGGTAAGGAAACCAATGTCTTTTGGGTGAACTAAAATTGTCCATGTAATGCATCTCAACAAGAAAATTGTGCTTTTATACAATGTTGAAACCTAATATTCTACAAATGCCATTTCTGCTTTTTATAATTAACAAATATATTTACAGGGTTACATATTCATTTCTAGGGCACAATGTGTGCTTCAGATGTAGCTAGAATACATGTAGGCCAAATGCAGGCTTTAGCAAAAAAATTGTTTTTTATTTTTTTACATATTTCCGGTGCTCCTAACTTTTAGACGTTGGGAGCACCAGTTTTACCAATTAAAAAATGTTTAGAGCTGTAACTATAGTAAATCTAAAAGTAGAGGTGCCATCATAAACAGCGGAGCAGAAATTAATTGCATGTTCTTGTTAGTCGGCAGTCACAGTTACCGTATTATTGGACCCTTCCTCAAGGCACACGGCTCTCCTGCGTCACACTGTTAGAGGATCCGCTCATATCATTATCAGTACTACTACTTAGGAAAAATGATAAAGGTAATGCCATGCACATTCCGTTTGTGATGTTATAACACCAATACAATATTACATTCATTCAAAATGGCATTAAGAAAATCTTACCTCACCAGTTCTACCTCAACCACTTGATTACAATGCTCAAACTAGCTGTTCTCCATACCTGGCATCTTTTTATGTGTTTCTGTCAAAGAGCTTTGAATTCAATAGGTCTACTGCGTGACGTGCAGAAGAAGCAGAATTGAGAGGTAGATTGAGCCGAGAACACAGGCACACGTATCAATGGAACAGCTATTAATTGTGCTCGGTGCACATTTGAAAATGTACCAGATCTTTTATCATGAAGTCATCATCTGACCTGGGGTTAAGACAACGGAGAGCGTAGTCATAGTGATTCAATGGAACGCCGAAACAATCTTTAGTGACGATAGATGAGGAGACTTCCGAATGAGGAGTTTAAACACGGACAACCAACAGGTTTTGTAGGGTTATTATAATGGGTGTGGTATAAATGTGTGTTATTAAATGGTGTCTGTTTTTCTCCCTGGGTGCTCAGATACTTCAGCGTGTGGTGATGGTGGCCGCAGAGAGCCTGAAGGTCCTGGAACCTCAGCTGACGGACGCCAACCGGGTTAGTCACACACACACTTACCCACCATTCTATCAATCTATTCCCACGCACTCATAAAACTACTACATGCACACTCACATTCATGTTAGTATGTTTTTCTTCATTTACAATAACTGAACTGCTTTTTTGTAATACACCATTCCATCATTAACTTTCCCTTCTCTTCCTCTGTTCGCTCGCTCTGTGTGTGTGTGTGTGTGTACAGGTGGTCAAGTGGCCTCCTTTGGATGCCTATGATGTCCTGATCCACCTGAGCCCCAAGCAGGTGCCCTTACTGAGCTAGGCCGTGGACCCGCCTCATGCCATCTTCAGCGGGGGCACTACCCGTCATCGACTTCAGCCCCGTCACCCACTACCTGGCAGAACGGAGTGAGTACTTGTGCGTGTGCATGCCTGCACGTGTGTTGGCGATAGATAATTTTTGCCTACATAAATGAGGCTCAGGCTAGATGGGTTTTTATAGAAGCAAAAAGGCAATGTCTGCGTTTTCTCCTGACATGCAGATTTTCATTGGCTCCATTTTTAAACCGGTGTCTCCTCCCGTCGTTCCCAGGATGCATTTGGAGACCTGGCTCTGTTCTTCTGTGACCCCCTACGGCGTTACTGTGATCGCAGTGCTATGGAAGACCAAAGCCATCAGCCCATTGCCTTTCAAGGTAAAGACAGAAAAATTAAAGAAAATGTCTTTCTGCTTATACATTTCTTTGTGTACCCCGCCCGGTCATGTGTCTCGCCCTCTTCCAGACCTCACAGATGGTGGCTCATCGTGTTGAGGTGAGTGGGGAGGATTCTCACACTGTCCCCAACGTGGAGGCCATCCTGGAGGACTTCAGGGCCTGGTCAAGTCAGTGGAGGCAAGGACCGGTGAATGGGTGGTGTGGACTGAGCACGTGCGCAAACCCACACGCTCGCACACAGAAACACGTACGGTAATTGTATTTTAACTTAAACAATCCCATTTTGAAATGGGTTACCCCATAGCCAGCAAAACATGTCAACTTGTTGACACCTTTTTGTCGAAATGAAATCAACATGTAACACAGTTAGTCATTGTATATCCAATTGTGTGCTAAATGCAAGCCATGCACATTTACTGGATAAAATAAACATTGTAAGAAACTAAGCATGTGAAGTCTTTGTTTTCGCTGGTGCTTTAACCCTGTCTGTGTTACTGTTTTGTACGCACAGTGTGCTCAAATGTGTTGGGATAGTGACACATGTTTTGTCTATACTCCAGCACTTTGGATTTGAAATGATACAATGATCATGACATTAAAGTCATTTTAGAAACTACACCACTTTTTATACATAGTCCCCCTCATTTTAGGGATCAAAAGTATTGGGACATTCACTTGTGTATTAAAGTTTTAGTTTTTGCTCCCATATTCCTAGCACACAATGATTTATATTAAGCTTGTGACTACACTTTGTTTGGTTGCATTTGCTGTTTATTTTGGTTATGTTTCAGATTATTTTGTGCCCAATAGAAATGAATGGTAAATAATGTATTGTGTCATTTTGGAGTCACGTTTTATTGTAAATAAGAATAGAATATGTTTCTAAGTAAGATGGATAACTATTGAAAGATGGCTGATATGCAGTTTTCTACACGGTGTAACCTTTTGGTAGCATTTGTATATCATAGGAAAAGACACCACATTTGCATGAAGTCCAAATATATCATACTTTGACAAAAAAAATGACATTGACTTAAATTGTTGTCGAACCAGGAGAGGAACACCATGTAGTAGTACATCCTCCTGTAATAGTACATCCTAGCCATGCCAGGCTCTCTGTACCAGTGGAAGCTGCTGAGGGGAGGACAGCTCATAACAATGGCTGGAACAGAGGGAATGGTATCGAACGCATGGAAACCATGTATTTGATTACATTCCACCAATTCTGTTCCAGCTATTACCATGAGCCCACCTCCCCAATTCAGGTGCCAACAACCTGTACTCTGTACATAGATTTTTTTTAGACTAGTGTAACCAACACAGGTTATGAGCCCAGGTCTCCTGCGCACCAGAAAAGCATAGGCCTGCTAAAATGAAGCCTAGGCATTGACTCTGGGAGCCAAAGGGTCTTAGGTAAGGCCTACTGTGGCTCAGTTGGTAGAGCATGGCGCTTGCAACGCCAGGGTTGTGGGTTCGATTCCCACGGGGGGCCAGTACAAAAAAAAAGTATGAATGTATGTACTTGTAAGTCGCTCTGGATAAGAGCGTCTGCTAAATGGCTTAAATGTAAATGTACTCATACATGTGTGATAAGTGAACCACCTCTGTTACAATTCACCATCCTTTGACCTCTTCACATTGACCCATCTGAGCCACAGCATAAATATGACTGACGGTTCGAACAAGGGTCTTCTGCACATCAGAAGAGCACATAAGCCCGCTTAACCAAAGCCTACCCTCTGGGCAAAAACTGGTTGAATCAATGGTTTTTTCCCCCATGTCATTTTGAAATAAAAATATGATGTTGAATCAGTGGGAGATTTTTATTTATTTCACCCTTTAACCTAAATCCAATGAAAGGGTTACTTTAAAAACACAATTCATGTTGAGTTCTCTCTAGTTGACAATTCAACCGAATGTAAATCCAAACTGGCTATAGCCAATGCAACTCTTCAGGTATCGGACATAGCCAATGCAATTCTTCCGGTATCAGGCAAGATTACTCATTATGCGACTAACTAACCAGAAAGAAGTGGTTTGGTGACCACAAAGATGTGATGAGTAACTTTGCCTAGTGTTGAGTAACTGCCTGAGACCAGAAAAACAGCATTGGCTCCCCAAGCTAAATGACCTAAGAGTTGGTTTAGCAGGCTAAGATGCTCTTCTGGTGTACATGACGCCAGGTTCAACCCCCATCAGTTACACTAGTCTAATATCAATTGGCATAGTGTGTGACATGGCTAGGATATCACTGCACTGTGGTGTCATGTTGCTCTCCTGGTTCACGCCTCCAGGAAGCAATTTGCATCCAGTTTGAAAATGAAAAGAGAAAATGCTAAATTGGGCAGTTGGAAAATAAAAACACACACTCCATTTCACTTTGCACATTGCAGTTACCGTTTTCTGTTAACCTTTTGACATTTTATTTACCATTTGCAATTATCCATTTTCATTGCAATTTCATTGTGGCATGAATCATGTGCACTTATATGAAAATATAATTTTTCACATTTCAATTGAGCATTTAAGCATTGCATTTTTGAACTGGCCCTGACTCCCCTCCATATATGCCTGCTAAATGTATTTTCATCTTGAAACTTTCTTTGGAAAATGGTCCTTGTGATTGGGATTCCTGCTAGAGCTATGTTCAGTTTAGCTCACTCAACTTCATTATCCCGCGGCGGATATTCATTTGGTCATCACATTGTCGCTTTTCAATGTCTGTGTACAATCACCATGAATGTATGTACAAATGTGTTGACCATACTGACTAGATGTTGAGGAAATTCCAAGGAGAGGCGATGTGTTATACCTAATCAAGCTCCATTGTGTCCATCTCCCACATAATCATGTCACAATGGACAGATAATTGTCCGGACTTATTTTGTCCTCGCCCAATGTTGTTAGCTATCTAATTATTACAGGATTTCCTGCTCAAATCGTGACTCCTCGCACGTTGGGAATTATCTGGTTACCTGGTTCAACCTTTTCAACAATTTGTCTACTTTATTTATCGTGTCCCCACAACTGCTTGCCTAACCAGCTGTAACTGAAGTTTGAACTCCGTTTTTATAGTAATAGCTTCCTTTTGACTTGACTGTTGGATGTTTTATCACTATTCATCAGTGATTTATGTAGTTTTGTCGACATAAACACTTAGAATGTTAGATCTCCCCTGAGTATCCCTTAATTGAACAAATACTTTGGGGAAATGAGCCCATCTGTGTGATGCTGAAGTAGTGAGAACTGCTGAAGTATAGTGTTGTCCCTAAAGACTTGAACAGGGTTGGCAGTGTGCCATATATACCAGCTCCTAAGAAGCTATTTCCATCATCGGTCTAAACGATTGCGTTACAAAAACACGTTTCACAAAAATGTCAACTATTCCAAAACAGGATGTGTGGCCATGTGAGCAACGACACAGACACGCTCGATCTCAGGTTCACCAACCCTGCTATAGCTTCTTAGAAGGAGCTGGTCTATCTAGCATGTGTCTGTGTGTAGTCAAGGTGAGGAACTCTATAGTTTTACACTGTCAATGCAAAAGCTCCACAGCTGTTAAAGTTGAGGCTGAGTTTTTTTTAATGAGATGTATTTTTCTTATGGTAAATGCTATCCTAGTAAAGTGAGTATTTGTACGTGTGTTTGGATTCTAACGGTTTATGTTAACCAGTTTACTCAGTCATTCAGAGTAGGCGACGCAAACTACTCACCTGCAGTGCCTCACGTGGCCATACATCCAGTTTTGGAATTAGGTGACGTTGTGAAATTTGTTTTCGTAAAACATAATGAAATTGTTTACGGATTGCACAAAATTTTAGTGCTATAGTATCTCATGACAGTGTTTGGATTGTCAGGCCAAATCAGGGTAAGAACTCTTCTGAATGTCACTCGGGGAGAGATGGAGGAGTAGCCTTGTCTGTATGAATGAATTATATATCAAATCAAGGTCACATGCACCGAATACAACAGTTGTAGACTTTACTGTGAAATACGAGTACTTTCGCAACAATGCAGACTTAAAAAGTAAGAACAATTTGCTAAATAAAAAAGGAAATAGTAACACAATAAAATAATAGTAACGAGGCTATATACAAGAAGTACCGAGTCAATGTGCAGGGGTACGAGGTAGTACGAGGGTAAAAGTGACTAGGCAATCAGGATAGATAATCAACAGCAGCAGTATGTGTTTCATCAGTGTGTGTGTTTGAGCATATTTAGTGTGTGTGTGGGTAGACTCCAGTGAGTGTGCATATAGTGCAAGAGTCAGTACAACAACAAAAAAGCGGTCAATGCAAATAGTCTGGGTAGCCACTTGATCAACTGTTCATCAGTCTTATGGCTTGGATGCAGAAGCTGTTCAGGTGCCTTTTTGGTACCGCAGAGAGAACAATCTATGACTTGGGGAGGTTGGAGCCTTTGACAATCATTTTTATCCAATACCGCCTGGTATAGAGGTCCTGGATGGCAGGGAGCTCGGCCCTAGTGATGTACTGGTGCATGCACACAATCCACTGTAGCACCTTGCGGTCAGATTCCAAGCAGTTGCCATACCAAGCAGTGATGCAGCCGGTCAAGATGCTCTCAGCTGTATAATGTTTTGAGGATCTGAGGGCCCATGCCAAATCTTTTCAGCCTCCTGCCTTCTTCCCGATTGTGTTTGGAGCATGATAGGTCCTTATTGATGTGGACACCAAGGAACTTTTAAGTTCTCGACCTGCTCCACTACAGTCCCGCCAATGTGAATGAGGACGTGCTTGGCCCTCCGTTTCCTGAAGTCTACTATCAGCTCTTTTGTCTTGCTGACGTTGAGATAGAGGTTGTTGTCTCTGACCTACTCTCTATAGGCTTTCTCATCGTTGTCTGTGATCAGGCCTAAGGGGCAGCCGTGTTGAGGGTCAGCATGGTGGATTTGTTGTTGCCTACCCTCACCACCTCCAGGGCGGCCCATCAGGAAGTCCAGGATTCAGTTGTAGAGGGAGGTGTTCAGTCCCAGGGTCCTTAAGTTAGTCATGAGCTTGGAGGGCACTATGGTGTTGAATGGTGAGCTGTAGTCAATGAACAGCATTCTCATGTAGGTGTTCCTAGGCTCTGCTTGAAACATGGATATTCCAGACTGGGTCAGGGAAAGGTCAAATGTCAAGTTAGACACTTGCCAGCTGGTCGGCGCATGCTCGAATTACATGTCCTGGTAATCTTCTGGCCCTGCGGCCTTGTGAATGTTAACCTGTTTAAAGGTCTTACTCACATCGGCTATGGAGAGTGTAATCACACAGCTGTCCGGAACTGCTGGTACTCTAATGCATGATTCTGTGTTGCTTGCCTTGAAGCGAGCATAGAAGGCATTTAGCTTGTCTGGTAGGCTTGCATCACTGGGCAGCTAGCGGGTGGGTTTCCTTTTGTAATCTGTGATAGTTTGCAAGCCCTACCGCATCCGACCAGAGCCAGTGTAGAATTCAGTCTTAGTCCTGTATTGACACTTTACCTGTTTAATGGTTCACCGGCGGGCGTAACGGGGTTTCTTATAAGCGTCTGGATTAGTGTCCCTCTCCTTGATAGCAGCAGCTCTAGCCCTTAGCTCAGTGCAAATGTTGCCTGTAATCCATGGCTTCTGGTTGGGATATGTACGTATATGTCACTGGGGACGATGTAGTCCATGCACCTAATAATGAAGCCGGTGACTGATGTGGTAAACTCTTTTATGCCGTCGGATGAACCCCGGAACATATTCCAGTCTGTGCTAGTTAAAGTCCTGTAGCTTAGCATCCGCTTCCTCCGACCACTTCCGTATTGAGCATATCACGGGTACTTCTTGTTTGAGTTTTTTTTTGCTTGTAAACAGGAATCGGGGATGGAGTTGTGTTAAGATTTGCCAAATGGAGGGCTAGGGAGAGCTTTGTAGGCGTCTCTGTGGAGTGAAGGTGAAAGAAAAAAAAAATGTGCGTCTAGTTGCACGGGTGACATGCTGGTAGAAATTGAGGTAAGACAGATTTCAGTTTATTGCGTTAAAATCACCGGCCACTAGGAGTGCCGCCTCTGGGTAAGCATTTTCTTGTTTGCTTATGGCCCTATACAGCTTGTTGAGTGTGGTCTTAATGCCAGCATCAGTTGTTTGTGGTGGTAAATGGTATGGTCTACAGCTTATAATGAGGTATTA
This sequence comes from Salvelinus alpinus, assembly GCF_045679555.1. NCBI lineage: Eukaryota > Metazoa > Chordata > Actinopteri > Salmoniformes > Salmonidae > Salvelinus > Salvelinus alpinus. The sequence continues at coordinate 49,738,383 of NC_092104.1, read as the reverse complement.
TAACTCGGGCGGGCAGAAACTCTAATATTAAGGAAGTCTTGAGACTTAAGTAGACTACTTTCACTATGTGTGCTTTCCTACTTCAACGAAATGTTCTATCGTGTTGCAATCAGTGTTGGAGTTGTGAACTACACTTAGTTCAACTCGAAATGTATTTACATTTTACAGTAGCTTGGTGGTAGTCTTGGTATTGTTTTCAGTAGTGAATCACTTTTTTTTGCCATGTAGTGGTGTAAAGCACATGCTACTTTTTTTGCAAAAATAAAATATGGGTGAAGTAGGCAAGAATGTCTTATTTTTTTAAATCAGACCTGCCTAATTCTCACTTGAAACACTTTTTGTGTGCCTAATTCTCACGTTTTGTCTTTAATTGTCTCAACTAACATTCTGTTAACATCTGACTCCAGAGTGATCTGTTCTTGCAATTTGTAGTCTATGACATTTCAGATTTTAGATATGACACATTTTTGACAAAGTAGTTTGTGCGTCGTGAACTACTTTTTCTAAGTAACTTCAGTTAAGTAAGCTATCTTGTTCTTAATAATTCCTCTTAATGGTAACTTTAGTGAAGCTTACTTCTTCTAGTGTGAAGTCATTCATAGCTTGGTAAACTATATATATTTTCAGAGAAGCTTCCCCAACACTGGTTGCAATATAAAATACAATGTTGGATATAGCAGAAAACATGAAGGTAGATCATATTTGGTCAACAAGTGAATGCAATCTATACTGTTAGAGTCAAGTGGAATGCAATGTACTCCAGTGCCACAACAGAATAGACAAAGTTATTGATGTTAGAAGCAAACCTTTTGAGCAGTTATGGGGATATAATGACTCACTCCTCTATTCAAACCAGACAAAGCAGGAGAAATACATGGTGATAAAATTTCAGGCAGAGAGGAATAAAACAGGATGGACAAAAAGGAGAAGAGAGTGAGAGACTGACAGAGAGAGAGAGAGAGGGTGTGTTTGAACCAGTGAGGATGTGGGAGTTACGAGGGAAAGAGAGAGACGGAGGGAGTGAGAGAAGGGAGAGTGAGTAAGAGCGAGAGAGTAGGGAGTGTTCGAGGGGGCTGGCTTTGGCAGGAACCACAGGAGGTCCAGGTCCTATAAGAGGAGGCCACTGCATTAGCCATCACACACACACAACAGTAGGACCTACATACCTGCTGTCACCCAGTCATAATACAGGAGGTTAGCTGAGCAGCACTGAACCATGGGAAAACAGAAGGTATTCATGGACAAGCTGGCACAGACTTTCCAGATCCGTAACTTGCTGCTGCGCCAAGCCATGGCAGAGTGTCTGGGTACCCTCATCCTGGTGGTAAGAACTCTGCCATCTTTTCACCTCACTAATTTACCATATCGATGTTCAAGTTATCCTCACTCAAGCCTTTCTCAGATGAGTAGATTGCATGTTTTGCTGTGATGATTCGTTGCCACGAGAAATATTAGTTTGTGCGTATTCAAACCTGGAGACAAAATACTACTGCATTAAGAACCTGTGTATCGACAGTTGTTGTTATGCCAAGATATGAGAGTGATGGATACTGGTAAGTGAAACCAACATCAGTGAGCTGCTCACAATAGATCTTCCTCCACTGTCCATGGCCCCATACCGGTCTCGAACCAGTGTTCTTCTGCTCATAAACACGTGACAATCCTCCTTGACAACGTAGCAACCATTTGAGCTATACAGAAGGTACCAATTTGGGTTGCTCCATCGGCAATATTTCAAGCTAGATGTGGAGTGAACGTTCTGTACACCATTAGATAAGTTCAGCATGGCTTTACAGCTTGTGCTAGCCTTTCCACTTGACCTCAAATTCTCTGGGGTCGGGAATGTGAGCCTCATATAGGCACCTGTAAATTACACTCCTTGAGTGTGTATGAAAATATGATTGCTCTTGTTGACAAGAACATGGACACATGATCTTTGCTCTGCATAATGATCCAGGACTCACCTTGCAACCTCGTGCTCTTCTGCTGTTGTATTTGAGGGGTGTGCATGTTTACAGTCGCTAATGAAATAGTCTTTCACATTTTTCTGCCTTAAAATGCCTTAAAAAAAATATGATTTTATTTTCTCTAGCATTATACACAACCTACCCTACATTTTCAAAGTCAAAGAAAATTATAAAGTTACGTTTTCAGGAGATTTTGCCAGCTTTTCCTCTAACTTTTTACCTGAGCTTTTCTCCTTTCTGTGGATATGGCCAGTGCAGGTAGTCAGTGCAGATAGGCCATACAGATAGTACGGGTAGCCATTGATTAGCTATTCAACAGTCTAATTGCTTGATAGAAGCTGTCTCCATGCATGTTGGACTTACACTACAAACATTTTGGCACCATGATGTTCAAATAAACATCTTTATTTTAATTTCTTTTTAGCCTCAGTTTTTGAATTATTCCTGCAATGTGCGGGTCTCGATCTCTTCCGGTATTCTCATTTTGATTCCTACGCACCTGGAACCGAAAATATTTAGTATAATGGACCTTATAGTAGCACAGACGGTCTCCTATCATTTACATTCAACTGGTAAAAGTTGATTGTGATATGATTAAGTCTTTGGCAATTGTCTGGGTCTTTCTTAGACACCGCCTGGTATAAAGGTCCTGGATGGCAGAGAGCTCGGCCCTAGTGATGTATTGGGCCATCCGCACCACCCTTTGTAGAGCCTTGCGGTCGAGGGTGGTGCAGTTGCCATACCAGGCGGTGATGCAGCTGTAGAACTTCTTGAGGATCTGAGGTCCCATGTCAAATCTCTTCAGGAGGAAGAGGCACTCTTCAAGACTGTGCAGGTGTGTGTGGTCCATGTTAAAGGGATAATTCATCCCAAATCTATATTTGGATAGCATTTCCCATAAATCCCCTTGAGCTATGTCTTAAGGCCCATGGTGACAGAATCCACAATAATCCAGTATTTACTTCTGGCTACAACCTGGAGTTAGCATATTAGCATCGTCAGATTTCATGAATGTAATAAGACAGACCGATGTTAGCAAAGCTGCACCGCAAGCCAAAACGTTATCAAATAATCACAAAGAACCTGACCATGTTTAATTCCCTTCGAGACTAGTTATTTCTGCAATAAAAGTCACATTTTCGAATGTTTGATACCTTCTATGTTTACTGTTCAGTTTTGTTCACACCTGGTAATCAATCCATGTCTATTTCCTGCCCCAGGGGGAGTGTCTTTACTCGCATCACTTTTAGCTAGCTACGCCCCATTGTTTGGACATTAGAACCTTGTTTGTTAGGGAGAGATAATAACCGAAAGAACTGAGATATGCCTGACTGCTTAGAGGAAGAGGCAGAGCCCTCCTGTTTCCTGTAGTCCACGTTCAGCTCATTGGTCTTGCTGACGTTGAGGGAGAGATTGTTGTCTCTGACCTCCTCCCTGTAATCTGTCTCATCGCTGTCGGCCTACCACCGTCGTGTCATCGTGATGGTGTTGGAGTCATGCGTGGTTACGCAGTCGTGGGTGAAAAGGGAGTACATGAGAGGGCAAAGCACACACCCCTGTGAGGCCCCCGTGTTGAGGGTCAGTGTGACCAGAGGTGTTGTTGCCTACTTGTAGCTTGGAGGGGACTATTATGTTGAATGCTGAGCTATAGTCCATTAACAGCATTCTCACATAGGTATTCCTCTTGTCCAGGTGGGAAATTGTCATCTGTGGATCTGTTGGAGCGGTATGTGAATTGGATTGGTGTGTGTGTGTAGAGCTTTAAATTGGCTTTAATGGAACTGACAGATTAAATCTTCCCTCGGTTACTGACAGACCTTAGCCATCCGCCATGTTAAATAAACAAACAAGACAAACTAAACAACCCCTGCAATTTTTTCCTTTATCTTGCTCTAGCAGTAAATGGCCACTTAAGAAAATGGGTAGTAGTACTTTAAGCAACTACCAGATAATACAGCCAGTATAGCCTACAACCTGCAGGCTTTTTAGGCAGTTAAGTTTCACTTTTTTGCTCAGAGAGAAAGAGTTGTTAGAGAGATGACTCAGTCTTACTCACGGTCACAGGCTCTCTCACACCTGTTTTTACAAAGCGTTTCTTCATTGTAGTACATTTTCTCATGCTGCGACAGGATCTCTACAATCGAAGTCCATCTAGAAAAGCCTTGCATTGGTTCGCTAAAACAGGACCAACTTTCAGTGTCAGAAAAGTAACACAAGCGTCAAACTTGTTGCACCTGTTAAGCGTTGTCTTTAAAATTACTATTTATTATAAGATTGTAAATAGACGTAGACAGGTGTTACACTGCTAATAGAAAAATTATGTAAATCTCCAGCAGTAGCATGGATGGAAAAGCACTGTGGTTTAAACCTGTTACGTCTAAGGCACTAGTAGCAGGTGTGGCATGTCTATTTAATAAGTGCTATGTCAAACATGGATTGCAGTATTGGGAGTGACAGCAACAGCGCAATGGGTGAAACCTGAACATGCCAAATATATTCACGCCCTCCAGGACATATATAGACGTCACCTGACTTCAAGATATACTAATGACTGACTAATGTAATGACTGCGTGAACAGACAGGCGCTCTTGACTGATACTCAGGTAAAGGGAGGCGAAGGAAGGAAGGATGGGCAGGGTGTGTTTATGTATGTGTGTGTTTGTCATGCACAGAGCTATACCCCTGCATATGGAGAACAGATCTCCGCAATGGCAGGATTTGGAAAATAGTCAAACTGAACGACAGTCGTTGATTAGACACAGCTGAATGGCTGTGGTGTCCCTGTGGACATTTCCTTGTCCAGGTGGTAGAAGGGGAGACCACGGGCACTATTTGGCCCTGAAGGTCAGTGGGGTGACAGGTCTTTCCCGAGATCTCCCACTGGGCAAGAACTGGTTGAATCAACATTGAATTACATGTCATTTCAGCAAACAAAATCATTGTGATGAAGCTTAATGAACATGGAAAACCGATTGGATTTACAAAAAGTAACGTACATGTTTTAATTTTTTTTCAAGTTGCTTTTTCACACAACTTTTAACCTAAATCCAATGACATAGTGACATTAGTTGTTGATTTCATGTAGAATTCACCTTAGTTGACAACTTAAACAAATGTAAATCAAAACGAAACGTTGAACTGATGACTGTTCCCAGTGGACTAACTGTGTCACCTTAGTGTGACAGGTGGTTGGACACATGTCCTTCTGGCCCCAGCGATGGTGTGCATGTGCACCGTCCCGGGAACAATGCAGTCCTTACATAAACCGAAGAGCTAAGGGGGGGGGAGAAAACAACAGCGATAAACATTCTCTTTATATTACAGCTCCATCTATGAAACAGTCATTGTGTGCTATTCTTTGCTTAAATTGAAGGGATGAGAGACCACATGCTGCCACACGAAACCATGGCTTACCACCCCAAATCATGACTTCTGTACCATGTTACTAGGAGTGACGCTCCACTGGGAAAAGTTTGACGACTTCTTCACACAGTATTTTATTCACACACTTCACTCTTCATTTCCTTTTGTCCCAATATAACAGTTTTAATGTATATGGATGTTGGAAAAGACTGGCGGCATCAAAAGCTACCCCGGAATTTCCTCTCCCTGAGACTACTTCCCTCCCTCCATTGCTGTTCACTAAAAGGGAGCGCATGAGTGACCAGGTGTGTCGGCAGAAACTCAGAATGAGGACACAGCATGAACTGCCTGACAGTCTGGGGGAGTAAGTGTGCAATGTAGTCATGTAATGTCATGGCGTAATGCTGTCATGACATGCTGTCGCTATCACCACCAAGCCACTTAGAGAGCTGTGATTTAATTTAGGTCACTATCCTGTTAGATGCTGTCTTTTTAAGTCATTTCTTACGGCATCATGAATCTTAGTGAATAACCTTTTGGTGGAATTTGAGCAGGCTAATTCAGTTGGCATTTGGCTCCATACTGACATGTTATCAGATGCTTCCGACATTAAGATCCCTTTGACATTTAACTTCATGTCTAACTAAAGATGGGCCCCTCTGAAGATATGGTGTTTTACCAGCCAATCGGAAGCATGAGGCCCGCGAGGCTAATCAGGAGCCAGAGTTTCCACTGACCCCAGTGATGTTAAACCATCCATTAGATGCCAAGCCCTCTGTCGAGACAGTTCCTTGCAGCTCATCTCAACGAATGTCGGCGTGCGAACACACTATGACCACCTTGGCAACTCTATAGCTAATTCACAACCATGACAGCAGCTCCCGAAACTGACTTCCTCTCACTGCATCAATCTTTGTTTCCATTCTAGAGCATATAAAACAAGGTGTTTCCTGCCAGCATATTCATATCAGGGCGGAAATATGTAGTACACTTGTTTTATCAGATACATCGGTATCTGAAAAATGCCCATAATTTGGACTGGGACAATCAAATGTCAACACGGACAACAATTTCCTCCCCTTATACCTGTTAATACACAATAGAGCCCATTAAAATCATCACGGCGACCAGCTTCACTGATAATGATTGTATCCCCTTTCTGACCTGCACATACCTTCAGGGATGAAAAGTAGTAAATCTAGGATATCCATTTGTGTAACATGTATACTGACAAAGCCTCTTGAGTGACTTATATAGAGTGGCTTGCGAAAGTATTCACCCCCCTTGGCATTTTTCATATTTTGTTGCCTTACAACCTGGAATTAAGATAGATTTTTTTTTGGGGGGGGGTTGTATCATTTGATTTACACAACATGCAACAAGATGCAAAATATTTTTTTTATTGTGAAACAAACAATAAGACAAAACTAGCCACTGGGATTTTTGCCCATTCTTCAAGGCAAAACTGCTCCAGCTCCTTCACGTTGGATGAGTTCTGCTGATGTACAGCAATCTTTAAGTCATACCACAGATTCTCAATTGGATTGAGGTCTGGGCTTTGACTAGGCCATTCCAAGACATTTAAATGTTTCCCCTTAAACCACTCGAGTGTTGCTTTAGCAGTATGCTTAGGGTCATTGTCCTGCTGGAAGGTGAACCTCCGTCCCAGTCTCAAATCTCTGGAAGACTGAAACAGGTTTCCCTCAAGAATTTCCCTGTATTTAGCACCATCTATCATTTCTTCAATGCTGACCTGTTTCCCAGTCCCTGCCGATTTAAAAAAAATAAAAATAAAAATAACAACAAAAAAAACATCCCCACAGCATGATGCTGCCACCACCATGCTTCACTGTGGGGATGGAGTTCTCGGGGTTATGAGAGGTGTTGGGTTTGCGCCAGTCATAGCGTTTTCCTAGATGGCTAAAAAGCTCAATATTAGTCTCATCTGACCAGAGTACCTTCTTCCATATGTTTGGGGAGGCTCCCACATGCCTTTTGGCGAAGACCAAACGTGTTTGCTTATTTTTTTTTCTTTAAGCAATGGCTTTTTTCTGGACACTCTGGACACTCTAAAGCCCAGCTCTGTGGAGCGTACAACTTAGTGGTCTTATGGACAGATACTCCAATGTCCGCTGTGGAGCTTTGCAGCTCCTTCAGGGTTATCTTTGGTCTTTGTTGCCTCTGATTAATGCCGTCCTTGCCTGGTCCTTGAGTTTTTCCCTCTCTTGCCAGGTTTGTTGTGGTGCCATATTCTTTCAATTTTTTAATAATCTATTTAATGGTGCTCCGTGGGATGTTCAAAGTTTCAGATATTTTTTTATAACCCAACCTTGATCTGTATTTCTCCACAACTTTGTCCCTGACCTGCTTGGAGAGCTCCTTGGTCTTCATGGTGTCGCTTGCTTGGTGGTGCCGCTTGCTTAGTGGTGTTGCAGACTCTGAGCTTTTCAGAACAGGTGTATACGTACTGAGATCATGTGACACTTAGATTGCACACAGGTGGGCTTTATTTAACTAATTATGTGACTTCTAAAGGTAATTGGTTGCACCAGGTCTTACTTAAGGGCATCATAGCAAAGTGGGTGAATACATATGCACGCACCACTTTTCCATTTAAAAAAATACATAAATTCACTTCACCAATTTTGTTTTGTGCATGTCCATTACATGAAATCCAAATAAAAATCACAGGTTGTAATGCAACAAAATAGGAAAAAACGCCAAGAGGGATGAATACTTTTGCAAGGCACTGTATGTTAACTGTATGTGTTAACATAGCAATGAGTAAATGTTTGGCTCTGCTCTGGCTTTAAACACACCGAGTGCTCCTCATATGCAGTCATTACAATCTTATTTTTTTTTACAGGCAATGTTGATGATCATTGTTTGTTGGTACCCATGTTATTTTCTTTTGTTTCTTCCCTCTCTTGACAGATGTTTGGTTGTGGTGCAGTGGCTCAGCTGGTGCTTAGTGGAGGATCTCATGGCATGTTCCTAACTGTCAACTTTGCTTTCGGCTTCGCTGCCACCCTAGGGATCCTGGTCTGTGGCCAGGTATCAGGTACAAACCTCATATTAGCAATACATGCACATTAATTAACTCACCAACATGTTTAGGCGTAGAGGTTCTCCTCGAGCAGGTTTGTTACCGTGAGTTGTTCCAAGGCCGAGTCATGTCTCTAAGTCGTGATCCTAAATGTCTGTCCTGCTTTAATGTTAACAATCTGTCAACATGTGTGTTTCCTAGGAGGCCATCTCAATCCAGCAGTAACCTTTGCCCTCTGCCTGCTTGGGAGAGATCGCTGGAGAAAGTTCCCAGTCTACTTCTTCTTCCAGACACTGGGAGCTTTCCTGGGCTCCGGGATCATCTTTGGTCTGTACTATGGTGAGTCCTCGGAACTGTCCAATGATGGACAGGAAAGCATCTGTTGGAGTCAACTCTTTAAAAAGTCTTAACTTAGCCATAAGGTTGAATCTGTGTATAGCGTAACACCTCGTTACAGTTGATGTTATATCATAATCCTCTCAGACGCTCTGTTGAACTATGCTGGAGAACTCATTGTTACCGGACCCAACGCCACCGCTGGCATCTTCGCCACCTACCCTAGCAAACATCTCACATTGGTCAACGGCTTCTTCGACCAGGTGAGCCCCTTTCTTCCGCATACAACCCCCAAACTGGCTGGATCAGGAATTAGAACTACTAGTATATTCGGAATTCTCCATGTTAATGGAGGTATCTCTATCCCAGACGATTGGCACTGCAGCATTGATCGTGTGTATCCTGGCCATCGTGGACCCCCATAACAATCCCATTCCCCAGGGCCTGGAGGCCTTCACGGTGGGCTTCGTGGTGCTGGTCATCGGCCTGTCCATGGGCTTCAACTCTGGCTACGCTGTCAACCCTGCCAGGGACCTGGGGCCACGCCTCTTTACTGCTCTGGCAGGCTGGGGCACCGAGGTCTTCACGTGAGTCCTCCCAAAAATCCTCTTTCTCTCTCTGCATGCATCTGGTTCTCTCTTCCCCTCTCTGCTTGTCTCTACACATGTATTCTACCACTATACATCTACCACTCGGTATCCCTTTCCTGGTTAGAGGTTTGTACATTATTGATATAACGATTTAAACAAAATGGGAGATGGTGATGATGGATCAAACAGGTAAAAGCAGAGGAGGCAAAGATTAAGAAAATATCTTCTCTCTCGCACAACTTTTTGGATTTGTCTCACTCTCTCGCTCTCTTTCTCTCAGTGCCAACAAGTGCTGGTTCCTGGTGCCCATCTTCGCCCCATTCCTGGGCGCCATCATTGGTGTGGTGGTCTATCAGCTGATGGTTGGCTTTCATCAGGAGGGAGAGGTTCGCGACCGGAAGAGCCAGGAGGAGAGAGTCAAACTGACCAACATTAACCCAAAGGATGTTCGAAAGGAAGAAATGTTATGAGCCTCAAAACCTCCAGCATCCTCCATCCTCCACCACTACCAAGCATCCTATACCCCTAAACTCAGCCTTAGTGGGGTACAGTATGGTCTCCTTGAGGGCCGGTGGGTCCCTTTTCACTCTTAACTCTGACAGCTGTGTGTCTGTTAGTCTGCAAGGAGACAACTACAGTACGCACACACATTATGGACCTCAATTCTTCTCTATAATGTTGCCACAGTATATCTATCTCTAGGCGTCCTTTGTCTTACATTGTAGCTACATAGTGTCTTTAAGTAAGAGGGAAGAAAGTAAAGACTCAAACACAGAATTATATTAATTCAAAATGTTTGGAAACAATCGAAGTTTTTGGCCTAGTGTCTTTAGCTCTTCTGTTTGGACAGTATTTTATGTTTTATACTAACATAGCGTTTTAATGATTCCGTTGTATTTATATGCTGTGGACAGATTGTACATGTGTCCCGATCAAATGAAATGTGTACGTTTTAGTGAGTCCATGAATTTCAATGTCAACCAGAGGCCTCATGTCATAAGATTTTTATACTTTTTTAAATTTTTTATTAATTACTAAACTTAATTTTTAAGCCCACGTTTTACCAGAATTATTTATAAAAAGATCTGTCCGTGGTTTTCTCCCTAGGAAGCGGTTGCTTCCAAGGTGCAGACACCTGTGTGTCTTTTGACACTATATAAACGAGTCATCCCGCAGTGTTTGTGATCATACCCTGATGAAGACAGCTTGGCTGTCGAAAAAGTTGTATATTAAATTTCTTGCATCTGAGCTCCTAGAGTGTGTGGCTCTCCTTTTATTTTCATGCTTCCAAGGTGCACCATGGCGCAAAGATATGCTTGTCAGGATGCTATATACTCTATTGTCTGCAGACAGTATCGTCAGTGGAGGAGGAGAGAGAATGTTGAGTGACACACACAGATTTGATTTCAGCTGCCGGTGAGGGGCAGGACTCGCAGGAGGTAGGATTGTAAATGAATTTGATCAAGTTATGCAGCCTATTGATTCCTTCTTGATGAATAAATGAAACCGTTTTGTTGTGTCTCTGTAATACTAACCACCTAGCAATTGTATTAACTTGCTTTAGCTAGCCAGCTAGAAAGGTTCATAATCTCCCAACCCCATAACTAGCTACCAAGCCATTTCAGGCTATCAATCACGTTAGAGTAGCTTGTCTATCTTTGCTGGCAAGGTTGCTAGTCTTTAGGGTTGTAATACTATATACCAGTGTGGCAGGTGTACTAAACTCCTAAGGCATAAAACTTCTTAACTTCTTAATAGGGGGTGCTGTTTTCACTTTGGGAATAAAACGTCTTAAGGACTCAATGAGCATCATTCATTAAAATGGCAATTGAACAGGTAAAGAGTCATGCTTAGATAACCTATGCAGAACAATATACATAATATACATATTTTGTTATTATATTTTTATATAGAATTAGGCATAATGATTATGGCTCTAGGTTGCAGGAAAAAGCGGTTTTAGGTGTTTGAAAGATGTTGTTGAGCAGATGTTATTGCGGGTGTAGCGAAATGCTTGTGTTCCTAGTTCCAACAGTGCAGTAATATCTAATAATACACACAACTCTAAAAGTAAAATAATGGAAGTAAGAAATATATGAATATTAGGATGAGCAATGTCGGAATCCGGAATATGTGTATATATACAGGGTTTGGGAGTAACGGATTACAAATCCGTTACATGTAAGGGACCACAAAAAAAGGTAAATGTACCAGTCAAAAGTTTGGACACACCTACTCATTCAAGGGTTTTTCTTTATTTTTACTATTTTCTACATTGTAAAATAATAATGAAGACATCAAAACTATGAAATAACACATATGGAATCATGTTGTAACCAAAAAAGTGTTAAACAAATCAAAATACTGTATATTTGAGATTCTTCAAAGTAGCCACACTGTGCCTTGATGACAGCTTTGCACACATTTGGCATTCTCTCAACCAGCTTCATTAGGTAGTCACATGGAATGCATTTCAATTGACATGTGTTTCTTGTTAAAAGTGAAATTGTGGAATTTCTTTCCTTATTAATGTGCTTGAGCCAATCAGTTGTGTTGTGACAAGGTAGGAGTGGTATACAGAAGAGAGCCCTATTTGGTAAAAGGCCAAGTCCATATTATGGCAAGAACAGCTCAAATAAGTGCCAATAAGTGCTGGTTCCTGGTGCTCATCTTTGCCTCGTTCCTGGGCGCCATCATTGGTGTGGTGGTCTATCAGCTGATGGTTGGCTTCCATCAGGAGGGAGAGGTTCGCGACAGGAAGAGCCAGAAGGAGAGAGTCAAACTGACCAAAATCAACCCAAAGGATGCCCTAAAGAAAGACATGGTATGAGCCTCAAAACCTCCAGCATCCTTTACCCCACCAGTATATGTTGGAACTCCTTCAATACTGTTGGAAAAGCATTCCAGGTGAAGCTGGTTGAGAGAATGCCAAGCGTGTGCAAAGCTGTCATCAAGGCAAAGGGTGCCTACTTTGAATAATCTCAAATATATAATATATTTTGATTTGTTTAACACTTTTTTGGTTACTACATTATTCCATAGGTGTAATTTCATAGTTTGGATGTCTTCACTATAATTCTACAATGTAGAAAATAGTAAAAATAAAGAAAAATCCTTGAATGAGTAGGTGTGTCCAAACGTTTGACTGGTACTGTGTATATATATATGTGTGTGTGTGGTATTTTTTCTGCATACCTCTTTAACTGTCCAATTGTAATTTTAATGAGGATGTCATTCTGACTGTTGTAAATCACACATCTCAATGTACTGCACGAACATGACTAGGATATTACATCCAAATTTGAACACAGTACATGGAATCATAATACACATCAATACATCTGGTATATATCATGGCATCATAATTAATACACAAACATCATGATATTATCATAAGGTGCCAGATTACATTTAAACAAATTATTTTTCTGAGCTCTCTGTATGTTACCTATCCTCTGTATGTGTTATTTCATAGTTTTGATGCATTATTATTATTCTACAATGTAGAAATAGTAAAAATAAAGAAAAATCCTGGAATGAGTAGGTGTGTCCAAGCTTTTGACTGGTACTGTATATATATCCATTGATTGTTGAAGAATATAACTTATGAGCCTCATGAGCTTAGTTCAACTGTCACACTCCATGAGAACCCAAAACATCAGCTTGTTTTACTCCAATGTTTGTAAACATTGTACATGTAAACAAACACTGTATAGCCTCATGACGTGGTTAAAACTATACTTTTTATATAATGGATGGCCAGTCCTTGCATCCATAGCTTTGTCTGTGGTTATATTTCTCCAGGCCCATCCCTCATCTTTTCACCAAAACAGAGGCGTGGTGGCCGTTTTGTTATTGTTTCATCCGTGGATTTGCCCTTTAAACAGCTGCAAATGATCAAGATATCAAAGTGTCACCAACAAAAAGGTAAACAAAAGGCCAATAGCAAATGCAGCATATGGCATTCATTTTTCACATGTAAATAGCACTTTTCAGTGGTGCTTAAAGCCATGCCATTCCATGAGTGCAGAATTTATTTTTCAACTCGAATCAATGAACCCAATCAGTCCTTCATGACAACAGAGTTGAGTTGGCTAATAAATCCTTAGTTTTGGGGTCATGCTCAGGTCCCGTGTGGCTCAGTTGGTAGAGCATGGCGCTTGCAACGCCAGGGTTGTGGGTTCATTCCCCACGGGGGGACCAGGATGAATATGTATGAACTTTCCAAATTGTAAGTCGCTCTGGATAAGAGCGTCTGCTAAATGACGTAAATGTAAATGTAAATGTAAAACAATTTGGCTAATCTATACTTCCATATTTCCAAGTGGTATAACATTTATTGGGCATCATTTAATCGTAGTATTATATGTAGTAGAAAGTGATGGGTCAGAAGAAGCCCACATAACCAACCCATAAAGTACAATGTAACATCCTTATATGGCCAGCTATGTAAACTTTAACATTGATTTATCCTGCAATAGATGTCGTTCAATTGGTAACGTACATTTTGTCTTCTTCTAATGCCTCTTAAGGGGAAAGTAATCTAAAAGTAACAGAGTGTAATCAGATTGCGTTACTGAGTTTGGGTAATCAAAAAGTTACGTTACTGATTACACTTTCGGACAGGTAACTAGTAACGGTAACGGATTACATTTAGAAAGTAACCTACCCAAACCCTGTGTGTGTGTGTGTGTGTGTGTGTTTTGTGTGTGTGTGTGTGTGTGTGTGTTTTGTGTGTGTGTGTGTGTGTGTGTGTGTGTGTGTGTGTGTGTGTGTGTGTGTGTGTGTGTGTGTGTGTGTGTGTGTGTGTGTGTGTGTGTGTGTGTGTGTGTGTGTGTGTGTGTGTGTGTGTGTGTGTGTGTGTGTGTGTGCATGTGTATATATAGCGTTCAAGCAGCATCCTTTGATTGTTTCATGGGTCAGAGAGATGATTACCACTCTGTTCCGTTCCTTCATCAGCCAAACCTGATGGCTTTCCCAACATATGAATACAATTGAGTTCATTGGGTTTGATTGCCAGCATTCCTTGCTCGTAAATATTTGCAGTATTAAGACATGTCAATAAAACCATTGCCATGTGTCAACTTTACGTGTACTGTTTTTTTTGTAGTTTCATGTGGCACTCTACGTGTACTATGTTTACAGTCAATACGTTTGTGGTCAACTGTTGATTTCTGTCCTCTGAAAGCAGAAAACACATGACCTGTAACTCTTAGTCTGGCTCTTGGTTTCCGACTGGAGAATCTGTGCCTTGTGTATCACTCTGCTATGGTGCTAAATGCCTGTGCTGTAAGTCCATTTGTATTTTGTTAGTTGGACCAGGTATATTTTTTTAACTGTCATTATAGTAAAGTGATTTTTATCATGTGTAAATGTAGGTAATGGGATGAGTTTTCATGTCTTGTCCTGTTCTCTTCTTATTTTCCTTTCTGACGTCGGGTACTCACACATGACTGTCTGCTCACTCTGCTGCGTGGCAGACAAAGATTGTCGCTTTTCGTCTCAACTCACCCGACGTCCCGTGTTTCTTCACTGACTAGAAGTATAACACTATTCCATGAACATACATTCATTTCAACGTCATTTCAATTGAGTGAAAACTGTAGTTTGCTGTGTCAAACCAAGTCAGTCAACTACCAGTTCCCTCTTACTGCAACACAACTTTTTATCCCAAATATCCGTAACAGTAAAGGGACTGGTTATACCCTGCACTTCATTCATACAGGCACTTCCATCATCTGTGCTAAACTGATCTGAATACAGATATTACAGACATATCCTTTCCCAAAGGGCAACGAAAGATGACATGGTTCCTGTTAACTCTACTACATTCCAGCTGAGCTTAAGTTCTCTATAGAAGTGGCAGTAAACCGTAGTATGCACCTTGCTGTTGTATCGATGAGGTTATTTGTTGGATAACGAAAAGTGCTGGGGAGAAGAATATAACCCCCCTGAATTTGTATGGTTGAGGTTTTGGCTTGGCAGCAGGTCAGAATCATGGTATAACTCATCAAATGCTACAGGTCTGAGCAGAAGCAGATACTGTGATGTTATCGCAGATGCAGCGAAATGCTTGTGTTTCTAGCTCCAACTGGGCAGTAATACCAAACAATACACATGAATCCCAAAAATGCAAATAAAGAAATTAACAAATATCAGAACGAGCAATGTCAGAGTCCGGAATGTTTATGATGGTGAGAATGTACATTATATGAATAGAAAAGGTATGTACAACAGTAGATATACTATAGGATGAGCCTTGACTAGAATACAGTATATACATATGAAATGGGTAAAACAGTCTGTAAACATTATTAAAGTGACCAGTCTTTAATACATGGGGCAGCAGTCTCTAAGGTGCAGGGTAGAGTAATGGGTGGTAGCCGGCTAGTAACAGTGACTAAGTTCAGGGCAGGGTACTGGGCGGAGGCCGACTAGTGGTCACTATTTAACAGTCTGATGGCCTGGAGATAGAAGCTGTTTTTCAGTCTCTCTGTCCCAGCTTTGATGCATCTGTACTGTCTCCGCCTCCTAGATGCTAGCGTGGCTCGGTGGCTGAGGTCCTTGATGATCTTCTCTGCCTTGCTGTGACACCGGGTGCTGTAGATGTCCTGTAGAGCAGGCCGTGTGCCTCTGGTGACGCGTTGGGCTACCTGCACCACCCTCTGGAGAACCCTAACCATTACAGTACCAAACGTGTTGCTCTCAAAAGATCAAATTCACTTTAAAGTCTTGCTCATACTTGGATTTCTCCCCTGCTTATTGTTGACCTACAAAGACACAAAGTATGTTATTGCAGAATGGGATCTGTGCTGTTACATTTTAGTGTTGGTAAATCCAGTAAATAAAACAAACAGCAACCTGTAAATAAATGATATAGAATAAGAGGAAAGCGGAAGTAAGTGGCTAATGAGCCAATGATGATCAAATTCACTTTTACATTTCCATCTCCATATCTGTGATATGTTTTATTGTGTTTGTTGGGTCCTGCTGTGTGATGCACAGGTGTGGAATAAGGACAATAAGCCTGATCTATTTCTTCCTCTGTAAATGCTGTTAGAGTAGAGCAGCAAACACACACACACACACACACACACACACACACACACACACACACACACACACACACACACACACACACACACACACACACACACACACACACACACACACACACACACACACACACACACACACACACACACACACACACACACACACACACACACACACACAATCTCTCTATCTCTCTCTCTTACATGACAGACACACATATTTGGGTCAATAAGTCTGTCAGTCTGTGGACTGCATTTGGACTGAGCCATGTATCAAATTAGCTGTTCACTAACAAGATCCCTAACATATGACTTGATGGTAATGTGTAGTAAACTGTGGGTTTGATACAGTAGTAGTTCATTGTGTTGCATGCCATGTATGCCTTCAGGACGTCTCAAACAGGCATATCAGCTGAGCTTCTCTTACTAACCTCATATCACAGGTGACTGGTGGCACCTTAATTGGGGAGGATGGGCTCAAAGTAATGGAACAAATGTAATGATATCAAACACATTGTTTCCATATGCTTGATACCATTCCATTCACTCCATTCCAGTCGTTATTATGAGCCGTCCTCCCCTCACCAGCCTCCTGTGCCTCATATTACATTTATGATCTCTTCTCCTTTTGGTAAATGTAGCCCGCCACCTTTCAATACAGTGTATCCCTCATTCTCTCGCTCTCTCTCTCTCTCTCTGAGATGTGAGCTAAGCCCAGCAAACCCGGATCCATCCACTAACCGACTGCTACAGTAACTGACTGCCTGTGGTGGGGATGTGTTCTCCATCAAAAGCAGCATTTCCCTCGGATGCATATCTCTGACTAGATAGGACTCATAACAGTGTTACGCATACCTCCGACTAGACATCCGATAGGAGTCGTAACAAACTGCGTGTGACTGCAAGTTACATGGTCATCCAGAGGTGGAGCTCTTTGTGGCCGATGATTTTAATGCAGGAAAACGGAAATCCATCTTACCTCATTTCTACCAGCATGTCACCTGTGCAACTAGAGGCTGAAGAACTCTATATCACCATTACTCCACACGCAGAGACTCCTACAAAGCTCTCCCTCACCCTCCAAATCTGACCATAACTCTATCCTCTTGATTCCTGCTTGCAAGCAAAAACTCAAACAGGATGTAGCAGTGGATTCTAAACTACAGGACTGTTTTGATAGCACAGACAGGAATATGCTCCGGGACTCAGCCGATGGCATTGAGGAGTTTACCACACCAGTCACCGGCTTTATTAATAAGTGCATCGATGACGTCGTCCCCACAGTGACCGTATGTACATATTCCAACCAGATGCCATGGATTACAGGCAGCATCTGAGCTGAGCTAAAGGCTAGGCTGCCGCTTTCAAGGAGCGGGACACTAACCTGGATGCTTATAAGAAATCCTGCTACACCCTCCGACAAACCATCAAACAGGCAAAGCAACAATACAGGACTAAGATCACATCCTACTACACCGGCTCTGCCGCTCGTCGGATGTGACAGGGCTTGCAAACTATCACAGATTACAAAGGGCAACCCAACCTCAAAATGCTCAGTGACACAAGCCTTCCAGATGATCTTAATGACGTCTACGTTCACTTTGAGGAAATCAACACCGGACCATCTGTGAGAGCACCAGTTGTTCTGGACGATGTGAGTAAGACTTTTAAACACGACACATACCAGGACTACCAGGACGAGTACTCAGAGCATGTACTGACCAGCTGGTAAGTGTCTTCACTGAAATGTTCATCCTCTCCCTGATCCAGTCTGTAATACCTACATGTTTCAAGCAGACCACCATAGTCCCTGTGCCCAAGAATGCCAAGATAACCTGTCTAAATGACTATCGCCCCATAGTACTCACATCTCTAGCCATGAAATGATTTGAAAGGCTGGTAAAGGCTTACATTATCACTATTATCCCAAATACCCTGGACCCACTCCAACTCGCATACCGCCCCAACAGATCCACAGATGACACAATCTCCATTGCACTCCACACTGCCCTTTCCCACTTGGACAAAAGGTACTCCTACGTGAGAATGCTGTTCATTGACTACAGCTCAGCATTTAACACCATAGTGCCCTCCAAGCTCACCACTAAGCTAAGGACCCTGGGACTAAACACCTCTCTCTGCAACTGGACCCTGGACTTCCTGATGGGATGCCCCCAGGTGGTGAGGGTAGGCAACAACACATCAGCACCCCTGCTTAGTCCCCTCCTTTACTCCTTGTTCACCCACGACTGTGTGGCAGTGCATGACTCCAACACCATCATTAAGTTTGCTGACGACATGACGAAGGTAGGCCTGAGCTCTCAGAACCTCAAAAAGTACTACAGCTGCTCCATTGGGGCTATTTTGCCTCGCTGATCACCGCTTGGCATGGCAACTGCTTGGCGTCTGATCGCATGGCGCTACGGAGGGTGGTGTGTACGGCCGATGCTGGCACTAAGTAGTTCTGTTGTTCATGTACCCTCAGTTTACAGTAATCAGACCCTATGTTCACCTCCTGTACAATACAATAACCTTAGCTTGGGCTTGTATTTCCCTTAGGCCAGGTTGTACCAGCCAAGGAGGTTGTCTGATCAAAGTATTTGCACCTGGCCCAATGTCAGCATTGTACAACACGTTTATAAGCCAAAGAGATTGTGGGAAAAACGTATATTTTTTAAATGTTCTTCAAGGTGGCTTTATTTCATCAATCAGAGCAGAAGAAATACATGAAGACAAGACGCTTTCCCACCTGAGAATGCATTGTTCTCAAACCTCTCCCATAAATGTCTCAATGATTCACTGTAACCTTTCACGCCAAAGCCATTGTCCTGGCAACTGTAAACTCATGCCATTGGACAAGTTCTATGAAATGCGTTTGTTGGAAGGGGGGGGGGGTTGTGCTACATCGCAACCTAGTAGGTTCTCCTTCCTGATTTGAGAAGATTTGCATCAATGTACTCAGACAAGAATGCGCCCTTGAGACAGGAAATGAATCCAATACCATTCAGTAACAGCGGATTGTGTCTTTTAATAACCTGTGAATGTTATTGTTGTTAAAACTAAATTGTTATCATAGCTACTAACGACTTGCAGCTCAGACCACAATTTCCAATTGACACAGAGTATTTAAAATCAGCTTCACTCAACCTTACAGTCATTATATTGCTTTCAGTTATGGCCTGTAAAAACATGTTTGTGTTGTTTCAGTGGGTTGTCTCGCAGCCTCTCAAGCCCAGTTGGTGCTGGGCCCAGTGCCTCACAGACATACACCTGGGGGGGGGGGTGGAGGATGCCATGTGCGGGCCATGTGCGCTGACCCCAAATCCCTCTGTATCAGCACTCTGGGGCTATAACACACATCAAAACCCTGTCCAAGAACCAATGGAAAGAACAGGGAATGAGTGAAAACAGAGGCAGTCATCTTTGGCCAGTTGACAGGTCAACTAGTCAGCGTACGTGTACACAAAAGGGCTTGGCCTTTGGGTTTGGCATGCAAGCATTAACAGTAATACTTTGGAAAGCAGCACGGAAATACTTTCCCACATGTGTTCACTGATATATAGAGTGTGGTGTTTTGTTTGCCTGAGAATTCTGGGCAATTCCTGTAAGTCCGCAAGTGCAGTCTAAATTCGCCTTTTTACCATGTGAAGAACTCGGCTCACTGAGTGAACTGTCTCTCTGTGGTGTACTATAATCCTAAATCCCTCAGAGAGATCGATCCTCTCTCAATATGAAAGCCTGATGTGTCCTCCGCACTGTATCAAAAATGGTGCCTTCCATCATTGTTCTTATGAGAGGGACCTTTGAGAAGCACATACTTTCCCATAGCATTTTTCTGGGGTCTGATCGTCAAATTGGTAAAAGTCACACAGATAAGATGGAGGTAAACCACCAAGAACAGGGGCAACAGTTCATTTTCCTTTTGCATTTCTCTGAAAGAAATCTCACCTGACAATTCCGTTGTGTACCTCACAACATTGCACAAGCTACATGTCTTGCTGAATGCTACATGTCTTGCTCACTGAAGTAGTGAAATGACCAAACCCTGTGAGACCAAACCCTTATTCTCTTAGGGGCCGACTTAGGCATTTAAGCCTTTCTTACAAATGCCTTTGCCATGCACTTCTCAGTGTTTGGTATTCAGACTTACCTTATTCAGTCATGTAACACGCTCTGCAGGTGTGGCTACCTTGCGGGCTTGGAAGAAATTTCATTCAACCACTGAAAACATATTTTTTTCGTGGAGTTTTCATTCAATAGGGTTTTCAGTAGATTTATCTTAAGCCATCCCTTTAAATATGGTGTACCTTTTAGTTCGAATTTTGGCGACGGACTCGAGAGAACGGTTTCAGAATATTAAGGACCAATGAAAGAAAGGCATCTAAATATATGCATATTCGTCTCCGTTTCAGCACCAATAGGTCGATTTCAAAAATACTCTGATCTTGTAGATTATTTAGGTTTAGGGAAGTATTCATCAATCATAAAAAAACAGGTTTGGTGAGCCTTTACGCACAAAATCAAGAAAATGGTAGTTTGATTAATTCAGTTGTTCAACCCATGGTAATGTGGAGAGATGAGTCTACATACAGTAGAATTATAATAGGGAGAATAGTGTACAAAAGTAGGCTATACCACAGAGTTTCTAAACCCAGAGGAGCAACATCGCGAGACTTCCGGAAACAGACCAAGCAGACCAGGCTGTTGTTTGGGGTTTGAGACTTCAATGAGAGAGTTTTTAATTTTCTCAATCTGAAGGCACAACCTAGAATCAAGCCAATGTCTTAAGTGGTTGAACATGTTATCACTCCAACCTCGTGAAAGTGACAAACTGACACGTTTTCATTTTCCTCAACTGCCTGCACTAACCATAGAATTATGTGATGACATGGCCAAGTATCGCACCATGTATTTGTTTTTATATTATCAACCGTTACTAATGATCCTCAGCAACAACCACGCCGCCGTGACGGCGTTTACAGAGGAAGGAAATGACGATCAATTAAACAATGTAATTAAATGTAATGATAATGTAAGCTATACCAACTGAAGGGAGCTAACAGTAAATTGGCAGTTGAATATGTGTTGTCATTAGGCCTACTGACGGTCAAGCCTGATAGTGGCTAATATTTAACATGACAGAAATAGGAAACAGAGAAAGTCAGGTTAGTCTACAATTACATTCGAGAGTGCCCGTCCCTGCAAGTTAAAAGGCTGTACAATTTTAATTCTGCATAATGGCACAGCATTTCAAACTTGAGGTATAATGAACAGCCTACCGAGTCAGACATTGTTGGGTACTATGTTGATATGCTGATGTGCTTCAGTTTGCTGCCATTAGTGTCATTCATATTTACACTTCCTTATCCAAATGGATTACTCATTTATCTAGCTCTTATCAATAGCTCTTATCAAGTTGGAAATTACAGTGCATGGAGAACGGTGTTGTTTCTATTGAAAATAATAAAGTAGATGCTCTTTCCACGTGGAACCGGCAGGTTCACGAGACCTTATTCATGGTTTCCTCGCGCACAAAGGTGATGGAATTATTAGGGAATTAAGTCAAGGTCAGAAAGGGCGTATCAGTAGACACACCTCGGCCACACCTTCATTTATTCAATCTCCGCACCAAATGAATTATGGGTGAATAGCATGCTATTCTCACGCTTAAGTTCAAGGTCAGAACACGCAGAGAGAGAAAAGTGCATGCAAAAGGAGTTACGTTCCATTTGCGTGCTCTTAACTTGGGTCAGAAACGGGCCCTTTAGTGACCATCTCTAGACCGTGCTGCATTATGTGTTTGATGGGAGGCCCTGATTGTGTAAAGAGACAGAGACGGTCCCGGGGAAAGATAAGAGGGTGCACGAAGGAGGAAACGAGACTCCATCCACCTCCAGTCACGTCCACACTGACTAGACCTGAAGTGAACTCAGCAGCCCAGGTTAGAAGCAGTCAAAACGAATAACTAATCACACTGACTGTTGCCTGGCCTGGGGACTGGACATGCTCCTAGAGGACATTTTGAGGAGAAGGGGGAAATTCAATTGGGATGTTGAATTAGTGAGGCCATCTTGGGGAGTACTGAAACAGGCTGACGTCAACGGCCAGCCTTGTCCACGCTTTTCTCAATCAGATAGCCATTCAGCATAAACTCTCTGGGAGGAGATGTTTACAGTTCATTGGCAAACTTCAACTGAATCAGTGAGTGGGGAATGATCCAGTTTCAGTAAATGCATATTAGCAATGAATGCTTGCAATGACTTGACATTTTCTGTGATTTTCATGATAATTATGTGTGAACAGAAGTTGTATGCATAAATTAAGTTTTACAAACTGGAAAGTGCCCAACAATGTCTGACTCGGTAGGCTGTTCATTATACCTCATGGTTGAAAAAAAACTTTAAAAAACAAGACTGAATCTTCCTCATACACCTCTTAAACACATAAGTGCCACACCTCTCTGCCCCAGTTGGAAGCACATGCTACAAAACTGGGGGTGTGCAACCTAAGACAATATACTCAGTGCATATTGAAACAGCAGGAGAGAAAAGGGACATCGGGCATCCCCAAAGTGTTACTGTACATTCTCCACCACAAGGTCAAAGTGCACCGGGGGAGTAAAACGTCAGAGGTGGTGATGATGGTGATGACACCTACTTCTGTGGGAAAGGACAAACACATTCCAGCCGTGACATCTACAGTATAAAATGATATGCTGGGCTCAGAGAACTCCTCTTTTCTGTGAGCATTTTTACATTTCCTAGAATCAATGCTTACGCCTTTAAGCCCCGCCCCTCATTCCTCAGTCACGCTAATTATGAACACAAATGATTCAATAATAAAACCTTAAACTTCGACACCTGCCTCTCCCAAAACAACAAACAACAACAACATCCTCTTACTGGGAGGAGCTGGGAAACTTCCGTGCCACTGGGAAACACACACAAAACACACACACACACAGACATAATCTCTCTCATTCTGAGAATCGAGGAAGTTCTGCGGTGAAAATGGGGTTGAGCTCAATATCAAGAAGGTGTTCCAAATGGTTTGTACACTCAGTGTATATTGAAACAGCAGGACGGGCATTCCCAAGGCATAACTGTGCTTTCTCCACCACAAGGTCAAAGTGCACCAGGGGAGGAAAACATCGAAGGTGGTGATACCTTCTTCTGTGTGAAAGGACAAACATTCCAGCTGTGACATCTACAGTATAAACATTCCACAGGGAAATACACACACACACACACACACACACACACACACACACACACACACACACACACACACACACACACAAATCAAATCACATTTTGTTTGTCACATGGGCAGGTGTAGACCTTACAGTGAAATACTTACTTACAAGCCCTTAACCAACACTGCAGTTAAAAAATAAATAAGTGTTAAGTAAAAATAGATAAGTAAAAAATATAATAAAAATAGCAGCAGTAAAATAACAGTAGCGGGGCTATATACAGGGGGTACCGGAACAGAGTCAATGTGCTGGGACAGAGGTTAGTTGAGGTAATTGAGGTAATATGTATATGTAGGTAGAGTTAAAGTGACTATGCATAGATAATAAACAGAGAGTAAGCAGCGTAAAAGAGGGGGTGGGTGGGGGACAACGCAAATAGTCTGGGTAGCCATTTGATTACAAGTTCAGGAGTCTTATGGCTTGGGGGTAGAAGCTGTTAAGAAGCCTTTTGGACCTAGACTTGGCGCTCCGGTACCGCTTGCCGTGCGGTAGCAGAGAGAACAGTCTATGATTAGGGTGGCTGGAGTCTTTGACAATTTTTAAGGCCTTCCTCTGACACCGCCTGGTATAGAGGTCCTGGATGGCAGGAAGCTTGGCCACGGTGATGTACTGGGCCGTACACACTATCCTCTGTAGTGCTTTGCGGTCGGAGGCCGAGCAGTTGCCATACCAGGCAGTGATGTAACCAGACAGGATGCTCTCGATGGTGCAGCTGTAGAACTTTTGAGGATCTGGGGACCCATGCCAAATCTTTTCAGTCTCCTGAGGGGGAATAGGCTTTGTCGTGCCCTCTTCACGACTGTCTTCGTGTGCTTGGACCATGTTAGTTTTTTGGTGATGTGGACACCAAGGAACTTGAAGCTCTCAACCTGCTCCACTGCAGCCCCGTCGATGAAAATGGGGGTGTGCTCGGTCCTTCTTTTCCTGTAGTCCACAATCATCTCCTTAGTCTTGATCACGTTCAGGGAGAGGTTGTTGTCCTGGCACCACACGGCCAGGTCTCTGACCTTCTCCCTATAGGCTGTCTCATCATTGTCGTTGATCAGGCCTACCACTGTTGTGTCATCGGCAATGCAGGTAGTCCCAGGTTGACGTTTAATGCAGGGTAATCCCTAGCCTGGTTGACACGACCCATTCGTTTGGTATTAGCTAGACTAATGTTAGCTATAGGGAATCCCATGTTGTCTTCACAACTGATGACAGAATTTCGTTTATATGAAAGATACCTAGCTAGATACCAGAGGTGGGACCCAGTCATTGTTTTACAAGTCACAAGTAAGTCTCAAGTCTTAGCATTGAAGTCCCAAGTCAAGTCCCAAGTCAAGACAGGCAAGTCCGAGTCAAGTCTCAAGTAAAGTCTTTAACTTTGAGTTTCGAGTCCTAAAGTCATAATGTGCTCTTCACCAAATGTAATACCATTTCATATTTTTAACAAGAGTAATAGTTTGTATATTACATTTACGCAAGTCATGAATGCTTTTAAAATATCTATATATTTATTACTTTCCAAATAAACGTTATATTTCCATGGAAATACATGGGTAGCCCCCCCCCCCCTCCACCAATAGTGATCGACTATCGAGGATCGCTATGGGGCGCAATCGGGCGATGTAGACTTGTACACAATCACCCAACCACAATCGCCCAACCTTGTTTTAGGAACATCAGGCAGGATTTAGGCTACCGTAGCTCAATCTTGGGTGCAATGATCACGTTCCCGCACTGACTGATTGTGTGGAGGCTCATTGATTTAACGTTACGCTAGCCTACATGATACACTAGTAAAGTAATAAAATATATAGCTGTGGGCTATATTAGCCACGACTTGCAGTTCTTTGTGCAGCTTCAAATGTCGAACAAAGTTGGAAATTGTTGCGCCTCCGTCTGTAATTTTCTTCCTGCATGTTTTGCAAGTTGCAATCCGTTTTTTGTTGGTACGGCGTCGTTTTTATATCCGAAAATTATAATTTGGGGTATCATCTTTCCAAGGGCTCCATCTGAATTCACCCGCCGACATTCCTCTCCACTGCCACGCACAACTTTTTCTCTGCTGGCACAATTTGATTGGCTGCTGTCCGATTCAAACTGTAATCTGTTAAATGAAGAGTTGATGCACTGCACACTTTTTTTAATAGCATATTTTTAAATATTTGAGCTTGAGGAGGGTATCAAGTCAGATCGAGTCATAAGGCTCAAGTCCAAGTCAAGTCACGAGTCATTGGTGTTAAAGTCAAAGTCGAGTTGCAAGTCATCATATTTGTGATTCGAGTCTGACTCGAGTCCAAGTTGTGTGACTCGAGTCCACACCTCTGCTAAATACTGCTACTTTCAACCATTAACTAACTATTAACTACTACTAATCCTTTCTGGATGGTAGCCTATTGCTGTCATTTTTTTGCTGTCTAATTGCTAGAAGAATAAGTAATCAGAAACAACATTAGGCGATTAGCCTACATGTCGTAATTGAAAAGACAGTGCTTTAAAAAAATCCTGTAATGTTCTGTATCCATGGTCTATGCCAGGAGTACTCAAATACTATTTGAGAAGGCCCGTTCACACAAATTTTCTAGGTGGCAAAGGTCCAGATGGATAATAAAATGTACTGCCGAAATAACAAACCCCCACCTCGCAACCCATGCGACCCAAAATGTTGCATTTTAAAGCTAATTTCCTGCAATTCTATGCATCTTTCCATGTTTTATGTGTGTATAAATGATACCAGGGGTCGAAGCCCAACCAAGTCAATACGGACCCCTCCAGAATGGGTTCCGTATTGACCTCGTTCTAGGTCCGCCGTCCACCAGGAGAGTCTATGTCTTGTAAACCACTAATGCATTTCTTTATTTTTCCCCAGGTGGCCCCAGAAAGAAGAAGCTCCAGATGGCAGTGAGGGAGGTGTGGTCCATGGTCACAATGCACTTGGAGGAGTCAGAGAGGCGCTTCTTTGAGGAGAAGTTGAGGAGGGACGCTGAGCAAAAACCATGGGAGAGAAACCTAACAACGACTTACTGTATTCACAGAGGGAGATGCTAATGCAGATGGGCACCATGCAAACAAACATGGTGCTAGAGATGCTGAAAGGGATCTTTCAATGACCAGCACAACTTCAACCACCTACAGCTGAAGTCAGAAGTTTACATACACCTTCGCCAAATACATTTAAACTCAGTTTTTCACAATTCCTGACATTTAATCCTAGTAGAAATGCCCTGTCTTAGGTCAGTTAGGATCACCACTTTATTTTAAGAATGTGAAATGTCAGAATAATAGTAGAGAGAATGATTTATTTCAGCTTTTATTTCTTTCATCACATTCCCAGTGGGTCAGAAGTTACCATACACTCAATTAGTATTTGGTAGCATTGCCTTTAAATTGTTTAACTTGGGTCAACGTTTCGTGTACCCTTCCACAAGCTTCCCACAATAAGTTGGGTGAATTTTGTCCCATTCCTCCAGACAGAGCTGGTGTAACTGAGTC
Source organism: Salvelinus alpinus (assembly GCF_045679555.1). Classification (NCBI taxonomy): domain Eukaryota; kingdom Metazoa; phylum Chordata; class Actinopteri; order Salmoniformes; family Salmonidae; genus Salvelinus; species Salvelinus alpinus. The sequence continues at coordinate 49,711,293 of NC_092104.1, read as the reverse complement.
AGGTTATTAGGCCTCCTTGCTCGCACACGCTTTTTCAGTTCTGCACACACATTTTCTATAGGATTGAGGTCAGGGCTTTGTGATGGCCACTCCAATACATTTTGCCACAACTTTGGAAGTATGCTTGGGGTCATTGTCCATTTGGAAGACCAAAATGCGATCAAGCTTTAACTTCCTGACTGATGTCTTGAGTTGTTGCTTCAATATATCCACATATTTTCCCCCCTCATGATGCCATCTATTTTATGAAGTGCACTGGTCCCTCCTGCAGCAAAGCACCCCCACAACATGATGCTGCCACCCCCCTGCTTCACAGTTGGGATGGTGTTCTTAGGCTTGCAAGCCTCCCCTTTTTCCTCCAAACATAACAATGGTCATTATGGCCAAACAGTTCTATTTTTGTTTGATCAGACCAGAGGACATTTCTCCAAAAAGTACAATCGTTGTCCCCATGTGCAATTGCAAACCGTAGTCTGGCTTTTTTATGGTGGTCTTGGAGCAGTGGCTTCTTCCTTACTGAGCGGCTTTTCAGGTTATGTCGATATAGGACTCGTTTTACTGTGGATATAAATACTTTTGTACCTGTTTCCTCCAGCATCTTCACAAGGTCCTTTGCTGTTGTCCTGAGATTGATTTGCAGTTTTCACACCAAAGTACGTTCATCTCTAGGAGACAGAACACGTCTCCTTCCTGAGCGGCATGACGGATGCATGGTCCCATGGTGTTTATACTTGCGTACTATTGTTTGAACAGATGAACGTGGTACCTTCAGGCTTTGGAAATTGCTCCCAAGGATGAACCAGACATGTGGAGGTCTACAATTTTTTTTCTGAGGTCTTGGCTGATTTCTTTAGATTTTCCCATGATGTCAAGAAAAGAGTTACTGAGTTTGAAGGTAGGCCTTGAAATACATCCACAGGTACACCTCCAATTGACTCAAATGATGTCAATTAGCCTGTCAGAAGCTTCTGAAGCCAGCACCACATTTCTTTGAATTTTTCAAGCTGTTTAAAGGCACATTCAACTTAGTGAATGTAAGCTTCTGACCAACTGGACTTGTGACACCGTGAATTATAAGTGAAATAATCTGTCTGTAAACAATTGTTGGAAAAATGACTTGTGTCATGCACAACGTAGATGTCATAACCGACTTGCCAAAACTATAGTTTGTTAACAAGAAATTTGTGGAGTGGTTGAAAAACGAGTTTTAATGACTCCAACCTAAGTGTATGTAAACTTCCGTCTTCAACTGTATGTACAAGGGGCATTTACCTCCCCAGGGCCCTCGCTTCACTCTGCCAACACCCATCCCCACTCATTTCAACATCCAAATGACCACACAGGAAGCGAGGAAGAGGCGCCACAACTGTAGTTTCATTACTTAACAAACACAACATGGAATACATGTACCAGTACTTAAATAATAATTATTCTGCTGTTCAATTGGTTAATATTTTTTTATTTTTTTTTTATCGTTTAACGTTACAAGAACATGAGATGTACGAGTAGCTTCAATTTATAGCTACAACTTAAGTAATCAATCGTCCACTGTTCTAATTGTTTAAAAAAAATATTTAATGTTACAAGATATTTCTAGATTTAATAAAACGAATGAAACGAGACAATGTGAATATTTTATCCTGGAGTGCTTCTCAAGACACAAAACAGTTCATTTCAAATAAAAATGATTAAAAGGAAACTATTACAGTGTGTGTGCAGGCAGAGGACGGGTGGAGCATTCCAGCATCTGTCTTAACTGGCATCTCTTGTTATGTGACTGACCACAGACTCACAGAGACATCAATGCCATTAGGCCCTTTCTAACATGTGTTGCAGATGATGTTGCGTTGTCAGGTGCGATATAAGCTGGTGGCTGCTCAAATCCCTCCTGTCATTCGATCCTCCTTCGTTCCTCATCCCAGGGATTAAGGTATTCGTCCCATGGATCTCACTTATGTTTTGGAGAACACAACATGCCTGAACAATTTCAGAGACCAGAGCAACATTCACATCTACCTGCTTCGTGACGCGTCGCCACCTGCCTTCGAGCTAACCAAAATCATTTTCTACAAACACACGTGGTTGAAGTCCTTCTCCGATTTGTTAGATGGGAAGCCTTTGGTAAGCCACCTTTTCAGTGGGCAAGCTGGATCACCAATGATGACCATGGGGACCTCAGTCCCACCAACAATCTGTGATTTCTATAAGTAACACATGAAACGAAACAAAACATGTAATAAGTAAGCTGGCTACGCCATGAATTTTGCTTAGTGACTAGTTATATTCAGGTAGGCTACCAGTCCTCCCCCATTTAACCCCCCCCAAAATGCATGCTATATTGTCCATTGGTTAGAACGGGAATTTGTCTTCTGCCTTTCCCAACACCCCTAGATATGAGGGGTTAAATGTCTTGCTCAAGGGCACAAAGGCAGAAGATGATACGTGGGATCAGAGACCAGCAGTCTAACTAGGCTACTACTTGTGCACGTGGCATTGTACTTGTGCATGTGACATTAAAACTTCAAACTTATACAGTAAGCACAAAGCCCAGTAATAATCCCCTACCTCCTGTGGGAAAAGGTAACTGTGGCGATGTTCCTCTGCCAAAATGTACAAGTCAGAGTTAAGAAGCACTGTTGCATCGTGGATCTTGCCAGCCCATCCAACATGGGTATCTGTGAAACTGATATATTGTATACAATTACAGTTGTATCATTGTAACATAGGCTAACCTTGCAAAATCTTTTAACATATATATTAATCTTTCAATGTTTAGCAATTTGCAATTTGATTGTTGTATGACTATTGTCATTTTGCCAATGTGACTCAATATGAATGAGTGTGATTGATATGGTTATTAACATAACCAGTAATAACATTCTGACAGGCCTATTGTGTATCAAGTGAATAATAGTTGCTTACCAATATGCGTGAGTACGATTGAGTGCCATCCTTTTTTGTTATAATAATAATAATCAGCCTGATTTTCTTTAGGGGCAATAATTGGTATGTTTTTGTCATCTATAGTACCGGCACACATAGGAAAGCCTCTTCTCTGGAACCCTACTATGGTTCTATCAAGTTGGATACCCGTTGGCAATTTGATGTATGCTTATTTAGTTTTTTAAAGTTTTTTTATTTACTTTTTCTACCCAGTTTCGTGATTACGATCTTGTCTCATCGCTGCAACTCCCAAATGGGCTAGAGATAGACGAAGGTCGAGTCGTCCGCCCTCCCGAAACACGGCAAACTCCAAGCAGGCTGTCATGTACCTTTTACTGAGGAGTGGCTTTTGTCTTGCTACTCTACCATAAAGGCCTGATTGGTGGAGTGCTGCAGAGATGGTTGTCCTTCTGGAAGATTCTCCCATCTCCACAGAGGAACTCTGGAGTTCTGTCAGAGTGACCATCGGGTCACATCCCTAACCAAGGCCCTTCTCCCCCGATTGCTCATGGAGGCCACTGTGTTCTTGGGGCCCTTCAATGCTGCAGATATGTTTTGGTACCCGTCCCCAGATCTGAGCCTCGACACAATCCTGTCTCGGAGCTCTATGGACAATTCCTTCGACCTCATGGCTGGAATCTTATATAGACAGGTGTGTGCCTTTCCAAATCATGTCCAATCAATTGAATTTATCACAGGTGGACTCCAATCAAGTTGTAGAAACATCTCAAGGATGATCAATGGAAACAGGATGCACCTGAGCTCAATTTCGAGTCTCATAGCAAACGGTCTGAATACTTACGTAAATAAGGTATTTCTTTTTTTATTTTGAATACATTTGCAAACATTTCTAAAAACCTGTTGTCATTATGGGGTATTGGGTGTAGATCGATGAGGAAAAATATTTATTTAACAGGGCTATAACGTAACAACATATGTAAAAAGTGAAGAGGTCTGAATACTTTTGCGAATGCACTGTATATGAAAAGGGTATCAGTTAGAGGGAAAGGCTGTTTGTCCAGTTCATCTGGGGTTTGTACTATAACGTAACGATACTTCAACCAGGCCCAGCTATATCTTCTGGCAGGACTTCTTTGCTACCTTTCATCTCAGTTTGGCCAGATACTTCTGAGGGAACTCAGTGCTTTCCAGACATTCCATGAGGTGTGTGTGTTGAAAATGTAACATAACCACCTTGCCGACTCACATCAATAAACTTCTTGTGGAATCGAATATTGAAATGCAATGCATTGAAATGCGTGCGCTCACTGTGCACCTCTCAGATTCTACAATAGATTCTCAGATTCCCTTTGCTTCTCTTTTCTTTCACACAGGCACAAAGACACACACACGGACACAGTTGTCCTTCTGTCAGCCAGGTAACAGTTGTGGTCGAACAGCGGGGTGAGGGTACCGTCCTTCCACTCGATCAGGATCTCTCCGCAAGGTGGGGATTGAGAGTGCGCCGGCTGCATGGGATGCTACGTTAGCGGGGCTCTCTCGCTAAGCAAAGGGGACCCCGGCTGACTCATCACCCCCGTAGGAGTGTAAAACTTCAGCACACACACAACCTTCTTCTTCCTGGGAGATGGAAACCATGTATTTGTAGTTACACACACACACAGACACAAGTCACACCGATTTTTCTTCATGAAAAATTACCATCTAGTTCTCATTTGTAATTTTGCAACTGAGTGTGGGCAGTTGTGGGTATAGTAGTTTTAAAAATGAGTTTGTGATGCAGTTGTAGTTCTGGGTTATTTAAGTCATTTGAGAAAAAATCTTACTGACTACAGGGTCATCAACAATCTTTGGAGCATAATTCACATTCAGGGGGAACTTAGACAATTCTGAAAGGAATTCAGAATGTAGTAGGCCTAATACTGTTTATGGATAGGGTTACTGGCAAGCTACATTTCCATTAGGCCCCTTGTTAGTGGACCAGTAGTGGTACAGGGGAGCAGTCAGCAGTGTGCAGGTTCTCACCTGTTGTGGTGGATGTTGAGGATGAGTATGACAGTCCCCAGCGCCAGAGCCAGGGAGCTCATCACCAGCGCGGTCACTTTCCAGCCAAACTCTATACAACACACACACACACACAGATGGACAAACTCTCAGAAAACAGTTCAGACTCAACAAACATTTTTAAACTCTAGCAAACCTCTGGACCCTCATGTAAAGGTCTTTCGAACTCTGGGATTCTCTTCTCTAACGCCACCCTATGTTGGATAAGTGACATAGTAGAAGGCCCCACAGTAAATCTGGGCAGAGAGATGTGTTTTGCTCTTTGTTTTTATTTGAAGGTATGCTAAATGCAAACCCATAAACGTTATATCTGACTTTCAAGATTTTATTTCACGTGAAATGGTCTCGACAGGTTTAGAAAGGCAGTTATAGTTTTCCTTCCACACCCTTCCCGGAAGGCTTTGTTTTTCCCATTTCTGTTTTGAGGTTGGACTTCAACACGTGTAGCACTTTAGCACGTAGGGCGCACCGATTGGTGTCACCTCGTCAGTCAGTATGTGCTTCACCTGTGCTGGTTTTCCATCTCATTAGTGGGAAGGTGATTCAACTGTGCTGGTCCAGGTGCTATTTAACAGTGGCTGGCCCAGTACTCCAGTTGTCTTGAGAGATGTGGAGGGTTAAAACCTTCCTTTGTATGGTTTTGTTTTGTGCCACTTTTTTGGTTCACTTTCTGTCTTTAAGCTTGGTGAGGTTTTTTTCATTTGTTTGCCTCTTAATGAGCAAATTTTGTGGGCGCACATGGTGGGTGTCTTTTAGGTTCCACTTGTTGCTAGTCAACTTTAAGTGGACACCCCCATGAGTGTCTTTCAGAACCCCTCCTAAAAGCCCACCTGCTTTCGTTTAGGTTGCTCGTGACTTTGTTAGTTTCCTCTTCTGTTTGAGTGCCATTTTTGGTTTTCTTGCTGGGAATGTAACATTTCCCAACCCACCATACTCCACGGTGAAGAATGTGATTGAGGGGTCCTCAGGGTCCGTGGCGCTTTGAGACAGATGAGAGGGCTCTGTCCCAGGGTCCATTTCAGTAGTGTTAGGGGCAGCCACACCATCCCCTGGAACTGGAGGGGGAGAAACACATCAGCATTAGAGTAGCAAGGCTCAAGCTACGCTCACCTTAGAATACACCTCTCGTTGCCATCATTTGGCTGTATTTGAGAAGTGGATCATCTATTTGTCATTTCACGATTGCTTTGAAAATAGAAACGGACAGTATTCATACGATTACCTGTGTTTTATCTCTAAACACTCAAAAGTTGGTTTCTCCACTGACTGTTTGATAAGGGGAACCATGGGGTGTTGACAACACTCGGTGGAGACGAGAACTTTGACTGCCAATGTGTTCAGCCTGAGACATGCCATGTCATTATCCTGACACTCACACCTCACCATTGTTACAGCCCAACCTTCCTTTGTCACAGACCCACTGAAAATATACTGAAAAATATCCTGAAAAACTCCCCAGTCCTTATGTCTATGACTGAAATGACACCCACCCTGCATTTAAGGGCATGCTGTGTCGGTTGCGTATCAACCGATGGCGGGCACAACACAAACACCTCCATTATGCAAAATAGGGCCTACACTACAACATATGCAAAACATCTATATTATAATATAAGTTTATGAATTGTTTGATAATTGATGTTAAATGATATAATAGTTTGACGACCCCTGTTCGTAAGCTTTTAAATGATATCAAACACAACCTTTTATATTTTACCGTGATGATGACATGGATATCTCATGGTAGGGTGGGGTACGGGAAATGGGTCAACTTTAAGCCCCTCTATCTCCTAAATGTTTTGGCATTAGGTCCAAAAAGCTACTTTTCTGTGGAAAAGTATATATCGTTTTTTTTTACAACTGAACTGATTTAGGCTTGGGTTGAATACTTATTAACTCAAGACACTTCAGCTTTTCATTTTTAATTAATTTGTAAAACAAACCTCATTCTACTTTGACATGATGGGGTATTGTGTGTAGGCCAGTGACACAACATCTACATTTAATCCATTTTAAATTCAGGCTGTAACAGAACAAAATGTGGAAAAAGTCAAGGGGTGTGAATACTTTCTGAAGGTGGAGACAAATGGGTTGTGTGTGTGTGTGTGTGTGTGTGTGTGTGTGTGTGTGTGTGTGTGTGTGTGTGTGTGTGTGTGTGTGTGTGTGTGTGTGTGTGCGTATGCGTGTGCGTGTGCGTGCGCGTGCGTGTGCGTGTGTGTGTGTGTGTCGGAGGTAAAAAGTATGTGCAAAACAAACGGCCATCAATTGAATGATCTAATACACTCGTTCAAACAGGCGTCACTGGGCACTCATGCACTCTTATCAATCTAATGATCTAATAACTTGTTCAAACAGGTTTCAGTGCACGCACACACACACACACACACACACACACACACACACACACACACACACACACACACACACACACACACACACACACACACACACACACACACACACACACACACACACACACACACACACACACACAGTTTCCCCCTGGCAACTTCGACTACAGGCATACACTCTTCCAACGTTATGAGCAAGCAAACAAAAAAACTATCTTGGCACTCTCACTGACTCCGAAGAGACCTGGGGTTGAGTCCCTGTCAGTCTGCCCGCCGAGTTCATTACAATGTTTTGCTGCGTAGCGTAGGCAAACACCTTGCATAGCCTACATACACTGGGTACCAGTCTTTTAGCTAACAATCCGCTCCTTGCCACTCCTGTCTTTGACAAATGACAGGAGTGGCAACGAGTGTAATGTGGTAGCTGAATAGTGACGGCAAAGCTGCCATACATCAGGTTCGAGAATCTTACTGCATATGGATGATCAGAATATGAGGGAACAAAAAAATCTGTGAATAATGACAACTATTAATGAATGACTTTATCCATAGTGCTTTACTGAGAGTAGTATATCCCCCCGATGACAACTATCATAGGCTATCTTGGGATCCTGGAGACCAGGGACTATGCGTGTGTATGTTTCCCATGTCGCACTGCTTCCCAAATTTGCTACAACAACTCTATTTTGCAGTACCTTTAGCGGCCGACTGGATTGAAAACCCCAACCTGTAGGCTAATCGTACTCTATTGGGCAAGTCAATTATAGGCCTATCCAACCACTGCGGGAGGAATGAAGCAGGGATCTTACGCACATGTGTCTGTGGAAGGAGAGGCAACTCAAGAGGATCACTCCTGCCTGTTTGAATGTATTCATGGGGGGATTCTCCCTTTTTTGAAATAATCATTGATTTATATATACTGACATTTTTTTAAACGCAACATGTGAAGGTTCCATGTTTCATGAGCTGTAATAAAAGATCCCAGTAATGTTCCATATGCATGTTCCATCTCACATTTTGTGCACAAATTTGTTTGTATCCCTGTTAGTGAGCATTTATCCTTTGCCAAGATAATCCATCCACGTGTGGCATATCAAGCCGATGACTAAACAGCATGATCATTACACAGCTGCACCTTGTGCTGGGGACAATAAAAGGCCACTCTAAAAGGCGCAGTCACACAACACAATGCCAAAGATGTCTCAAGTTTTGAGGGAGAGAGCAATGGGCATGCTGACTGCAGGAATCTCCCCCAGAGCTGTTGGCAGATCATGTAATGTTGATTTCTCTACCAATGTTGTTTTAGAGTTTTATGTCCAACTGGCCTAACAACTGCAGACCACGTGTAACGAAGCCAGGCCAGAACCTCCACATCTAGCTTCTTCACCTGCGGGATCGTCTGAGACCAGTCACCCGGACAGCTGATGAAATTGAGGAGTATTTCTGTCTGTAATAAAGTCCTTTTCTCAGGCAAAACTCATTTTGGTTGGCTGGGCTTGGCTCCCCAGTGGGTGGGCCAATGCCCTCCCAGGCCCACCCATGGCTGTGCTGGTGCCCAGTCATGTGAAATCAATAGATTAGGGTCTAATTTATATTATTTAAATTGACTGATTTCGTTATATGAACTTTAACTTCTTTGATATAGGGGGCAGCATTTTCACTTTTGGATGAATTGCCTGCCCATAGTGAACTGCCTCCTACTCTGTCCCAGATACTAATATATGCATATTATTATTACTATTGGATATAAACCACTCTGAACGTGGAATAAAGCCGCTAGTGTGATGTGGGGCCGGATGGGAGGTGTTTCAGTCATTGGTCTGGCAGATTGCCAGTTCTTGCTCACGCGCTTTCCTCATGATATCGCCATGCGTTCCATTACTTATAGAGACTGAAAAGAATGCTCCGGTTGGAACGTTATTGGATATATATGATAACAACATCCTGAAGATTGATTCTCTACTAAGTTTGACCAGTTTATTCGAATTGTAATATAACTTTTTGAAGTTTTCGTCCGACGTTTGCCTGCATCTGCGCGAGCGTTTGGACACTGTACTACAAATGCTAGCAAAAGTAGCTAATTGGACATAAGTAATGGACATTATCGAACAAAACAACGATTTATTGTGGAACTAGGATTCATGGCACTGCATTCTGATGAAGATAATCAAAGGTAAGGGAATATTTATGATGTAATTTCGTATTTCTGTTGACTCCAACATGGCAGAGAAATGTTGATAAATCTGAGCGCCGTCTCAGATTATTGCATGGTGTGCTTTTTACGTAATTTTTTTAAAGAATCTGACACAGCGGTTGCATTAAAACCAAGTGTATCTTTAGTTATATGTAAAACATGTATCTTTCAAAGTTTATGATGAGTATTTCTGTTATTTGACATGGCTCTCTGTAATTACTCCGGATATTTTGGAGGCATTTCTGAACATGGCGCCAATGTAAACCGAGATTTGTGGATATAAATATGCACATTATCGAACAAAACATAAATGTATTGTGTAACATGATGTCCAATGAGTGTCATCTGATGAAGATCATCAAAGGTTAGTGATTCATTTTATCTCTATTTCTGCTTTTTCTTAATACTATCTTTTGCTGGGAAAATGGCTGTGTTTTTCTGTGGCTATGTACTGAGCTAACATAATTGTTTGGTGTGCTTTCCCTGTAAATCCTTTTTGAAATCAGACTGGATAGATTCACAACATGTGTAGCTTTAATTTGGTGTCTTTCATGTGTGATTTCATGAAAGATTGATTTTTAAAGTAATATATTTGAATTTGGCGCGCTACATTTTTTCTGGATTTTGGCCATGTGGGACGTTAGCGTCCCACCTATCCTAGAGAAGTTAACTCAATAAAATCTTTCAAATTATTTGATGATGTGTTTATAATTTTGCTCTGTATAAATATAGGCCTAATTAGATCCATGAGGATGAAATGTCATAGGCTTTTTATAAAGAAATAATCACTGATCTGACATGACTTGATTGATAGCCAAGTTCACTGACTCTTCACACCTGCTTTTCAAGAGACTTTATGCACCTACTCCTACTCCCACTCACTCAACCACTCTTACATACAGTGCCTTCAGAAGGTATCCATACCCCTTGATTTATTCAACATTAGTTGTTACAGCCTGAATAAAAAATGGATAGAATGTTTTTCACCCATATACACGCAATACCCCATCATGACAAAGTGAAAACATGTTTTTGGAAATGTTTGCAAATTGATTGAAAATGAAATACAGATATCACATTTACATCAGTATTCACACCCCTGAGTCAAGTTAGAATCACCTTTGGCAGTGATTACAGCTGCGAGTCTTTCTGGGTAAGTCTCTAAGATCTTTGCACACCTGGATTGGACAATATATACACATTGTTCTTTTAAAAATTCTTAAAACTCTGTCTAGTTGGTTTTCAAGCCATGCCATGGATTGTACGGAGATGAGGTAGTCATTCAAAAATCATGTTAAACTCTTTTATTGCACACAGAGTGAGTCCATGCAACTTATTTTGTGACTTGTTAAGCAAATATTTACACCTGAACTTATTTAGGCTTACCATAACAAAGGGGTTGAATACTTATTGACTCGAGACATTTCAGCTTTTAATTTTTACTTCATTAGTCAAGTTTTGAAAAACACAGTTCCACTTTGACATTATGGGGTATTGTATGTAGGCCAGTGACAAAAATCTGTTTTAGATTCGGGCTGTTACAACTAGATGTGGAAAAAGTCAAAGGTATTGTGAATACTTTCTGAAGGCACTGAATACAGTCACCTTTGGAAAATGTTTCATGCTCATTAATTACATCGTAACTCAAGTTAAACTATTTTACTGAAGGCATTTTCGACTGCATTACAGTTCACTCCGCTTTTGCAGCCTGCTCATAAATATAGTAATATTATTGTTTTGGGACTGTATGTTGAATCTTGTTAAGACTGGTACTCTACTGCCCCCTAGTGTTAAATGACCGTACTGTTACACAGTGTACTGTGTGAATCTAAGATGCATTTTCTATATTCATTCGGGCTACTGTACTGAGCAAGCACAGGCCTAGGTAAGGTATAGAACTAACCCAAATAAAATCTAACCAAGAGTCCAACTAAAATCTCATATTGCCCCCTTGGCACAAGCTGCCATGAAGGCCATAGGTATGAGGCAGAATCCGTCCCTGCAAATCATTTAGATAGACTGTTATCAGGCAGGCCCAGATTTTATTTTCACACCCCTCCCACATAGGCTAGCCTACTTTACCCAGAGTATCAGCTTCTATAGCACTCCTTTATAATACCTAAACAGCAATAAGTGAAAGCTGAGCTCAGTAAGAATGTGTAAAGGCAGCGTGCAATATTAGGTAGGTGTACAATAGTTAGATGGGCTTGGACCAGTAACAGTTAAGATGGAGTCAGAGGATCAGGCCCAAAAATAGGTGGTATTTATTGAACAGTGCAGATGATGAAGACTGGATCTGAACAATCTACTTGGCCAATAGCAATAATAATCATTATATTAAAGCCATGCAGATACAGTATATCCATCAAGTTTCACTGATTATTGTTGTCATTTGCCGCAGTCACATAATAGCTGATTTGGATTTATGCATTATTATTCAAAGACAAGTCTCAGGCAGTTTAGCTGTGCAGTTAAGGCTATGTGGGTTAGATAACAATGACATTACAAACCTGCAGCTACAATAGAAGACTGATTATTGCTACAGGTAGGTAGTTATATAGCTAGCAGCATACTGATGAAAAGGCCTCTCACATCTGTCAAAGATGAGCAATTTATAAACTTGATCTCCACTATAAAAATTATGTAGACATTATCTCACATTTCTTTTAAACTAACATTTAGCTTAAAACTGCGGAAATTTGTATTAACCTTGCTGTCTGTCTCTCCGAAACATTGTTTCAATCTGAACTCCAGTTGTCCCATAGTAATGAAAGTGTCGGGAGTCGGGACGAGACAGACAGGGAGGCAGCGTTTCTCAGCCAGTCAAAATCATGAATCAGCTGAGATCATTTTTATGGATATATACAAAGAAATGTCAATTGAAAAAAGGTAAAACGAAACAAAGTGCAGGTAGTTTGCAGTCTTTCCAGCTTCAATTTGAAGTTATTGTGTTAGCTGTGTTATTGGCTAGCTCCTATGAACAACAGTGCCCTGACGAGGGAACACATTTTCTATGCCAGGTGAAATCGTGCCTCATTAGCTCATTGTTGTTTGTATCCAAATAAATGTCACCAGAAAACAGTTTAAACAAATGCAAATGCAGCTACTTTGCTGTTATTCTGGCTGCATTTTGACGTGACTGTAAGCTAGCCGTAGTTGGGCTAGCTTCAGAGGGTAGTGAGGTCTGCAGAACGCATCACCGGGGGCAAACTACCTGCCCTCCAGGACACCTACACCACCCGATGTCACAGGAAGGCCATAAAGATCATCAAGGACAACAACCACCCAAGCCACTGCCTGTTCACCCCGCTATCATCCAGAAGGCGAGGTCAGTACAGGTGCATCAAAGCAGGGACCGAGAGACTGAAAAACAGCTTCTATCTCAAGGCCATCAGACTGTTAAACAGCCTCCACTAACATTTAGCGGCCGCTGCCAACATACTGACTCAACTCCAGCCACTTAAAAATGGGAATTGATGGAAATTATGTAAAAATGTACCACTAGCCACTTTAAACAATGCCACTTAATATAATGTTTACATACCCTACATTACCCATCTCATATGTATATACTGTACTCTATATCATCTACTGCATCTTGCCATCTTTATGTAATACATGTACCACTAGCCACTTTAAACTATGCCACTTTATGTTTACATACCCTACAGTACTCATCTCATATGTATATACCGTACTCTATACCATCTACTGCATCTTGCCTATGCCGTTCTGTACCACCACTCATTCATATATCTTTATGTACATATTCTTTATCCCTTTACACTTGTGTGTGTATAAGGTAGTAGTTGTGGAATTGTTAGGTTAGATTACTTGTTGGTTATTACTGCATTGTCGGAACTAGAAGCACAAGCATTTCGCTACACTCGCATTAACATCTGCTAACCATGTGTATGTGACTAATACAATTTGATTTGATTTGATTTGAGTTGGCTAGCTAGCAAGCAAGGGATAAGAACACTGCCAGCCAGTATGGCAATGGAACATTTAGAACGAATGACTGGGTCGCGTCCATAGATACAGAACAAAAAGACTGAACGACTGGGTCGCGTCCATAGATACAGAACAAAAAGACTGAACGACTGGGTCGCGTCCATAGATACAGAACAAAAAGACTGAACGACTGGGTCGTGTCTCTAGCAACCGAACCAATAGAACGAACGACCAGCCGGCTTGGGTAACAACCCTAGATTTTTGTCAGGACTATATCTTGTGGAAGGATGAAATAGTATGAATAAATTCCTCAAAATCATGTTTTTAATTAAAATATGTAAATCATTATTTGAATATGTTGGTAACCCGTTGTATAAAAGTGCTAATGCCCTCGCAGCCGGTGTTTGGAAGATATATTGGCACGGTTCTCCAGCTGTTATCAGTTAAATTATCAGTTAAATTATCAGTTAAATAAAATGAAAAACTGGGCCAGTTGCGTATGTTTGCTGTTGACAAAGCACGCTCCCGCCTTCCCTCTCACGGGTGCTCGAGGGCGCCAGACTGCCTGTCATTACGCACACCTGTCACCATCATTACGCGCACCTGCGCTTCACTGGACCCACCTGGACTCCATCACTATGTGTTCACTCCCTGTACCCGCTTCTCATCTCCAGCTGTGGGTCAGAATGATAACATCCTCCCATAGCTGCAGGTTCTGGGTAGGCCGTCATTGTAAGTAAGAATTTGTTCTTAACTGACTTGCCTAGAAATATTCCAAACATAGTCTGGGACAGTTGTGGGATGTGATAGATCCTAAATGAATACAACGACTAGTATAATTTCTTTTTAAAGCAATGAGGCTGATGCAACATATCAGAACTTTTAGCTTAAAAATGTTGATAAGCTAATAGGCTATTTCTTCATGTCACACCCTGATCGGTTTCACCTGTCTTTGTGCTTGTCTCCACCCCCCTCCAGGTGTCGCCCATCTTCCCCATTATCCCCTGAGCATTTATACATGTGTTCTCTGTTTATCTGTTGCCAGTTCGTATTGTCAGGTCTTATCAGCATGCTTTCCCGTTTTCCTGTTTCTCAAGTACTGTTTCCTAGTTTTTCCCGGTTCTGACCATTCTGCCTGCCCTGACCCTGAGCCTGCCTGCCGTCCTGTACCTGCCTGACTCTGACCTGATCACGACCCTCTGCCTGTCCTTGAACTGCCCTTTGCCCCATGTTATAATAGATTATTGAGAACTGTACTATCCGCCTCCTGTGTCTGCATCTGGGTCATATCCTGAGTCGTGATACTTCACATTATAAGTGCAACAATGCACACACAGCATTAGGCTATAAGCACGAATGTTCCAAAATTCAATCAATTAGCCGGAAAACAACATTCACAAAAGTGACCGCAAACACGATTATGCACATAATGCTTTATTATGGTGGAAATTATCTTCCCCAAACTTGAAACTCATGTGCTGCCTATGTATGCCAGTCAGGCTCTACAGCAGTTATAAAGCGGATTAATGTGTTTCATTTTAAGAAGTTATTTGACCACTTTAGTAGAGATACAAACCTAATCAAAACATATAGGACTAGGGGCTAGGCTACATGAAGTGTGCGACTATGATTTGAAAAAGTATTTCCTTAATATATCATTCACAAGTGATAGGCTAATATTGTCACCCATCCAGACTATTCATGATTTAATCTTGTCTTTACATATCCTAAATAATATATGTGAAATTTGCTTTGATTAAGAATGGACCATTATCATGCACCTGTCCTGAAATTGGGGCAAGGCAAAACAATAGATGTCAACCCTATGCACTTAAATAGTGAATGAAGGATGGTTTTCCTAAGGTTCATTTTCATGCCAGCCAAGTAGGCTACACTCCTGTTGTAAAGAAAAACAATGTGCTTAATATTAGGAACGTTGAGAAATAAATATAGTAATTCTAGCCTACAGAAAGCTGATGGGATCATCCTCTTTTTAATAGAGGCCATCAAGCATAGCCTATAGAAATGCTGCGCAACATCAGCTCATGGGCTCTCATTAAGTGTTTGATTAGATTTTCGACACATTTGCATTGATGTCAGAGTGATTAGAGGGACAATAGGGTGCTGAGTACTAGGCAGTTAGCAAGTTTGTTAGGCTACTAATGACCATCAGCAGCATCAGAGCTTGGAGAAGCCTAGTTACTGTGACTAAAAGGTCATGTGGAATTTGACTGCGGTCATGATTCGTGACCACCAGTGTGGCAGTAATCCGGTCACAGTAACAGCCCTATGTAACACTTCATGTTGAAAATACATTACCTGGCATGTAACCTATCCGTTCAAAGTGGACATCCATAGTGACATGTCCTGAGGTGAGACAACCCATTGACTTTTACTTCACACCATGCTGAGCAGATTGGAATGCAGGATGAGTAAGGAAAACAAATCAGGACACCTACATCCATCCATCCATCCATCGACTTTCACACATAAAGTGATGAATAACAAAATGACTAGATTAGTAGCCTACCGTTGATACACCATTATAAACTGGGTGGTTCGAGCCCTGAATGCTGATTGGCTGACAGCTTTGGTATATCAGACCGCATACCACGGGTATGACAAAACATATCCTGCTCTAATTACGTTTAATAGCAATAAGGCACCTCGGGGGTTTGTGGTATATGGCCAGCACGCCTTGGCTAAGGGCATTATCCAGGGACTCCGAGGTGCGTCGTGCTTGAGAACAGCCTTTAGCCGTGGTATATTGGCCATTTACCACACCCCCTCATGCCTTATTGCTTAAGTAGACCATGGTTAAAGTCAGCCTTTGAGACAAAGGTGATATCCTTCTCTAAGTCGTGTGTTGTTTTTTCCCCCCACCTACTTTGAGGATTTTCATTAATCATTAACTTCTTCAGTTTGAAATATCTGTTTCGTGATGAGTAAATATTGTCATCATTGTCAACACTCCAATTGACATTTGCGTCCCCTTTGGCTTTAACGAAAAGGCTTTCCACCGTGCTTTCCTTTATTAACTCCAAAGTCATTCTTCCAGATATACAGTCGCCTTTGGAAAATGTATTATGTTTATTAATTACATTGTAACTAATTTGCGTTTTCTACTGCTTTTCCTGCTTTTAACCGTGTAGTGCTACTGGTAATGATGTGTGAGACAGGACACACACTGGGAATTTTTCAATGTGGACCATGGTACACCATTGCCTCCCAGTGCACTGACGACTGTACTGTTACCCAGTGTAGCCTACTGTGAATCGGAGATTATCCCTATTTAATACAGACTGGAAAATGTATGTATGGGGCAGCCACTGGTCTAGTTTAATGTTTAGGGCTATAACCACTTACCCTATGACTGTTCCATAGCTCCTGGTAAAGGCCTATGGTATACCTTGGACTATGCATGCATACACACACACACACACACACTCGCACACACACACACACACACACACACACACACACACACACACACACACACACACACACACACACACACACACACACACGCACACAGAAAATACTTCTTCCACTGCCATACAATCGCTTTCATGTAAGTATTTGTTCATGAATGTTATTCATTTGTATGATTTACATGGATTCTCATAGTTTCAGTAGAAACAATCCCAATAAATAAACAATAACGTAACATCATGATTCTGAATAGTGGATTCATTCATTAATGGTAGCGTCTTAAATTACCTCTCAGGTCACTCTATGCAGCATGTAGGCTTACTCCTGGATAGATTGTATCCCTGCTTTAAGGTGTCTTGGTCAAGTCCAGTCTTTATTAAGATTAATGAACAGCTTGACATTTTTTAGTCCTCTGTCTGATCGATAAGTTTATTACTCATGAGGGCCAATGGGGACCAAGCTGGCTGAACACATATTGTGGCCACGGGGCGCTTGTTAAGTGTCCAAGTGGTAATCAATGCAGAGAAATTAGCTATTGATCTCTTATAGTTTTGTAATGCGTTATTGGTTTGCTCTTTCTGAAAATTCCAATATTCTTTGGGTGAGTGTGATGGCAATATTGCTATACAGGGAAGTAGATGTGTGTGTGTGTGTGTGTGGTGTGTGTGTGTGTGTGTGTGTGTGTGTGTGTGTGTGTGTGTGTGTGTGTGTGTGTGAGCTGAGCTGAGCTGAGCAGTCAGGGTCACCCTCTAATTAGTACAGAGGGCAGATTCAAAATAAACATGTTTTGAGGAATATCGGTGATCCGCATAACATCCACAGTTCATTAGAAACCGGGGTGGAACTTGGGGATAATTATTGGCTTGTTGATTCATTTCATATGAGCTATATTCTCACTGTGAAACCAACACACGCAGTGTGTAACAGCATAATAACAACTATTTCACAGTGAATAAGTTGTTGCACAAAAAGCTGCTTTAAATAATCACAACAATAACTCTGCAGTAAACCCTGCAGTAACAAAAGCCCAGAAAGGCTACCTCACCATATAGTGAACATTAAACACCAGCCTTTGGGATAGACGCAACCACACTACCCCAATCCGATTCTGCATTAATCTCTCCCCATATATTTGCCACATAGCTGGTTATATAGTCTCTCCATAAATCGATAATAAGATGATAGTAGGAGCTGTATTGTTAGATTTCATTGCAGCCTTTGATGTTATTGATCATAAATTGTTATTAAAAAAAAATTACTTGCCATGGCTTTACATCACCTGCCATCAGATCGTTGGAGAGTTATTTATCCAATAGAACCCAGAGAGTGTTCTTCAATGGAAGCTTCTCTAACATCAAACATGTACAGTGTGGTGTCCCTCAGGGCAGTTTCCTTAGCTTGTTAATTTAAAAAATGATTTGCCACTGGTCTTACACAAAGCTAGAATTACTATGTATGATATGATATGATGATTTCACATTCTGTGTCAGTACTCAAAGCCAGCGAGCTCACTGAAATTCTAAATAAGGAGGTACAGGCAGTATCAGAAAGGGTGATTCATAGTCTTAAATATATCTAAAACTAAAAGCATTGTATTTGGTTCAAAACATTCGCTAAGACTTAAACCTGTCACGTTCCTGACCTTATTTCCTTTATTTTGTCTTTGTTTGGTATGGTCAGGACGTGAGCTGGGTGGGCATTCTATGTTATGTGTTTCTATGTTGGGTTCTTTTCAATTAGCCTGATATGGTTCTCAATCAGGGGCAGGTGTTTTACGTTTCCTCTGATTGAGAACCATATTAAGGTAGGCTGTTTGTTTGTTTGTGGGTGATTGTTCCTGTGTCAGTGTTTGTGCCATACGGGACTGTTTCGTTTGTTAGGTTGTTCCGGTTCTTCGTTGTCTGTAAGTTCTCATGTTCAGGTCTGTTTACGTCGTTTGTTGTTTTGTAATTCATCAAGTGTGCTTCGTGTTTGTCTTTCTTTAAATAAACCATTATGTCTTCATACCTCGCTGCATATTGGTCCGATCCTTGTTCCTCCTCAGACGAGGAGGAGAACGAACGTTACAAAACCTCAGCTGGAGTTGTGCTTAAAGGTTGTGACCATTGAGCAAGTTGAGGGATCTAAACTCCTAGGTATACCATTCGATGGTCAATTATCAGTGGTGTAAAGTACTTAAGTAAAAATACTTTAAAGTACTACTTAAGTAGTTTTTTCCTTAATATAAGGAATTCAAAATGCTTTCTACTTTTACTTTTGATACTTAAGTGTACTTTAGCAATTACATTTACTTTTGATACTTAAGTATATTTAGAACCAAATACTTTTAGACTTTTACGGAAGTAGTATTTTACTGGGTGACTTTCACTTTTACTTGAATAACTTTCTGTTAAGGTATCTATACTTTTACTCAAGTATGACAATTGGTTTTTTTTCCCACCACTGTCAATTATCATGATCAGGTCATATTGACAAAGTTGTTGTGAAGATGGGGAGGGGTATTTCTGTTATAAAAATATGTTATGCGTTTTTGACACAAATCAACTGTACTAGTTCAGGCTCTAGTCCCGTCTTGATTACTGTTCGGTAATATGGTCAAGTGCAGAAGAGAAAGACCAAGCAGAGCGGCACGCTTCGCCCTTTACTGCAAACACAGAACTAACATCAACAACATGCAGGCCAGTTCTTCCCGGTTGAGGGTTTTTATGATACATATTACTGTGATGAAAATTCCAGATTGTCTGCATAATCAAATAACATATAGCTCAGACACCCATACTGTACATACCCCAAGAGACATGCCACCAGGGGTCTCTTCACAGTCCCCAAGTCCAAAATAAATTCACAGCAATGCACAATATTATACAGAGCCATGTTAGCATGGAACTCCCATCTCCAATCACTCAAGCAAACAGCAAAATTACCTTCAAAAATGGGATGAAACAACATATGATGGCATAATAGGGACTGTGAAATGACACAAAATTGTATTGTTTGTATATCATTTTATTTGCCATTTGTGTGACTGTTCTTGTCTCTCAGTGTATCAGTGTTTTGTTACCTGTCGTGTTTTCTGCTTTCGTGTGGAACCCAGGAAGAATAGCTGCTGCTTCGGCAAAAGCTAATGGGGGATCCAAATAAACCAAGAAACCTGGAAGATACCAAAGACAGGCAAGTCACATGGTTAGGCCTACATTTTTATAGATGAATATTTTTACAGCATGAATTTAAACCTCTTTCCATTTTGAATATACATTTTAGATGATTAATTCAATATAGAAATGCTGACCTTATTACTTGTCACTGGGACTATCATTTTTAACGGTAGAATAGAGTAGGCACTAGCACAGTGAGTGAGAATCTCTCCTGGTCTCTACCTCAAAACCAATGGGACGAGAAGGTCAGAGGGGAAGGACCTCTGGCTTTCTCATCCAATGGGTTTTGAGAAGCAGATGAGGAGAGAGGATGCGAGGAGTATTCAACTGAGATCTTCCCTATACAGGAGCTCAGTCATGTGTGCGCATGCCCTCTGGAACACACTCATACGTAGGCCAGGTGGTGTATGTGCAACAACCTGAATTGCGATTGGTTCTCGTGCGCGAGGTTGACAACACTTGCAAAAACATTAGCTATGCAAACCTTCTCAGGTCCGTTGTAACCAAGGTTGTTATAGTTTTTTAAATGTAATATTCGTATTTAGATTTTTATTTGAAATGAAGTTTCAGTTACTTTTCAGACTTGATTTACTCGTTTTTATTTAGTTTCAGTTTGATCCCACATTTTATTTTCGTTATTATATTATTTAAATTAGTGTTAGGGACAGAAAATAGCCTATGTGTGGGAGGCCAGGCGCCATTATGTGTTGGACTATATCTGTTTTGGGGGGGGATGCCACTTCTTGCCACTGGGGGGCAGTAATACATAAGGTGATGTGCCAGGGACCATAGACTCTCTGTATTCATTTGTTTTATTTTACCTTTATTTAACTAGGCAAGTCAGTTAAGAAAATAAATCTTACTTTCAATGATCTGTGTCATGGTGGTGTCCATGAGAGCACGGGCAGCAACATTGAGGACACCTCCATCTTGAAAGTAAATTTTCTTCTTCACGAGTAAAATTCATTGGCTGATGCTTCCTGATGACCCGGCTGTCACAACTAGGTCATCAGGAGGGATCAGCCAATGAAGTCAGAAGTCCTGCCCAGTTGACTAAATCAAAATGGTGAAAGTCCTCAATGGCGCTGCCCATGCTAACACAGGCTTCTGGCCACAGGACTCCATACAACTCCTAGGCCAGTACATAGGTTTGGTTAGGTTTCAATTATAAATCCTAAGTGCCTAGACTGGTGCAAGAAATATGGTGGAAGGAAACTCTTGCCCATTGTTTACACCAGTCTAATGCTTTTTTAACTAGCTGTAAGAATAATCAAGTGCCTTTAACTTCATCTGACAGAAAGAGAAAGGAAAAAACAACAAATGAAGTCATGGTATATTTGCCATTTTTTATGCAATATTAAACATCTATCACTGACTAAACCCTTCAAATTAGGTTGATAAAAACAGCTGCAACCACAGCAAAAACATTACCAATACAACACCTCTTCACAAATCTATCAGCCAGCTGGCCAGCTTTTGTGTGTGTGTGTGTGTGTGTGTGTGTGTGTGTGTGTGTGTGTGTGTGTGTGTGTGTGTGTGTGTGTGTGTGTGTGTGTGTGTGTGTGTGTGTGTGTGTGTGTGTGTGTGTGTGTGTGTGTGTGTGTGTGTGTGTGTGTGTGTGACTCTGCGTTCCAAAAAGGTGGTCATTCGGTTTTTCAAGCCTGATGACAGTTGTCCACAGACAGAATATTCTCTCCATGAACAGATGCAGGGGCAGAAACCAGACCCAGTGCCAAAGGGCACAGCTTTGGATAAACAGCCATCCTTACCTGACAGCACTGGAGAGGTGACTCTGTAAACATGCCTCCCCCACAATCTTCGATGCGAGGAAGCTATATTTCTGAACCACTGTGGTCGAGATACTTGCTGGATTCATCATGCTGGCATCTTCCTGGGGTCCTGCTGCTCCACGGCTGTACTCTCTGATTTGTTGAAGCACAAATGACTATGGTTCCCTTATCAGTGGTTCCATCTCTGTTAAGCGAAGTGGCAGAGACACACTTGGGTCCATCAGGAAAGCTGCTGCAGGGGTTGGATCAAATTTGGCTGCCAGAGGATTCAGCATGCAAAGGAGGACCTGTGCCAACTGTTTTGCAACATTAGTTGACTTCAAGTGTGGCTTAAGGTTGAGAAGGTACGGCACCACATCAGACAGCGACTGTTGGTCGGCGTGGATTGCAAACGCCTCTAGCAACTTCACAAGACGCTCTTGCTTGGCCCAGTTACTGGTCAGCAAGTTGGTCGGTGTGGATTGCGAACGGCTCCAGCAACTTCACAAGCTGTTCTAGCCTGGCTCAGTCACGCTCTGTGTTCGCCCCTCAGATTTCTTCCCTGTTAGCTAGTGATAGCTAACCATAGTGATGCACAAGCCAGGTCTATATGAAACACGGGGATCCACTGGCAGCATTTACTCATCAGATCCAGAAGCTCGAAAACCCCAGAGAAAAAAAAGTTTTTAAAACCCCATTTGATTCTTGCCCAAAGTGTAGAAGTAAAAACTAAAACCAAACTAAAACCAAACATAATTTGATAATTTTCGTTTAGATGTTTATTTCAGTATTTTTAAATACTTTAATTTTTTGTATTTTTTAAAATACATATTTTGCTTTTCCAAATATTATAATTGTTTTTGTTTCAGTTTTTGTCTACTATAATAACATTGCGTTTAACTGATGTTTTTTTGGATTACGATAAGGTAAGTCACGAGTCAGTCAATGGAATGTGTGGTAGTTAGACTAAATGTGAAATGTGTAGTCAGTGGAGGACTGTATGCTTCCCAGCCTTTCAAAACTCCCACAATCCTCAAACTCGTAATTTGTCAAATATACCACAAGAAGACAGATGTATTATAAATGGTGTCTAGAGACAAACAGTGCATGTTTGAAGATGTGTTTTCTTGTCATGAACATTTCCAAGAGTCAAACCAGGCTTTTCTGCTGTATGTCTGTGTCTCCAGGCCCTAGGGTTGTGTAGCTGCTGTACTGGGGCTATGTGGACCTGGGCCAGATGAGACAGGACAGAGAGGGGGTCATCCGCCCCCAGAGGAAGCCCACATGGAAGGATACCGAAGCCCCTGGGTCCATTTGGTTCCTGTGGATCCAGTCACTCCTGTCCTGAAGATCAAATGCATATTTGCAGCCAGGATTATCATACACATCCACCTTCCTTGCTGGACACATTCACCCTGGCTTTACAATGTTTAGTGGAGAATCAACCAGGAAGTGATGTGATCAAAGGACGTGTAACCTAGCCAGCCCATAAGATCCATTAGGAGATTTATGACCTTGTCTGGTGGCACAGTGCTGGTGATATATAGGGTTCAAACACACATAAAGTCCAGATCGGAGGAGAGAAGTGTCTCTTGTACTGCCCAGGAGGTGATACTGCCCTACTTATTTGCCAATTTGATAGAAACCCTGGCAAGAGGAAGAGAAGAGTGATCTCCAGTGCATTAGCTGTCTGCAGTCATAAATCAGCAGCTCAGATAAGTCTTATAGATAACCCTAACGCAGGGATTCTACCCAGCCGTCATTACTGGGAAAAGGTGAGAATTTTGATGGATTAAAATGGCGCCGGCCGACTCGGGCTAAATCATGTTAAGTGATGTGACATTGCAGTTTCACATGTCATATTTCTCTCAAGACAATGATTATGGAAGGCGTTGTCACGGCACGATATCTGACAACGGGAGACATCTGGGGGGTTAAGAAGAGATTTATGGGAAGGTTTTAGTGGTCTGAAGGAGAAGAGGCAGTAAAAAGTTGTATTTTTTTGTGCATTGTCATTTTCCGAGGAACTACATTTTACGCCAGCATTGTTGGGAATCGGAAACATTTACATGTCCTGACAAATTGCCGGCTGTAAAAGTACATACACGCACTCAAATATTTACTCACGGCAAATTTACGTGACACACACTATCAACCTGAGCCCTTACTGGGCAGGCCTTCGTAGATTCATGTTGAACGCTTTGGTGTGGTCTTAATGGTTTTATACTTGGGGCCTCGAGTGGCTCATAGAGGGTTTATTTTAAGCACGTTGTCTCCATTCACAGGCTGTATGCACCAATCATCCCCGGACCACACAGGCTGTATGCACCAATCATCCCCGGACCACACAGGATTTATGCACCAATCATCCCCGGACCACACAGGCTGTATGCACCAATCATCCCCGGACCACACAGGCTGTATGCACCAATCATCCCCGGACCACACAGGATTTATGCACCAATCATCCCCGGACCACACAGGCTGTATGCACCAATCATCCCCGGACCACACAGGCTGTATGCACCAATCATCCCCGGACCACACAGGCTGTATGCACCAATCATCCCCGGACCACACAGGCTGTATGCACCAATCATCCCCGGACCACACAGGCTGTATGCACCAATCATCCCCGGACCACACAGGCTGTATGCACCAATCATCCCCGGACCACACAGGCTGTATGCACCAATCATCCCCGGACCACACAGGATTTATGCACCAATCATCCCCGGACCACACAGGCTGTATGCACCAATCATCCCCGGACCACACAGGCTGTATGCACCAATCATCCCCGGACCACACAGGCTGTATGCACCAATCATCCCCGGACCACACAGGATTTATGCACCAATCATCCCCGGACCACACAGGCTGTATGCACCAATCATCCCCGGACCACACAGGCTGTATGCACCAATCATCCCCGGACCACACAGGCTGTATGCACCAATCATCCCCGGACCACACAGGCTGTATGCACCAATCATCCCCGGACCACACAGGATTTATGCACCAATCATCCCCGGACCACACAGGCTGTATGCACCAATCATCCCCGGACCACACAGGCTGTATGCACCAATCATCCCCGGACCACACAGGATTTATGCTTCAGCAGTGCAGCACTGAAGATATGTTCACGCATTTTTTTGTACACACACACACAGACGCAGGCAGTCTTGTACAATTAACCCTGTAGGGACACACAATTCAGTCCCATTCAAATCCTATTTTCCCTAACCCCTAACCCGTACCCTTACCCAACCCCTAACCCGTACCCTTACCCTACCCCTTACCCTACCCCTAACCCTAACCTTAACCATAACCTTCACCCTAACCTTAACCCAAAAACCTAACCTTAACCCTAAACCTAAACCTAACCCTACCTCCTAACCCTAACCCTAAAACTAACCCTATCTCCTAACCCTAATTCTAACCCTAAAACACTTTCTAACCTTAACCTTAACCCTAAACCTCCTAGAAATAGCACTTGACCTTGTGGGGACCAACAAAATGTCCCCAGTTGGTCAAATGTTTGTTTGACCTCTGGTCCCCACAAGTATAGTTAAATGCACACGCACACGCACACACACACACACGCACACACACACACACACACACGCACAAACACACACACTCTCTGTCTGTGTCCAGATCATGGTTACCAGAACTGGCCTATATATGCCTTAGGCAATGTCATTATGGTACAGTAGTCTCACACCTAGCTTACATTGCATGTCCGGTCTTGTTCTTGTCTGTGTTGTGAGCTGTTTATTTTTGAACTGCTTGTTTGATCACGTACTCAGAGGCTATTTGGAGCACATAACAAGTGCATTTTATTCACTATTTTGGACTAGTTTAGTTTAGCACTGCAATTAATGCACACTGCTACAATGTCCCACATTGTTTGGTGTTAGGAAAGAACATGTATTAAAAAAAAAAAAAAATACATTATGGGTTTGTGAAATGTAATTTAAAGGCACTGATGTGAGGAGAGTGATACAAAGAAGGATAACAATTTTTGTAGATGAGAATAAAAATGTACTGATAATCTGCATTGCACAGAGTGCGTGTGTATCTATCTACAATAAAATCCAGATTTATCTGTGAAAAAAGCCTATTGATCAGTGTGCCCACTGGGTGGCACTATTAGACTGGCAATAACAGCATGTTGTAGTGAAGCAGGGAGGGAGGCAGGTAGTAGGACAGTGGAGGCCCACACTTACCACGCCGACAAAGCTATAATTTACTAATAGAGAGGGAGCAGCCATTGCTGTTATCTTTTAATAGATTTGTACGGGGGAAAGCAGGTGCCTGTTGTTAATGTGTCCAATTGCCCAAGTTGCCTACGGAATTTGGCGCATCCATCAATGCCAGCCGTGGTGACACCCTGTCGTTCTCCTTCACGCAGAGGGCCAGCCCGGCTGGGCTGTAACAGATGAGGCTTCTCTCTCCTCCAGACTCCACAACAGCACAGACGCCACCACCGCCATACGCTCAAACCACCACCACCACCACCACCTCCACCACTCCACGCTTTAGAGGACAAACTCAACTCTCAATTATATCCCTGGTAAAAATGAAGATAACGAGATCATGTTCAGCCACAACAGTGAACATTTCTAATAGTAATGATTATAACAGTAATGCTAGTGATGATGATAGTATTTGTGTTGTCACCGTATGATTTCAAGAAGTATGAATGGCCAACTACTGATAGTCGTTTTTACCAGAATGAGCCAGACAAGGACTGGATGTGAAATGAGTATAACTACGTGTGTCCAACTATGGTTTGATGATCCTTTGGTTACAACTGACTACATACATGATTCTACATGATCACAAACTCTAGTTATATCTTCTAAAACACCCCTTCCCCAAGCCCCACAGGATTGAGTGTGAGAAAGAGCAGCCTTGATATAACAGTACACCCAGGAGCCCTGACTCCTTGACGCCCCACTGCCCCCTGAGCTTGACAAAGGGGGCACCACGTTGCCCACAGGAAGACCCTGCTCGCTGGACACCAGCCGCTGTAGCTGTGGCTCTTTTCAGGGGGTTGCATCACTGTGCTAATACCTTGTTAGAGACATTTGGGTTGCCAGGTGTCCGGGAGGTCAGTGTCAGTACTGCTTTGGTGCAAGCCCCTTGATGTGTCGGCTGAAGCCAGGCCCGTGCGCAACCTCCACCATCTGACGCCGCGGGAGGCCCCCTCTCTGTCTCGCCCTAGGCCCGCTCTCTCCCAGGGTGCAGCCGGCGTAGCAAATGGGACGTCATACGTTCTTGGTCACAAACGATTACTGGGATCCGGCCCGTTCTTATCGATAAGGTAATGAGACAAATAACAAGGAGATGTCGTTCTCTATCGTTCGTTTCGTTTTTCTGTGGTTCTCATTGGTTCTCCCTCCTCCCTTTGTTTTTCCCTTTGAGTCTGGGATGTGAACTCTGTTAGGGCCCTGGTGTCAGGTGGTCAATAGCAGATGAGGAGTGTGGCCTTCTCCTAACATAAAGCAGAGCGTTTGCTCCACAGCACGCAGGTAATTGTAACCATCGTGTTGCTTTCCTCCGTTTCTCAAACTTTTTTTCCTCTTCATGCCATTGGTGTGGTAAGCACTGCACGGCTCGCCTCCCCCGAATGCCTCGACCATGAGAGTGGATGTTTACCCAGAAAGCCCATTGTGTTTTTAGTGATGCATTCATGTTATACACCCGTTTGTAATGAAATACAGACGTGTTGTTTCGAAAGCGTAGATACCACGCACAACACACGCATGCTCTAACTGTTGCTGTCTTCTACCACCCGTTCGCAATGCTCCAAAAGCAATAGGAGTCAGACAAAAATATGGGCTTCCACATACTTATGTCAGTTCACAAAATGTTCCCCATTAAAATGAATCACAACAGGCATAGTTTAGCCCATATCTCCAGTCCTGGATTATTATAATATATAATTTATAATTATTATAAAAAACATAACAGGAACGGACATTTGACCTGCAGTCTCGATCCTTATTGGTATTCAGGGCACAGTATGAAGGCTGCTGTATCAAAGGCAAAGCGAGAGCGAGACATGGGGAGAGAAAGCTACCTGTGTGCCAAGTCCTGAAGGGACAGGCTGAATCACCAATAAGTGCATTAACATCAGCCCCAGGTCAATGTAGGACAAGGGCTCCCTGGCCTGGTGCATGTGGTCTGGAGGACTGCGAAGTTGGACAAAGTTGTAATCTCTAACCTGGAGCCTCAAAATAAACCACTGCCCCCATTCTCTCTCTCTCTCTCTCTCTCTCTCTCTCTCTCTCTCTCTCTCTCTCTCTCTCTCTCTCTCTCTCTCTCTCTCTCTCTCTCTCTCTCTCTCTCTCTCTCTCCACCATCATCTCTGCATCCTATAGTCTTATTGAATGCTTGTCAAATTGTCCAATGAATACAACACATCTTTGGAAAGTACTGGCCATCCCTGTATGACAACTTCAATATGTCTGCTCTGAGTCCAGCGCAGAGACGAGCTGTGGTAATAATTTGCCGTTTAGCCGTGTTGATGTTTTTCTAGTATTTCCCAGTCGGGAGAGGTAAAAGAGGGGGAAAAAAATAGGGAGGAGGAAAAGAGGCCCTCTCTTTCCCCTTGATCTCGGGGCTAATTTGGTCGAGCAGGTTGAGCGCTCAATTTTGCACTCAGTTGCTTTTTAAGGATAATCGCGGGACAGGAGTGTTTATGTTGCGGTAATATGGACTTAACTCTCCCAGCGCTCGGTGCATTTGAAATACGTGCCTCCCCCTATTGCTCCTCTCTCTCCCTCCACGGATATAAAAAAAAGAAAGAAAGACAAACCTAATGTAGAACAAAAGACGGAGGAAAGTCTAGCCAATTAACTGCTAATGAGACAAGCTTGTGAGGATATCCAAATCCTCAACGTGCTAACGTTTACGACCGCTCCCCCTACCATCCCACCCTTGTGTATTATGGCCTCCTATGAGGCAGCAAGGGCACTGGCGGGGCCTTCTCTGTGATTACTCACACATGGCCATGGGAGCAGGAGTGGAAGGAACGCCTTACTTATGGTTTATGTAAAAACACGGGACTGACATGCGGCCAGGGCTCCCCTCCATTTTTCTATTCCCCCTTCAAACCTTCCCTGAAGACCAGTTCCCGTAGAAAGGATCCAAAAGGAAACTCACTGGCTCACCATCCGCTCTCAATTTTCCCTAATGCAGTAAGGAGGTAGGGGGAAAGAGACATTTAATAACAGAAAAATAATATGCGGAGAGTAAAACCAGCCTTCCCAGTTGCCTTCGACATGCTTTCATCGGGGAGTGTTAGAAGTGGAAATAAAATATGTTTTTGTAATATGGATCTCTGGACAGCCTTGAGTGATCTGCTACTCTTTTCCAGTCTCATTTTCTGTGTGGGTAGGGAGGAAAGTGTGTGGACTCTCAGAGGGAGAATCCAGAACATAGCTGACCTCTAAGTGTGGCAGTAAACAGCGAGATAAAGTGAACAGCGCTCGGCCAGCGCCCGACCAGGCGACATCATTGCGTAATGTTTGGACGTAAAGTATGGAAATGGAGCGGTAGGATGCTCATGTCCCAAAGACAATTCTGATTACACATTTCATTACTAGTTATTTCTGGGCAATGTGTTCATAGAGCTGGTCCTGTACTTGATGATAACGTCAACTCATATAATGTTCAGCAAATGTCAATGATTGATGTGCCCTCTTCAAGATCACTTTCATTGTAATATTTTTGCTTAGAAAAACATACCCCCCCCCCCCCAATTTTTTTTTTAGAATGAAATGGAAAGAATTTAGAAGATCATCTATAGAGAGAACTATCCTGTGTTATACTAAATGTGCTTTTTGTTGGGGGGGTTGGGGGGGGGGGGGGGGCAGTGCATGTGTGCATGTTAACTAACAGCTACTGGACTTGGCTGGCTGGTAATAAGGTTCCAGTGCAAACATTTTCTCCCAGGGATTTCTATTATTAATTCTGTCTGAACACGTCCATAAATGAATAATGAAATAAATAATGAAAACGTTATTACTTTTGGCAGCTGGGTCATTTCACGTTTCCTGCTTCCCCTCCGCTTGTTTCCAACTAATTAGCTTTCCAAGGAGTTGTCCTCGTTCTCACAAAATGAATTTCATCGAGGAGGGGAGGCCCTAGAAAGTGCCTGTATACATCTGTAGGGAAAAACAACAGCATCAACAGTTTGACAGACACGCAGCACAAATCTCACCTCTGTTCTCTTGTTGGTTGCTCACCTCCAGAAGTGGTGGAATATGATCTTATCTGGCAAACAAGTGGAGTCCAAAGTAAGGCCATTTAGGTGGTAAAACCATGGGTGTGTGTACTCAATGTCCTGTAATACAGTAAACCGTGAACATGGACAATGTAGGCCTCTTGGAAGCAATCTGTGACAAGTCAGTTAGTTCTCTTCCTTTCCTGTCCCCAGGCAGCTCCCTCCCTTTAAGATCCCTGGCCTATGCCCTACTCTAGGCAGTTAAATGTTGCTTTGCTGGGAGAGAGGCTTGGCGATAAGTAGCCCTCATTTAATATGGGTCTTAGAGGGCAGTAAACCTGGAGCCTCAAAATAAACCACTGCCCCCATCCCTCTGGCATACTCTCTCTCTCTCTCTCTCTCTCTCTCTCTCTCTCTCTCTCTCTCTCTCTCTCTCTCTCTCTCTCTCTCTCTCTCTCCCTTGTTCTCTATCCTCTCTCTCTCTCTCTCTCTCTCTCTCTCTCTCTCTCTCTCTCTCTCTCTCTCTCTCTCTCTCTCTCTCTCTCTCTCTCTCTCTCTCTCTCCTCATTAGAGTCACTGCAAACTCTTTCAAACGGCTCCTTCCTTCACTCAGAGTTTTCCTCTTAATTAGTTAGCTTTGTAAGGTTAGATGTATGGACGGAGCAACTTTTGGGAGTGTTTGGCTGCCATCTGTGTGCATATGGCTCTAACTATGTACAGATGGTCTATGCTCAGAGACAGGTTGCTTCTTGGGGGAAAAAAACCCCACCAGAGACGGTTTTGGTTATTTTAACAAGATTTATGGCCGTTCTCACAGGTAACCATTTGAGCCGTAATGATGATTGTTAGTCAACCGTCACAAATGGATGATTGAGAGCAAACTAAAAGGAGGGTAAAGAAAGCGTGCATTTCCCTCTTTTACATATTCAATGACAAATCCATCGCCATGTGGGCATGTTTGTCAAAGGAGAAAATTGAATTGTACAATTGTACCATTTTCTACCCTGGCACACATATTGAACCAATTGCAGCTGCTTGAGAAAACCTTCCTTAATTTGGTTCGAATGCAATTAGCCACTCAGTGAACCAGGTAACTGAAGAAAAAGGTCAAGATTGGCAAATAATTGTTTGACAAGTCACAATGTGAAAAGCATAATCATATAAGACACCATTATTACTGTGACACGGTGATTTATGTTTTGTCCCCCTGCACAAAAAGTGTTGTTTGTGGAGCTGCAACAGAAACAACAGATTGTAAAACTATGGAATAGTTAACAGAAGTACAGTAGTCTATGAAATACTGTAAAATATAGTGGCACGTACTGTTTGTTTTTTGTCCTGTTTTTTTTTCTTCTAACGGTGACACAGGGATGACCTGCCATGTGGGATACTAATTCATGCAGACTTTTATCTCTCAGCGTACCTGCAAGGTTCGTCTTGCTGGTAGGAAACCTGGCAGTTGCAGATCAGTGGCTAATGCTTTTCTACTGGGAATTGGGATTGACCCTCATACAATTAAATATGGGTTGGCCAAAATGTTGTTGGCCTCTTGCCACATACTTTCTTTGGGTTTAGCAATGAGAGAAAGGTTAGGAGTCTCTGGAACGCCACTTCCTCCTCTATTAATAAATTTTTATTTATTTTATTTTACCGTTATTTTACCAGGTAAGTTGACTGAGAACACGTTCTCATTTGCAGCAACGACCTGGGGAATAGTTACAGGGGAGAGGAGGGGGATGAATGAGCCAATTATAAACTGGGGATTATTAGGTGACCATGATGGTTTGAGGGCCAGATTGGGAATTTAGCCAGGACACCGGGGTTAACACCCCTACTCTTACGATAAGTGCCATGGGATCTTTAATGACCTCAGAGAGTCAGGACACCCGTTTAACGTCCCATCCGAAAGACGGCACCCTACACAGGGCAGTGTCCCCAATCACTGCCCTGGGGCATTGGGATATTTTTCAGACCAGAGGAAAGAGTGCCTCCTACTGGCCCTCCAACACCACTTCCAGCATCATCTGGTCTCCCATCCAGGGACTGACCAGGACCAACCCTGCTTAGCTTCAGAAGCAAGCCAGCAGTGGTATGCAGGGTGGTATGCTGCTGGCATACCAAATCTGCTCTCTGAACTAGCCAATGGAATAAGCACGTTTTCTTTCTTCTCCAAACTGTCTGACGTATAACCTACATTAGACCAATTCACCAGTTTGGACCATTCCATGGACTTTTATCATAGCCTAATCTATTCTAAGTCTGTTGGACCAATGTCTCAAACTTGGCCTTCTTTAGCCAATACAGAAAGACCAGGAGAAACTCCAAACGCATAGGCATTGGCTTAATCTCCCACGGGCCACAATACCTTCCCCTTAACGCCTCGCAGTCGTGTGATTCGCTAAAATGAAATGATCACAAGTACTTTAGTCAGTAAGGTCACTCCCCATAGAATTCTATGGTCACTCCCACTAAGGCCAACGGTGAATCGTTGATGTACCAGGCTTATATGCGCTGTGCGCAATAGCCTGGGCTTGAGGTTAATGGTAGCCTACTGAACTGATTACCTCCCCCAAGATGAGAGGCCCAATCATGACAAGACGCTTCAGCTGTTGGCAGGGTGAAACACACAAGGCTTTTGTCTACTATCCCATAGGTTGAATAATTGCATTCACATGTCAGCCCATTAACATGTTCAGAGTCTCCTAATTGAACCAGTTAAAGCTAGACTTTCTTATACTTTTTTGGGAGTTAAGTGTGTTTTCACTATTTTGGTGGAAGATGAAACGGAGCAATATTTACCTCTGCTCAATTAGAAGCCCTCTTACACGAGGCAGAAGTAGTTCTTATGGAAGAGAGAAACAAAACTTCCTCTCCTACACTCATCCTGAGTGCGCATGAAAGAGAGTGAGTGCCGAGTGCGACGAGAGAGAAAAAGGTAGCATTTTGACAGCAGCATCACAGTTTTGCCAAACTTCGTTGAATAAAGGTGTATTATAACAATTATAATTTGCTGTGCCAACACCTTTTTCATGATGAAATGCAAGTGTGGGGGGTTGGGTGGCGGGCTGGGTTGAAAGTGGTGCTGCGGCTTGCAGTGTCAGCGATTATGGAGTCAGTTTTGAGAATGAATGTGTCATTTCATTAGATTTGTAACCGCATTATTCATTGTCATATATTAGCGGAGGTAGCAGGGCTGCTAGACTGCATGGTAGCAACCAGGGATGTTCATTTTAGCACAGCATTGTCATGATCAAAATGCAGTAGGTTACAATGAAAAAATATTTAATATTTCTGCTGAAATAATGGCATTTAGCAGTGATGAACTTTATCCATCTTCTAATTGGGATATGGTATTTAACACTCTTTCCGATAAAGCGAATGTAAAACTACATCTCTTGCAGTTGTGTAATAGTGTGACTATTTTCATACAGTAATTTAGCCCCAAAAATACTCAATGTTGGAGTAATGTTCTGTTGATCGCAGCAACCCACTCTCACGTTTGTCATTTTTCTTTTCAACCAAAATCTCCTGATCAGTGAAGTGACTCTTCTACGAAAACCTGAGAATGAAGCCAAAAGACCAGGGAAAAGATAGCTTTTGTTCAATTCGTTTTTTTCCCCCGAGGTTCTATTAGGAAATGGATCCCAGGTGTTCGATAAGCCTATAGTGGACATGACAGCCGTGCAATCAAGTGTATAAATTTAATTGCAGGCTCATTTTGTGCCGTTTATTAGCCATTTAAAGGCACATCGCTCCACTTGACCCCTGTTATTGCGAGGGAGAACAGCTGTTTGGCTCATTTTTAACTATTTGTTTCATTGCATAGTTTTACAAAAGTACATTTTAATGGCTGTAGTTAATACATGCTAACCACCTCTTGCAGGGAGGAGGAATTGTATATTTGACTATGCTATTTACAAGAAAAAAAGGTTATTTTCTGTTTTTTGGCATGTTTTGATTCTCGTATGGCACATTTTCTCTGAGAATGTAATTTAATACAACCCGCACCTACAATATTAGATGAGGTGTGTAGTGTACAACCAGGACCAATACTACACTGCTAAACACACAGGCCAATAAAATAGGCTCAAACAGTATCTGTCTGATATTTTCCATATATATAAAGTTCCCATAAGCCATACCATTTGTAACAGGAGATGTGATCTGGCTTTGTCCTCTGGCACTGATGAATACTGACAGCTATGGAAGGACATGTACTGAACACATATTGGCATTTTCCATGACAATAAGTAAAATCATGTTTGTACGAAAGACTGTAAGTTCATTATTGCTAATTAGCGGTAGTAGTAGTAATAGTAGTAGTAGTAGTAGTAATGATTGTGATGATGATAATACTGTATATGATAGAGAAGTATTTCCTTATACAGATGAAACACAATATCAAATCAAATGTTATTTGTCACATGCGCCGAATACAACAGGTGTAGACCTTACAGTGAAATGCTTTCTTACAAGCCCTTAACCAACAATGCTTTTAAGAAGTTTTAAGAAAAAAAAGTGTTTAGTAAATAAACGATAAGTAACGATTTTTTAAAATAAAAGTAACAAATATTTAAACAGCAGCTGTAAAATAACAATAGCGAGGCTATATACAAGGGGTCAATGCGCAAGGGCACCGGTTAGTCGAGGTAATTGAGGTAATATGTACATGTAGGTAGAGTTAAAGTGACTATGCAAAGATAATAAACAGAGAGTAGCAGCAGCGTAAAAGAGGCGTCTGAGTAGCCCTTTGATTAGCTGTTCAGGAGTCTCATGGCCTTTTGGACCTAGACTTGGCACTCCGGTACCACTTGCCGTGCGGTAGGAGAGAGAACAGTCCATGACTAGGGTGGCTGGAGTCTGACAATTTTTTAGGGCGTTCCTCTGACACCGCCTGGTAAAGAGGTCCTGGATGGTAGGAAGCTTGGCCCCAGTGATGTACTGGGCCGTACGCACTACTCTCTGTATTGCCTTGCGGTCGGAGGCCGAGCAGTTGCCATAACAGGCAGTGATGCACCCAGTCAGGATGCTCTCGTTGGTGCAGCTGTAGAATCTTTTGACGAACTGCGAACCCATGCCAAATCTTTTCAGTCTCCTGAGGGGGAATAGGATTTGTCGTGCCCTCTTCATGACTTACTATGTTTTCATGACTTAGTATGACATAGTATGTTTGGACCATGATAGTGTGTTGGTGATGTGGGCACCATGGAACTTGAAGCTCTCAACCTGCTCCACTGCAGCCCCGATGAGATTAGGGGCTCGGTCTTCCTTTTCCTGTAGTCAACAATCATCTCCTTTGTCTTGATCACGTTGCGGTAGATGTTGTTATCCTGGCACCACAAGGTGTTGGTGATCAGGCCTACCACTGTTGTGTCATCGGCAAACTTGATGATGGTGTTGGAGTCATGCCTGGCCATGCAGTCATGAGTGAACAGGGAGTACAGGAGTGGACTGAGCACGCACCCCTGAGGGGCCCCCATGTTGAGGATCAGCGTGGCGGATGTGTTGTTACCTACCCTTACCACCTGGGGTCGGCCCGTCAGGAAGTCCAGGATCCAGTTGTTGTGGGAGGTGTTTAATCCCAGAGTCCTTAGCTTAGTGATGACCTTTGAGGGCACTGTGGTGTTTAACGCAGAGCTGTAGTCAAAGAACAGCATTCTCACGTAGGTGTTCCTTTTGTCCAGGTGGGAAAGGGCAGTGTAGAGTGCAATAGATATTGCATCGTCTGTGGATCTGTTGGGGCGGTATGCAAATTGGAGTGGGTCTAGGGTTTATTTCCCACAGATTGATTTCCAAGCCACATTTCATACTTGGACAATAAAAAGCCATGATATGTTAGTGGTGAAAGAGCTGTGTGTTATGGGGTCCATCTTGGTCCCTGCCAATGCCACACCCACTGTATGAGGCCTGTGGACCTGCTGGCTTTTGTTGAAAACTCCCTCTCACGGCACCCCATTAATAAAAACCCAGAGAAGGCAGTGTTAATTGTTACCATGCACTAGGGCTCTGGCATTCCTATAAATCAACTAGCTAATTGCAACAAATTGTGGGCTGACATTAAGCTATGATTCTGAACGGGCAAATATTCATCAACATTGCAACTAGCCCATAAAACACTGAGCCGGCCATTTCCCAGGCCTCACATATATCTCCCATCTTACGCCCCATTATTTATGGATCTTGCTTGTCTTCAGCATTTTAAGTGCTTCGAGTGAGTGAATGAGATGCCAGGGTGTTTATTTATTTCCTGAGTTTAGCCCTGGCGCTGGCAATGTGACCAGTCACAGGCCTTGTCCTCCTTGTTACCCTGCGAGGGCAGTGTGCTGTAGTCGTTGCCCTATCGATTTCCCTTTCTGACTCGCCCTCAGGCATTGTTGCTATGCAAGCACGCAGGAACCACTAGCTACACCATGTGCACTTCTACTCTGTCCAATCATAGGTTGACAATGGCTTCACATTGGTTCACAACAATGGCAAAGGATTCAATGGTATTTAATATGGAATTGAAATAAACAAAGTTTTGCGTTTAGTTCTGAATGCCCATTAACCAACCGGCAATACAGTAGCCACAGCTGAGTTGTCGTCAAACAGTTCTATGTTGGATCACTTCACCTTTGATTTGATTCGATTTTTTCATATAGACTAGTAGTAACTTAGGCAGTTACCCCTCCATTCATTGGCAGGAGCCGTAACTGTCCAGTCAGTGTGGATGATCTATTCCGGTCAAATGCGTTAATACGAGCGGCTAAGGTTGTCATTGTCCCGCCCGCTCAGTTTGGCAGCTTGAGGAACACATATGTGTTGTAACAGCGGGTTAGTAGAGTCTCCCTCAGGTGTGCACCAGGAGCTAAAGATGTCTCGGCAAAGGTCAGCTACTGATTTGTTATGTGAGCGTACACGGGGAATGTTGATGTGCATTGATCAATCCGACATCCCAACATGCACATAAATCAGTGGTGTGTATTAGGAGAGCCCCCCCCCACCCGTACACACTGTCTCTCCTCTGTTTTGATCCCCCCTTCTCCTCCTCCTCAACTGTTGAGATCCTAGCCAGCTGATAGATCACAATAGCTGGCAAAGCCGTTTGATGTAGGAAAGGGAAAATGGGGGGGAGAAAAAAATCCCTTTTGACCCTCTTTAGCGTTAATGGCTTATTACCATGTTCTCTGATTCCGCTGGTTGTGTTCAAGGATCTTCTGGGCGGTGGGAAAAGGTCAGCTGCTTTTAGTTGTGCTCCGCTAGAATAGTAATACTGTCCTTATTTAAATCATCTGATCCAGCTCTTATTAAATTGCTGGCCTGGCGCTCTAATTTAATAGTGTTGCAGCCCAGGCGAGGGCCACAGCTGCAGTCAGCAGTGAATTAGGTGCTTCGGAGGCAAAGTTCAAGCAGGAGCCCCTGTTTTTGGGGATGCATCTTTCCCACCAAATTAGCAGTCGGTGGCAGTGCGCAATTAATTTTGCGCCAACCAGGAGAAGCTTGTCATTTAATGAGGTGCTTCTTTCCCCCTTACCCATACCTCTCTCTCACTACCTCCCTTATTCCCTGCCTCCTTTACTTTCCCATCCCCTCTCCTCCTGCCTATCTCTCACTACCGCCCTTATTCCAGTTCCTTTCCCTCTCCTCTTGCCTGTCCCCCCCCACCACCACCGTCCACTCCACTTTACACAAACAGAGGGAATTGATCCATTAAGTACGGGGCTATTAATGTTGTTTAATGTATGTCTGCTGGTTAAATGGAGGCACTCTCCGAGTTGTAGCGGAACTCCAGTGTTTGAGAGCCCCCGGTGGGTTGGCCAGTGTGAGTAGAGATGAGCCCAGTTCTATGATTTCACCCAATCAATACACACAGCTCTTTTACATGGCTGACTTAGAGAAAGACGTTTGGCAGACAGTCGGGTTATGTGTGTGTGTGTGTGTGTGTGTGTGTGTGTGTGTGTGTGTGTGTGTGTGTGTGTGTGTGTGTGTGTGTGTGTGCGTGTGTGTGTGTGTGTGCACGTGATCGGCAGACGTTAAATGTGTGCTATAATGTATGTCTGTTTTTATAGGATCTAAAATAAAAAGGCAATAAACAGGTAAAGGACCCATGTTGGAAATACATTGTGGAAGGTCTCTGAGCAAAAATATACCATATATTATTTATCTCCCATACAGTGTTGAGTTACTGTTTGTTACAGCTTTCACTGTGTTTTTATTGAAATTTCAACGCTTTAATAGGTGGTTTGAAAACCTTCGATAGCCTGTCAGTTGTTCTGATTGGCTGGTCTCTGCTCAACTGGACAACTGTCATTACCTCCACCCCCCCCCCCCCCTCTTTGCTGTAATAGCAATCCAATATAGATCCCTACACACTGATCCAAGGTCAGATTCTCCCTTTACCTCTCAATTGTGACAGGTAGGTAATTGGGAAGGGTGAGCTGATCTCAGATCAGTGCTGGAGCCCGTCTTTAGTCTCTACCCTGTTCCCTCCCTGTGCCCTGGGCCTATTGACAGGTAATGGGGCCTGGTCATGTGGTCCAGTGGGCCATAAATAAGAGCAGGGGCTCTCTATCAGTGCTGACAGAGTACAGGGTCCTTTTGCCTGGCCCTCCGCCCGCTCATTCCCCCCCCACCCCCCATCCTAATAGACTGCACTGACACCAGTCAGCATTGTTGTTCTCAGATTTATGTGACCTTGATTCAGTCTGCGCAGTGATTTGTTTATTGGCACTTATTTTGATGCATCTGGAAGTGAGTGTTAAAAGCCAGGCGACAGACAGGGAGGGAGAGGAAGAGAAAGAGGGGGAAAGAGAGAGAGAGGGGGAGAGAGAGAGAGATGGGGGAGAGAGAGAGCGAGGGAGAGATGGATAGATGGGGAGAGAGACCTCTGGGTACAGATTACACACTACATCATTCACAAAGCTTTGTTACTGATGCGTTTTTTCCCCCTTCTTTAAATTGGCTTGCGCGGACCCCCCCCTGCGCCTTGACAAACACATCGCAAATACACACAGACAACATATTGTATTGTGTCCTGTGCAGTAGGAGTCTGAGGGGCCTTCGGAGACACTGCTGTGTAAGGATAGGAGGCATGGTGAGGTGGTGTATTGATGGAGCTGTGTGTCTGTTATGCTGATATACAGTGTGGGGATCAATAGAGAGAACCACTTTTCTTCTGGCTGTTGGCGAAATAGTGGCATTGACGACTGCTTGACGTAGAGGCATGAGGGACTCCAGAAGGATTAGTAATACGGGGGAATGTAAAACACATGTACCATGTGAACTTGTAATATGACTTGTAACATGCAAGGACTGAAGGGGGGGAAGAGTTTGGCTGACACACTGGATATAACGAGCCATGAGTTTGAGCAATGATGGGGAAGGGTTTGGCTGCGGCGCAGGCAGGCAGGATGACACAGGGCCAGAGCCTGAGGCGGCCAGAGAGGCTGGAGAGCCCAGCTGTCACCTCACTCATCCCCCTTCTCTGGGGGCAACTGTCAATCACCAGCCCCTCATATCGCTCACTCATTGATGCTAATTGCTATTGTCAACCCCAGAGACCCAGAGGATGCTAATGCTAGCTCCAGTGCCCTTTTTGTCGGGAGAATTTGTGTGCCTCCAAACACGAGATGAAAAACAGTCATCCTGAGGATGGAATCAAAGGTGATTATGGTAGTGCATTAATGAGGCATTACCGATATGAAAGGCATGATCACAAAAGTCCCTAAATGGCCATGTTCAAGCCCTCCGTGCAAAGTCACTAAGAAGGGAATGGAATGCATGTGTGTTGAGGGGAAGAGTGGAATCACACGCGGAGCAATAGACCTAATGAGATGGATGTTCTTCAAAAGACGGGTAACTGGGTTATTAATTGCCTGCCGTCCCGTCCCACAGATAATGATGGGATGTATCCCCGTGAATTTGCACAGAATAGATTTACTTTGGACAGATTATTTATTGTGCTCCCTGTCGTCGGTCGGGTGGTGTGTTTGGAATAGTGAATGGGGCTGTGGGGACGGGGGGTAAATAGCCCTCAAGTGGGATACTGTGAGCTCCTGTTCAGTTTATCAATTACAGAATGCAAGCAACACTGAGGAAACAAACAGCACGGCAGTTCTTGTTTTCATTTGGAGTTAGTTGAGGTCGTAACTTTTCTGACCATGTCCGTATAACTTGCTGCATAACAAACAATGCCCACAGGTCTGTAGTTTTGTGTTCCTCGAGACATGCGTCTAGGCAATTACTGATCAAATAATCCATCAGGATGTCACTCCTGGTATACGTCCTGCTATTACACAGCGCGTCAGCTGCCTTTCAGCAACACGTCAAATTGAACAGAATTGCGACGGTAAAGACGAGCATTCTCTCCGCACGTAAAGCCTGCTGGCTGAAATAATCAGACGCCATGCGCGGTAGAAAGAGACGCCCAACAGCACACGATGGCCGGTGATGGATATGCAGTCCAGTCTGCACACTCCAGCCTGCCCGTGTTCTCTTCCTTCATTTGTAGAAGTACGGAGGGACAGCATTATCATAAGATAACAGTGTGCACCCTCCTTCTTCATCGCCACTCACAGCCCATAAATCAGGCCACTGGTGTCATGGCGGCTGGAGGCGTGGTAGCCGTGGCGACGCGGAGGATCCCGGCGTGGGTGTGAAATCACTTGACCCCCGGCATTAACCTTTCTGGAGTGAATGGCCGCTCTTCTCTCGGCGGCCGGGAACAAAAGAGGCCTGGTATTGATTAAACTCCACCGCTCGCACTTGATATTAAACACTGGCTTAGGCGCCTGTGTTCCCTACCACCCCCCCCCCCCCCCCCCCTCTCTTTCTCTCTCTTTCAGTCACTCTCTCTTTCTCTCAAAACACACACACTCGGACACCCCCTGACCAGGCTGGAGCGTAGTGCAGAGGTAGCGAGGGTCACAGGGAGAGACCCTGAGAGGGTAAAGGTTCAGGTCCCTGGCGGTGTCAGTGTTTTGTCATCTGGAGCGGTGTTTACCTTCTCTCTCCTCCATGTTCTCCTCCCTCCATCTCCTCTCCCTCCTACCGATCGATACGCGCAGCCTGCCCGTGATGCTCTATGAGGGTGTGAGTGTGTCTGAGGCCACGGGCGTTGACCCAGCTAAAGGCTAGGGAGGTGTAGTCTCTTCCCCTGTATCCCCCATCCCGTTATCAAGTCTATACTGTTGCCTTGGCTTAACATCAAGTTGCTCTTCTAAAACCTCTCTTGGGTATTCTACACATTTAGAAATCAAGGACTTGGACCACGTGTCAACGTTAGTGAAAGCATTACAGCCAATTGTGTTTTTTTTTTAAAGAGATTGACACTCATAACAAGGATTTGGTTAGGGAGAGCAGTAGCCTGTACTCTCTGCTAAAGGACTAAAATATGACCAAAGTTCTTGAAATGAGCACACTGTGTGCTAGCATGGAGTACGGTCTTTGGATAGCTTTTTTAGGGAGTACTCCTCATCTAGTGTTTTAGTGTTTTTAAAATTGAGCACCGTTGAAACACTTTTCATTTGAAGTGTCCAATTAATAACACCCAAAAAATGGTAAGAGAATAAAATGAGGTGGCCTACTTCTAAGGACCATACACAAGCTCCCATTTTGAATTCAATTACACGGGAATTGTTATGCCATATTACTGTAAAATATATTCTAGGAATTACAGAACAAAACTGTCTAACCTCCTCATTAGAATATTTATACCTTTAATAAATGTATGTGACATTTACTTAGCTCTAGCAAACTGCAAACAAACAACACTCAAATGTTTTTTGGATCATGAAATTATTATATAATATGACTTAATGCAATTTTATGAGAAAATTCATTAATGACGTTTTTCTAAAATGCATTTTATCACTCCTATTGTGACTATTGTGACAAAAATGTGATCGCAAATAACTACAAAAAACAAGCATGATTTACCGTCTACTACAAAGCTCTTGTTAAGGTGTCATGACACACGCTGTGAATCATTTGTTGCCCTTTTAAATCTCCAACATACTCACTTTCACCAGCAATCCACTGTCTGAAGCAAAGTTATGCATTTTAAATATGTTAAGTAAAATCCATTCATTTCTTAATTTCCCTATAAGCCAACTCCATTGCTCTTACAGGTAGTACAGCTAAAAGCTGCCCTTTTGTAATGCATGGAGCAGTGTATGGGTGTTTGAAGGTGGATGTACCTGTGTTCATCTGTACACCTGACCTCTGTCACATGACTGTTGCGTTAGGCTACACAGGGAACACCAGCGTTGGCTTCGAGGAAGGGGCCATCTTGCTTAGGCCTAATTGTCATTCCTTCAAGAGGGAAGGAGAGGGGGGGGGGGCTGTCCTTGTCACGTCTCGGCAGCCCAGTAAATAGAGCGTGCGATTGTACCCCCCTTTCTGACAGACGAATAGCCCTTCCGTCCGTTGCTCCTTCCCTCCCTCACCTCATCGTCCTCCCCCTCAATTCCATTCCAGCTTTCTTTGCCTCCCTTATTTATCTCTTCTCTGTCATGTTCTTCACACGAGTAGAAAATAATAAATTACTGCGCCCAGTGATGATTTATGATATTACTGACATAATTAATGATGCACATCAATTTCCCGGCTTAATTGAAGGGGGCTGCAGAGCTATCCTGGCACTATGAAAGGCTACAGCCCAGAGAATATAAAAGCATGTCCCCCAGGTTCCTCCTTCCCTCTCTTTCTCCTTCTCTCCCTTTCTCCTTCTCTCTCCTTTCTTACATGATGCTGGACTGACGTTGTGTGCGTGTGTGTGGCTCGCTCAGTAAGATCCATAATCCCTGTCATTGGGCTGTAAATCACACTAAAGAGTCGGACACTTGTTTTGTCATGTAAATATGCATGCATACATATTTTTTTGTCTGGGCATCCATGTGTGCAGGCCTGCTACATAATGTGCCTGTGAGTGTGTGTAGGTAGGTATACAGCGATATATGATTCATGAAGATGTGTGTGAGGCATATGTAATTCCTGCTCTAGCCCCAAGACTATAGATAACAAAGTAAAACATTAATATTTGATTGGAGGGAGAAGGTATAGGGTCTATGCTATGCACTGCATTTTAAACAGTCAACTCATTAAGCTGTGTACGCCTGGGTTAAAAAGTATTTTTTTTAAATCCCATCAGAAGGGATGTTATCAGGAATACTTATAGAAAAAAGGATACGATTTTGTACTACTATTTTGAAGAATAATTTGTAATACTATGCACATTCACAATCCACACTTTGTGAATTGTCATATGTGATACATACAATGTTTTGACAAAATAC
The DNA here is from genome assembly GCF_045679555.1 of Salvelinus alpinus. Lineage (NCBI taxonomy): Eukaryota > Metazoa > Chordata > Actinopteri > Salmoniformes > Salmonidae > Salvelinus > Salvelinus alpinus. The sequence continues at coordinate 49,667,954 of NC_092104.1, read as the reverse complement.
TTTTCCCCCCTTCAGAAATGCAAAGTAATATATCATTTATGATATAAGCCTATATTGAGAGGCAGTGCATAACCGACCAAATTATCATATCTCTAGTTAAAGGTCTGTTTTACTCTAGACTCGATAAAGACAAAATATATTATTCATGAAATACAGTATATGGCTTCATGTAGTACCTACAGTATATTACCATCGTTATCAAAATTATAAGTGAAGGTAATTTACAAAAAGTTTTTTCCCCTGTCTAGACAGTGATTTTTTCCCCCTGGCTAGGCGATGATCTAGGAGTTTATTAGAAAATCTGCAAATCTCAACATTTATCAATCAGCTCCAAAAAACATATTTGTGGACCTTCAATCTTACCTGGGCAGATACACTTTGTTACACACCAGACACAATAGTTAAAAATTAAGATAAGACTCAATTGGGTCAAATACATAGTGTGTGTGTGTGTGTGTGTGTGTGTGTGTGTGTGTGTGTGTGTGTGTGTGTGTGTGTGTGTGTGTGTGTGTGTGTGTGTGTGTGTGTGTGTGTGTGTGTGTGTGTGTGTGTGTGTGCGCGTGCGTGCGTGCGTGCGTGTGCGTGCGTGTGCGTGTGTGTGAAAGATAGAGAAAGATGGAGAAAGAGTAAAGGAGAGAATGAAAGAGAGAGAGAGCTCCGACCTCAAGCGCCACAGACTCCATTTGAGCGTTTCACGCTGGCTTCACACAGCTTCCCATTTGACGTGTGATCAGGTAGTTCAGACCGACTGACTGTGTCAACACACAGAATGTGGAGGGGGTGGACTGGATTAGTCTCCATAGCAACGGCAAAGTATCCCTGTTTGTAGACAGACACATTCTGCTACATGTGAAAGTGATTGACAGGCCCATTCCTGTGCAGCTGACCCATTGAAATGAGCGAGTAAGCGTTATTATATGCAGCTGCATTGAGGGGGTCTCCATACTTTTAAAGTGCTCTTGTAAGTGCTTCTCTGGCATTTGCATAAGAAACATGGAATGCTTTTTAGAGAGGTGGGGGTTGTTACGTGGTGCCTTCATATCTTTAGCTTGATGGCTTCTTTGTGATCAAGGGGAGGGGAGGTTGCCAGAGGACAGAAGAACTTAATTTCCAAAGCCCTAAAGATGAGAAAGGAGTGGGGGTATAAGTTCACCATGCAGTCTCATGCAGGCAGGCATTAGTACACTGTGTGTGTGGGTATGTGTGTGTGTGTTTATTTTCTGCAAGTAAAGAAGGAGAGACATTTAAAAATGGAGGAAAAGTGTACGGTTTGGCTCTATGGGACAATGGACCCAGTTAATCTTATATCAGTAATAGTTAAGGTACAGTTTACTTCTGACAAGTGCACGTTGGATAAGTGAAAATGTTGGTTAAATATACCCTTTTTTAGTGGGGTTGGTAGGGATTTAAATAAAGGGCTTCCCTAACTCTGGGCAAGGTAGACTGAGCTTATTCCCAGGACGACAGTAGTTCCACGGCTAATGAGAGTTTAGTAGGCTAGAGTTTTCATCAGGCCCCTCTTTCAGACACACGCATGTCACACTGCAATGGGTGATTTAACCATCGAAGGGCTGTGACACTGATGGGTTTGTGTGTGTGTGTGTGTGTGTGTGTGTGTGTGTGTGTGTGTGTGTGTGTGTGTGTGTGTGTGTGTGTGTGTGTGTGTGTGTGTGTGTGTGTGTGTGTGTGTGTGTGTGTGTGTGTGTGTGTGTGTGTGTGTGTGTGTGTGTGTGCGTGCGTGCGTGCGTGTGTTGTGTGTGCATGTGTCCATTATCTCACTAATCATTGACACCTCTCACAATAAGTTTACATTATATTTGTTCATAAATACTATACTGTACTCTTACAATACTGCACACTGCACAATGCAACAGTTTAGCTGTGAGCACATGTTTTAGTAAAATCACAACATGCAATATTATAAAATTTTCCTTATTATGACACATAATTCATGTAGCAATTGATCATTTGGAAGAACACAATAGCTCATTATAGTACCCTTCTGTACCTAATTCTACCCATTTGCTTTGATCAGTTTTGTGGTTATTTCTCGTTCAATAGTTAACGCCGTAAGCACTAGGGGGCAGCAATGTTACACAGAATGATTCCTGCCTTCTGAGGCAGTCATCATTGGAAGGAGAAAAATGTGGTCCATTTTTTGTTGGCAGCCCTTGTTTAAAAATTAGTATTAAGTAACAATAATACAATTCCATCTAACGCCTTGAAAATATGTCTTTCTCCGTATTACCCGTAGCAATATATATATCTCATTTTTTTTTTGCAAAAACAATCAAGGCCTTATCAAATAAACAATTTCCTAGTGTGATAAATTGAGGAATGAAGAGGAGCCGTGTTCACTGTAAGCAAGGCGTGCTATTGAAAATGCCAGCCGGTAAACGTTTCTCTTGTTTTAGGTTTACACTAAGCGACAACATTCTGCTGGTAAATGTTGCTAAATAGCAGTCTATTCCATTTGTAAAGGACAACTTTACCTGATAGGTAAGTTTTATGTTATTGGTCCTATAAAATATTTAAATTGGAGACAATAATCATGAGTTGTTTTAAAAAAATATTGTGTTTTGAATAATCTGTAGGCTAGTTTAGCCACTCTCTTTTCTATGTATTACTCACACAAAGTAGCCTACCTACGTAGGAAATAGATCATCCCAGGTTCACCTGCTTCATCTGATTTTTCTTTGTCTTCCACAAAAGGCTATTTTATTAATTGCTTGCATATGCAGGAGGTCTAATTCTCAGTGTACATATATCATATTAAGAGACAGTTAAAATACAGTTGCCAACGCTTACTATTTAAGATTATTGTAAAGTTGCTGGGAGGGGGGGTCAAGTTCAAATTGAAACTCAGATTACATTTAACAAGTTTAACACTTTATTAATAACAGACATACTATTAATGTAAATTAGTATTTCATTATTTGTAAAAATGCACACGCTTTTGTAAGCATTTATAAGCATTACAATTTGAGCTTTTATAACTTTATAAACATTTATGATGGCTTATTCATGAAAGTTATTATAAAGTGCACCGTGTTTGTAGGCTAATACATATTATATTGTTATTCAAAGTTATACTAAATTAATGAAGGTGAAGATTAGTTTACGTTGCACATGAAATCACATTACATTTATCCTAATGCAGTTTAGATTCTTTCTTTGCAGAAAAAAAGGCGTCTTTTCCCCTGCAGACAAAAACGTCTGTGTTTGTATAAATAATTATCAACAGTGCAATATAAAGATATAGACTATATTACATTGAATAGCATGCAAAGTTATTATTTTGACTCATTACCAGCAGTTCAAGGACATGCGCTTAATTTATTTATTCACATTAATTGCAATACTAGTCCAAAGTTAGCCTATAACTCAGTTTTATGGCATTGAGTAGAGCCCCTACTTTCAATTGACCCGAGTTACTGTTTAAATGTTGGTTTTGAATTCATTTAGTGTTTTCTACTCATTCTTTGTTTTCCTAAATCGGAAGCAGACTGGATAAAGGTTGTATAGGATTGTGTAGCATAACAAAGCAGTTCTTTAGCGTGAGGAAAAAATAAATGTGTGGCCAAAGACAGAGCAGTGTCTGCTCATGTCTTTATCTCAACACACATCCCAATGGAAAGCCTCATGTCAGTGTCCTGTCGTTACCAAGGCGTTGTCAAGCCAACGTCATCTAAAGGCGACATGCGTCATCTGTCTTTGACTAGGCAAGTTCCCCCCTTTTCTCTTTTTTAATTCCCTACCACACATACATACATACACGCACGCACGCACGCGCGCACGCACGCAGACACACACACACACACACACACACACACACACACACACACACACACACACACACACACACACACACACACACACACACACACACACACACACACCACCTCCTGAGTAATTGTTGTGTTCTGGGTCTGGTCAGCATGTTGTCACCTGTATCCCATTAAGAACATTCTCGCCTCAGCACTCGTACCAACACCTCTCAACCCCATCAGCCTCCCTAATACTGCCCCCACCATCAGACATACACCCCTTCTGGGCCTTTGCTCAAATTTCTCCACCCTTACCCCACCCTGAGCTGTCTTTTCATTGGCTTTTACAATTTGGTCACTAACAATGGTAGTAAAGGAGAGCAAGGAGTGGGAGCTGCTCTTATTATGTGGTAAAAATGGCGGAAATATTATAGGAGTGGCTCTGTGAGGTTTTGTCGCAGTTAGAGCCTGGGGTGAAGGGGGCAGACCACACCCACACCGGTTGTGGTCTAAGCCTGGTTGGCTTACGGAGAAGAGGAGGCTGGGATCCATGCTGCGTCCAGGCCCCAGGTATAGGGCCTCAGGGGATGGGTGGCCCTGGGTTTAACCTGTGGCTAGGCCCTAGGATGGCTTTGTATATAGGCCCCTGCATTGTGCTGGCACCGTTCTAAGTATCCACAGTGGATATGTAACAGGAGAGATCTGAAGGAGGTTTGTACAGAAGAAATACAGGATCCTAAGACGTAGGCTATCCTTGCAATTTGACAAACAATGAAGTGAAGAAATGTTTCAAGAGCACTTTGGATTCAGAATTTCTCGTGTATTATTGCTGTACATTGTAAATGATACATTATAACCGTGTGAGTTGAGGACTCTTTGAAGTGCTGTAGTCATTGTACTACTGTCGTACAGAAACAGGATTTCTCTACTATAATTTTTCAGTCTTTAGGATTTATGTAAATTTCTACCACAAAACATTACATACTGTAGGATGCAGGGGATGGAATATGGCCATCTGCTATGACATCTCTCTCTCTCTCTCTCTCTCTCTCTCTCTCTCTCTCTCTCTCTCTCTCTCTCTCTCTCTCTCTCTCTCACTCTCGCTCTGCCCCTCTCTCTCTCTCTCTCTCTCTCTCTCTCTCTCTCTCTCTCTCTCTCTCTCTCTCTCTCTGCCTCTCTATGTCTCTCTCGCTCTCTCTCTCTCTCTGCCTCTCTCTTTCTCTCTATGCGTGTTAGAGAGCGTGAGCGTGTCATTGTTCAGTGTCCCCCATCATCTGGCTGTGACACCGGCACTGTGGGACATGGCAGCTCCCTTAGAAACGACGGCGACTCAAATCATCTACATGGCGTAACCTTACGCCTTCCTTTGTCCACACCTCCGCCAAGATTCATTTGTGTCACCCCAGCAGGTCTGACCGGCGAACAATTCCCTGGCCGAGTAGGAGGGAAATACATTTCACTGATTAAAGATATCTGGTGCCTGCTCTCCATGCTGTCAGCAGACTGGTAGCAGGGCTCTTTCCTCCCGCTCTCTCCCCTCCCCTCTCGCCCTATTCCTCTCTCACCCCATGCTCATCCCGAAATTCTCTTTCTCTCCGGTTGGAACATTCCGGTTGATTTTGATAATTTTTGGTATTATGCGCCTGTCTGTTGATACGTCTTTTTTATCACCACCTTTTAAAAATATGCCAGTTGAATATTGTGTGCGCAAATATTTCTTATTGTGAATATTTTGCAAGATCTAGTGACTATCACAGGTCTTACATTGGGCCAAACAAATACATTTTCATAGTGTGGTCAACCCTGCTAAGCAGAGTGATCATTTAATTCCCCTGCATAGGAACAGCTGCTTCGGCCAACGTAAATATCAGGCTGATGCCCTTACTCTCATCTCACTATACTGTCCACCCTACCTGATAACAGTAGACCGGTGAAGTCATTTCCCCCGTAACTCTGGGCAACTTTCAACCTGTCAGCACAAACAGAAAGTTTCATTTTTCCTCCATTGACAGTGTTTGTGACATCTCTGTCTGTCTGGTGAGGTGCTTCTCAAATGTGTTGTCAGATCGGTGGAGAGAGAGCGAGAGAGAGCGAGAGAGAGCGAGAGAGAGCGAGAGAGCGAGGGAGAGAGACAGAGAGAGACAGAGAGAGAGAGAGAGAGAGACAGAGAGACAGAGAGAGAGAGAGAGAGAGAGAGAGAGAGAGAGAGAGAGAGAGAGAGAGAGAGAGAGAGAGAGAGAGAGAGAGAGAGAGAGAGAGAGAGAGAGAGAGAGAGAGAGAGAGAGAGAGAGAGAGAGAGAGAGAGAGAGAGAGAGAGAGAGAGAGAGAGAGAGAGAGAGAGAGAGAGAGAGAGAGAGAGAGAGAGGGGGAGAGAGAGATCATAATCCTACTGGAAACATGGTGTCGTGGAGACATAGATACTCAGTGTCCCTCGGGCTATAGGGAAAGCTTACTACCATCAATCAAACATAAAAATGTTAAACGGGGCCGAGACTCAGGTGGAATCATAATTTGGCATAAGCAGGACTTGGCACTGAATGAAATGAAAAAAGGTACCAGTCACATTTGGCTAAAACTTAACAAAGGTACAATCTATTGTGACAATGATGTGTACATATGTGCAGCTTATGCTCCTCCTTCAGATTCACCATATTATGATGATCAGTTTTTTGACAATCTCCATACAGAAATCATTACATTTCAGGCAGAGGGTAAAGTGCTTCTTTGTGGAGATTTCAATGCAAGAACAGGTTCTGAGCCTGACTACACTGATGCGGGAGGTAACCACCACATATTTGGTCACCCCTCCTTGTACAGCAGCCCTATTATAAATAATAGAAACAGTCCTGACCAAATACTGAACAAAAATGGGAAGGAGTTAGTGCATCTCTGTCGAGCCTTAGGCCTGTACATGCTTAATGGTAGAATCAGAGGGGACTCTTTAGGTCAGTTTACTTACTGCTCAGCTCTTGGGACAAGTGTAGTCGATTATGCCATCACGGACATTGACCCCTCCTCCATTAGTGCATTCACTGTCAGACCACAGACACCATTGTCAGATCACAGTCAGATCAACGTGTTCTTGAAGAAATTAACCGGCAATATTCATTCAAAAAAACTGCCCAATAAACTCTTCAACATAAACCAATCATACAGATGGGCTCCAAACAGTGCAGAGGGATTCATTGAAACATTGAACTCAAAAGAAATGATGAACTCTATACAGTTTTTCAATAACTCACAATACCAAAACAATAAAGATGGTGTCAATTCGGCTACTCTAAACATCAACTGCATATTCCAAAAAGCAGCATCGAAAGCAAATTTGAGAAAACCAAAGAAATGCAACATCAGAAACAAAAAACAAAATGTTTCTGACAAATGGTTTGATAATGAATGTAAAACAATTAGAAAACACCTAAGACAAATGTCAAACAAAAAACATAAGCAGCAAAACAACCCAGAGCTACGATATGAATACTTTGAAACTCTGAAACAGTATAAACATACACTGAAACGCAAGAAACTGAATTATACCAACAAGACACTTGATGAAATTGAAAACGCAATTGACCAAAATCAGTTCTGGGACATGTGGAACAATTTAAGCACAACAAAGCCACAAGAATTAGCCATACAAGATGTAGGAATTTGGAAAACTTATTTTGATAATCTATACAAAAACATCCCACAAAAAGACTTAAAACAGAACCAATTAGAAATTAAAGAAAAATTGAAAATCCTTGAATCAGTCATTAAAAATAACCAAAATCCATTAGATTACCCAATAACCCAACAAGAACTAAATGAAAAGCTCAAATCTATTAAATCAAAGAAGGCTTGTGGTCTAGACAACATCAGAAATGAAATGCTGAAAAACAGCACACCTGAGTTGCAAAATGCTGTGCTTAAATTGTTCAACATGGTTTTAACTTCTGGCTGCTTCCCTGATGTCTGGAACCAGGGGCTCATCTCCCCTATCCACAAAAGTGGAGACAAATCAGACCCCAATAATTACAGGGGAATTTGTGTAAACAGTAACTTGGGAAAGGTTTTCTGTAGCATTTTGAATTCAAGAATCCAAACCTTTCTTCAAGAAAAAAATGTAATAACTAAATGTCAAATTGGCTTTCTCCCTAACCATCGCACTACTGACCATATATACACCTTACACACACTAATTAATAAACACGTCCACCAAAAAAAAGAGGGCAAAATCTTTGCTTGCTTTATTGACTTTAAAAAAGCATTTGATTCTATTTGGCACGAAGGGCTATTCTACAAAATTCTACAAAGTGGGCTTGGTGGTAAGGTGTATGACTTAATAAAATGTATGTACACAGAAAATAAGTGTGCAATAAAAATCAAAAACCAAAGAACAGAATTCTTTTCACAATGTTGAGGTGTGAGACAAGGCTGTAGTTTGAGTCCAAATCTTTTCAACATTTATATCAATGAATTAGCAGACATGTTGGACCATTCTCCAGCCCCAGGACTCACACTATTTGACACAGAGGTGAAATACCTGCTATATGCTGATGACTTGGTACTTCTATCACCAACCAAAGAAGGTCTTCAACAGAACATTAATATTCTAGAGCAATATTGCCATAATTGGGCCCTGGCAGTAAATTTCCCAAAAACTAAAATCATGATTTTCCAAAAACAAAACAGATGTCAGAAACACAAATATAAATTCACCCTGAACAACACCATAATTGAACACACAAAAAATTACACCTACCTTGGTCTGACCATATCTGCATCGGGAAACTTTAATATGGCAGTGAATGCACTCAAAGAAAAAGCCCGCAGAGCATTGTATGCAATAAAAATGAAATTATTCAAAATCAACATCCCAATTAGAATTTGGACCAAAATATTTGACAGTGTAATCCTACCAATAGCTCTTTACGGAAGTGAGGTTTGGGGGCCACTCAATAAACTGGACTTTAAAATGTGGGACAAACATCCAATTGAAACCCTACATGCAGAATTCTGTCGGAAAATCCTACAAGTCCAGAGAAATACACCAACTAATGCATGTAGGGCAGAATTGGGCCGCTTTCCAGTAATAATGAAAATACAGAAAAGATCATTAAAATTTTGGCTACATCTAAATTCAAGTCCAAATTCGAGTCTGCAATTTAAAGCACTTCAAACCCAAGAACTGAGCCCAGAAACGAGCCCTCTCAGTCAGCTGGTGTTGGACCTAACCAACCAAGCTGACACCGGCACTGCTTCAAAAGAAAGAATTCCAATAAACAAAATCATGAACCAATCAAAGGACTCATATTTACAACATTGGAAAAACGAAACAAAATCCCAAAGCCGACTAAATTGCTATCTGACCCTAAACAGAGAATATGAATTGGCTGAATATCTCTACTCTGTCAGAGATTCGAAGCAGAGACAGATCCTTACCAAGTACAGGCTGAGTGACCACCGATTGGCAATAGAAACCGGCAGACATAAAAAGACATGGCTACCCAAAGAGGAGCGTGTATGTGGTCACTGCACGACAGGGGAGGTAGAAACAGAGATGCACTTTCTCCTTTACTGTGATAAATATTCCTCACCAAGAGATTCATTATTCACAGAAATGACTACATTTATTCCAAATTTTAACTTATTAAACCCAGAGGAAAAACTAAAAATACTCATGGGCGAAGGAGCAATGGCTCCTCTTGCAGCCAAATATGTATTTGCCTGCCATAGCCTGAGGGACACTGAATAATAACATCTGCATAGTAAGCAGTAACTTACTTATTATGACTGTTATTGTTATTACTGTTATTGTTATTAGTATTATTATTGTTGTTTATCATTCCAAATAGTAATGGTATGGGTGGTAATGGTAATGATAGCAGTTTAATGATAGTGGTGGTGGTAGTGGTGCATTACACCATACATTACATTCGACTATTGACTGTTACCATTTTATTGTTACTATTTTTTATATTTAATTTTGTATTATTATTTACTGCCATTCTATATTATTATTTGTCATTGTTTTAATTGTATTACAATGTATATTGTATACATTGTTGCTTTGGCAATATTGACACAATGTTTTTCATGCCAATAAAGCAGCTTGAATTTGAATTTGAATTTGAATGAGAGAGAGAGAGAGAGAGAGAGAGAGAGAGAGAGAGAGAGAGAGAGAGAGAGAGAGAGAGAGAGAGAGAGCGAGAGAGGGAGAGAGAGAGAGAGAAAGAAAGAGAGAGAGAGAGAGAGAGAGAGAGAGAGAGAGAGAGAGAGAGAGAGAGAGAGAGAGAGAGAGAGAGAGAGAGAGAGAGAGAGAGAGAGAGAGCTCTCATTGGTGTGCAGAGCATGTCTTATTGGCTGTGGGCTTGACCTTGGGCTACTTGCCGTATCCTCCTGTGCTTGCGTCTCAGCCAGCTGTAAAATGAGATGGAGGGCGGCGCGCCCACAGTAAATCAGAAATAGCCGGGGGATGTTGCACCCGTCGAGCTAGCCCAGCGCTGGATGTGTTTAAGAGTCTCTCTCTGCAGTAAAAGGGCCCCGCGTCCCTCCCGCCAGGGCCTGTTAGAGCTGACGGGAAGAAGGGGAGAGAGGAGCAGCCCTGCGTGGGCGAGATGGCCCACTCCCTAACCCCAGTCTCAAATTAGCCCTCTCAGATCAGACCTGACATCACAAATGACCCCCCTCCCCCAACTCTCTCTCTCTCTTTTATAATCCCTCTCTCCCGTCTCCACTTTTCTCCCTCCCCTCCTCTTCTCTGAATCGTTTGAGACGGAGGGCTTTTAAATGATGAGCCTCTCTCCATGAATAGAAAAACCTGATTCGTGTACAAATGAGGACATTGATTGTCTCCCCTGTAGTCTTGTTTTGAAGATCTTCCCTCCACTAGGGGGTAATGTGACCGAAACAGTAGTTTATGTTAAACTAAATAGAACGAAAACCCCAGATTATAACCACTGTAACTATGCAATTGAGTTGGAGCAGCAAGAGGAACTGCCCCTCCCTCCCTTCAGGTTATGCTCAAACCCCACACCCCAACCCGAGCACTCCGTTCTGCCACCTCATATTTTTGGGCTCTTTCTTAAATAAATAAATGGCGCTAAAATGCCTTGTACATTACGAGTACAATAGTGTACAATATGTCAAGCTTTTTCATTACTCTACCTTCAACATAACCAGGAGTCAAACCATATTTTCTTCTATTTTAAATGCCTTGCCCATTTCCATTCCAGAAGTCACCTCCAAGCCCTAATTAACAGGAAACGCCATCAAATCAAACTTCTCCTGTCCCAATGGTCTACTGTCGTCTGGCAACTGGCACAGACAGGCTCCCTACTCAACTCACCCCTGGCATCTCATTTGCTAGAGTGCCACTGTGTGCGAGAGTGTGGCAGAGTTCAGTGGGTATGAAAATTAAATGGTGCCACTGTCATGGAGGTTAGCCGAGTGCTGTAGAAATCTAGCCCGCCATGGGCATATCGTGTGTGTGTGTGTGTGTGTGCGTGCGTGCGTGCGTGCGTGCGTGTGTGTGTGTGTGTGCCTGCGCGTGAGAAGCGAGTCCTATGTGTCAGCCCAGGAGAAGGTCTGTGGATTATGGAGAGCAGTAGAGTGACACAGTGTTTGACACCAATCTTGCAGACAGGCCCTAAATAGGGAATAGAGAGGGCTACACTTGGGGTAGGAGGATTATGGCGTGGAGGGTTGATGAAGGGTTGACAAAGGTAATGTGGTGGTACAAAGAAAAGACACTGTGATCTGCTTTGTTTACTCATTTCATAGGTGCGTGTTTATGTGTGCGTGCACTGTACCTTTAAAGGGGCAATCAGCAGTTGCTACATCCATTTTTGAACTGATAAATTATTGATGTGTACCCATTGATTCTTGCAGAATATAACTTCTAAATGCCTCATGAGTTCATTTCGACTGTCCTACCACATCAGAACCAAAAATATAATAAGAATTCAGCATTTAATGTAGGCCTGTTTTAAAAAAGTCAACATCCAAGTTCCCTAAGCAAATATATTAGGCGATGTCTCACTTAGCACTAACACACAGCGGAGGGATGGCATGAATGCCTATTAATCAAGCAACACGAGACTGGTGCAACTCCTTGTTTGAGCAGCCCTGAGAAAAAAGACGTCCCTAGCCTTTGCTTCTGTGTTGTCATGCAACACACATCTCAACATGAGAAAGACAGCTTTTGCATAGCAAGGGCATCCACGCTAGTCAGGGAGACCCAAGGCTCATGTCCCTTTCCACTGTCCCTGTTCCTTTTACTCAATGCTTCAATTTACGGTTCCTAAATAACTTTCACAAAATCCCTAGGTTTTCCCAGAAATCCTAGTTGGAAGATTCCAACCCGAATTTCTGGAAAACCTAGCGATTTTTGCAAAAGTAACAGGAGTGTCACCTCCGTATGTCTTTGAGATTCACTAATGATCCTTAGTTACTTCCTATCTAATGCTGTAGGAGTACAGTAATCAAGGACTTTCCACTGGGCCCGTTGGCGTAGTTGAGTGTGAATGCATGTAAACGCCGATTATGTATTTTGGACCTTTTGAGGGATAATGCATACAAAAATACACTATGTGATGATACTGTTGTTCATCTGAAGTGCTTTTACTGATTGGAATGATTTGAAAACGATGCTTCGGTTCGTTCGACAGCTTCTATTCAATTTGTCTGAAATCAAACAATAAATTAGACAGACCAATGTGTTTTTTTTGTTTGTTGATTGATTGAAAACTTCTACGTTGCTTTCAGCAACTCATGTGCATGCACGTTGAATAACGGTGGCGGCAATGTAGCGACGGCAGCTCGTCAGAAGTGTTGGAAGCATGGCTTATTGGGGGCGTGGCTTTGAGTTTGTTCTTTTTGCCCACCCGTGAGAGTGAATTCATTCCAGTTAATGTGGTCTATTCTATTCCTTATTCAAATGTAAACTTGTACACTGCCAGCTGCTGAAATGATACTGTCATAAGTGCATGTGATATTAAAGAGCCTGATATGATATTGTAGCTACTAAAGGAACCAACTTAATTTCTTGATTTACAAGGAATTGATTTAATAGCTCATAAACCAATTGAATACGTTTGGATCTGTAATTCAAAATTAAGAACTGAACTTGGAACAAGATATATATTTTTTTGAATTACATGAAATATTAGTTTGCAGTGTTATTTATTAGGTTTAAACAAAGGGGAAAAGTAAGTTGAGTGTTGATAGAAATAGGTTGTAACTTGAAATATAGGTTTGGTAATAATCAAATAACAGTTGGAATTGAATCATATATTTGGTTTGAACAAATGTAGTATATTTCATGTAATTTTTAGGGGGTTGATCCAGAGAGTATTTTTTTTTTTACAGTGTATAGGGAACGTTACTTTAATCATCACTGAATGGACCAAGGATTTTCCACTGAGTCCATCCAATAACACAAGACAGAGAGGCAGGTGTCTTTTCACTTTTCCCCCTGCCTCCGCCCCACTCCTTAGCCGTTCTGCAGACAGACAAATATACCAAGCCTGAGAGGACTAGACACAGCTGTGAAGCCAATTCCAGGGGCCCAATGGAAGAAAGGCTAGTAGACGAGCACTTGACCTCCCATTAATTGTCTCCCATGCATAACTACTTGTTAATTACTTCTGGAGCCGAAATGGCTTCATGAGCTACTTTGTTAATGGTCATTTGCTACTGGAAATTAATGTCCTCAATGGGTCTCAGATATGCATGCCTACCAGGCTCTTATAAGCCAAGGATATACCTCACTCTGATACAAATGTTGCATTTGCGAACTTAAACACATTCTTACCTTTGAAGTATTAATGTACGTGTGTTGGCTGTGATCATTTACTATTTGCGGTTTGAATAAAAACGTAATTTACTATTTGCGGTTTGAATGAGGTTTGAATGCGAACATCCTCCATAGCTTCATTTTTTGTTTAACAGATTGGTGTTTTACAAAGCTATCTCTTCTCTATCTTAGTATACACTACCGGTCAAAAGTTTTAGAACACCTACTCATTCAACGTTTTTTTTTTTTTTTTTTTTTTACTATTTTCTACATTGTAGAATAATAGTGAAGACATCAAAACAATTGAAATAACACATATGGAATCATGTAGTAACCAAAAAAGGGTTAAACAAATCAAAATCTATATTATATTTCAGATTCTTCAAATAGCCACCCTTTGCCTTGATGATAGCTTTTCACACTCTTGCATTCTCTCAACCAGCTTCACCTGGAATGCTTTTCCAACAGTCTTGAAGGATTTCCCACATATGCTGAGCACTCGTTGGCTGCTTTTCCTTCACTCTGCTGTCCAACTCATCCCAAACCATCTCAATTTGGTTGAGGTCGGGTGATTGTGGAGGCCAGGTCGTCTGATGCAGCACTCCATCACTCCCCTTCTTGGTAAAATAGACCTTACACATCCTGGAGGTGTGTTGAGTCTAGTCCCACTAAGGCCAAACCAGATGGGATGGCATATCGCTGCAGAATGCTGTGGTAGCCATGCTGGTTAAGTGTACCTTGAATTCTAAATAAATCACAGACAGTGTCACCAGCAAAGCACCCCCAAACCATAACACCTCCTCCTCCATGCTTAATAGTGGGAAATACACTTACGGAGATATTCAGAACCCTTCACTTTTTCCACATTTTGTTACGTTACAGCCTTATTCTAACATGCGTTAAAAGCATGTTTTTCCTCATCAATCTACACACAGTACCCCATAATGACATGGTGAAAACAGTTTTTTTCGAGAGAAAAAAACAGAAATACTTTATTTACGAAAATCCTTGAGTTTCGAGTCTCATAGCAAAGGGTCTGAATACTTACGTTAATAAGTTATTTCAGTTTAATATTTTTTTATAGATTTGCTAAAATTTATTTAAAAAATTTTTACATTGTCATTATGGGGTATGGTGTGTAGATTGACGAGGGAAAATTAAATGTAATCAATTTTATAATAAGTCTGTAAAGTAACAAAATGTGGAAAAAGTGTAAAGGGGTCTGAATACTTTCCGAATGCACTGTATGTTTCCCAACCCTGGTCTTTGAGGACCCCCAACGGTACACAGTTTCGTTGTTGCCCTTGACAAACACACCTTATTGAATTAATTGAGGCTTTGATGATTAATTGGCAAGTTGAATCGGGTGTGCCTGTCCAGGGTTATAATATAAATGTGTACTGTTTGGGGGTACTCGAGGACCAGGGTTGGGAAACTGCTGTATACTATGTAGGCATCTGATCTGAGCCGTAAGGGAGAATAGGAATCTACCACCACTATTAGATTAGGTTCCCACTTTGGTTCTGAAATAACCATCACCCATTAATTAACTTGTCATTTTTGCAGATTAAGTGTTTGAGCTAGTTATGTATCAACATTTATAATTGACAAATTTTGACATTGCCAATGAATATATAGCACAACTTTGGATTCCACCCCATCTCAAAACCAGATGGTTTTGACCGTTTGGAAGTTTTTAGTGAGCTTATTTTGTCCTCCAGCTTTGGCCATGCAGTGCGCCTCGCAAAGTGATTCCTTGTTATGAAATGATCAACTTTACGCTGTATATCATGACCATATACAGTATGATGATTGTTTAAAGCTAAAATACTAAAACTATTACTGATGGTGAGCCTGAACAAACAAAATAAAATCTATTGTAAGCCCCATTCAGCAGGTATAGCCAGATAAAGAGTTGTGTCTTTGGTAGCTGACTTTTATTCTGGTAAAACTCCGTTTTCAACAGGCGGAGATAACAATAACTTCACAAATTTCATAGGTTGCCAGTCCACTTATAAAGGCTAACGTCATGCAAGCCATTGCCTGGCGTTGGTCGGCGCACGATGCTGGGCACAGTGTGCAGTTTGACCAGGCTACTGATATGCCCAAGGGTTTTGCCATGCAAAATGACTTGCAGATCAATGACTGTCAAAATAGTTATATGCTTAGTTCGACACTGAAGGAGAGGACGCATCAGTTGTCACAGAAGATGAGGTATCACATTTTATTATTTGCATACACGTATTTAGCAGACGTTACTGTGGGTGTAGCGAAATGCTTGCAGTAATATCCAGTGCAGTAATATCTAACAATACACAACAATACACACAAATCTAAAAAAGTGAAAGAATGGAATTAATAAATGTAGAAATATTAGGACGAGCAATTTCGGAGTCTGGAGTTTATATGCAGCATATATATACAGTGGGGAGAACAAGTATTTGATACACTGCCGATTTTGCAGGTTTTCCTACTTACAAAGCATGTAGAGGTCTGTCATTTTTATCATAGGTACACTTCAACTGTGAGAGACGGAATCTTATACTGTTTGTATATACTGTGTATATGATGGGATGTATGGACATTATGGACAGTATGTAGATAAAATATGCAATATATCTGTCACGCCCTGACCTTAGAGAGCCTTTTTTATTCTCTATTTGGTTCGGTCAGGGTGTGACTTGGGTGGGCAAATCTATGTTTCTATTTCTTTGTTGGCCTAGTATGGTTCCTAATCAGAGGCAGCTGTTTATCATTGTCTCTGATTGGGGATCATACTTAGGCAGCCCTTTTTCCCACCTTAGATTGTGGGATCTTGTTTTTTCGTTAGTTGCCTGTGTGCACACCATTACCTTCACGTTTCGTTTGTGCTTGATTGTTTTTGTTTGGTGAGTTTCGATTAATTAAAATATGTGGAACTCTACGCACGCTGCGCCTTGGTCCATTCATTTCGACGAGCCTGACAATATCTGAAGGGATGTATAGACATTATGGACAGTATGTAGATAAAATATGTCATATCTGAATACGTAGTATATAATAGTACTGTAAATGTACAGCGATAGTTAAATAGGATGGACTTGACTAGAATACAGTATATATGAAGTGGGTAAAACAGTATATCAACATTATTAAAGTGACCAGTGTTCCATTATTAAAGTGACCAGTGTTCCCATGTCTATGTACATAAACAGCAGCCTCTAAGGTGCAGAGTTGGGTAACCGGGTGGTAGCCGGCTAGTGACTTAAGTTCAGGGCAGGTTACTGGGCGGAGCCTGGCTAGTGGTGACTATTTAACAATTTGATCGCCTTGAGATAGAAGCTGTTTTTCAGTCTCTCGGTACCAGCTTTGATGTACCTGTACTGACCTCGGTTTCTGAATGGTATCGTGGATGAAAAGGCCATGGCCATTGATGTTCATTGATGTTCATTTTGGCCATCCTGTGACACCGTGTACTGTAGATGTCCTGGAGGGCAGGCAGTGTGCCCCTGGTGATGCGTTGGACAGACCATACCACTGGAGAACCCGGGGGTTGCAGACGGTACAGTAGCCGTACCAGACGGTGATACAGCCTGACAAGATGCTCTCAATGGTGCATCTGTAAAAGTTTGTGAGGGTCTTAGGCGACAAACTGAATTTCTTCAGCCTCCTGATGTTGAAGAGCCCCCGGTGTGCCTTCTTCACCACACTGTCTGTATTTGTGGACCATTTCAGATTGTCAGTGATGTGTACCCTGAGGAACTTGAAGCCTTTCACCTTCTTCACTGCGGCCCATCGATGTGGATGGGGGTATGCTCCCTCTGGTGTCTTCTGAAGTCCACAATCAGCTCCTTCGTTTTGTTGACGTTGGGGGAGAGGTTATTTTCGTGGCACCACTTCCGCCAGGGCCCTCACCTTCTCCGTTTCGGCGTTGTTGGTAATCAGGCCTATCACTGTTGTGTCGTCTGCAAACTTGATAATTGAGTTGGAGATGTGCGTGGCCACACAGTCATGGGAGAACAGAGAGTACAGGAAGGGGCTGAGCACACACCCTTATGGGGCCGTTGTGTTGAGGATCAGTGTAGTGGAGGTGTTGTTGCCTACCTTCACCACCTGGGGGCAGCCTGTCAGGAAGTCCAGGACCCAGTTGCACAGGGCGAGGTTCAGACCCAGGGCCCCTGAGCTTAATGATGAATTTGGAGCTTGGAGGGTACTATGGTGTTTAAAGCTAAGCTGTAGTCAGTATTCTTACGGTATTTTACAGTATTCTGTTGCTGAACAGTAGTCTTAAGTACTTATTCCATTTGTCCAGATGGGATAGCGCAGTGTGCAGTGCGATGGCGACTGCGTCATCCATGGATCTATTGGGGCAGTATTCAAATTGCAGTGGGTCTAGGGTGTTGGGTAAGGTGGAGGTGATTTGATCCTTAACTAGCCTCTCAAAGCTGAGAGCGATTTGTAACATTTGAATCGATTTTCCGTGGACCAACGCAGTCATATCTTAAACATTTGAATCGGGGACCGATGCATATCGGTGAATCATTACATCCCTAGTTCTAGAGAGTGCGAGAAAGTTTGTGAGAGAGAATATTAGGACTTTAGCATATACCCGCTTCAAAATCTCTTGACGGAGCTCTGTATATTTGTGAAGCACCCTATTTGAGCCTTGTTTTCTGCTGATCTAGCAAAGCTCAATGGACAATGGCAGCACAAAGGATTGATCCCATCCCATGCGTGAGCTCCCCTCGACCTGCTCCACTTCTCTCTTTGCTTTGCAGTCTGACACGGAGACACTCCTGGCATCTTCTCTCCAGACAGCTGATTGTTGGTGGGGAAAATGTGCTGCTACAACCTCACCGGGGTCCCTCACCTTTCTCAGGGAAAAACAGCAGATGTATGCAATGCTCTCTCACCTTTCTTCATTCCCCCTCTCTCCCCCTTTTTAATAGCCCCCGCTATTGTCTAGGTTTTTACCGACAACAAAGGGATAAATGCACTGCCTACTGTTGGTCCCCGCGGTTAGGCCTTGGACATGACACGTGTCAGCCTATGATAAATTGGCTGCGTGTCTGTTCAATTTCAAATGCAAAGCTCTAGAGAGGGAGAGGGAGTGTGAGAGAGAGAGAAGGAGTGTGTGAGAGAGAGAGGGGGGGAGGCGGGCACATTTCTGGCGTGAGGAGAGAGGGAGAGGCGTCAGATGCTGGGTGTAAGTGTGTGGCGAACAGATAAGGTGCTGCACAAGTTTTAGTGCAGAATGCCCACTTCCTGCGGTTGGGGAGGTAAAGTCTTGGCAGCAGGACAGGTGTGTGATGGAGGAGGAGAGTGGAGGATGGAGAGAGAGCAAAAAAGAGAGGGTGGTAAAGAGGCAGAGGCTCTTCCAGGATGCGGGTGAATAGTTGTGTGATACGTCCACATAAGCAACACTACACTCCCATCAACACCATCAACCACAATGTTTCTCCTGGGTGCTCAAGGCTTGAATAGGAGTCAGTTGATAGTTTATTTCTTTACATTTTCTTGGCAGGCTGATTAGACATGTATGGGACAATCCATTAAAAGAGACAAAGCAGGATGAATAGACAGCAGCAGCAGTGTGTTGTTTCAGGAGATGCCTGGCTAATAATCTGCCTGTGCTAATCAGTGGAGCTGGGCTGGGAGAGTTGGCTCCCTGACACCAGCCCCGTGTTGGAGAAGAGGCGAGGACGCGGGCCAAATCCAGCTTCTATCTCCCAAGCCGAGCGCGCAGGAGGAGGGGGAAATCGGCTTCTAACTCAGGATCCCTGCCTGCCTGCCCGGGTAAAAGAAAAGGATGGCACTTTCTTTCACAATTGGCCTATGAGGTGACAAAGCTGATATTATGTTAATGTCAATCTAATCAGAGCGAGAGAGATGTCTCCTGGAAAGCCTTGGCAGGAACGTCCGCTAGCATCGCAGGGTCCTCCGACGTTTGGCCCCCTGCTGTGGCCCCGTACTCCTCCCCTCTCCTCCACGCATCCCACCTAAAAATAATCTTTTTTTTTTTTACAAAAGATGGCACACTTTCTGATTGCAGTGGTTGAGCTCGAATGATATGATGCATTGCGAAAATACCGTGTTTTTTCTGAAGAACTGAACACAATGAGTTGATTTCCCTCGGTGGTTAGAGAGAAGCAACCTGGCAACTTGGCACTGTTCTTAGACATTTCTCTCTCCGCGGAAAGCATCTAATTTTAGAGTCTCTCTGTATTGCTCTCTCTGTCTTTTTCGTGGTTGTACCTTGCTTTGTGATCAGACTCCCCTAGCTATCTCATCGCTCTGTAATGTGCAGTGTGAGACTGGAGTGGCCCTCCTAATGGCCGTACATGTCTCTTTGACCTTTAAATGTCATTTTCTAGGTGTGTCGGGGTGGATCACAGCTATTGCACAAATTCGATAAGGAGTTTATCTATCCCAGAGTCCTCTAGCCCTGCGGGAGGGGACACACAGGGGTTGACGACCCTTTAGACCAAGCCGCCCCACAAGAAAGCCTCGGAAATAGCAGCATTGTAATCGTTTAGCATCCGGGAAAAGGAAGCCAAAAAAAGGGTAGTAGGTAGTGCCTGGAATCAGTGCAGCCTGGGTGTGTGTGTGTGAGTGTGATCTATCCCCCACGTGAACTCTTTGACACCTCATCTGCAGTGCTGACGAGGCGGCGCCAAGCCTTAATTGAACTGGGTTTGTCTCATCCCCTGCCCGCTGAGCACTCTCCCATGATCCTCTTCTCCATGGGTCAGTGAGGGGCGGGGTGGTGGGGAGGAACCCCCTGAGTGCCGGGCAATGGTGGGATTGCTATTTCCTTCCTGACGCCCACTGAGAGGATGTTAGATTGAAGTTATTTTATGCTTGGGTTACCTCTCTCTTTCACTCTTCTGCATCATATCTCCTGCCCTCGTCTCCTCTTCAACCCCCCCCCCCCTCCACCCTCCCCTACACCGCTCCCAGATCTCTCCGTTCTGAAAAGCCCTCATGCAGGAAAAGGGGAGGAGGGTTTCAGTTACAGGTCGAGAGCAATGTGATTTTACTGAGATCATGCAGCTGAATAGGTATACTTTCCCCAGTAGAGCTCCGTCTAAAACGGCAGTTGTCTTTGAAAGGAGAGATGGTGTGTGTGGTATCAGTGTGGGTGGCTGCCTACATCTGCTGTTTAATGTGTAAACCTGCAGGAGTTTTTAGGGAGATCACAAACTCAAAATATAAACTACCCACAATATGCTACAAGGGTTGAAGTCCTGTTTTAAGTGTAATGTTTTACATTTTCTGTTGATTTGTGGGCTTGTAGATATTCTGAGGCAAACCAAAAGTAAGACAAAAACTATTTCAGCGGTGCTATAGGATTTTGTGTGTCTGTGTGTATTGCCAGGCCAGTTTTTTTTATTATCTCTAAGTGAGGAGCGCATTAGGAGGATGAGGGTAATGATGTGAGAGGCAGCAGTGTTGTGCCAGGGTGACCCTGTGGCTCACATCCATTCCCAGCCCAATGTGTTTCTGATTCCCTCTATCCCTCATCACCATCCACCGCCCCCTCTGACAGCACCACGTGCATATATTCTGGACTTAACGCACACGCACGCACGCACGCACGCACGCACGCACGCACGCACGCACACACACACACACACACACACACACACACACACACACACACACACACACACACACACACACACACAATCACATAACACAAACTCTCTCTCATCCATTCACCCACCTGCAAACACACAGTGATGCATGCAAACACTCCAGCTTGTGAAATCCATCCTGGTCAAACCTCTCTGAAGGGATGAGGTCAGTGCATGAGCAGTGTATCTGTCAGCCTGGGATGTTTAAGATGAGGGGGCTGCTTGTCTAGCTCCAGGACACATTAACAGATGAGAACCTCCCCATCCCTGTCAGAAACGTGCCCCTTGCAAATTTAGTCCTCTGTTTTCTTTACTCTCACTAACTGTGGGACATTCTCTCAGTGGACCCTGTATACTAGTGGTGGCCTGAGTGTTGAAAAGGCCCATTTGTAAGGGAACCCTGCACTGCACACATCCAAGGTTCATTGCCTGTAATTGGCCTAGGGTGAACACAGCGCTTCTGCACAGAGCCGCTAACGTATTTGAAAATATATTGAAAAAGCTGATGAGAGACACAAGCTGTGTTATGGAATACCGAAGTTAATAGTAGGGGGGATTTTGACGAATGGATTGGCAAATGCGTCCTGATCTAGCCTTAAATTGCTTTTTTTTTTGTTGCCGGCACTTGGTGGTCTTAATTTATACATTTCCTCATTGACTGTGCAAGATCCTGATGCCACAAAGAGCACGGTTCACTTTCGGTGGAGGATAATGCATTCAGGAAAAGTCCCTTTACACTGTGTATATGTCCGGAGAGTTACTTTGAATATCACTCTGTAGAGCTCTCCAACACCATCAATACACAGACGTGGATGTGTTTAAAACAGCAGAGGGCCCGACACTCACGCAATGTGGTTTTGAGTACGTACATATATTTTTATTGCCGCATATATCACCCCACGCGGAGACATCTAAAAGAGCGCGTGATCTATACCAAAACATTAATCATCATTCATTGTATGTTAATAAATTCAGAATTTCTCCATTTACCATGCGGACGTCCACACGCGCTGGAAATGCAACCTTTCCAGAGCTCATAAATCACACAGACTGAGTCATCTGACAAAGTACCCAAACACAGGCAGAGCCGGTCCCCAGGGCACAAACACACACCATCTAATGTGGTGGAATCAGGGCTCAGAGCAGGGACTGAGCCCCACCGCCCCGACACCCCGCCCTGCGCTGCCTCACTCTAGCCTCCTCGCTGCCAACCCCTGCCACCCCGCTGGAGCGCAGCAAGATGACAGGCGGAATCAGAGGGGATTGTGGGATGCCTGTGGCCTCTGCGTTGTCTTTGGGTTCAGCGGAGCCCCCTCTCTCTGTCTGTCTCCCCCCCCCCCGGGGCTCGGGCCATGCTGAAACAACACCCCCCTGCCCAGAGACCAGCCTGACACTGCTCTATGGAGACTAGTCCTCTCCTGTCTCTGCCTTATCACATTCACTCTCTTATTAAAACATGAAGGACAGCAGACAAGGAGGTTGCTACCTGCAGTTTTCTGCTGGCCATAGTAGGACTTAGAACCAGGGTTGGGGAGTAACAGATTACAAAACAGCGGTAACTGTAATCCGTTACGTTACCAGCAAAAATATTGTAATCTGATTACAGATACTTTTGAAAAACTAGATGATTACTTTGAGGATTACTTTTATATTCAGAAAGGAGGTTTTCGAAGAAAAAAATCTTTGACACTTCTCTGACCACAAGTCAGAGACCACTATGATGACACACCAAATGTGTTTGATGGATCGCGGGAAAAGAGCAGGAATATACTTTTGCAGGCTACATTCCTAGCAATTTCTTCCAATGGTGCGACTGGTGTCGGCATCCAAAGATTATCCAACTTGAATAAACGCTCGGAGGTAAGGATGACAGTAGTGGTGTAGTCTACGGTGATACAGGTATCACTTATTATTGATATCTACGAAGCGCCTTGATGTGAATCACACTGCTGCTCTCTCATTTAGCTATTTGCACCTTACGGATTGTGGTTGTTGTGGATGGCTGATCACAAATCTAAATGTGTATTTCAAACCAATAATGGTTGAATTCAAGATGTTTATGCTGCCTGTCAATCATTGTTTTTTAACCAGTGGACAGACAGTAAAAAATGCGCTCTTGCAACAGCTGCATAGTGCGCATCCCAGCCTATGGAATAAAATATGGCCTTTTATTGCTCATTCTAATTAATGCTGATAAAAATCAAAAATAAATCCATAGGCCTAATGGAGACTTGTACACTCCTAAACTCGTACACCCTTGATAGACTTCAAGGGACAATCCGTAATTGCTACATCCATTCGGACGTGTAAATTATATATATTCAAGTAAAGATATAATTGAATCGTATTATTATATGTAGTAGGAAGCGATGGGTTAGAAGAAGCCTACATAACTAACTGATAAAGTCAAACTTAACATCCATATATGGCCAGCTAGCTAAACTTTAACATTGATTTATCCTGCAATAGATGTCGTTCAATTGGCAACATACATTTTTGTCTTCTTCTAATGCCTCTTAAGGGGGAAGTAATCCAAAAGTAACTACATTTTGGACAGGTAACTAGTAACTGTAACGGATTACATTTAGAAAGTAACCTACCCAACTGTGCTTAGAACGTATATGTCACTGCACGGGGAAAGTTTGAGTTTAGATTTGTTCAAAAGGCATTCATTTGACTCTTCATTTTAGTTCCCCCAACTTTAGTGTGGTTGACATCTCCAAAGCATTGTGCCGCAGTAATGACTGTATCAAATCCATGCGGCGTGTTTCATAGAACCTAAGTGAATCAACGAAGAAGCAAGATGCCTGAAAGCTTGAGTTGCTTCAATTCTCACTTATGCGTTCTCCTCATGGTGTAAATTGCTATAATCTAGCTGTTTAGGGAAGATTAGCCGAACAAAGATGGGGTAGAGTAAATCTGAAGGAGAAAATTGTGAGTCTTCGCTCACAGCAAAAACATGAAGAAAAACAGATCCCTCTGTTAATAAGTTTGGAAGGCCAATAATCAGTGCTATTCAGGTGTAAGGCTGTTATTTGTGTACATACAGAACAGATTAGAGTATTTTTAGCCCGGGGGGAAAGGCCTCCATTGTGCGTCTCCCTTTACACTGAATCAAACCTCTCTTTTTTTAATATTTTTTTTTTTTATACCTTTTTACCAAAGGTAGTCATGTGACTAGGGTATACACTTGCTGTATGCTTCAGATTAAAAGATTAAAGGCTTTGTGGGAAAGATGCATCCTCCTAAACCTTACTGTTGTCACATGGATGCTACAGTTGTGCTGTAGACATTATGCAGAGGGCCTCTGTAGCGCGATTAGAAAGATCATGTTATCACATGTTCCTCACCAGAGTCATCGCAATGTGCAAAACGACCAGCTGCCCTCTGATATGCAAAGCACCCTGGAGGGTGAACGGTGTCCCACGCAATATATACGCAGGAAGAATGCACAACATTATTTCGCCCCTCTTTTCTTCCCTTTTACCTCTCTTTCCCGCTCCCTCTCTTTGCCTCTCTCTCTCTCGCTCCGGATCCCCTCCCGTCTTAGGGCCTAGGCCTAGTGTCTCCGACGGGACGGCAGGACCCGGGGTTGTTTCTGACTCGGAAGTTGCTCGTGACTAATTGATTCAAAGTCGCAACGTTTCACTTTCCCCTGAGCTGCTCCACCATTGCCACGTGCTCAGATGTGCCAGGGTGTTCCTGTCTGTCTGTCTGTCTGTCTGTCTGTCTGTCTGTCTGTCTGTCTGTCTGTCTGTCTGTCTGTCTGTCTGTCTGTCTGTCTGTCTGTCTGTCTGTCTGTCTGTCTGTCTGTCTGTCTGTCTGTCTGTCTGTCTGTCTGTCTGTCTGTCTGTCTGTCTGTCTGTCTGTCTGTCTGTCTGTCTGTCTGTCTGTCTGTCTGTCTGTCTGTCTGTCTGTCTGTCTGTCTGTCTGTCTGTCTGTCTGTCTGTCTGTCTGTCTGTCTGTTGTCTGTCTGTCTGTCTGTGTGTCTGTCTGTCTGTCTGTCTGTCTGTCTGTCTGTCTGTCTGTCTGTCTGTGTGTGTGTGTGTGTGTGTGTCTGTCTGTCTGTCTGTCTGTCTGTCTGTCTGTCTGTCTGTCTGTCTGTCTGTCTGTGTGTGTGTGTGTGTGTCTGTGTGTGTGTGTGTCGTGTGTGTGTGTGTGTGCTGTCTGTCTGTCTGTCTGTCTGTCTGTCTGTCTGTCTGTCTGTCTGTCTGTCTGTCTGTCTGTCTGTCTGTCTGTCTGTCTGTCTGTCTGTCTGTCTGTCTGTCTGTCTGTCTGTCTGTCTGTCTGTCTGTCTGTCTGTCTGTCCTGGTCTGTCCTGGTCTGTCCTGGTCTGTCCTGGTCTGTCCTGGTCTGTCCTGGTCTGGTCTGGTCTGGTCTGGTCTGGTCTGGTCTGTCTGTCTGTATGTGTGATATCAGAAGCATGTTTGTTTTTGCCCGAAGTGGCTGTTCTACATAACTCGCCCCCGGTATTGTAAATGATTGTTGAGCTGACTGTTGTTCTCCCCGTTGTGAAGAGAAGAGTGTGGCTTCACCTAAATGCATGTGCATTGATCTCCTTCTCACTCCCAGTGTATTCTACAATCTACTAGCAGAAAGCACTCACTCCACTTGTGTGAGATCATGTTCAGTGTGTTCTACCTATTGTCTTGACACGTTCCAATCCAATAAACACAATTGATCCCATTAGGGCTTATGTTGTATCTTCCAACTGTAAGGGATCTACTCCTGTTGTTGTTGGATCTATAATGCAATTTCTATTTCTATCTATTTCTAGGTGTCCCCTGACTGTTCTTTGTACTGTGTTTGTTGGGTCGGGTCCAGGGACCTAATGAGGCGGTTCTGAGAGGCCCTCTGACTTCAGCACGCTGTGCCGCCCATGCCCACTCCAAAGACCTTAATTGATCTAATCATTTATCCGATTGGTCAAAGTAATCAGTCTCTCCCAGGTCTACAGGGCTGAACAATGACACGTCTTTAGTGCCTGCTGCCTGCTGCCCCGTCTCTATATGTGGCCCACAGCGTGATGTGTGCGTGTGTGTGTGTGTGTGTGTGTGTGTGTGTGTGTGTGTGTGTGTGTGTGTGTGTGTGTGTGTGTGTGTGTGTGTGTGTGTGTGTGTGTGTGTGTGTGTGTGTGTGTGTGTGTGTGTGTGTGTGTGTGTGTGTGTGTCATTTAGGCTAAAGGAGCAACAGACCATTTGAGAACCGGCATATGGTAACATACACAGCATTATCTTTCAGCATTCCGATACTGGAACAAATCATGATAGCACATATTTTAACGGAGTGATAAAATATACATAAATTAAAAACATAATTGTAATTTCTAATTGAGGATGTTTTTATTTTTTTATTTCCAAGACTGGTTTATAATTTTACCTCATTATCTAAACTAGGCTAAATTAAAATAAGAATGAACATTGTGTTTTTCATTTTGTTACAAAGTATATGCTAAGTATTTTACGTGTACCTTCCCTGTGCATGGTGTGAAGGTCTACAGTTGGATGTCCGTGTGAATTTCCCCTCAGCAAGACACATTGGCTGTATCCTGAAGGCCACTGGGGAATGATCAAGTGTGCATCCCATCCGACCTGCTCCCCTTCCTATTAAGCTGACATTTCATCCCAGCATTTAATTCAGGCCCTTTCTAAAGAGCAGGCAATAGTGCAGAGGGGTACAGGGACCCAGAATTAAGCAGTTTTACACCGAAGGGTAATTTGGTTTGATAAATGTTCCATTGCTGGTAACTAATAATACATATTTTAAGTAGCAGCCCAGTAAAGGTAGCATCATTATTAATGTGGGAATCGCCGTGTGTTTCACTCAGGGTTATGGCGCAAGGTCAGAGCGTGTTTCACTGAATTAAAAGCCATTTTGAGCTATGGCACTCCTAATCAACTCAGACCTTAAAGTGCATAGCTCAGTTATAATGAGGCACCAATGAATTTAAATAAACAGCAAGATCTAGTGATTTATAAAAGCGATGTGCTATCCTTATAGCTCGTTAGCCATGACGGATACTCTTTATTCTTCAGCATCTTTACCCACAGGAGCCAAGCTTTTAACCAAGTAATATCTTCCTCTATTGTCAGAAGGCGCATTTCCAGCAGGACACTTATCCCAGTCATTATGAAAAGTGGCGACACAATGCAAGAGTAATGGTATATATGCAGTCCAAATAGATTATCTTCCCCCTCTCTCCGTTTGCCCATGTAGAACTACGACTCTAGAGTTTTAGGCCCATGAATTCATCATCATATTTTCGCATGCGGCTCTCATAATGCCTGAAAGGAATCCTAATCCTTGATACAGGAAATGTTTTGAATTTAAAGGGGTACTTTTGGTCGGGGAATTGATAGTAGTGGTGCTTAGTGATGTGAGGGTGAGGGGGGAGGGTGGGGGTCTGCTTTTAGGATGATCACTTATATAAATTATAATATTTTTATGAGAGAAAAGCGGCTTGGGCCTATTTAAACTATTTTTATTTTTAAAAAGGAACATTCTTTGGTGAATAACGTGCTACCATTAATATGCTGATTAGGAACTTCTCTGAATAAGGATGTTTGATGCTCTCTCGCTCCTTCCCCTAGATTGGGAATTAATGTGAAAGCAGTGTGCTGTCTGCCAGCAAGGGCAAAAGATTTTTCTCCCCCCAAAATTTTGTATTGATCTGGCTTCTTGCAATTACGTCTTGTGCTCTTGAGCCGGCAGTGTTTAGGCTAATGACCCTGGTGGCTGGGCCCTGCGCGATGACGACGCTGCGGTGCTTTAGCCCTGGCCAGGCAGAGGGCGGGAGGGAGCAGTGATGCGTGCCCGTGTAGCCGCCTCCCGCCGCCCTCCCGCCCCCTCCTGTTGGGACACGCCAGAGCCTTAGCCACTTCATCAGCCCCTTTGTCGCCCGCCTCTCTTTTGTGTCGCCCTTGAAGGACACGGGCAAAGCCACCTTTTTTTCTTTATACATCTTGATGCAGCTATTCACTACAGGGCTTTGTAGGTGATCAGTGGATTGGGTCAGCCTCCTCTAAGCCGGCCTCGGTTTATTCCCCCTTTCCCCTGATTCCCTCAGCTCAACTCACCCACAATGTTGGAAGTTGGAAAACAAATAACCTGGCCACATTCAGTGATGTTTTGCACGTTTTTTTGTTAGTCCTGTGACTCAAGCAGAGGCATGCATCAAGCAGAGGCATACTCATCAAGACTAAGACAACATCATTCCTGTAGCGAGGAACATGTTACTCTATTTTGTTGAACCTTTATTTAACTAGGCTGGTCAGTTAAGAACAAAATATTATTTACAATGACAGCCTACCCCGGCCAAACCGGGACGACGCTGGCCCAATTGTGCACCACCCTAAGGGAATCACGGCCAATTGCGATACAGCCTGGAATCAAACCAGGGTCTGTAGAGACGCCTCTAGGACTGAGATGCAATGCCTTATACCGCTGCGCCACTCGGGCTAAGGCTCTGGTGTGTCCCTATTGAAGAGAACAGGGAGGGGATGTCCGCCCGAAACCGTGGAACCACTTCCTTTTGGTTTCATTTTTGATCAATTAGATAGTGTGTTCTCCATGCAGAAGCCACTAGGCTCAGATGTCGCCTCCACTTCTGATCATAAAATCTGATAACCTGCCAATTTACATCTCAACATCTGAAGCCATACTTAGCTCAACACTCAAATGATTTCCTCTCTAGCTGTCTTGTCGGATGTTGTAGCTTTCCATTTGTCAGTGTTGAGGATCATGTCTTGAGAAATACTGTTATAGTCTGAAAAGGAGGTGGGGTAGGCAGGGGGCCATTTTCCCTCGCCAGTCGGTGGTGGGAGTTGTTTTTCCCCCCCCCCGGTGTTAAAACATACATCAAGTCACAGAGTCGCTCATTCATTTATATTAGTTTGCGATTCAATGTCAATAATTAACTGAAGGGCGGTAGGTAGACTAGCGGTTACAGTGTTGAGAAAAGGAAAGGTTGCTGGTTCGAAACCCCAAGGTGAAAAATCTGCCGATGTGCCCTTGAGCAAGGCACTTGACCCTAATTGCTCCAGGGTTGCCGTAGATGATGGCAGACCCTGGCATTGACCACACTCTACAAAGTGGTCTCAGGTAAAGTGGGATAAGCAACAAAAACATTTCCAATTCACACGTGTACTAATAAACACAAATTGAAGCACCCACTGAAAATAATATTATTAAACATGCTGCTTAGTTTTATTTTAGGTTCAAGTGTAAAAGAGGGGAGGGCTGTCTTAGTTGTGGAATACAGGACCAAGCTGGGTATCAAACCTACAGTAAGCCACAGACAATATTGGAGCAAAGCCTGGACCAAAGCTCATTTCTCTGGAACCATTGGTCACATTCTGGCTTAAGAAGTCAACGGTATTATATCAATGTCACATACTCAGCACTATGTGTAATTCGCTAACTGGCATCCATGCTGTAGTTATTGAGGTTTTATGGCTTTATATTATAACAGGCCTCATTGACAGCCTGTATATCATGAATAATTGACTCTATTATAATATCCCATATTCAAACAACAGCTACCATTTCCTACGCTGCCATTCCTTGAGTTGAACTACATACGTTGTTTATTCAGCTATATTTCTCGTATGCATGCTTCTCTGTTTCTCCTCCCTCCCTTCCCCTCATCTGGGTGGGTAAACACCAAACACGCTGCGGCTGTTTTGGGCTGGAGGTCGTTGATTTGTCTACCTCTCCTCATAGGTCAGCTGGATCGCCCGGGCCCCGGGTGCCTCGGCTCGGAAAATGAGAAGCCCCGCTCGGCTCCCCTGCCGGCGACCGGGAGCACCCCTTGCCCGCGCCCGCCCGATGATTAATGCCACCCCTGTCCAGCCACAAACCTTTCTGCCGCAGATAATGCCAGGCAGCAAGCACGCCTGACACTTTTAATGTATAATTAAGTAGAAAAAGTCAGCACTGGCTATGCTAATTTTTTTAAATGATAAATGACGCTGTACAGCAGCAGGGATTGATTTGGTGTAAATGAAACTAATTAAGGAAATGTCAAACATAATTAATAAAACAGGTTTAAGCTGCAAAACATTGTCAATTGAATGAATGAGGAGGCATTGGCTCCCATTGTTCCGGCTTTATTTAGGGCTTGTGTTTAGCTTGTTCCCTGCTCCAGAATGCACTCTCCCCACCTCACACCCTCCACAACCAATTCCCTGAGAGGGGGGAAATAAATGTGCTTGTCTCTCCGCTGACTGTAGAAATTAATTGCTGAAATCTTGTCCCGTCCAAGTGTTACATTCACTCGCAGGACATTAACATAACTAATTTGAAAGAGCCCAAATGACTGCATAATGGAGCTCCGTCAGCACACATGACAGTCGCTGGTCATACCAAATTAGCTCGGTTTTATAATTGAAATTTTTCCCCTGTTCCAATTTTTATACAATTTTCCCCCCTCCTATTTTTTCCCTCCCTCCTCCATGCTATCTTTCCTCTTCTTCTCGATAAGAACAAAGGTTTTATAATTTACAAAAAGAGTGCTTGACCTATAATTAGAGGGAAGAGGGTAGGGGAGGGGCTGCTGGAGGAGTCCCATCCTTAGTCCTGGTAATGATGCTGGAGACCTTGTAGCCTCCTGGGAGCCCTGAGAATAATGGGATGGGCTATTTTTATGGAGGACCAGAGCAGTGTGCCCCCGCTGGGGTGCTGAAGCCCTGGTGTGGTGTGGCGCAGCGGGGGCTAGCGGGGGCCAGCTCTCAGCCTGCCAGCCACAACCCTGCCCATCAGTTCCACCCATCAGCCCAGCCTGCCCCGTCTGCCCTGTGCCCCATGCCATCCGCTGCTCCTGCCCTTGCCGCGGAGAGAGGGGATGGGGGAACATCTGCCGCTCTCCCTCCCCGCACAGAGAACTCACTGAGAGAGAAGTAGAGGGGAGTCTTACTTTCATATGCACAGTCACAGGCGTGTACAGACACTCACGTATTCTGTTCATTCTCACTCGTGTTTTTTTTCATTATCCAAGTGAGAACTCTTAAATAAATCTTGTAAAGGTAAATCTTAAAGCCCTTGTGTTGTTTTTAATATTATGTCTGGATGACTAGCAGTGCTGGCCTCCCTTTTACCATTTGCGCTAAGATGATTTTCCCAGCAGCTCTCCCAGCCCGGCTCCTGTATTTAAGGATTTGGGTATTTAAGAGCATCGCTCCTATTCCACACCCTTTCATTAGACTATTTTCTTTCGCTATTATTCCTGCGACTAGAGGAGAGCTAGTTGGTAATTAGTGGTAGTTCATAATGAGTGTGGTCAAATGAGTTATGTTCCGAGTTAGGCTCAGGGATATCACTTCATGTGAATTATTACCACATGCAATTCTCCAGGAGCACTTAAAAGCTCATCACACACACATTAGAGGTGGTATATCTCACTGGAGCCTACTCTTTGCGTTTATTGCCTGGTCTTGTTCGTTGGTGAGCGGGTATCAAAGCTGTAGGCACCAAACATAACCGTGGCCATGAGGCGCCAGAGCTGCTCCATACGCTCATATGGCAGCATAGGAAAGCAATGCTCCCAACTGTTTAAAGGCCTCACGCTTTTGAAGACACACAATCACACAGGCACCCACGTAGACATGAGCGAAGCACACAAGCAGGACAAAAAGGATCTCTTTCATATTGTCCTCTTATATCTGAGTGTGTGTGAGTGTGTGTGTGTGTGTGTGTGTGTGTGTGTGTGTGTGTGTGTGTGTGTGTGTGTGTGTGTGTGTGTGTGTGTGTGTGTGTGTGTGTGTGTGTGTGTGTGTGTGTGTGTGTGTGTGTGCGCGCTTGCATGTATGTATGTGTGTAGCAGGGCTATGGTATTGTGCTTGCTTACAATTTGTAGTACAGCATTGAAAAAATAGGCAGATGTGTTTTTAACAGCCACTTGTGTAATGTCCATTTTCATTGCATTCATGGCAACTTACTCAATAGCAGTACTCAGCATAGCATTTGCAGACGGTCGACTTCAACAGTGAACTGGAAATTACGTGTCTGCTTGTCATCCATCTCAAGCAGGTTTTGAACTATAAAAGCATCCCGTGAGAACTATTATAAAGCAAATATTATGTTGCTCATTCATCTCTCATAAAAAAAGGTTTTCTTCCTACAGCTACTGTCAGTAATCGTATCAAATCAAATTGCATTTGTCACATGCGCCGAATACAACAGGTGTAAACCTTACCGTGAAATGTTTACGTACAAGCCCTTAAACCAACAATGCAGTTCAAGAAATAGAGTTAAGAAAATATTTACTAAATAAACTGAAGTAAAAAATGAAATTGTAAGCCACACAAGAAAATAGCAGTAATACAGGGGGTACCGAGTCAATGTGCGGGGGTACAGGTTAGAGGTAATTTATACATGTAGGTCGGGGTAAAGTGACTATGCATAGCTAAGTAACAGCGAGTAGCAGCAGTGTAAAAACAAATGGGGAGGGGGGGGGTGTCAATGTAAATAGACCGGGTGGCCATTTGATTAATTGTTCAGCAGTCTTATGGCTTGGGGGTAGAAGCGGTTAAGGAGCCTTTTGGACCTAGACTTGGCGCTCCGGTACTGCTTGTCGTGCGGTAGCAGAAAGAACTTTGTGCCTTCCTCTGACACCGCCTGGTATATAGGTCCTGGATGTCAGGAAGCTTGGCCTCAGTGATGTACTGGGCCGTACGCACACTCTTCTGTAGCGCCTTGCGGTCAGATGCCCAACTTTTGACATACCAGGAGGTGATGCAACTGGTCAGGATGCTCTCGATGGTGCAGCTGTATAATTTTTTGAAGATCTGAGGACCCATGCCAAATCTTTTCAGTCTCCTGAGGGAGAAAGGCTGTCACGACTGTCTTGGTATGTTTGGACCATGATAGTTTGCTGGTGATGTGGACACCAAGGAACTTGAAACTCTCAACTCGCTCCACTACAGCCCGTTGATGTGAATGGGGGCGTGTTCGCCCCTCCTTTTTCTGTTGTCCACGATCAGCTCCTTTGTCATACTCACATTGAGGGAGAGGTTGTTGCCCTGGCACCACACTACCAGGTCTTTGACCTCCTCCCTATAGGCTGTCTCATCGTTGTCGGTGATCAGGCCTACCACTAATGTGTCGTCAGCAAACTTAATGATGGTGTTGGAGTCGTGCTTGGCCACACAGTCGTGGGTGACCAGGGAGTACAGGAGGGGACTAAGCACAACCCCTGAGGGGCCCCCGTGTTGAGGATCAGCGTGGCAGATGGGTTGTTGCCTACTCTTACCACCTGGGGGTAGCCCATCAGGAAGTCCAGGATCCAGTTGCAGAGGGAGGTGTTTAGTCCCAGGGTCCTTAGCTTAGTGATGAGCTTTGTGGGCACTGAGCTGTAGTCAATGAACAGCATTCTCACGTAGGTGTTCCTTTTGTCCAGGTTGGAAAGGGCAGTGTGGAGTGAGATTGAGATTGCGTCATCTGTGGATCTGTTGGAGCGGTATGTGAATTGGAGTGGGTCTAGGGTTTCCGGGACGATGGTGTTAATGTGAGCCATGACCAGCCTTTGAAAGCACTTCATGGCTACCGGTGTGAGTGCTACGGGCCGGTAGTCATTTAGGCAGGTTACCTTTGCTTTCTTGGGAACAGGGACTATGGTGGTCGGCTTGAAACATGTCGGTATTACAGACTCTGTCAGGGAGAGGTTGAAAATGTCAGTGAAGACAGTTGCCAGTTGGTCCGCACATGCTCTGAGTACACGTCCTGGTAATCCGTCTGGCCCCGCAGCCTTGTGAATGTTGACCTGTTTAATTATCACATGCATAGATGGGTATCTTATGTACCTACGTATATGTCAAATAACATTTTAATTACTGGGTTTTTATGCATTCATTTTTATTATTCATTCATTCTTTTGTCACTTTCCCAAGTAGTCTTCTCCCCTTTTTCCTGTCATTTTCCTCCACACATTCCTGAACAGAATCCTACCTTACCAAATGCCAAGGGTCATGGGTCAAACATATGCGGCGTGTATTACAATTTATTACTCTGCATTTGCCTGAAAATGTTGCTTCCTGACAACCTGAGGTAAATCATGTTGTCTACTCTGTAATGTATGAGAGCTGCCTTGATTAGTGAAGTCCAACTCTATTGGCTGCAGCGCCAGTAGCTTTTGGGTTCCCATAAGACCGTGGGGCTCATCTGCATTTCACACACCACGACTGAAATCACTACAGGTACAGGTATTTATAGAAAGTACATGCTAAAAAGAGTGGTGGCATGTTGGACTATTAGAGGAGAGGGATGATGGGTAGATGCAGAGACGAAGACTGGGGGAAGTCTCTCCCTCCTCTGTCTCTCTCTCTTTCTCAGGCACATCTAATCAGTTAGGAGGGCCTCCTCTCCTCATTTCATTTGAATGTATTCATCTTTGGCTGGGAGTACGAAAGTGTCTTCCTGCATATTCTTTATTTCTGAAGGCTCATTATTTTACACTGGCTGCATGTGTGGAAGCTCGAGTGGACCCAGTCTCTGGACTCTCCCCGAGCTTGATTAATCAAAAGCTCAACAGCTGGGAGGGGTCTTCCTCCTCCTCCCACAGACATCAAACCACTCACTCTAGCACGAGAACAAAGGAGGAAAAAAACACACACACTCTTAGCTGTGAGTGGTAAGACTGGTTTCAGGCTAATTTGCCTCCCAAGCATTTCATTCACACCATGCAACAGAGTGTTATGAAATGCATTCTCCTTGTCCTGCTTCAGGGTTCCCTCGGTGAGACTGACTTACTATAGGCTACGGAATTTGCTTAATTAAGAGTCCTTGATTGAAACGATAGCAAAGTAACACCCCGCCTCTGTTTTTAGTAAAAACTGACGGATGGACCTGGAGAAATGTAACCTCTCTCAAATTCATAGAGAGAGTTTTAAACGGACCTTCCACGATACCAAAAGTGTGGTGTTATCCATATTTTGAGGCGATACATTGTTTGTTTGCATTTATACCGGTTACAGGCATGGGAGAGAAACGAGGTTGTGGTACGACAGTTGAACGAAACCCACGAGGCATTCGTTTTCTTCTTTGAACTTGTATGATTATGTGTGTATTGTTTTGTATTGCTAGGTGTTACTGCACTGTTGGAGCTAGGATTTCGCTGCACCTGCGTTAACATCTGAAAATCTGTGTACGCGACCAATACACTTTGATTTGAAACTGTTATCCAGGTCACTTGGTTCCGCTGTTAGATGAAACAAAGTGATATCACATGAATCCGTTGAATTCAAACGAGCAATATCCGACATAGTTTTTCCCCATTTGAATTTGGTTGTGATTTTAGATGGTTTGAAAGCATAATGAAATTCAACTAACTTTTGGCTGCCTTTTTGAGAGGGTGAATATAGGTTGCAATCTCATTGGTCAGCGTCGCAACCAAAAAATGACCCAATTACCCACATTGAAATGACGTGGCGTGCCCAGTGGGATATTTGTTTACCTGTCAAAGCCTACAGGTTTATAGGTGGAGATTTAAGCTATTTAGAGAATAGATCACTTTTTCGATTAGCTGTCGTCATTTTCGTCAGTCCTACTTGGACAGAGAGAAATTGAGACTATTACTGTAACATTCTGATTGTCCCAGTGACTGAAAATAATGTTTCTCAATGTGTAGGTGTAGGCAACTGTACATAACGTAGCAAGGTAATGTTGTTCCCCTAGGTGATGAAGAGCTTTTATTTTGATATAGGCTACCACAGTTTTACACTGACTAGTTGCACTTTTGTTTTGATATTGATATCAGCAGAGTGGTCTGAGTGTACTTGGTCAATTCGATCACATGGAGATGATTTTATTTCTGAATACATTTTCTACTGTGGTTATGCATTATTATTTGACATGTTTGGTCTATTATATTAAAATCAATCGGCCTATACAAATATGCCATCTGAGTTTAGCTGGTATAACAAAATATAATGAGCACTGTAGGCCTAGAATGGTTTAGTCCATGTCCTGCGGACATTTTGTATCGTCCATTTGACTTTCTCTTGTCTTTTGCTCTCTTTGGAGAAGGTAGCGATGTGTTCTTCTCTGCTAATTCTGACATAAAGCTGTGTAAATATCGCTCTATGTCGCTTAAAAGTAGTGCAATATAGGGCCTCTATAAAATGTAATCATGCATTGAGCTGAGAAGTTGTCTTTGTTCAGAATATGGTCTATGTATGCAATGTTATGTTCACCTTCTCACCATAATGTTGAGAACATATTGTTTTTAGCTTTCTATGCTAGCTCTGCAACCTAGCATGCTGTTATGCTGTTATTTCCTGGGGTAAAACGAACTGGTCAGGGACTTTACTTTATGTTCGTATTCTTATATTTTATTATTTCTATTTGTTGTTGCATTGTCGAGAACGAAAATGCAAGTAAGCATTTCGTTGGATGGTGTACACCATCCCGTACATACGCCTAATACAACTTCAAAACTTTAAACTCGGGGTAATATTGCTTTACTATTTAAAAGGTAAATGCGAGTTATACATTTCTATAACTCTCTATACAGGTCTGTCACAGTTTCCATTTGAGGATTACAACATTCTTTTAACTTAAAAAATATATATATTATAATACACTACGTGACCAAAAGTCAAACATCTCATTCCAAAATCATGGGCAAAAATACAGAGCTTTTCCCCTCTTTGCTGCTATAACAGCCTCCACTCTTCTGGGAATGCTTTCCACTAGATGCTGGAACATTGCTGCGGGGACTTGCTTCCATTCAGCCCCAAGAGCATTAGTGAGGTAGGGCACTGATGTTGGGCGATTAGGCCTGGCTCGCAGTCGGCTTTCCAATTCAAGCGTGATTCATCACTCCAGAGAACACATTTCCACTGCTCTAGAGTCCAATGGTGATGAGCTTTACACCACTCCAGCCGACGCTTGGCATTGCGCATGGTGATCTTAAGCTTGTGTGCTTGTGATCAAAGGCTGCTCGGCCTTGGAAAATAATTTCATGAAACTCCCGACTAACAGTTATTGTGCTGACGTTGCTTCCAGAGGCAATTTGTAACTCGTTAGTGAGTGTTGCAACCAAGGACGAACGATTTTTACCGGCTACCCGCTTCTGCACTCGGCGGTCCCGTTCTCTGAGCTTGTGTTGCCTACCACTTTGCGGCTGAGCCGTTTTTGATCTGAGACGTTTCCACTTCACGATAACAGCATTTACAGTTGACCTGGGCAGCTTTAGCAGGGCAGAAAGTTGACTTGTTGGAAAGGTGGCATCTTATGACGGTGCCGCGTTGAAAGTCACTGAGCTCTTCAGTTCGGGCCAGTCTACTGCCAATGTTTGTCTATGGAGATTGTATGGCTGTGTGCTCGATTTCATACAGCTGTCAGCAACGGGTGTGGCTGAAATAGCCGAATCCACTCATTTGAAGGGGTGCTCACACACTTTTGTATATACAGTGTATGCACAATATGGCCTATTGTCATTTGTGGTGTGACACGCATTGCATCAGTGCGTGCACGTTCCTATTGGAGAGAGTGTGGATGCAGCTGAGATACATTGAACTGAATGTCTGTTATTCTCTATTTCGCAGGAAAAATAACAATCTCCCAATTTTGACGAGTATATAGTACAGAAACAAACCCCGGCAGGAACCAAACTTTACTTCCATTCTATCACCACATAAGCAGGAACTATCCACAACTATCTGACATTGTTTTCTCTCCTCTACCGTTGCAGAAGTGCAGGTGTTTCTAAGACATCAGTAAAAGTGCCGGAGGAGGTTTTGCGGCCGCCAGACCATCTGATTCACACTGTGTAGCTGTGTTATATTCCTGCCGAGGTTGTGTAGCCCTCGGAGAATACGGTTGTGGATGGAGTAGCAGCAGTCAGACAGTGTTCTCCGCTGATTGGCTCATGTGTTAAAGACTTTTCCACGCTGTGGCTGGCTGTAATGACATCCAGGGGCCTGCGAGCCCGTGATTCACAGACCCTCAGGTATTCCAAGCGCGGCTCGACAGAACCACGTTCAGCACAAGTGCCTCGCTTCTTCCGCCAGTGCTTCTTTGACCCGTCTAAGCGGGTTAACGCACTCCAGAGAGGGGAGCGAGGCTCCTACAGGCTGTGCTCGGCGAGTTCTGTAACACCCACGTGGAGAGCA
The DNA here is from genome assembly GCF_045679555.1 of Salvelinus alpinus. Classification (NCBI taxonomy): domain Eukaryota; kingdom Metazoa; phylum Chordata; class Actinopteri; order Salmoniformes; family Salmonidae; genus Salvelinus; species Salvelinus alpinus. Next base: position 49,629,685 of record NC_092104.1, on the reverse strand, counting down.
AAGGGTGAGCGTTTCCGTTACGCAACCCAGCCTCTGATATGTGAAAACTAACTCGATCCATTGTTTGTCTCACTGGATGAGAGGGGGGGGGGGGGGGGAGTCGTGTTTAAATTTAAAATGGGTAAACTTTCTAATGGAAATAACAGTGACCCCTGCGTGGTCTTGTCTGAGTTAAAGCATTGTTGTAATCAATACCGGCTCTCGGGGGAGACCAGCCAAGGACCTTTTGTTCCCTGTTTGTGGAAATAATGGAGAAGATGGTTTGTTATTTTTCCCAGACACGCTGGAAACGAGAAGATATGGCTCTGATATTGAAGGCTAGGATTCTGGTGAGGGGGGGGGGAGTATATCAATAAGCAAACACAAGCCCCCTGTTTGAAGCCACAGCGCTAACACACGGGTCACTGGGGTGGAGGTGGTGGTGTGGTGTGCTTCACCAGACCATGTTAAAGGGGATCTGGAGACCCTTGCTCTCTGTGGCTAGGGGAAGATATGGCCGCAATCACAACAGCGAGCTCTCCTTGGTGTGAAAAATAGTGAGTATAATAATAATACATTTCATTTCGATTACGCTTTTCATTACGGAGTTAGCTCTACTGAGAACAAAAAAATACAGTAAACAACGTACATTTAGAATCAGGTAAAATAGCAATATGAGTTAGGTGCTGAATACATTTTAGATTGGAACTAGGACCATTAAAAAAGATAGGCTGTAGATGTGGGTTTTATGGCCAATTTGAAAATGTTCCGAGTGATGGAGCGGCTCTCAGGTGATCAGGGAGAGCATTCCATAGGGGAGGGGCAAGAGAGCAGAAGAGAGCTCGGTCCCCCATAGTTCGGAGACGTGTCTCGGGGACTTGAAGTGGTAGAGAGTGGCTGGAGCAGAGACTGAGAGGTGGCTCGCTGATTGAGACGAGGTTGCTGATGTATGTGGGGCTCATTTCATTCAAGGCTTTAAACACAAGCATGGGGATTTTGAAGTCGATCCCCTAGTTGACCGGTAGCCAGTGGAGTTGGGCCAGGATCGGGGTAACGTGGTCTGACTTCTTGGTCCTGGTCAAGACCCTGGCATCACTGTTCTGGATTAGTTGGGGCCTCTGTGGTGATTTGGCTGGGAGGCCCCCAAACAGCTGATTTTCTCTGCATCTGTCTGAAAGAGTGATGGCCTGACCCGGGCAATATTTTTAAGGTGGAAAAATAATGTTTTACATATTTATTTTATGCGGGAATTGAAGGACAGAGAAGGATCAAACTTGACTCCTAGGTTGGAGATGACGGAGGACAGGTGGGTGGCCTGGTTGTTGATTGTAGGGCAGATATGACAAGCATGTCAATTACAAACAGGATAGGCCCCAGCACTGATCCATGTGGGACGCTGCATGTGGCTGCAGAGTTCTCTGATCTGGACTTTCCAATAGTGATGTATTGCTTCCCTATTAGAGAAGTAGGAGGAGTACCAATTCAGAGCTGTTCCAGTGACAGTGTTGTGCTCTCTGAGACGCCGCAGGAGGATGTTGTGGTCCACGGTGTCAAAAGCAGCACTGAGATCTAAGAGGAGGAGGATGGTAGGAGTTCCAGAATCGGCAGCCATCAGGAGGTCGTTGGTGACTTGGTAACCGGAGCTGTTTTGGTGCAAGGGCCGGAAGCCAGACTGGAAAAGCTTCTGCTACTGATTAGATGGCAGTAATAAGAGGGGCGGTCTGATGGCACCTCTCAATCTGATACCTCCAGGGGACTAATAGATCTCTCTCCAGTTCCTGTCCTAAAATGCCCCTACACTGTAGGGTACTAGGGATTACAGTGGCACACTGGTGAAGGAGACATATCCTAAATGAAGTGCTGTGGAAATGAAGTCTGCTCTTCTTTGAAGTGTGCCACTTGCATTGCGCTTAATTCTGCTCATTTGATTTCATTCTCTTCCATCTACTCGGCATTCAAAATAAGTCACTTTGCCGTCTCTCTCTCTCTCTCTCTCTCTCTCTCTCTCTCTCTCTCTCTCTCTCTCTCTCTCTCTCTCTCTCTCTCTCTCTCTCTCTCTCCCCTCCCAAGCAGTTATATAAGGCAGGGTCCCATAAGACGTGGGAGTTTCTGGGAGTGGCCTGACATTGAGAGCGAACCCACCCACCAACCCACTCACCCAGCCACCTGGCAGAACACTGCCATGCCAGAGAGCTCAGCTCCTCTCACTGAGAAAGGGCACCTGGCTGTGGATGGCTGCACCAGAGAAGGATGATGAGGGAGAAAGGGAAGGCGGGGGAGGATGTACCTGGGTTCCCCTTTCCACCCAGTCTAGCTTTACCACGGGCCTCCGCTGGCCCAAGGCGAAAGCCAAAATGATCCCACTCCCCCTGTGTCTTTGTTCAGTGGTTCAGACAAGGTCCCCCCTAGTGAGGCCCAAGGCTCTAGTATATGATATTGGGTATTGTTGGAGGAAGCTCTATGTAGGACTGCCTAAGGCTCGTTTCTCCTTACCGCTTGGCAGGTGAGGGGAGTCGGCCAGCGAGATCTCCGAAACACTATCTTCTTTATCGGGTAGCTGATAAGGTGTTGGGAATCCGCTCTCACCTGCCAGCCCTTTGTTCTGCCCGGCTATGGCATTTCAGCTGCAACAGAGGACCGTTCTGACGGGCCCCTATTAAATGGTTTGATCAACATTATTTTAATGTCATACCATGGGGACCTATACGTCTGTGAAAGGAAGGGAAAGTTAATCTTGGACAATGGCTCTCTCTGGCCTTTCTTTCCATTGGAAGGTGTGATTGTATGGAGACGGGGCCGGCCTTCTCTGGTTCTCCCATGTGATCACTTATGTAAACATTTTAGTCGCAGGGAGTCATATCAAATTTGGTCTCTGACATTGTGTTTACGCTGCATTGTCGTTAGGCCTGAGACCTCACGATATGATATCATCATCACGATACGACATTTAAGTGCCAATAGGATTGTCTTAGGATTCTCACAATTCTACACTGTGTACAACATATTAGGAGCACCTGCTTTTTCCATGACAGAGTGACCAGGTGAATCCAGGTGAAAGCTATGATCCCTTATTGATGTCACTTGTTAAATCCACTTCAATCGGTGTAGAGGAAGGGGAGGAGACAGGTTAAAGAAGGATTTTTAAGCCTTAAAACAATTGAGACATGGATGGTGTATGTGTGCCGTTCAGATGGTGAATGGGCAAGACAAAAGATTTAAGTGCCTTTGAACGGGGTATGGTAATAGGTTCCAGGCGCAACGGTTTGAGTGTGTCAAGAACTGCAAAGATGCTGGGGTTTTCACGCTAAACAGTGGCATATCAAGAATGGTCCACCACCCAAAGGACATCCAACCAACTTGACACAACTGTGGGAAGCATTGGAGTCAAACATGGGCCAGCATCCCTGTGGAACACTTTCAACACTGTGTAGAGTCAGTGCCCCGATGAATTGAGGCTGTCTGAAGGCAAAAGGAGGTGCAGCTCAATATAAAATCAAATCAAATAAACTTGTATTTGTCACATGCGCCGAATACAACTGGTGTAGACCTTACCGTGAAATCCTTAACCAGCTCTTAACCAACAATGCAGTTTTAAGGAAATGGAGTTTCAGAAATTATTTATGAAATTAGCTAAACTAAAAAATATAAAAAATATAAAAGTAGAACAATAAAATAACGATAACGAGGCTATAAACAGGGATTACCGGTACCGAGTCAATGTGCAGGGGTACAGGTTAGTCGAGGTCATTTGTACATGTAGGTAGGGGTAAAGTGACTATGCACAGATAATAAATAGCGAGTAGCAGCAGTATGCATACATATAGACCGGGTGGCCATTTGATTAATTGTTTAGCAGTCTTATGGCTTGGGGGTTGAAGCTGTAATAAGAAGCCTTTTGGACCTAGACTTGGCGCTCCGATACCGCTTGCGTGCGGTAGCAGAGAGAACAGTCTACGACTTGGGTGACTGGAGTCTTTGACAATTTTTTGTGCTCTGACACCGCCTAGTATATACTGTAGGTCCTGGACGGCAGGAAGCTTGGCCCCAATGACGTACTGGGCCGTATGCACTACCCTATGAAGGCGTTCCTAATGTTTTGTACACTCAGTATTGTATTGCGATTCCGTACTATTTGATGTTCCAAACATATTGCTCACTACATGTCTGCTGCCGAGAGATGAGAGAGCATGAGAAAATTATTTTTGATCAGTCAAGGAAATAAATGTGAAGAAAACTCACTATTTAAAAAGAAGGGGAACAAGCTACTGTATATTAATGAAAGTTTTGGCGAGTTTTGGCGCAGCTACAGCCGACTAGCGCTAGCTAATGCTATCTAAAATACAGTTTTTTTTGCAATATTTAAAAAAAATCCAAAGTATCGATACAATATCTTCAAATAATATAACAATATGTAACTGTATCAAAAAAACATTTGTTGAGTGTGTGTGTGTGTGTGTGTGTGTGTGTGTGTGTGTGTGTGTGTGTGTGTGTGTGTGTGTGTGTGTGTGTGTGTGTGTGTGTGTGTGTGTGTGTGTGTGTGTGTGTGTGTGTGTGTCTGTGTGTGTGTGCGTGTGTGTGTGCTAGAGTGTCAGTGTGTGTAGGTCAGCACCTTGCATACTGTATTAGACCCCCCATTGTCTCCATTTCCACGTAGCGAAACAAAGAAAACAAAGAAAATCAAATCCGTTCCTATACGTGACACGTGTGCAGCTTGAGCTCGGCGCCGTGTCCGTGTTCAGCCTGACTGAGCGCAACTTGTTTGAATGTCATATTTATCCCTGTGTTTTGTCAGAAAATTAACTTCCTCTGAGTTTTTGGCGGAGCCGAGCATATGGCCGGCGCTCTCTGGAGATGACAGCCTATCGGAGCGGGAGCTCGCCGATGCCGCTGCCCTGCTCTGGCGGCAGATGCTCCGGGCTTCTCCGCGATTAAGTGGAGATCATCACTGTTTTCTTTGAGCACCGCTGTGCCTTGTAGTCTGAAGTGTTCTGCTAATCACTGCCTGGCTTCCTCCAAGCTGCCAAAGCGCTCATTAAGTTTGAATCTGCCACTCGCCACTCGCTCTACTCGCTCGCTCTACTCGCATGACGGGGCCACGCCACCTTTCCTGCCTGATCGAAAGGGCTTTGTTGTTGCGTGGGTTCACCAGAGAAATGTGGCAATAGGAAAATGGCCTTTCTTCCAACAGTTTTGAGTAAAGTAAATGTTGTGTGTGTTGGGTTTGCTGCTGACTGGGTTTGTTCTAGTCTGTGTGTGCCACCGCGTGTGTGATATAGAGAGAGTTCCTGAAGCGCTGAACGCTGCCGTGTCTGCTGTATAGGCCTCCGAGGGGAGAGAAGCCCTTTCTACACTTATCTGTTCAGCTTTTGGAACACCTCGTTCCTGCATGTTATTAACAAAACACTGCTAGTAACAGTCAGCAGTTGTCAAACGTCTCTCCATAGTGGCTTAGCAGGGGAGGTAAGAGTTGCTCCACTGTGCAGAGTGCTTGTGTGTGTGTGTGTGTGTGTGTGTGTGTGTGTGTGTGTGTGTGTGTGTGTGTGTGTGTGTGTGTGTGTGTGTGTGCACGTGTGCGCGTGCGCGTGCGTGCGTGTGCGTGTGTGTTCTGGGTGGGAATCGTTTTTTGATAAGCAATATTTGTTACGCAGGTGTACAACCCCACATTGGTCACGAGAACAGAGGAGACATTTTAAAAGCTCTCTGTCTTCCCGTTTAGGGGGAGGGAGGGTTAGGGGTGGGTGTATGTTAGATAGTTGTGTTGTACGTTTCTCCTGCCCTGGCAAACAAACATTGTCATTAGACAAGTGCGACATGCTGTAACCCTGATTGATTTTGATTTTGAACACCAATAATAATCTGATTAGAGTGTCCCTCAGCGTGGTGGTAAATACCATTAGATATGTTCTTTCATGCTAATCTGGTGGTATGGAGGTTCCCCGGTGCTCCACGGGCCCCTCTAATGCTTCCATTCTTCTAAATACGAGCCCCCCCCCCAAAAAAAATCAAATCTTCCAAAATAACCTATTTGCAACACACCCACACACGCACGTTGCTTAGTGTTTCTCTGTAACACTGCTATTTTGCACCCCTCTAAGCCTGGTTTGCTTGTCCTAGCACAGTGATCATTCCCTCACAATAGCCGAATGGCATTAGTGCGACTTTGAATGCATTTGCATGGCAAAGCAATAACACGCACCTTGTATATAAAGGAGGTGATCCTGTTTCTGGCAAGTTGGATTTCCTGGTGGAAGCTACAGTACTGTGTGTGGAAAGTAAACTACCCCTCCTTCTCTGTTCCTTCTTCCTCCTACAGTAGCTCTCTCTCCCCATCTCAATTTCTCTCTCCCTTGTTCTCTATCCTCTCTCTCTCTCTCTCTCCCTTGTTATCTATCCTCTCTCTCTCTCTCTCTCCCTTGTTCTCTATCCTCTCTCTCTCTCCCTTGTTCTCTCTCTCTCTCTCTCTCTCTCTCTCTCTCTCTCTCTCTCGCTCACACACACACACACACACACACACACAGTTTTTCGTGGTGGTATCTACCGCAGAGGTGCTTGGCAGAAGCCCTGATTGGTGCCAGTCCCCTCTTTTTTTAATGTGCAGATATCCTTTATTAAATGCTGGCCTGTTCAGTGTATGTAAATGCCAAAATAGCATTTGCTCCTCTCAATCAATTATGATGAAATTGTTTTGCATTGTCAGTTGAGGTTGTTTTGTGACTAGTTGAAGAGGATTTTTTAAATTGGATTGACTCTGATGGGGGTATGGGAGTAGATTGACAGCTGGCTGCTCAATTTGTACACCCTGTTGCCAGATACAGTATACTCATAAAGATTAACTCACATTTTTATTACGTTTATTATATTTCATTTCTATCTGGTTTTTCAGTAGTATTTCATTATCACTTTTGGCATGATTGTAAATGATCTAAACCTAACGACTTGTGTTTCACGTGCTTGTGTGGAGAGGATGGGCAATACATGAAGGAGGAAATTCCTCGTCAAGAGCAGCCTTGGGAAATTATGTCAGCTTTCAGCTTTCAGACGTACACTAACGGGTGTGGGTAGGAGAAGCACTTGCCGCGCTCCGCTAACAGTGCGTTTGATTCGAACAGTGACCACCGGTGTGCCGGTACTGTAGTTTTCATGTGAGCTGCCTCGCGAGACCTGGCGTTGGAGCCTTAGTGCACAGCCTGTGACATGGTCTGAACACGAGCCTGGCTCTGGATCCACCCCCTGGGCTGGGGTGGGAGGAGTGTAGAGGCCTGGCAGGCAGACAAGCAGGTTATCAGCCAGATACAGTAGAGCTGGGCGTCATGTGCAAAAATCCATATCACAATAAATTGACAGAATTGATGTGATAACAATAAATCGAGCGATAAGTTCATAACATTGTGCACATCATTTAGTTTATTACCCGTTTATCTGTCCCATTAAAAATCACCTAATTTCGCAAATGTATTTCATTTCAAACGTCTAATTTCTTTAGTATAGGCTACCTATTATAATAGATGATATCAGCAGAATGCCTGCGATATGTGGTCAGTATGGCCGGTGCTGATCATTTTCTGCTTATCATCCCAGCTCTAAGAGACAGTTTACTTCTGTCCCCAGTTCGGAGGGGATGTGGGACCCAAACTAGCTCCCTCCTCAGGAGGAGCGAACAGAAACCGAGTTCCTCCTTGTTCTGTTCCTCCCTTTAGGCCTGGGCTGTTGCTGAGAGACACTGCTCCTGCAGAGAGGGATGAGGCATGCGCAAATAGTGTGTACATCATGCCTCTAGGAAGAAGAATAACACAGGCCTTGATGGATGGAGAGAGAGATGGAGAGAATACAGTAGGAGGGAGGTGCTGTGGAGACCGGGATGGGGTGGAAAAACACCTTTTAAAAGAGACTGCATTCTTGGATGCTGTACACATCCGCAATAGTCATGTATTCGCCATGTTTTTTTTCTCCCACACCCTCAATTTGGGGGTTTTCTATCAATGGCATCTTGTATGAATATTGTTTTTAGTTGTTGTGTGACCTTTTTTATTTTGTGGCACTGCATCCTGGGTCATGTTATAATGTACCCCCAGTGCTTACAGAATAAGGATGAACACATACACTATGTAACATTCCTCAACAGTTCTGCACATTTCCTGGTGGACAGAAACCTAATTCTGCTAATAGGATTTTGTCAATGTGATTTGAATAATGATCTGAAAACATCCCATTTTAGTCTATTTAAGCAAATAGAATATTACTGATTGCAACACTTATCCATGGTGTTTTTTTTTTCTTAACCTTTCTTTTCCTTGCCAGCAGCCAATTTCCTCTCAATTAAAGCATGATATTAACACTCAGTAGGGCGTAAACTGGAACAACCACACACTGCCACTCAGTGTGTGTGTATTGATGGAGGGAATTCTCCTGTAACTGACAAGATTTTGTATGTGTGTCCGCGCACGTGTTGGAGTTTCACCCTAGAAGAGGAAGCTGAAAAAGATCAACCCTCCCATCCAAAGTGAGGGGGAAAAGACAAAAGTCGCAGGTAGTGTATAGAAAGAGTCAGCCAGGCGAATGCCAGTTGGCCAAAGTTAGCAGGAAGCTGTCGCAGTAAATGGCAGCAGCTGCTCGCAGTTCGAAAGAGCATGTCCCAGTCAGAGGAGAAAAGCGATGGCATCTACATTAATACTACCTTAATGGCCCATCTGGCGCTCCGTAGGGTCTCTGGCTGCTCTATGGACTCATAGGCATTTGACAGGCAGTCTCCAGCGCACCAGACGCGCATGGCATGCCAAATGGCAGGGAGACGCCTCCGCTGGCGCACAGATCTGTCAAACTCTCCCAGCCGCTAGTCAGAGGCAGAAGAGTTAAGGCAAGTTTTCACACGTGACTGGTTCTTGACATGAACGAGGACGACGTCGGAGAGCTCATCTCTCTCTCTCTCTCTCTCTCTCTCTCTCTCTCTCTCTCTCTCTCTCTCTCTCTCTCTCTCTCTCTCTCTCTCTCTCTCTCTCTCTCTCTCTCTCTCTCTCTCTCTCTCTCTTTCTCTCAGTCTCTCTGTCCGACCTCCTCGTCTTCTCACACTCCCTGTCCCTCCCTCTTCCCCACCTTCTCGGTTCATCCCATTTGCTACTGGATGCTAAATTGCTGTGACTAGATTAAAGGACAATGAGAAAGCCAGGGTTAAGATAAGCCGTGATGAATTCAGAATGCTCTGATTGCATAGGGAGATACGATTTGCCCTACTAGTCCCAGGCACCCTCAGTAAACAGATACTGGAACCAATCGGCTCATTGGATGAAATTGTCGAACGTCTACTGAAAACACCACAGGGGATTCTGTGTATAATTGACATAATTGGTGGATAAAACAGCTTACATACATTTCATATAGTCCATGAAACACTTATTTACTGATCACCAATAGCTCAGGTTCAGTCCAGGCATGAAGTTCTCATTGTGCGTGCTATCATGGGCGTGGAGGTGCGGATGATATTTGTGTACTGTATTTGTAAGGTCACTCTTATCAACCAATAGCATTCAGTTTTCATTGTCAAACAGCAGAGCAGAAGACTTCATCTCAGACCCCTTTCCTCCATTCCTGGCCCTTTACTCACTCCTGTTGTGTCGCACAACAATGACATGGTCAAATCTCACCAGGTGCGCGACATAGGCCGCCGCCCTCGCCCCGTGCTGTCCAGGCAGTCGCTATGACAAAACAATTCCCTCCCCCAACGTATTCCCTATATCAGCGATCAAAGTCCCAGCATCACAAGCTATCCACGAGCTATCTAGCTAAGCTATCCTGTCGCCCGTATACCAGTTACACACATGTACAAAAGTAGGCTACAGCAGACACTTTCCAGCATGGTAACCTCTCTCTACTTTTCTCGAGGCCAATTTGAGTCATAACAGCGGTTTCAAAAAAAAAGGGAAATGTATTTCAAATGGCTTATCCACTAGCCTCGGAGGACACCTTGAGGGGATAGTAGTTGCAGGAGAAATAAATCATGAAAGACTTAAACAGTGGAGACGGAAAGAAAAAGGCCTCCTCTTAACCTGCCGCTGCTGCATATTTAGTGGATTCACGACTCCGATATCTATGTGCAGCCTTGTGCTCTGTTGTGTTTGCAGGAGAGGCGGATGTTCCCTGACCCTAGCCACCAACCAGACATTGTGCGTAGGCGTACACCAAATGACTCACATCTGGATCAGACGATGATACGCTCCATTCTCTGCTATTATTATTGTTATTGTTGTTGTTTTTTGTGATGGAGTCGGGCATGATACGGGTGTGTGTGTGTGTGTGTGTGTGTGTGGACACATATTTTGCCAATAGCTCTTCAAAGGCTATCTCTTGCCTGTAACACAGCGGGGAATGAGATCGAAAGTTGAATACTGCCTCCTGCTCTTCTCCCTCTTTTTTTCCCATTTCTGCTGATGCGTGCTGGGTTTTTTTCCATCTTTTTTCTTCTTATTCGCCCCCTCACTTTCTCTATCTCTCTCTCTCAATCTCTCTCTCCCCTCCCTCTCTTTCTCCCTGGGCATCTCCGCTGCTCCCTCTGTGGCAGTCCCGGCTGGGGGGGGGGGTTTCTCTGGTACTGTGTGTGAACCTTAACTGTCTCCAACTCCGGGCAGGCGTCCCTACACGGCACTTCCCAATCCCCACACCGCACCCTAACCGTGCCTCACCGAGAGACACCTCACCCCATCGCCTCCTCACTGAACTCTCTCTTCACTCTACTACAAGTGATCCATACCAGACTGAACAAATCGGTGGCTTATCAAACTACTTACACCAAATCTAAAGCTATCAATACCAGGTAGAAGTATTCTAGAGATATCCCTACCAAATAGAACTAGAAAGCACCTCATACTAGACTGAACTACTATAGCAGTATACATACTAGACAAAACTACTATAGAGCTATTCATACCAAAGAACTATAAAGCTACTCTTACTACTCTACCCATACTAGAGCTACCCATACTAGAAAAAATACTATAGAACAATGCATACTAGACAAAACTACTATAGAGCTATCCGTACTAGACAAAATACTATAGAGCAATGCATACTAGACAAAATACTATAGAGCAATGCATACTAGACAAAACTACTATAGAGCTATCCATACTAGACAAAATACTATAGAGCAATGCATACTAGACAAAACTACTATAGAGCTATCCATACTAGACAAAACTACTATAGAGCAATGCATACTAGACAAAATACTATAGAGCAATGCATACTAGACAAAACTACTATAGAGCTATCTATACTAGACAAAATACTATAGAGCAATGCATACTAGACAAAACTACTATAGAGCTATCCATACTAGACAAAACTACTATAGAGCAATGCATACTAGACAAAATACTATAGAGCAATGCATACTAGACAAAACTACTATAGAGCTATCTATACTAGACAAAACTACTATAGAGCAATGCATACTAGACAAAACCAATATTGAGCTATCCGTACTAAACAAAATACTATAGAGCAATGCATACTAGACAAAACTACTATAGAGCTATCCATACTAGACAAAACTACTATAGAGCTAACCATGGTAGACAGAACTACTATAAAGTTACCCATACTAGACAAAACTACTATAGTTATCCATACTAGGCAAAACTACTATAGTTATCCATACTAGGCAAAACTACTATAGTTATCCATACTAGACTGAACTGGATATGTCCGTACAAGACCAAACGTTCCTACCAGTTTACTCTAGAGCTGTCAGAAGAAACTGCCTTGCTCCTATTGAACTGTCTACACCAAGGCAATGAACAATACAGAACAAATATGAACGCTATTACAACTGAAGAGATTGGATTGAGTACATCCATAGTTCTGCTAGGGAATAACTCTCAGATATGTGTGGATTTGAGGGCTCATATTAGAACAGGCACTGCCTGAATTGAATTCAAACAAGAGAGAATTACAAGCAATAAACCTTTCGGGCTGGTGATCCCTCGAGCCTCGAACTTCATTGCAATTTATGTAGAATTCTGTAATACACAGTGTTATCAATAGTTATAAGTGGAAGCCAACTCTGGTTCTGTAAGGCTGCAGTGTATGCCTGTGTTCTGCTGTTGAGCAGATTCTTACAGTGTATGGACTGCCTTCTCCAACAACGCAGAGCCAAGCCCATCCCCTTCAGCTTGTTGTCAGAGCTAGTCCAGTGACACGGTGACTCTCCTCTTCATCTTATCCACAGTAAACACAGTAAATACGATTTGAATACATAGGCCTGGTTGAGAAAATGCCTTCACCTTGCTCTCCTGTGATTCCTCCTGTCCTCTCAGTCAGTATGACATCCCACCACTAGAGGGTGTCTTTAATATACTTTACACTACTCAACTGTATTGAGATTCTACCTGGACTATCCCCTGGAAAACACGCAGTCCTCCTAAAAGACCACATAAAACACTTGTAGTATTATTGTTCAATTAGCAGAACATGTGAAACATCAAATGTGTGTTTACTCTTACAAAACAGATTGCTATATACATAACAGTAATGTAACTATAGTATAACAATTTTTGGGGGTGGGTAAAAATGTATAGATAACGATTCATCTCTTCATTGCCTTATTTTCTAGGATATCCATGTTTTAATAATTCCATGAAAGTGTATGTGTGTGAGTGTGTGTGTGAGAGAGAGAGAGAGAGAGAGAGAGAGAGAGAGAGAGAGAGAGAGAGAGAGAGAGAGAGAGAGAGAGAGAGAGAGAGAGAGAGAGAGAGAGAGAGAGAGAGAGAGAGAGAGAGAGAGAGAGAGAGAGAGAGAGAGAGAGAGAGAGAGAGAGAGAGAGAGAGAGAGAGAGAGAGAGAGAGAGAGAGAGAGAGAGAGAGAGAGAGAGAGAGTCCAATAATCTCACAGTGTGTGTGTGCGTGTGTGTGTGAGAGACAGAAAGAACAGAGGTGTTAATTCTACCGAACAGAAGCACAGGGAATGCGTAATGCTAGCTAATCACACCGAGCACGCCAAGACTTGCTTTCCATCAGCTCTTCAAATGTAACGATAGAGGGTAGAAATGTGCTCATGCTGACTTCATTCAAAGCAGAAATACATCTGTAAACGATTTATTGTGTCCTGCGGAGATCAATCAATTATACTTGTCAAAATGATGCTGAGCTGAAAATTAAAGGACACCCTTCGCAAACATTATTCTGATCATCTCATATGTATGTACTGTGCTCTATACCATCTACTGCATCTTGCCGATGCCGTTCGGCCATCGCTCATCCATATATTTATATGTACATATTCTTATTCATTCTTTACACTTCTATGTATGGGGTAGTTGTTCTGAAATTGTTATATTACTTGTTAGATATTACTGCATGGTCGGAACTAGAAGCACCAGCATTTCGCTACACTCGCATTAACATCTGCTAACCATGTGTATGTGACCAATAAAATGTTATTTCATTTAATTTCATTTCATTATAAGGAGAAGGCATGGTTGTATTCTGGTCATTGTCAGCGAAAAATCCCAAGCCCTCACATTAATATGACATTTTTCCCTTTCCTTGGTTTTTAGTTTCCTTTGTGCTCTTTCCTGAGTGAATGCATACCAAACAGTGCATACCAATATCAATGGTCTTCTTTTTGGTTACTATTAGGAGTTATTTCATAAATCATAGCTCTTTAAGATGGAGAAATGACTGTTTTGTTTCATAAATCACAGTATGATACTATTTAGAAACTAGATTGTATCTTCGCTATATGAAGCAATACGTAGTTTACTCACAATTTTATCACATGCCATATTTCTTCAGCTTCATTACATCAACTCAGCCTAAACATGTTAAATGCAAAAACACTATGCCTAAGTTTAGCGTTGGTAAAAATGAGAAAGGTATTTTGCTATTGGTAACTGAATGGCACTTATCTGCAGGGTCAATATCCTTGTACTCTGCACGTTTCTCTCCTTTTAAATCAGACTATAAATCCTATATATGAACCTATTAATCATACTCAGGAGAGATAAGTTTACCTAACTCAACTGAATTAAGGCCATCGGTTTAAACTGAAGCCAACGTATTCGATTCGACAGTGTATCAAGGGCTGAGTGACAGCATCTGGACCTGTCATAGTGCTGCTACACTGTAACCAGGCGTTTACCATATACTGTATCATGGCTACCCATCTCTCACTAGTACAACGTCACAAACCTACGCCACTCCACGAGCCTCACATTTTTTTCCCAGCTTTCCTCTCGTCTCCCCCCCCTTCCTGTCTTTGTCTGATGGCAGAACTCCAGAGGATACAGATTCACTGTGACATTTTACTTTGTGTTTTTAATTACCTCGCCTGTTAGAAGGTCTGCTCCTGCGATCACGTCCATATTTCCTCTCTTTCTCACTGACGCCGTTGAAATCTAAGTGGAGACGTAACAGGCGACGCAACGCAATAGTACGGTTCACAATTATTGCATGTCTGTATGGTCCACTATTGTTAACAGCATTAGTTGTTATTAAGAAAAGTAGAACACGTTAACCACTGTAGGGTACATGTCTAAACACAGCTGTGTAGATTATTTTGTAATAACATCAGTTTTGGAGTATTTGTATATTCTAGCTGTACCTGTGATGCCTCGGCTCTATGACTGTGGCATAGATCGATGTTCATCTCCATATCTCGCCCCATCCTTCTACAGTTAGTAGAGGCAGCGTGGTTCTGTTGGTGCACTGGATGTTTCCCCCGCACGGATCGCCCACTGCAAATTTGCTCTGATTGAGAGTGAGGCTGTGTGTGACAGATGCAGCTCTAATTGTGCAGTTGTTTTAAAGCTGTCGGGTGGCAGTAAGAAGGGGAAGTGTTCGGAGGGGGGGGGAGTCGGATGGGAGGGTGATGGACGGACAGAGGAACTTCAGCATCTGGCGAGAGCTGCAGCTGCTGTATAGTTCTCCCTCCCTCACTGGCTAAATAAATATTGCCACGATCTGTCTTGTACCAGCAAGTGTAAATTACTTTAACACGTCAATAACTGGTTTACAATTATGTTTTTCCTGCCATTTCCCGACTGTATATTGATTTCACATTCCTGTTAAATGGCACGAGCGTTGTTGTTCTCCTCGCTGCTCTTACTTGTTTTTCAAATAGACTCCCACTCAACTTGGCAAGAGGTGGAAAATGGAATTCTCAATTCACCAAGTCATTATTCCCCTCTTTTGTCATTGAATGCAGCACAGTCATCTCCCCTCTTTTGTCATTGAATGCAGCACAGTCATCTCCCCTCTTTTGTCATTGAATGCAGCACAGTCATCTCCCCTCTTTTGTCATTGAATGCAGCACAGTCAGCTCCCCTCTTTTGTCATTGAATGCAGCATAGTCATCATCACATCTTGGCATGGGCATTCTGGTGTAAAATCAAAACACATGTTATTGGTCTCGTACACGTAATACAAAACAACACACACATATCCTCATCAATCTATACACAATACCCCATAATGACAAAGAGAAAACAGATTTGAATTTTTTTGTTGCTCATTTATAAAAAATACATAAGAATTCAGACCATTTACTCAGTACTTTGTTGAAGCACCTTTGGCAGCGGTTACAGTCTCGAGTCTTCTTGGTTATGATGCTGCAAGCTTTGAACACCTGTATTTGGGGAGTTTCTCCCATTCTTCTCTGCAGATCCACTTCAGGTTGGATATGGAGCGTCTCTGCACAGCTATGTTCAGGTTTCTCCAGAGATGTTAGATTGGGTTCAAATCCAGTCTGGCTGGGTCACTCAAGGACATTCAGAGACTTGTCCCGAAGCCACTCATGTGTTGTCTGGCTGTGTGCTTAGGGTCGTTGTCCTGTTGGAAATTGAACCCGCGCCCTAGTCTGAGGTCCTGAACGCTCTGGAGCAGGTTTTCATCAAGGATATCTCTGTAATTTGCTCTGTTCATCTTTCCCTCTATCCTGACTAGTCTCCCAGTTCCTGTCACTGAAAAACCTCCCCACACCATGATGCTGCCACCACCGCGCTTCACTGTAGGGATCGTGCCAGGTTTCCTCCAGATGTGACGCTTGGCATTCTGGCCAAAGAGTTCAATCTTGGTTTCTTCAGACCAGAGAATCTAGTTTCTCATGGTCTGAGAATCCTTTAGTGGCCTTTTGTCAAACTCCAAGAGGGCTGTTGTGCCTTTTACTGAGGAGTGGCTTCCGTCTGGCCACTCTACCATAAAGGCCTGATTGGTGGAGTGCTGCAGAGATGGTATCCTTCTGAAAGGTTCTCCCATCTCCACAGAGGAACTCTGGAGCTCTGTCAGAGTGACCATCGGGTTCTTGTTCACCTCCCTGACCAGGTCCCTTCTCCTCTAATTGCTCAGTTTGGGTCTGAATACTTATGTAAATAAGGTATTTCTGTTTTTGATTTTTAATAAATTCGCAAACATTTCTAAAAACCTGTTTTCGCTTTTTCGTTATAGGGTTTTGTGTGTAGGTTGATGGGATTTTTTTATTTATTTCATCCATTTTAGAATAAGGCTGTAATGTAACACAATGTGGAAAAATGCACTTCATCAGCAGAAAAGGTGTGTACTGCAGTAGTTATATAGGATGAGCCTTGACCAGAATACAGTATATACATATGAAGTGGGAAAAACAGTATGTAAACATTATTAAAGTGACCAGTGTTCAATGTATATCTACATAGAGCAGCAGTCTCTGAGGTGGATGGTAGAGTACCGTGGTAGTAGCCGGCTAGTGACACTGACTAAAGTTCAATGCATGGTACTTGGCGGAGCCCGGCTAGTGGTGACTATTTAACAGTCTGATGGCCTGGAGATAGAAGCTGTTTTTCAGTCTCTCGGTCCCAGCTTTGATGCACCTATGCTGTCATATCACTGTCATAAGATATCATATCACTGAGAGCGGAACAGGGTGGTGTGTGTGTGTGAGGGTGCGTGTGAATGCCACTGTGCATGCGCCTGATTTCTTGCTATTGTGCGAGCGTGTGTGGTTGCGCCTCTTTTTTTTTAAATAGGAGATTGGTAAACCATGGGATTGGGGAATCGACAATAGCTTTATTTGAACTCTGTTTACCTGGGGCTTCATCTTGCTTCAGTATTGGCTTCAATATTTGAGCAAAATAATTTGGATGCTTAGTGAGAAATGATGCCAGATAAAAAAATATATATATAATTTCGGTGTGTGTGTGTGTGTGTGTGTGTGTGTACAGATGTTGGGAAAACCCGCAGAACGAGAGTTGAAGCCACGCTATCATCACAGTGATTTTAATCAAGTTTTTGTCTTGTAACCCACTTCTCCTCTCACGGAGCTCATTGCGATGGTACGCGGTGACGAGCATTACCAAGAGCAGTTCATGATTAACCTTCACATCGTATGGATGTCCCATAACCAGTGTACATACAAGACTCATTTCAAAATGGCACTGGCTGGGTCTATGGAATCTCTCCCTTATTCCTGTAGTTGTGTCCATCATGGTTCCTCCATTGAGAAGAGGAAGGTATTGTATGTCATGAATGTACATTCAGTCGATGCAGACGTGCACACGCACACACACACACACACACACACACACACACACACACACACACACACACACACACACACACACACACACACACACACACACACACACACACACACACACACACACACACACACACACACACACACACACACACACACACACACACACACACAATCAGTATGAATAACATCAGCAATAGTATGCAGCTATGCGTGGAGAATTGAAGTGTTCTTGTTAATAATGAGATAGTGAATATAAAGAGTGCACTTGGGTTGTGTGACACGCATCTGAAAGTATATTAGTGAAGTATCACACCAGTCCCTGTATATGGTTGCTGGGCATCTCTTTTTCAATGCTGACATGGATAAGGCTACCAGTAAAGAATAGATCATTTCTGGTTTTGAAGACAATACAGAAATGCCCATAACATAATGTGCTTTCCAAAGTTATTGTAGATTGCATCGGCTAAATGTCCTTCAATCATCTGCCAGACATTGACTTAAAATGGTTCCCTAAAATACCTCACTCATAGTTTATCCAGTATCCGTAACATGTGTTCGGAAACATGTACTGTAAGATAAATATGATGATATTAGTTGACGCAAAACAGAGAGTGTGTCGTCAATATGAATGGTGACATGGACTAACAATTGCTCTTGCAATTATCATACTTTAACTGGGTATTTGACTATGACATTAAATATACTGTAAAGTATGGATTAGACACTGATGTGCTTCGACACCATTTAATTGTGCCACCAGACGGAGCTGGACATGAGGGGGGTCCAAACTTGCCCATACACGGAGCGGTTCAGCGGGGCTCTCTCTGTAAGGGCCTCGCTGAACAAGCCTAGACTAGACCCCCCCCCCCCTCCTGACTACACATCAGAGGCACACTGCCCCACCCCTTCCCCCACTCAACCCCATCCCACTCCATCTTCTGGTCTCTCAATTAAAAGTCCCAGAGATGGAGGCATGGCATGGCATGGCATCACTCCCTGCAGGGCAACACTGGGTCAATGACTGTGTGTCTCTGTTCAGTGCAGCAGAAAGCAGCGGTACCAGCAGCAATGTTGTACGCTAGGCTATTCCTCTCCACTGCTAATCAACACCAGCAGATTAGACCACTCCATGGCCAATTGTCAAGTGTTTGTGTGTGTGTGTGTGTGTGGGGGGGGGGGGGGGGATTCTGGGATGATCATTCATTTAACATGTTACGTATCATAATCCTACATTCCTAATACAATTCCACCAGTTATGATATGGTCTCAGCAGGTCCAGCCTGACTAATTATCTGAAATGTTAGTCTCTTTCTGCTTCAGTTGACGTCCTGGGGTGGGTTGGTGGGGGAAGTGAACCGGCACTGTTTGACTTGGTGTATACAGCAAACAGTAGCATACATTGGGAATACCAGTGGAAAAATGCAAAGGACTTGCAGATCTGACACTTCCACATTCATAGTGGAACCCCTTGTTTCAGTCATCCAGTCTACTGTATCTTATTGAGACAGCTCAGAACTTATCCTCCGCTCCTTTCCTCCTCTACTCCTGTTCCAAATAGATTGTGGTGGTTTCCAGGGCCTGCTCCAGAAATGTTTTCCTGCCGAGATCTCATAAGATGTGCCCTCAGCTGTTCCGCCTGCCATTAGGACTCTCCACACTTTTTATCCCAGACCTCGGAGACCCCAAACTGCCAAATGAGGTGAATTATGGCCAGTTATATGGAGTGGACTCAGAGCCACGGGGGAGAGGCCTGAGTCAGTGGAACTAACCACACTCCTGACCATTAAAAGGCAGCCTGACACTGCCTCTTCATCTTTCCCCCCTCTCAAAGGTCTGCCCTGCAAACCCCTGCTCCTCGCTCCCCCGAGGAGGCACACATCCCGCCAGCCAGCCCCAGCCCTAGCTCCTGCTCCAGCTCCCCCATCATTAAATGTTAAGCTCCTCCTGGCATCTCTTTCTTTCTTTCTTTTGCTATTTCTCCTTCTTTTTCTTTCGCTCTTTCGCTCTCATTATTATCTTGCTGATTCTCTCGCTTTGCATCCCGTCTCTGTGTTTCTCCCGTGGTACTTTTCTCCTTCCTTCAATCTGTACTCCCTTTCTCCGTCAACCCGCCCTCTTCCTCCAGATCTCCCTTTTTTTGCCCTCTACCCCGGGGAGGGGGAGGTGGCGGAGAAGGGGGAATAACCACACAAGGTTAATTGCATTAGCTAAAACAAGCATGGCTGCCTTATCCCAAGCCACTGCATAAAGCGGTCATATAAGTCAGGCAACTCCCACAAATCTACTCTGACCACCCACTGTCACTGCTCAGCTGATTACCCTGGCTGGGTGGATGGCTGGGAGGCCCCCCTCTGGTTGTCACCCCTCCTGACAGACAGCCTCCTGTATTACAACTAATGGTCCACGCTAGATCTGATCTGCTAGATCTGATCTGCCAGATCTGATCTGCGACTAGGCTTGGATGGTTTACTGTATATACCGTATACCAGGGTATTTCGAAATAACGATGGAATGATTTTCAATACGGTGCCACAAAAAATATTACATATTATTACAGTAAACATGCATATTTTCTCCCTCATAAATTTAATTAATGGTATGTTTTTTTTACAAAGACCACATGGAGTAAAGGAAGTTTTGTGACGTGATGCCCACTGTTCAGCAGCACGAGGTGATTAAGTTACACTTGAATTTCACTACTAAGGTTTGCCAGCTAAATATACTATATATACAAAAGTATGTGGACACACCTTGAAATTTGTGGATTCGACTATTTCAGCCACACCCATTGCTGACAAGTGTATACAATTGAGCACACAGCCATGCACTCTCCATAGACAAACATTGGCAGTAGAATGGCCTTACTGATGAGCTCAGTGACTTTCAACGTTGGCACTGCCAACTTTCTAATAATTCAGTTTGTAAAATGTCTGCCCTGCTAGAACTTTACCGGTCAACTGTAAGTGCTGTTATTGTGAAGTGGAAACATCTAGGAGCAACAACGGCTCAGCCGCAAAGTGGTAGGCCACACAAACTCACAGAACGGGGCCACAGAGTGCTGAAGCGCACAGCGCGTAAATAAATAATTTGTTCTCGGTTGCAACACTCACTACCGAGTTCCCAAACTGCCTCTGGAAGCAACGTCAGCACAATAACTGTTTGTCAGGAGATTTATGAAACCGGTTTCAATGGCCACGCAGGCACACACAAACCTAAGATCACCAAGCGCAATGCCAAGCTTCAGCTGGAGTGGTGTAAAGGTCGCCCCCATTGGTCTCTGGAGCAGTGGAAACGCGTTCTCTGGAGTGAGGAATGACGCTTCACCATCTGGCAGTCCGACGGACAAATCTGGGTTTGGCGGATGCCAGGAGAACGCTACCTGCCCGAATGCATAGTTCTAACTGTAAAGCTTGGTGGAGGAGGAATAATGGTCTGCCACTGTTTTTCATGGTTTGGGCTAGGCCCCTTAGTTCCAGTGAAGGGGAGACCAACTCCATAATGCCCATGATTTTGGAATGAGAAGTTCGACGAGCAAGTGTACTGTATCCTATAATTATTAATTACATTTCTTAGTACCGAATACGTTTTCTCCACCTCAGGGCTATGCATTTGGTTTCCTAACTTGCTAGTTATAGGTGGCAAGCTTGCAAGATCAAGCTTCTTGGTTACGGCAGAGGCAATCAATCCCCTCCTGGATCAAGTGTGAGTAGCCTTTTCAGATCCTTAACGAGCTGGGTATAACTTTAAACCCTCTCATGTAATCTGGATGCAGTGTGTGATATTTGCGGTTGCCTCCAGGCAAAATTGAAGGAAGGATACTAGCTAGAGGTGCTTGGATTACGGCTGGTTGAATTGATGGTATCTGCTCAATGATGTGTTACTTTGTCGGAGCAAGGCAACTACAGAAAGGATTATACTGCATATGATTCTGCAGTTTAAGTGGTAGAAGAGGACTGACACACCTTTTCTTAAAAAGATAAATAGCCTAAATCATTCTCTTGTCACTCCTCCTATTCATTTACAATGATTTCCTCCAGGAGTCGAATGAGTTTTTTTGATAGAACATTCCCTCAGTCAGTTGGCGTAGTGTAGGATAGTTATAACTCAGAGCCAGTCCTCAGAGGTGATTGGGGTTGAGTCCAGACCAATGGTATGTAATAACCTTAGAGAACTGACAGGGGGCGCTGTTTTAAAAAAAACATAAAATCTAAAACTTTTTTTTAAAAATTAGAACTAATGTTACTGTCCCCACCTCAACAAATAATTGCTTAAATACATGTCATTTTGTCATTGAAAAATTGTATTGAAATACTGTAGAATTCCATTCGTTCCATGAAGTACCGATATGGTGGCCAGTGGCTTCAAAGCATCAGAAATCCAGATCACTGGTCCAAACACTCCTCCTCTAATAGGGTTGGCTCAGGGAGACTTTGCGGTCAGCTAATGACACCTGCAATGGATGCTTGGTCCATGAAGCCCAGAGTAAGGCTGGTCTGGGTCTGGGCTTATGGGAATACAAATGTGCTGCTCAGAGGCACGTTAGGCTGTACCCAGGTCAGCCAGGTGATTGGAGAAAGACTACATTCAGCTCTTTCTGCTGGTCCAGGGCACACGGGAGGGTCCTGGCCATTGTTGTGGGGTCAAAGTAGAGCCGGCCAGATTGGTAGAGCAGCTGACACCCATTCATCGTCCATGGCTATGTGAAGATGTTAATCTGGGTAAAGGATTTTCAGGAAAGTTCTATAGCTTCTTGGTTCTGGTACCATAATTGATTTCACTCTACACTATTGATCATTGGTTACGATTTGTCACTCAATGAGCTTCCTGTAAAAAGTAGACTATTGTTAAAATCATAATTGTGATACGGTGCTACACCACTAATCATAATACTAAGTCAGTCAATTACAGTGGTGTAAAGTACTTACGTAAAGATACTTTAAAGGTCTACTTAAGTCATTTTCTGGGGTACTGTATCTGTACTTTACTTTACAATACATATTTTTGACTCCACTACATTTGTAAAGAAAATAATGTACTTTTTACTTCATACATTTTCCCTGACACCCAAAAGTACTAGATACATGTTGAATGCTTAGCAGGACAGAAAAATTGTCAAATTCACACACTTATCAAGAGAACATCCCTGGTCATCCCTACTGCCTCTGATCTGGTGGACTTACTCAACACAAATGCTTCTTTTGTAAATGATGTCTGTGTGTAGGAGTGTGCCCCTGGCTATCCGTAAAAAATAATAAAACAATAAAAAAGTGCCATCTGGTTTTCTTAATATAAGGAATGTGAAATGATTTATACTTTTACTTTTGATACTTACGTGTATTTAAAGCCAAATACTTTTACACAAGTAGTATTTTACTGGGTGACTTTCACTTTTACCCGAGTCATTTCCTTTTAAGGTTTCTTTACTTTTACTCAGGCATGACTATCGGGTACTTTTTCCACCACTGCTCAATTGATCCCCATCTTAACTTATAGCATCTGCCTGTACCAAGTAATTGTGGTCTGATGAATGTACATTCTTGCCAGAATGTGTAGCCTAATCTTCATACCTTTTGCTATTGGAAAACGTCAGTCTTTTCTCCCGGCTACTGGGGATGCATGTGTCTATGTGTCATTACTGTGTGTCTTCTGTCTGGGGAGGGAAGGACCGTGCTGCTGGCCATTAGGGAAAAATAAATAAGGGCGGCTATTTCTAAACATCTGGCAGCATCCCACGATCGCGCATTTAATGTGCATTTAATTGGCAATGATCCTTTTTACTTAAGCAATATGAAATAATCCGTTGCCCTGGAACAAACAGCTGTTGGAGGAACGTTACAGTAATGTTGCGTAGATGCTCTATGACGCTAGGTGATCAATGCCTAACGGTATATTATGCGCATCCAACTGTTGCTACAAACTACATGGAAGATACACAATAGATTTAGGCCAACCGTATCTTTGGACTCGTGTGAGTTCACTTTCACATGTTCATGTAGAAATCCTTGGTCTTACCAGCGAGTCATTTCATTCACTTCAAAGCCATAATGACATTCTTCTGAAATGTTTTCACCCTCTTGAAAGCCCCCCTGCATATTCTTTATGGCCTGTGTCCTACATTCCCACAAGTCTGAAAGAGAATATCTGGTAGCAATGCCCATAATGTAGTTGAAGCCTACACTTGAACACACACCTGGAGTGTGTTTCAACCTGACCAATTTTTATTATGTGCGTATTCCAAAGAAGTGGTTGCCTCGTTGGACTTGCCATATAGCCTCAAGACAGTGACAAAGTCATTTTAGGCCTTCACTGGTTGGTGTTGGTCATTTCACATGGCCTGGGGTGCATAGGCCATGATCTGGGGCTGGGCATGTGTCATTCCTGGTCTGATCTACCACTGAGACAGCCACGCATGATCTTTCTCATGAAGTTCAGCACTACCATAAACCTCTCCCAGTCTTCCATTAAAACCGCCAGAGCCCCTGGACAGGCCAACAGGGGTACTTTATCTAATAACATGACCCATGCTGACATGGTGGGGTGACCCTGTAGGTTACGGTTATGGGAATATTTACAGGTTTGGTTGGGCAGAGGCCAGCGGTCAAAGGACATTGTTAAGAGGATGAAAATCGGCTAATATGGGTGAGGGTTTTGTGCTGATGCATTCATCTGTTGCTGTAAAGCCACATTGTTCATCGCTGTCATAAATGTCCTCTGCCATTCAGTTTTGTCTGTTTTATTTGATATTCATACTACATTTTTACTGCCCGTAGAAGACACTGGCCTGCACGAAGCTCTCCCGAATAAAAGGTCAGGTCCTTTTTATGTGACAAGGAGTCAGGTTGTTTCGAACCAACTCTGTGTAGCTGTGAAACATCTTTGAAAACATGCATCTCTACTGATGCTGTATGTAGAGAACCAAAAAGCACCACTCGGACGTTCGTTGTCACTTTCTGTGGTAATGGGTATATTGTGGACTTGAGCGTTTCAATTAATACTCTGATAATTATACTTGCAGCCTATTCAGATTGTCTTTAGCGTGTAACCTTCTACAGTGGGTATCAAAAGTATTCACCCCGACTTTTTTCAAATTTTATTGCGTTACAAAGTGGGATTGAAATACATTTAATTATGATGTTTTTTATATTGATCTACACACAATATTCCATAATGTCAAAGGGAAAAGAACATTCTACAAATTTGGACAAATTAATAAAATTAAATAACTAAAATATAGTCATAAGTATTCACCCAATTTGTTTAGGCAAGCCTCAGTTGGTTCAGGAGTAAAACAAATCACGTAATAAGTTACATGGACTCACTCTGTGTGAAATAATACGGGTTGGTGATTTTACAGAGTTCAATAGCTGTGATGGGAGAAAACTGAGGCTGGATCGACAACATTGTAGTAACTCCACAACAATTACCTAAATGACGGAGTGAAAAGAAGAATGAAAATACACAGAATATTCCAAAAACATGCTGAATACTGAAACCAAAAAACACTGCAAAGGAATATACTTTTTGGCCTAATTGCAAAGCCTTATGTTTTGGGCAAACACAACACATCACCGAGTAACTGCCTCCTTATTTTCAATCATGCTGGTGGCTGCATCATGGTATGAGTATGCTTGATATCGGCAAAGACTAAGGAGTTTTTCAGGATAAAAATAAACGGGATGGAGATAAGCACAGACAAAATCCTAGAGGAAAACTAGCTTCAGGCTGCTTCAGGCTGATTTACACAAGACGCTGGGAGAGGAATTCACCTTTCTGCAGAACAATAACCTATAACACAAGGCCAAATTTACACTGAAGTTGCTTTCCATGAAGACAGTAAATGTTCCTGAGTGGCCAAGTGACAGCATTGACTTAAATCTGCTTGAAAATGTATGGCAAGACTTTTAAATTGCTGCCTAGCCATGATCCCTAACACCTTGACTAAGCTTGAAGAATTTTGAAAAGAGTAATGGGCAAATATTGCACAATCCAGGTGTGGAAAGCTCTTAGAGACTTACCCAAGAAGTCTCAAAGCTGTAATCACTGCCAAAGGTCGTGCTAACATGTATAGACTCGGTTTTGAAAACATACCCACCCTAAGGTCAGGATTTTCTAATCAGCCCTTTTGAAACCATGCTGCCTTCCGGCGCAGAAGGACACTATTCCTCTCGGGCCGAGAATCTAGAATGAACAGGCTTTAATGCAAAGACGTGTGTTTCTTCACAAAACATCAGTATGGAGGCCCACGGACTGAAAGACAAATAAGGGAAAAAAAGATGAATGAAGCTTTCCTTAATTTGATGAAGGTTCAATGAAAGAGTCTCTGACATTGACTTTCGCTGTGGACATCATGCACATTGACTTCAGCTGATGTGAACGGTGAGCCTTTCTCTCTGCCTGGCCTGATGAAAAGCACCCTGACTGAGACGCGGGGACATGCAGGAGCTTAGGCTGCAGCAGAGTCATGTCAAATAGTCTCATTGAGAGAGGGAATGGATTAAAGGCATTGTTCAAGCTGACTCTTTCCCTGTCAAATAAGTGTGTGGGGGGGGGGGGGGGGCGAGCAGGCGGCTGACATACTGCTGGCTGCCTGCTCACCCCCCCCCCCCCCCCAATAGTCATCTAATCTGTTGGTCGAGTGCAGAGCTTGCTCATAAACACATTTCACCAGTTAGACAATGGAGCTGCCACCTTGGTGTGCATCAGGGATTACTGTATGGTATATCCTACCCCACCCCTACATACATTTCTGACAAAGGGAATTAATTGAATACCCATCCATAACTAATTCAGGTCTGCTCCACATCAACACACACACACACACACACACACACACACACACACACACACACACACACACACACACACACACACACACACACACACACACACACACACACACACACACACACACACACACACACACACACACACACACACACACACACACACGACAGATCATCTATTTTAAGGATAGTCACTCCATTGCGTTTCATGTTAGAACTGTTGTTGCATCCCATCCTTAAGGCTAAACAGCAAACAGATTGCGTGGAATAAATTCAATTAACTCTGTGTAACCCTATAGACAATTATACAGAGGCAGCTACCATAGAGTGGGAGGTAATGGTGTTTTTTACCCTTGATCCCTGGCCCTACTTTTACCATTTGTTTATCAAATTAATTTACGCCCATTGATTTGTAATGTCTGTGCTTAAATACACATAATCGTTCATTTTAGCACCGCATTACACTTGTGCTTATGCTAATTAATTCATGTTTATCAAGCATAAACAGAGTGATGGCCATAATTAGGCATCCAAAGAAATTAAGCCCACTAAGCGCTAAGAGAAAGTTTTAGCTGTGTGGAACTATGTTCTGTACTCACCAGGCGAGAGACTGGTGTCTTTTTTTGTCTTGTTCAAGGACAAATTGTAGCAAATGTTTGACCTGCTAAATTTGACAAGCTACTTGTCTGTCTTTTCTCCTTTGAAGTAAATGTCTGCACTAGCCTTCCGGTGACAGCTCGGCTTCGTTCCGTATTGATGTGTCAAACAAACACGGCTAGCTTGTTTGCCGTAAACTAAGTAGTCCTTAACTGCTTAGACAGGGGCCTTGTGTTTTATGTATTTGTTTATTTTCAAGATAAGGGGGGACTTTTATGGATAAGCAGCTGACACTCCCACTCTGTCTGCTCGGTATGGCGCGAGGGAAGATAAAATGGAGTCTGTTAATCGGGTGGCGGTGAAGGGGGGAATAATGTTATTGACCTATGCTGGCAACAATGTGTTTCAATTATACCCCGCAGACCATTTGTCAGGCGAGCGGAGCGATGGGGGGACACGGAGTTCAAGCCTGGGTTAGAGTCATTCTCCATCACTTATGATGTGTCTTTGGGAAGCACTTTAATTGAATTACCCAATTTATTCTTCAAGCAACAATGCCCTACCCAGACCCATGATGTGAGATAAATAAAGACACGTTTGGAAGTTGGCATTTTGCATACTTAATTTCTCTGTGGTGAAAGACGGGAGACTGCTAGACTGTAGGAGTTTTTTATACTCTACTGGTTGAGACACTGAATATGTTCTGTAAAAGTGATTGGTGAAAAAATATATTTAGTTACATATCGGGATATTATCTTTTACGATATATTGTATTGTTTTGAAAATAATGCAATATAATTTTTGCTCTAGTTGGTTGTACCTGCACCAAATCTCCAGTATATTTCCATCACTGATCAAAACTCGTTTTCCCATGGCTCTCTCTTGTCCCTCTGCAGCATACGCATGGAACATTGAATCGCAATAAAATCACAATATCCAATTGCAATACGTATAGAATCGTGAGAATCACAATACATATTGTATCGGCAGCTAAGTGTCGTGATAATATCGTATCGTGAGGTCCCTGGCAATTCCCAGACCTACTTTGTAATACAAGCAGTTGGATTCTGAAAAAAAGAGGACTAATTTATGGTGGTGTTTACTTCTTTTAGCATTGTAGACGGAAAGCGTGGACATGATTGTCGAGCTATACTGTAAATAGTTGTGCGACATAATTGATTTCTTTTTATTGCTTACACTAGAATGAATAATTGCCACCCGTGTTAAGTACTCGATAGTATTCACAAAGTTAAAGTGAAATCTCCTCTTTGTTTACAACTCAGCTCTCGAACAGATTTAGCTGAATTATTTTTGTTTGTCAAATTGCACTCGTGTGAGTGCGATTAATTCTAATCAAGTCCAATTTATTCTCGTTGAGCAGCTGGAAGAGGCCTGAGTGTTGCCTGTTGTGTTCTGTCTGGGTGGTGTCTGCGTAGACGGAGCT
This sequence comes from Salvelinus alpinus, assembly GCF_045679555.1. Lineage (NCBI taxonomy): Eukaryota > Metazoa > Chordata > Actinopteri > Salmoniformes > Salmonidae > Salvelinus > Salvelinus alpinus. The sequence goes on along the minus strand of NC_092104.1, from coordinate 49,601,380 downwards.
GTCGATCACGGCTCTCCCCTCCAGGTGTTGAGGAGGTGGTTCTGTCAGGGAGAAGCAAGGCCACGTGCACTCTGGCCCTCTGCACCTGGACATCAAAAACCTGCGTGTCAGTTCACCCTTTCAGGACCACACCATGTCTCTTTCTCAAACAAAGTGTGTCCAATCAACAATCTCCTCGGCGGATCTTATTAACGGCAAGAACAGTGGGTAAAGAATTTACTTGACTATAAGTATGTTATGTACACCAATTATGTTAATTGCAGAGTTGCAGATGGCCCAGTGTTGATTGCAACGCTAGGATCAAGAAGGCAGACTGGAATTTGAGTGTCGGTGTCACGTGACGCTCATTATTGTGCAACCTCTCCAAATGTCTCCTGTCTCCGTCATCCATCTGTGCAGACGTATCAGTCTTTGACAGATAAATACTGTGTGGAGAACTTTGGGCAGTTACGGAGTTTCACAGACACAAAGAAAACAACACACACATTTTAATTGTCATTTCTTTTGTGAAGAACAAAAGGGTGTGTTTTATTCCAATTTGCATAATTACTCATCTAAAATGTGAAGTTGATTGGCAAACGGGGGATACAGAGGAAAGAGAGGGGTATCGACAGCGGTTGTAAACATCTGTTGCAGTTGTGGCATTGTTCCGTTTCACCGTTTCATGGAGATCATGACCAACAGTACGTGGACACTTGTTCGTCGAACATCTCCTTCCAAAATCATGGCCATTAATATGGAGACGGTCCCCCCTTTATTGCCTTTACAGCCTCCACTCTTCTGGGAAGGCTTTCCACTAGATGTTGGAACATTGCTGTGGGGACATGCTTCCATTCAGCCACAGGAGCATTAGTGAGTCGGGCACTGATGTTGGGTGATTAGGCCTGTCTTGCAGTCGGTGTTCCAATTTATCCCAAAGGTGTTCAATGGGGTTGAGGTCAGGGCTCTGTGCAGGCCAGTCAAGTTCTTCCACACCGATCTCGACAAACCATTTCTGTATGGACCTCCCTTTGTGCACGAGGGCATTGTTATGCTCAAACAGAAAAGGGCCTTCTCCAAACTATTGCCACAAAGTTGGATGTACAGAATCCTCTAGAATGTCATTGTATGCTGTGGCGTTAAGATTTCCCTTCAGTGGAACTAAGGGGCCTAGCCCAAACCATAAAAAAGCTCCAGACCATTATTCTTCGTCCATCAAACTTTACAGTTGGCACTATGCATTCGGGCAGATAGAGTTCTCCTGGCATCCGCCAAACCCAGATTTATCCGTTGGACTGTCAGATGGTGAAGCGTGATTTATCACTTCAGAGAACGCATTTCCACTGCTTCAGAGTCCAATGGGGGCGAGCTTAACATCACTCCAGCCGACGCTTGGCATTGCGCATGATCTTAGGCTTGTGGGTGGCTGCTCAGCCATGGAAACCCATTTCAAGAAGCTCCCGACGAACAGTTATTGTGCTGATGTTGCTTCCAGAGGCAGTTTGTAACTCGGTAGTGAGTGTTGCAACCGAGGACAGACGATTTTTAATCGCGACGCACTTCAGCACTCGGCGGTCCCGTTTTGTGAGCTTGTGTGGCCTACAATTTCGCGGCTGAGCCATTGTTGCTCCTAGACATTTCCACTTCACAATAACAGCACTTACAGTCAGTGGTGGAGAAAAAGTAAAGATACCTTAATAGAAAATGACTCAAGTAAAAGTCACTCAGTAAAATACTATTTAAGTAAAAGTCTAAAAGTATTTGGTATCAAAAGTAAATGGAATTGCTCAAATGTACTGAAGTATCAAAAGTAAAATTATAAACCATTTAAAAATTCCTTATGTTAAGCAAACCAGACTGCCCAATTTTCTTGTTCTTTTTTTATTGACGCATAGCCAGGGGCACCCTCCAACTCTCAGACATAATTTACAAACAAAGCATTTGTGTTTAGTGAGTCCACCAGATCAGAGCCAGTTGGGATGACTAGGTGTGTTCTCTTGATAAGTGTGTGAATTTGACAATTTTCCTGTCAAATGTACTTTTGGGTGTCGGGGAAAATGTAAGGTGTAAAAAGTACATTATTTTCTTTAGGAATGTAGGGAAGTAAAAGTAAAAGTCAAAAATATAAATAGTAAAGTAAAAAACTACTTAAGTAGTACTTTAAAGTATTTCTACTTAAGTGCTTTACACCACTACTTACAGTTGGCTGGGGCAGCTGACTTGACAAACTGACTTGTTGGAAAGGTGGGATCCTATGACGATGCCATGTTGAAAGTCATTGAGCTCTTCAATAAGGCCATTCTACTGCCAATGTTTGTCTATGGCGATTGCATCACTGTGTGCTCGATTTCATACAGCTGTCAGCAATGGGTGTGACTGAAATAGCCGAAGCCACAAATTTGAAGGGGTGTCCACATACTTTTGTATGCATAGTGTAAGTACAGTCTCCTCAACCTTGGATTCCTCTGATTGCCGGATCCCCCCTGACAGAATCCCCCATCTGGGCACTTGGGATATGGATAGCTATCTGCTCCCAGCGCACCCGCCCGCTCCAGGGCCCAGAAAACCCACTTCAAATTGCCTGTACTCTATGGGAAGTGTGACATTCGGAGCATGCCAAGATACTCAGCAATGCATAAAGAAATTGATGCAGCCTGCCGGAAACCCATCAGCAAGCTTGCCCCCCTCACTTTGTCCTCTGTTTATTGCACTTTGTACATCCTAACAGAGAAGAACTTGGGCTAATGTTGTGCCGTTCACACACAGATCCCTCTAATAACGGAATAGCCACTGAACCATAAGCAAAGATTTTGCCGTGAGTCCTGCAACCTTTATTAGTTGGGCGTACCCACAAGGCGGGATTTGTGTTTGATGAATAAATGGGGTAAGGATCTTGCTGTTGGGACCATGCTGCAAATGTCAGCAGCAGATAAACAGTGGGAGCAAGCCAAGCGTAAAGCCCCTGTTTCCTTAACCCGGACCTCCCCCGTAGACCGCAGCCCACGAATCAGGAGCCCCACCTATCTCCTTTTGGATTGGAGTTCAAGGATGCACATAATTAGAGGAAAGTACGTTTGCTGATAGGCCCCCAGGTCAGACCCCACTTTTTTACGCACTAAATCTCTCACACTGGTTCCCAAGTCTGTCTGTCCGTTTGTCCGTCCCTCTGTCCGACCGTCCCTCTCTCCGTCCATCCGTTTGTCCGTCCCTCTGCCCGTCCGTCTCTGTCAGTCTGCAGGTCGTGTGCAATGTACAGCTGCTTTTGGAAATGCAGTTACAGCAGGTCGTCCTGAATATTGACAGAAGTGTATCTGAACAGAGAGGTTTCGCGACGCCCTAACTTAGGTAGGTCCGTGCAACATAGATAAGCCTTCAGAAATGGACGAAAATTCGACGAAAATTCCGTAGCCCTGAACATCTCAGTTCTATCTGTGTCTGCTGGTCCACTTTGAGCCTCTATCATTCCCATTCCTCTGTTCCCAGTCTACATCCTGCTATTCCTGTCTGGGGAAAATGACATCCATTGTGGTCCATTAAAGAGTGCCTGCTCACCGTGACTGCAGCGTAGGCTTTATGACATCACAAGGCTGGGTACGGAGAGAGCGGAGCTTGAGAGTGTCATTCCATTACCTGCTGAAATGGATGCCTGGATCCCTTCCTTGATTAGCTTTGTCTCCAATAACAATGATAGCGGTATGCGGGGCTAATTGAGCCCGGCTCGCCCCAACTCCATGCAAAAGTGCTTCCTCATTTCGTCCGTCCTTTTAATAATTACATTATCATTTTACGCCCGCCGTTCCTTCGGAGGGGCCGGCGCTTGTGTTGAAGTGAAAGCTCATTATTGGGCCTGAATTATGTGCCGTTTATTGATCCCCGTGGTGGATTATGGGGCTCTAAGTTGGTCTAGACAGAATAGTTAGCCAGATGACAGAAAGGAAACATAGAGGCCCCAAGGGAAGGATCCCTGAGCTCAGTTAGCAATTAATGCCTGCTAGGTAATGGAATTTAAGTTTACACTAAATTCACCAATGCGTTGACATTTCAAGTGCCTTATAAAAAAACATTAGCCTAATGAGACAGTCCGAGCTGGGGAGGTATTACTTTACTCCTCTCTTTCTCCTTCCCACTCTCTTTTCTCTCTCTCTCCTCTCTCTCGCTCTTCTCCTTTCATAAACAGCGCTCTTGTGCGTCACTCTCTCATTACCCACACCGATACTCTCCAATCATTTCTACTTAAAAGAAAACAATTACCCAAGATTCACAGTGAGATGGGACAGACGATAGAGGGGTAAATATGCTGTTGGTGTATTTTTGCTGGCCTGATTGAAATTCTCTGGGCTTGATTGATGGGTAATAGCAGGTTCCATTTCCCAGACAGGACAGGCTAATCTCCATTTTGTTGGGTGTGGAGAGTGTTCCGTGATGAAGCGCGCAATGAGCGGGGGAAAGGCCAAAGTGCTGAGTAAGAAGCCAAGCCGGCCATTCATCTCTATGGAGTTGTGGGTCCGTTTTAACGCTATCCATCATTACCTTGACGAACACGCCACACCGCTAACGGTACAACCCACTTGCCACCAGTACCAGCAACACTGTGTCCTTGAGTGGACTCATAGGGAGCTGGGCTGGAGGGTGTAAGGGGTGGGGGTGGAGGGATTGTTTTTATATAAAGTGGATGATCTCCACCACCCTCCTCCCCCACACACACTCTTGAAATTGGCAACTCTGTGATAGTGTGTGTGTGTGTGTGTGTGTGTGTGTGTGTGTGTGTGTGTGTGTGTGTGTGTGTGTGTGTGTGTGTGTGTGTGTGTGTGTGTGTGTGTGTGTGTGTGTGTGTGTGTGTGTGTGTGTGTGTGCAAGCTTTTACTTCTCTGTCCAAGGACTGTCGTTGGGGCAGGTTGCCAGTTGCAGGCCTCCACTTAAAGGACGGCCTTAATGAAACGTGTGGAATAGTCACGCGAGTGTGCTGCACCTGCTGAAGCAGCTCTGCTCTCCCTAGGAGAGAGACAGAGAGCCAAGAACTTTCTTTCCCCCTGTAATGAGGCCACTCTCCTTTTCAAAGCCATTCTGTGCTTTGTGTGGTTGTGTGTGTGTCCTTGGCATATATGCCTTGGTAATGTCAGTAAATACATACAGGGGGGAATAAACTGGGCTGTAATTCACACAGGCCCTGGAGTGGAGAAGCAGCTGATTAGACTTGTTTTACTGCCGTACTGCCGCCGACCTAGAAAAAGGACCGGCCCTGACCTTGCATAGCAGAGGCCTTATATATCTGATGATCTCTGAGTGTGTTAATGATACAATGTGTTCTTTCGCTCTCTCTCTCTCGCTCTCTCGCCATCTTTCTCTCTTTCTCCTCGCTCACACACACACGCTCAAGTGCACACGTACGTACACACACACATACACACACACAAAAAAAACACACACACAGACACACACACAGTGTCTAAAATACCCAGTCAGCAGTTCAGCTGGGAGTCTAGCAAATGAGCTGTCCCATTGAAATAGAAAGGAGAGTGCTCTGTGTAGCAGAAAATGCTGCTATGGCAAGCCTTACAGGAGAGGGGTGGAAGGGAAATTACTTGTTCGGACAAAGAAACACGAGAATGCCCTTCCACTACAAATGTACCAATTTACATTTAGACGTTGGGAGATTACATCCATTTCTTTCTTTTTTTCTACCATTGGCATATCTCCTCCCATTATCGTCCATAGATTACAACTCTAAGTGCTTTTAGGGGAAAATATCTCCCGATTCTAAAATACATGATTTTGATTGATACATGATTTGCCCTTCCTCTTTGTCCTTCTTTTGGATTCAGCACTATCATGGCCTGATTCGTTTAATGGTGCCAGTGCTACAGGGCTGTGCACCTCAATTGAATTAAAGACACATACTGCTAAGATTTTAGAGTTGACACACTTAGGCTACTCCATAGTATCTGAGGTGCTAGAGACATGAACTCACGGATGTTGTCTGCCTGCTCATCCCGTCCTGTCTCACTAGAACTCCGCATGGCCTGTTCTCTACTCAACTTCCTCTCACAATTAAAAACTTTAATGCAGCATTTTTGAAATAAGGACCCAGTATTGGAAGAAAATGCATACATTTAAATGTAGCGCTATATTTGTGTATTTGTGGTATACTTTAGTGGAGTCCTGATCCCAGACATGAAGTGATTAATTTCAACTTCTAATTACCTCTCTTTGCCTTCTTTAAGCAGAAACCTCCCTTTCTCCCTATCCCCCTTCAGCTGGATTGTCCCAAGGTAATTAAGATTCCATTCTGGACAGAATTGGAATGTTAAGACGCAGGGTTATCGCTTGGCTTCTGTGACTGGACCATTGGAACACCTAAAGTGACCCCTAAGCTCTCTGATTGGCTCTTTAGGATTGCTGTGCCCCCCCCCCCCCCCCCACTCCCCCTGGCCATCTTGTTGTGTGGTCCCCCTCTTCAGACCCTTCATTACTATCCCTCATCGGGGGCAGGCCGGGAGGCGGGGACCGGGTGGGCTTCTGTCCTTGGATGAGTGAGTGTGGATAAGAACTTGTTTGAATTCATAATTGTGCTCTTGTGAAGGGGGGAATTTGTAAAGCAAGGCAGGGCTCATTGTGTGGCGGTGCGAGTCCAGTGGAGGGTGCGAGGCGCTCAAAGCTAATATAATCTAAGCTATTAGAGAGGGTTAATTAGCAGCTGAACTGGAGCCCGAAGAGGAGGCAGGCAGGCAGAGAGAGGGAGAGAGGGAGTGGGCAGGGATAGAGAGGTCTTCAGGGAGTCATTAAAGCCTGCTTGTTGCGATACAGCCACACATTCAATGTGGCTGCTCCACGGAAGGGTGAGGGAGAAAAAGAGAGAGGTTCACACATTGAAAAATGTCCCCATGTCTTGAGCTGTGCTTGTGTTCACCTGTCTGGAAATAAAATATGAATTTAATGGATCTAAGCAAAAGGGTTTTATTAGGTGCTGCCATGCAAAGCACAGAGGAAAAATGGTTTTAGTGAGTAGGCCGGGATATTTACCGTAATTCATTGTAATAAAAGTTTGTAATACATGAACATTTCTTCACCTATTCAAGCATAGCCTATGTATGAAAAATGCATATTAGGATAACCTAAAGTGGATAGATAGGAACTATGTGATGTTTTCCATAATTTTGCTGACAGAATTGTTTTGTATGCAATAGTATTGCTGAGCTGCATTACTATGCCAGTAAGCCTGGTGGCGCTGTCATCCAGTGGTGTAAAGTACTTAAGTAAAAAAAAATTGAAAGTACTACTTAAGTGGTTTTTTGGGGTATCTGCACTTTACTTTACTATTTATATATATTTTTTTACTTTTACTTTTACTTCACTACATTCCTAAATAAAATAATGTACTTTTTACTCAATACATTTTCCCTGACACCCAAAATCTGTACTTTACTTTACTATTTATTTATTTTGACAACTTTTACTTTTACTCTACTACATTCTTAAAGACAATAATGTACTTTTTACACCATACATTTTGACATCCAAAAGCACTGGTTACATTCTGAATGCTTAACAGGACAGGAAAATGGTCCAATTCACACACTTATCAAGAGAACATCCCTGGTCATCCTCAACATCCCTGGTCATCCTCAACATCCCTGGTCATCCTCAACATCCCTGGTCATCCTCAACATCCCTGGTCATCCTTAATGCCGCTGATCTGGCGGACTCACTAAACACAAATGCTTAATTTGTCAATTATGCCTGAGTGTTGGAGGGTGCCCCTGACTATCCTTAAAATTAAAATAAAAGAAAGTTGTGCTGTCTGATTTGCCTAATATAATCATTTTGAAATTATTTATACTTTTACTTATTTTTTAAAATTACATTTACTTTTGATACTTAAGTATATTTCAAATCAAATACTTTTGAACTTTTACTCAATTAGTATTTTACTATGGGCCTTTTACTTTCACTTGAGTCATTTTCAATTAAGGTATCTTTACTTTTACTCAAGTATGGGAATTTGGTACTTTTTCCACCACTGCTATTTTATTCACACTAAATATAATCCTATTTAGCATCAATCGTATTAGGCCGATATGCTGTTTTATCTCAGATCAAGGAAATATTGCTGCTTCGACCTACCTGGTTTGAGTGATGTGGCACCACATGCGCTTCTTGCTTATTACCCATCTGTGTTTTTGCAGTGCTGTCTGAGATCCAGTATAGTGTCTGGTGTCGTCTGTTTCTCTGGTATACCTTACAGTCTGCCTGCCTCAAGTCAAGCAGGGCCTTGTAAGGAAGAAGCAGCGTAAGGTCAACTTACTTTCACCCCTAAAGAGCATTCTATCTAGGCCCGTATCAAGTCGAATCACGACTGTAGCTGGACCATGAATGTGTCCACCAAATGCACTCGGTAAAAACAAATGGCTTGGGAGCTTAGGGAGGGAATATTTATGCTACACTGATAGTGTTTTATGCCCTTTTCAAATCCTCATATTCCTCTTGCCATCTGCATTATGAATTGTGTGTGTTTCCCTGTGCTGTGTGAGGACCAACTTCAGCTCCAGTGCAGTATGTATGTCTAGCCCTGCTTGAGGCCTGATGTATTTATCACCTTCTCCTCCACTGCTACATCGTCTCTCTATACTGCCACGGCTCTCACTGCAGCTCACAGCCAAATCTCACTTAAGATGGCTAGTTAGTCCCTGTTCCCATGGCGTCTTAATGCAGATTAATTATTTTACTGAGCCCCAGCAATCTATTTCTTGTTTTGTTCCTGGTTGTCTTTAGCTTTCTCCCTGACCTTGGGGTGAGGAGAGAGAGAAAAAAAGCAAACCCTTCCACAGAAGACTTATTCCCTCCATTTACTAGCAGGCGGAGGTGTTTCTCCTGCATCATCAGATCAATGAAAAGTAAATAGCCCACACTTCTTGTTTCACAGTGCAGTATTGATCTTTCCTCAGCTCCTGCTTCCCTTTCCCCTGCGTCTCGTGTCTTTCAACCCCTGGGAGCGCACTGATTGCCATAGATTGGACAAGCTAACAAGCGCATGATGAGGAACCAGGCTTTCTTTTTCTTCGCTTGTTCTTTCATTTTTTCTTGTAGTGGCACCGGCATGCACACATACACACGGATGTACACAGACCTAAACGTCAGATCCACACAGTTCTACTCCATAAAAAGGAATACACTGGTTCTGTTTTTTTCCCCCCTTCGTTTTTGCTCTTGATCTACCGTGAGAGGATGTGTTTTGATGGAGATGTGTGGTGCCAAACTGACGGAATTACCAACCTACGTTGGGATGCTCCTCACCTTACAGGGAGCTTTGTTCCTTTCCAGCTGGCACCACGTTTGTTCCAGAACCTTCCAGCTCGGATAATATATCTCAGGTGACCTGTGGAGAACGGCACACACCGTTTGCGCTCAGAGACAGGAGTGTGGCTGCATGTGGGTGAGTTCAACGTTGACTCGTCCGACAGTTTAGTGAAGTGAAGAACTGGAGGAAAGGGGTAGGAGGAGAGTAACCCCTCCCCAGCCCCCTGATATTAGAGCACAGGCAAATTAAAGGGACCAGATCGAAGCGCTGTGCATCAGTGTGGGGTGTGTTGACGAGAAATCATTGGGTATTTAAACTTGATCGCGTGTGTGTATGTGTGTTCTGCTCTGCATGCAGTATCGTAATAAATCTTGTTGAGTCTCAGTAAGAGGCTGCCGGCTGGCTGGCTGGGGATCAATATGAAGTGCGTTTATAGAATCCGATAGCTCTGTTTCTGGACTCCAGGAATAAAACAGCTGCAATAAGTGATCATTTGTGTTTTTAAGGCTTTTAACCAACCTGGGAGATATATGGATGTGTTTGCATCTGACACATACGTGGGCCATGTGGAACAACTAGCCTATAGATCAATACATACAGGAAAAAATTGTATTTTCTGTTCAGCTTAATTTCTTTTTAAGGTTAGACTAATGTATTCGAATATTCTCTTGATATTGTCCATGGATAACATGTTCATTTAACATTCATTCGTTTGGGCTGGGGCAGTATATCAGCTATTCTGTCACCTCCATGTGTTCAAAAGCTGATACTTACTCATGTTGTGCTGCTCAGTTGCAATCAGACACCCATCTGAAAGCCGCCCCATCCGCAATACGTGTGTTTCATCTCTAAGTCATAGTCAACTATTGTAATAACCCTTTTAAATCCCCTCATCAGTTGATAATATAGTGCAGGGAATCCCCCATCACCTGTGCAGAAAATCCCTCCCTTCTCCTGCGCAGGTCTCCCTGTTTGCATGGGATATTTTCAGGATCTCTGGGCGGGATGACAGTTATAACTAGCCCTATTAGCTAACCCTCAGGGTGCCCTCAGCACTGATTTGAGCACCATTAATTTTCTATTATAGAGTGCTAAAGATGTGCCCCTGCGCACTCATTCACCTGCCTTATTGAGTCACACACCAATTGTGGACTTTCCCGGGCAGTGTTGTGGGGGTTAGTACGCCCCTCTGGGAGCTAATTTATTATTTGCAGATATTGATCTGGCAGTGAGGGCAAGGCGAGCCATTGCTGTGTTGACTTAGGTCTGGCCTGTGGCGGTTAACTCTTTCCAACCGGACAAAGGCCCTATGACGGACGGAGGCTATCATCTTCTGTTGTTGTTGAGATTTCTTAGTGTGGTTAGTTATTGAAATTCGTTGAAGGTGAGCAATTTGATGTTGTGTGGATATACAACTTGAGAGACGGATACACATACACACGCACAGATGCACGCACGCACATATCTTCCCTCGCGTTCCGTCTGCTCTGTCCAAGGGAAATAAAATCACAGTTAAGAGAAAGGAAAACAAATATAGAAGGTCAGACATAACATTCATCAGTTGGTCTGTCTGGTGGTGAGTAAATCACACAGGGACAGTAAAGGGCAAGGCTCTGAAACGAGCAGATAACCATAGCAGCACATCATGTATTGTTTCTGAAGTTCCACTGCATGAAAATGAATACTGTATGTATCTCAGGACGGGCCCCCGAGATTTTTCTTCATATTTGAGTGTGCTGCTTGACATCACATGCTCTTCTTATTTGTAGGTCTAATCTCAGCCAAATGTAAATCACTTGTCTGAATAAAACATGTGACTCGTGTCCATTAGGTCAATATATGCCCAAAAATGGCATGAGACTGTTGAGACTTTAGTGTATAACAACTGAGTTTTTTGATCTGATATCCATATTAGGAGGGTAGAATTCCTTTTATTGCAGACGCGCGGTTGTTCCGGCGCAAAATCCCCGTTACACGCCAGTGGGACAGCTGTTCCTGGAGGTGAAGAAGTCTTGTTTCGGAGCCGTGCTGAACAGAATGGCAACAGCTGCGTGATAATATCATCACAACAGTGAAATGTCTCGCTTAGTGAAATAAACTCCTCATCCAACCTTTTCCAACCATATTGGAAAGAGCAAAACGAGTCGGCGAGACAGGCCTCGGTGACAGACTAGAAGGAAGACGGACAGAGTGGGAAGCCAGATGTGTTGATGGGAGGGATGGAGTCTTCAGGGGGAGAGCAGCTCCGTGGTCCTGGACCCACCACATCCACACCCCGGTCTCCAGGGTCCAATAAGCACCTTCCCACAGGCCTGCTTTAAGCCAGGACACAGCCAAACGCCTCTGCCAGGGCTAGCCCCAGCTTAATTGGCGTTTAATGTGTTGTCTGAGCCTAGTGGAGTCAAGCTGTGGTAGGGATGGGGGTCAGTGTAGGGGCAGGTGGAGGACTGGAGATGGAGTGGAGGGGGAGGTAGAGAGGGAAGAGATCACGTGATTACTGGAACGATAGATATATGATCAATGAAGGGTGTTGTGAGGTTTAGGCCTATGCTGTATTACAGTCCTTTTCTCTATTGTGTCATAGCATACTTACCCTTTCCTGCAGTCAAATGGCCAAATCGTCCTCTCGTGGCCTCATTGGTGGAATTTTATTAACACAATGAACAAACATTATTTCAAAAAACCTGCAGAAGATCCAATGTTTCTATGTCAAACGGCTTTGTTATTTTTTTGTCTTCTGCGATGGGAATTATTGGGATGTCAACTCAAAGTTGAACACATTTCAACTCTATATCTGACATGGTACAGCCCATAACCATGTGTGTGAGGTGTATACTTTCTGTTGTTGTTTCAAAGTAGATTTGTTTAAGGTTACCAAGAAACAATCGGACTGACCCTGATTTAGCCCACTGCAGTAAAAGGTTAACAGTAATAAGTACCATAATGTTATACGTTCTCTCATTGGCCACTTAAAACAAAGCTCACTTTAACGAGAAACAGTCGCGCTGATAACTGTACAATTTGAAACGAAGGCGATAAAAGCGATTCGAGCTCATCCAAACTTACCCATGCCTCTATAGAGAAGATTCCACTGACTAAAAGCCTGTCTCTGTTAGGCTTGGCCGTCTGTGAAGATTCAGCTTCCATGTGAAAGCTCTGCTAGAGGTCAGAGAGAAGACAGCGATGATGAGGAAACATGGTGGGGTAGATTTTCCACTGCCGCCCGGTCCAGCCCGCCTGTCCTGCTAATGCCGTTATGAAAGAGTGGGCAGCGTGCCCGTGGAGCCCTGACGGAGGGGAGGAAGCCTCATGCTCCTTTTGTCTCGTTCCATGCCACTTCCAAAACTCAATTGTCTGCCCTGTGCCAGAGACTGCAGCATGTGGAGACGCTCCTCAAAACTGTCTACACTCAGTAGAGAAAAAAGAAAAATTACAACAACAAAAAAGCGTAGGAGAAGGGAGAGACGTTACCCCAGTATTCTGCTTTGAGTTGTCTCTGGCATTTTACTCAGACTGCCGAACGTGAGTCCAATACCAGTTTAGTCTGCTAAGTAGAGGCCAAAAACGGACAATGTTTGATCGGTCCCTTTGACTGTCCTGTATAAAAGCATATTAATTAACCTCTGTTGTTATGTTGTGGTAATTTTTGGAGTCAGATTTTAATTCATGATCTTGATGTAAATGGAGGAGGCCTTTTTTTTCAATCAGAGCAGTCTGTGCAAATTTTTATTTGGCATGGTTCAGTCAAAATAGCATAAATGTATGCATGCTGTACCATGCAATTTCTCATAAAATTATTGTCAATTACAGAGGCTTGGAGCATGCACGTTTACAAATTGATATATTTCTGAAATGTAGAATTCCAAAATGTGTTTTTAAGCATTGCAGGTGTCAAAAAGCATCAGCCAGCCACCATAGTGTCTGCTTTTTCATCAGTAACCAAGCCAATCAGTTTAACAGCAAATGCCCGTACAGTGCTAGCATCCATGGAACGTCTCGTTTCAACTTCACGGTACCTTGAAAAGGGAAAACAAATCAGGATGTGTTAGTGAATTTGATGGCGGATGTGTGGAAATGCTATGACAACTATTTGGATGCGATGTGTTGAGTGCCAGCAGTTTGCATTAAGTTACGCTGGTGCTAATTGGACACTACCTGGCTCCACATCACTGGCTGCTATGAGATTGGCTATGGCTCTGACTCCAACAGCAAGCTCACTGTTGTTTCTGCCTGATTAGTCTAAAAAAAGAAAACCTAGTGGCTACACAGCGAAGATGAACCCCCCCCCCCCCCACCCCCCCCCACCCCACCCCCACCCCCACCCCCACCCCCACCCCACACTACAAACATGCCCTTGGTGGTCTGTTGGCTCTGTTTTTGCTGTAGATTCTTTTTTTATGATGTCCCTGAAATCGATTTTCAGCCACGATTGCATACACTGGAGCTAATCAAAGGTTGTGAATAATTGCTGCAGTATAACTGTCCAACACGGAGTGACAGTGATAGCGACTGTCTTCTCCCCTCCTTCTCTGTACAATATGAGCTCCGGAAAGCTATGACTTCACAGCATACCTCTCAAATGGGTTCCCCGTTGTTACCATGACACCGTTTGTTCAGAGGAAATGCTGATGAACACACATTGTGACCTAAATGTGAAAGTAATAGAAGACGCCATAACGGTTCACTTAATAAATTGGCCAGACCAAGCGTTTGCCATTGATCCTTATTTGTTCCGGTGGTTCATTAGAAAATGATGACATTTTCCACTCCAAGGAAGAAGAAAAAAGACCAATGCCATGTTTTAAATAAATCCGTTTCGTTATTCTAATCTATACCATTCGTACACAGTGAAATCAGCAGCGGGAATAAGAGTCAAATATTGTAAATGGCCGCTGCCTTAAAGGAATAGAAGAGGCAAGCAGGTCGACTCGTCTGCTCCCAATAACTAGGCTCATATTTAACCTCTTTACTGATGTAACATCCTGAGGAAGCTGTTTTTACTGTGATGCGTGGCTGCCTTTTGTAAGGAAGACATCATCCCCCCCGAGCCAGCCCTTTGTGGCGCGGTGAAATATGGTCTATGTTTAACACGGTAATGCATTACACTGTTTGCTAGGTGAGAACCAGATTGATTAGGGAGCGGGGCAAGATTGATAACGCACACAGGCCAGTTATGACACCCATTGTTTCACAGATGCCCTGTAGAGGTGTGCTTCCCAAAATGCATCATTGTGTAAAACATTGACCTGCAGCGGTTCATTACTCTCGGCTCACAGACGGATGCTGCTAAACAGTAATAAACTATTTCCCTTTTTTTCTTCGGAGAATACCGTAAAGGGGAAAAAATTGCGCTTGTCACATCGGCCCCAAAAACCCTGTCATCTACAGAGCGGCGTGCAGAATGTGACAGAGGACGCTAGCAGCAGAAGTCTGTACCCATGCTTAATAAAAACGTACGTCTGCCCGCCAGCCATGAGGAATTTGCCCCTGACAGGAGACACAGAGAAATGAGGGAGCCGTGGCCATGTAGTGGGAGAGCAGAGCAGCCTGTAACCTTGAGAAGGGAGGAGCCATCTGACCCCAACAACTTCACTGCGAGCCCCAGACCCTGGCTCTGTCTGACAGTGGCACTGAGTGACGGGAACAGCAGCTAAGGTCGGAGAGCCTGTGAAAATAACAGTGTGCTTGTCAACTGTCAAAATTACTTTGTCCACCTTCCTGCAAGTGTATGGTGAAGATGTCGAACCACTCCTGGCACAGTGACCCTGAACTTCATACACTATGGTATATTGTCGACTAGAGCAAATCATTAGAAGTTCAAGTTCAAGGCATCCGACAGTTCGGCTGTGCAGCTGAAAGTAGCACCGAGTAAAGAGTCCCACAAAGTCTTAAATAGCAACCTAGACAAAGGCGAGCCCAGAGGCATTCACAAATACTGAAACAAATGACAGGAAAAGCGTGTGAAGAGATTACATGAATCACCTCCCTCTCTGAGCTACCCCCCCCACTGACTCTCTGACTCATAGTCACAGTCACGTTGAGCCTGGAATGGAGGGAATTTGCACTCACGTTGGGACCAAAAGGTAAAGAGGATCTTGCTTCCACATCGGCTCTAAAATGGAAGAAGAGCTCATGGCGCTTGGAAGAACGGCAGAAGAGCTCGTACCCAATTGCAGTATTCTTTGAAATCTAAAGGATACTCTTTATCTAAATGTATCAATAATAGTATAGTCGTAAACAGTAAAGTAGACACCCACTACCCATCGGACAACAGCTAGACTGCTGTATATCCAGCACTATTCCACTGCTCCACTGCAGGCCTGTATGATGCTACAGTACCATAATAGGCTTTG